>NC_090283.1:38240131-38897368 GCF_037392515.1 Haliotis asinina | reverse complement strand
GATGTACAATAAATTCATGAGACTCTTTTCCTTAGATCTTTGTCTACAGTGTATAATAGATCCATAAAATATGTTTCCTTAGATCCATGTCTATAGGGTACAGTAGATCCATGACACAATTTCCTTTGATCTCTGTCTACAGTGTGCAGTAGATCCATGACGCATATTTACTCTACATTTCTGTATGTAATGCACAGTAAGAACGCGACACACGTTTACTTTTGTAATGTACAACAGATCCACGACACATGTATACTTCACATCTCTGCCTGTAATGTTTCTGGGTATCATGAGGTGTAGCTGTATGTTAGCATCTGATGGGGATATGTTTCTGAGGCCATAAGGAGTAGGTGTATGTTAGCATCTAATGGATATGTGTTTCCAGGTGTGTGCTACAAATTATCATATACTCTTCATAAAAGCAGGGGAACCTGGACACTGAAGTCTGGTAGAAAGAAAACCCATTGAGGAACGTTACAATGACGTTGACCTTGTGTATGCAGCATCATCTCACGTTATCACCACATGCAAACACAATGCATGGTAAGCACGTGCACAATGCAGCAGCCTTCGACTTGTGCATGGGGTGTCATCATGAATCTTGACGTTTTTCAGGGAGGTCGATAAATCACTGTAGATCATTTCTTCCGATATTTTTCTTGCATCTGTGCTGGGTCAGGGTTTTTAGGGTTCACTCACACACTACTGACTGAAAATCAGTCACAGTTCACAAAACATCCATTATTAATCTATCCAAATTGATTCAGTCCAACAAATCTCCCACTTTTGAAAATCGTACAATGAAAGTACAGTTCCCCTACATTTTTGAAAAGTATATGTCTTCTTGCAATCATTGCAACACTGCAGGTGTTCATTTTATCGAATACGAAATATTAGTGAACACAAAAAAATCCTTTAGTATGAACATGTGAAATCCAGGCAATCACACCAATCACTTGAACTGGTCGGGCCACCCTCTGTCTGACTCTGCATTCTGTGCCTACGCTACCGGAGGCTTCCATGACATCACCAAGATCATCCTCTCTGGCCGGGGACTGAAGGAGGCAACAGTGACATCAGGACATTATGATTTGCTTCTATGGTATCAGCACATATTGTGTTATACTATTTTGACATCATGACATGGTGCATTTTATTATTAAGATATCAGCACAGTTCCATGTCCTATTTGAATAACTTTATGCATGGTTTCCACAGCTGAATACTTTCTGTTGATGTTCTCCCAGTATTTCCATCCAACATATTGACTCTGTGTAGTGTTTGCACAAAAGTAAAGTGCCATTTGAATGGAAACAATATCGAATCAATTTCGTTATTTTATCAATATTCCAGCAATATCAGGGAACACCAGAAATGGGCGTCACACATTGTGTCCATGTGGGGATTCAAACCCGGGTCTCCGCCGATGATTTACCCATAGGGCTACACCGCTCCTCTATTTTGAAGAAGGTTGTACGCTGTGATTTATTCTGCTCACTATTCTCAACAAATATGTTCCCCCTTGTCTTTACTGCTGTTCGTCCTTTCAGTTTTTTATGGGCATGCTTCTTAAATAAGTCCCTTTTTACAGATACCTAAAGTACTTTATCTGTTGCCGTATTTTATCTTACCAAAACTGAATGTACGAATGCTAGTACAGGAAAATGTGAAACCATTGGCGGATGATCTCTGGACAGAACATCAAAGACATATTCAGATATAAAGACATTAAACAAGTTGCCTAGTGAGTGAACAAACTGCAACAAACAGGCACCACTGCTGATCGGTCAAGGTCAGGTCGAGCACGTGTAATGTCACAGGTGTAGGGTCATTACAAGTCAATAGTTTTTAGAATGTTTTTCCGTCATATAATTGTACTTGTGTGACTTTTAAACCATGTAAATGAAAAGATAGATTGTTACTGACAGTCGTCGTAGATTAAAGAGACCAAATTGACGGACGCCTCTGCGGAAGAATATTCTCGCGTTCAAATCTTCAGAGTGAGTTTGGGAGCATTTTCAGTACCATCACATCTGACTCCTTGCAGTGGCCATTGCATGGCATTGTTTCGAAAGAAAGGAAACAGTACTTTAATTACCTTAAACCATTTGTTACACTTCCACATGCCAACACATATGACAATATATCGGAATATGCAAATTGTGGCAATACCCAACCTTAGCTACAGGAACAAGAAATGGGCTGCTTAGTGGTCGATCGTCGGCACAACACATCTGAAACCGACAGCTCACCCTCGTGTTCGACGACCACACTGGAATCATTTTGACGCCATTTCATCGACGTCAGCTTTTGCAGTGGGTCCGACGACACCTCCGATGATCTCAGGCAGAGGGGAATCGAGTTGTCATCAGTGGCGAATCAAGATATACCCTCAGATTCACTGTAAAGAAATCAGTTCTGTTGTGATACACACTTTTCAAGACTGATAACCTATAACTTTAATGCTGACTGTCCAGTAGCCAAACCTTTACATCAAAAGACAGCTGTTCATATCCAAAATATTTGCACAATTCGATGCATGATCCTAATGCATTTCACATTCTATATGTTTTGCAGTTGGTTCGCCCACGTTTGTGGAGAAATTCGTCTTGGATGTAACCAAATGTATATACACGACATATAGTCAGTTCTGTAAGTCAGTCTGAAGTTTTGATGAATAGTATATTATTTAACATATGATTGTGAAGTTTTATTATTGGCTCATTATATTATTGGCAGATCTTTTAATCTGTGTTTGGTTTGTTGACAAATGAACATTCCTTAATTGCTTTGAATTGTCCACCTTGTGGCCATTATGAAACATGACACGAATTCACAACATACGCTCTACAATTGTAAACCACTCTTGGATTAAATGCTTACATTTGTCAGGACAAATGCCATGATGCTACAACTAACTGCACCTGTAATGAGTTAATTGAGCATCAAATGCACGCCGTATATACTAGAGTAGGGTTGTATCCTAGAACATGGCTGACATTGTAAGAGTAGTAATAGTTGTACTGTATAAAGTTTAGTTGTTGATGGGTCCGGGTTTTAGGTGGTACTTGCTTTCCAAAGAATTTGGTAAACAAGCAACACTTTGCTTCTATTAATACCTCACAATCTAGGAAAAAAAACGAAACTCATAACCCTAAATCTGTTGCTGAAACGTTGTACTTTCAAAGATGTATAACTCGTCCACAAATAGACTTTAGTGCATCGAATACAACATCAGTTTAAAGGAAGGTAATGTTTACACAAGCAAGTGGATACAGTCATATAAAAGGGACTTTGAGCGCGATGGTGACGACGTAGCACGACCCCGACGTCGGGGTTCCTGGCTCTCAGACCAATCTCTTTTGCTGTCCCGTGGCAGTACGACCGCGCAACTGTAGTACCCGGATGTGCCGATCTTGAGCTGCAGTGGTAACTCGAGGTCTGCCTGTATGAGGACGGTCATTTGTTATGCCTGTTTGGTTGCAACGAGCTGCAAGCCATGATATCTTGCTTAGACTAACATTCAGACGCCTGGCAACAAAATACTGGTAATCTTAATCATGTATGTTTACAATGGCGATGTTCCGTGTCACAGAGTCAAGACGTGACGTAGTGATTTAATCTCTTGAAACTCAAGAGGTTTATTGCCAGACAGTGAATATTCTTTGATGCACAATTTCAACTGGAAGGTTATTTCTGCTGCTTTGTAGCGATGAACTTCTCATCCCTAAAAGAAATCACATCAAAATCAACATTTTCATGCAAAATCGACTTTTTACTTGTGCATTTGTGTAAAATCATGTTATCACCACTTGTGTTACCTATTTTGACAATTGTCTGAACACTATATGTAATTGTCTGAACACTATTCATAGATTTATAACAATAAAATCGTTGGGTGGCGTGGCTGTGAAAGTCCAAACACTTAATGCAAAACAAAAAATTAAATTATATGTGTGCATTGTACCTGGACACGATCTGTGAGCTTACAGATACGTTTCCTTAATTGTATACATGTGTGGGTGTAGAAAAAATATCAAGTCATGTCTCAGAGATGAATGGATCCTAATATGTTGTTATTGACAATGTTGGTCGCTGGGGGTCTTCCATATAACACAGTTTGGAGGGTGTGACCATTTACATACATGTTTTAGGTTGTGCTTTAACAAGTTGAAATATATTTTATACACTTTTTAGTTTTAGGGAAGGTGGGGTAATATACTGGTTACTGCGTTCGCTCGTCACGCAGCAGAACTAAACTGGATTCCCTACATGGGTACGATGCTTGAAACACGCTTCTGGTGTGCCCCACCGTGATATTGCTGGAATATTGTCGAAAGTGGAGCAAAACTAAACTCACTGACTCACTAACTCACTCTAGTTTGTGACCGTCTGATATACTGTCAGACTACGCACCAACCGTGCATAGTTAAAAATGGATATATGCATTGGAAGTTTATACACACATGTAACAGGGCAGGGAACATTGAAGACTGCATCTTGTTCAGTTACAGCTAAAAGAAACAGTATACAATACCGCTATGCAGTTCCAAATGTGGATATTTGCTGTAGGTTTATGCTTGAATATTACTGTTACACGTCGATTATTATTACATGGTAAAGAACCTTAACGTCAGCTTCTGTTGTTTTCAGCTGTATGTTTTTCAAGTCCAGCTACAAACTTATTATTTCAGAACACACGTAGTTCATCAGCCTCCAGTGATCTTTTGGGTGGCCTAATGGTTAAGGCGTTCTTTCGTCACACCGAAAACCCTGGTTCGATTCCCCACATGGATACAATATGCGAAAGCCAAATCTTGTGTCCCCCGAGGTGATAGTGTTAGAATTTAGTTAAAAGCGGCTTAAAACCACACCCACTCGCTCAGCATCGACCTTCAAATCTGTTTAAGTAAAAGAAATGATTTAACATATGCTCTTTATAGATGACTCCCTCTGAGAGTGTGGGTTCGAATCCTGGAAAGGAATAGGTTTGCTACTCATAAAATGTACCCCCAAATATACCATAATTTTGATTTTACCACTAGTTCAGAACTATCAAGTGCTCAGAAATGCTTAAAAACAATGCTACAAGCTTATTTCACCTTCTGTTCCCTTGTCCGCAAACGGCGAGATATCTGGTCAGAAAAAAGTGATTTGTGACCCTCGAAGTCTGAGATTTCTAACTTATTTAATCTGTGTGGATTTGAAACACTTCTTACTAACAACAAAACCCAGTTAATTAGAGAAACAAAGGATTCCGTGAACTTGATTGTGTTTCGGAACATGTGTCTCACCAAGTACATGAGGACATTCTGTGTCCGCTTCAATCACTTTCACCACATGTCTTCACTAACATCAAATGTGGCGTGTGTGGATTCACAACTACAATAATTTCATTACAACTGTTCATGTGGGGATTTAAATCATTTATATTGCAGAGTGGAAACCAAATGCGGGAATAAACTCATGATTTGAAACAACTTTTGATAAATGTGTGGATTCAGTTATTTGTTGTGCCATTTCCCCGACATGTATGAAATGTATGATAAACTGGTCAACTACTGCAGAATAATAATCATAACAATAGTCATGTGTGCATGGAAAATGTTTGTAACATCCCACAGAATCCAGTCAAGTAGAAAAACAACACATTTAGCTGACCTCGTTACAACAACACATACACAGACAACTTATACGTACGCCTCAATCACTACAAATACATTTGACAGTTTAAATAAATAAATCACACTAACATGTTTACACAATGTCATATTTATTTTATTGTCTAATTCAAGGCGTCATAGATAAGTGACTTCTTGGTGTCAGTCATGGTGATATCTGCCCCACTTATCACCTTCATGTTGACTGTGTAGTCATCTGGCAGCCCAGCAAGAAACACGGGAAGAAGAGACTCCCTCCACTCAACATCCAACTTGGCTAAAACAACCTCTCTGTCCATGTCGATGAAGGAGAGTCTCTCCCTCCCCACATCCAGCACAACGCCATACTGGAGGGTGGCCTGTGTGTCGAGTGTGTTAGACATTGTTACATTGTTACTGTAACACTTCCCCTCCTCCCCCTACGGCCACACCCTGGACTCCGATGTGTGACTCCCTACACTGACACACCAGGAGCGGCGCTGTAGATAAACATTCATCTTACTGTCCACCTGCCTCTCCTCCACCACGCCCACCACAGGACAAGGAGCCACCCTCCACTCACCACACCCACTCTAGAGTGTGTCTCCCAGTACTGTGGGGTGTGTGAGGCAGGGGTGACAGTAGTGGGGGATGGAGGAATCGGGATGGGGATGGTGACACATGTACCCTGATATTTTCCGTTAAAAACACAAAATTGTATTATCTCCTTATTATATATGGGAAAACTCATTATTTAGGCATTTTAACTTATTATGCATAAATGCTCTTTAAGTATAGTCTCCAAGGGGCAATATTTTACAAGTTACTTTTTCATGCATCAAAGTATTGACATAAGATTCTTTTAACGTCGATAGCGGCCACCTTATTAAGGAAAGGCAACTACGGCCCTGAATTGATTCTCAATCTCAAATCCCAGGGGATTATACAACTTTTTGCAGTTATTAGGTGCACCAAGTTACTGCGGTTTTCACATCCACATCAGGTACCCATTTACAGCTGGGTGGATTGGGGTACATAGTCACAGTACTTTGTACAAATATACTGCCGTTGCTGTACCCCGCAAGTAGACGTTTTCATGTGGCCACCATCTTGTCATTTACTGACGCATTGGTGGGTTCTTTTAAGTGCACAGGTTTTTGTACTCTACACTAGGGGTTGTGACAACACTGGAAGAGTCTGCAAACAAGGTTGTTACAGCCGGTCACAAGTGGACTCCTTCGTGACACCTCAAGCTCTCTGGATCTTTATCCTTGGAGATTGTACCCCACGTACCCTCACACCCATTACTTCCTGACACCTCAAGCTCTCTGTACCTTTATCCTTGGACATGGTATACCTCGCACCCTCCAACCCCATACCTCCTGACACCTCAAGCTCCTCTGGATCTTTAACCTTGGAGATGGTACACCTCGCACCCTCAAACCCCAGGGTCCAATGCTTTAATGAGTCTAAATCCAATGCCTTACCATGCAATCAGAAGATGGTAAACACACACGCATTATAACCATTCCCATGTCTTTGATAAGAAAATGTCCGACACTAAAATTGGGCTCCCAATGGATTTCAGTGATACAGAAAGCGTTCAGTTTGAAAGTATTTCAGCAGCGTCCTGTACAACATCCCACATAGCAGTGTCAACGTGGTGCCTGTTCCTGCTTCCAGTAGGTTTTACTCCCCGCATCTGTAAGTATTTCAGGAATAAAGAACAAAACCAACACTACTTACAGACATGAACAAATAAAGAGCAAGTTACATGTTCAGGACTTGGGGGTATTCCATCTTAGCATACCATTTCCACGACACATCTGGGTCTATTTAATAGTGAAGATTTACACAAAATGTGACAGCTGTCTTGTAATGATAGTATGAAGGATCCCTGTCCATAATGTGTACACATATCACAATACCAGGATAACATATTGTACAAAACCCGAATGTTGATTACCAAGCTATGTATTTGCTAAGGTCGTTAACTTGTGACCATTCGTTAATATTTTCTATTTAAATCATAAGGATGTTTGGGAATGTGTTTCTGATATATATCAGAATAACTATGTATCCATTCTGATAACATAGCAGGAGAAAAATAGATGTAAACAGTAGTGTTTTTAATTTTGTTATTTTCTATTTTATAAATGTTTTCAAGGTAATGAAAAATAACCTTACCAAACTGTGGCAGTGGTGTTGAAACGTTGACAGCCTCCGGGGACTTCACCTTGAAACGAGATGAAATAATTCAGTGTCGTGTTCTTAGATTCACATTGGCATGTTTCAGCTCTAATATACAGGCTCAGTTTACAGACAATGCGAACATTATAATATGTACATCGTGAAATGTTGATGTTACTCACCTAATCAACAACGCATGCCTACAGACTAATAAGTACTTACCTGCTTGCGTGCGTCCTTCGGGTCAGTTAAATGGAACTCGGCGATCTGTGTACCTCTGTCTGTAAGATAACCTACAGCTGTTCATTAATCCAGCCTTTTATGTCATGATAACCAGCTAATGCTTCCTCAACTGATTTAAATGTTTCACTGAATTATTGTTATTGGAAATATCTAAATACAGCGTCCATATGCCATCTTAAGGTGGCATTATGTAATAGGAAAATGTAAAACAATGTTTCAAACTTTGTTCATTTTTGACAAAGTTTTATCGGTGTTACTGTAATTATTAAGACGTTTTCTTAAAGTAAGAAGTAAGCACCTGTAAGTGTGTGCTTATCAGATGTTGAAACATGTCCATTGACAGATCCAAAAGCAGAAATGTCGGATGTCAGTTTATCTACCCCCCTCGTGTTGAATTTGGCTGCAGGTGTCCTGTGCCTCACTGGTGGAAGTTGCGTCTTCGTTTTGTCTTGTATTGAACTCTCCAGTGTGAGAAAGTCCGAGTTTGAAGCATATTTGAGAACGGTGTTGATGTAGTCTGAGATCCACTTGCATCGTGTACTCTCACCTTCAGAGGTAACTTGTTTGGTGTGCAGATTTGACAGTTCCTGCTTCGTCTGATTCTCAAGTTCGATGATCAGTTCCTTCTGAAAGCGTGGTGGATGGCCTCCTTCAGAGCACTGCCTGTCTTCTTTGTGTCATTTATAACATTGCTGATATTCTTCACGTGTGCTTTGTGAGAAGTATGATGTGCAGACATGCTTTTCTCATGTTCTTCTATTCGTCCTCTAGCAGCATCAGCAGCCACATCTACATCACCAACGTTGTGCTCAGCATGGTCACCAAGTCTGCATTTGGCAGGGATTAAAATGTTGCAGTTGTTGTCAACATATTCGAGAGGATAAGGATTGTGAAGTTTGCAGATTTGTTTAGTATTTATGCTTCCCGGTGCTGCGTCCACAATGGTTTCCACAACATGTCGCCGGGTAGCTTTAAAACTGTTGTGCATGTTCTGGGAGTTTTCGCAGAGTAACTCCTCACACTCCTGACACCAACACACAGCCTGGTTGCCGTCATTTTCATGTACAGAGAAGCTCTGTAGGGCGATGTTTGGCTGTTAGATGGAATATCTCCTTCTGTCTCACTACATCCTTCTGGAGGGTTATGTCTGTGAGGTGGACTTCCCTCTGACATGTAGAACATGATATGACACCAGCAGCTGCAGATGTCAGACACGTCTTGCACACGGCGTGTAGACAGGGCAGTAGGTCGGGAGCTGGACCTTTCAAGGTAAACTGCTGCTGGCAGACAGAACACTTGGGGAAGGCGTCCATTCTGAAAGAGATAATGTCACTCTCTGTTCCAGGGAGAATAGTGCAGTCTATAACATATCTTCAATTCAATAATAGGAACAGTTTATCAAGAATGGTATACTGACTACACGAATTACGTGGTCTCTAATTCTGCAGCGGAACTTGAACAGAGAAAATAATAGGAAGGGTTTACCAAGAATGGTACACTGACTCCTCGAACAGAAAAAATGCATTAAAACACCGCAAGTCCCATTGTATCACATTATAACGAGTGACCAATCTTTGTGACAACGTGCAGGAAACAACACTGAATTTGAAACAAATATTTTACAGTTTGAATGCAGATATTAAAAGGACATACACCAGGATGATACGCTGTATCATTAGGGGTGAAGATGATGGGGAAGGATAGTCAAACTGTCATAGGTCGGATCTAGATAAGAGGGAGGGTTGGGAAGTAGCAGGGAGTGCAGGTAAAGGGAAGGGTGACAGGAAGAAAGGTGTAACAGGAGAGGGAATTACAGATAAGAAGGACGTTTATGTAGTAAGAGAGGTGGATACAGGTAGGAGTGACAGGTGTGTAGTAGGAGGAGAACTGGATACATGTAGGATTGACAGGTGTGTAGTGGGTGGAGAGGTAGATAAAGGTAGAAGTGACAGGTGTGTAGTAGGAGGAGAGCTGGATACATGTAGGAGGGACAGGTGTGTAGTGGGTAGTGGGTAGTGGGTCGTTAACTCTTTACAACAGCCTGTCCTACATATCGTTCATGCAGTCGACGACAGGGCAGACTGCAGTCACGTCACAAATAATATGTCCCTGGTTGATCTCCCTGAAGAAACGCATTTATGATATGTGTCACTTAGCATATTTATTTAGCTCTCACGATGCAAAATGGACTTGTGTTTCAGCACAAAAAGGCTAGAACGAATGAATTCTGAAGTGACGATAAAATAAGGTTTGATTGTGGTAAGCAGTGTCTGTCTCAGAATGCTCAGTGTCTGGTTTATTGACACCTATATGTCTGCCTTCCTGTCTGCTAAAGACAACATGCAGTACACAGCTTCAATCAATGACCACGTGCAATCTGAACGTAACCCCTACCAGACTATACGACATAAAGAAAATAAGTTTATTTATGACTCGTGCACCCGAGTCCAGTCTCTGCCACATCATGGAATTAGGCACGTGTGATACACATGACATGTGTGGGTTGCAAACAAACTACATTCATTTTTTTCGGATGACTGGATCTGATGGAAACTGGTGCAAACTCTTGTCAGTTTCAAGTCCTGCTTTGTACTTGGACGAATGACAGATTCCAGCCACGCAGTAGTTTCCCATCTCTACTGACATGATTTTTTATTGGATCGAGCGCAAATTCAGAGAACATGTATTTTCCAAACCCAACATCACTATATATATTCTTCATGGATAACGACTTCTTTTAGTGTATATGATTTTGTTTGACAACAGTATATGAATCCATACTGAAACGACGCATCAAGTACACAAAAAAGAAGTTGTTATCCATAAAGAATGTTACTTTCTTGTGACTCGCTATACTTCTAAAATGCCCATCAAACAGATCATCTTTCTGTACATACACTGAACCCTCAGCATATCAGCAAACGAAACAACCAATCGGAAGCCGTCGTTACACTTGAGTGCACTGGCACCCGCTATGACTGGTTTCGGTCTCGTTTCAGGGAAAGTAAGCCCAAGTACAAATTATTGCACTTTTGAATCGCTATTGTACGCTTATAATTTTATTTATTAGTTTTTTCTTTAAAAGCAGCAATGTATATTATATGTCATGAATAAGTGATAAACGTGTTTTGATTATGTTTGATGTTTTTTGTTGCATGTGACCTTTAAGGAAATGTCCAATGTCCGCCATCCACCCGAATCTCCTTATTCTGCTCAACACCATGCATTACCTACCCCATCAGCAACGCTTACACCCTGAGCTTCCTAACTAATTTATCCACCCGTATATCTTATTTGTCCCACACCCTGAGTTTCCTAAATCACTTATCCACCCGATTCTTATTCCGTTTGTTCTACCCCACTACGTTCTACTTACCTTACCCACGTCTCCCTCACCCAGAGTTGCCAAAATAATTAACCCCATCTCCTGATTGTTTTACCCCGACCATACACGACTTACTCGATCTGCATCTCCCACACCCTCAACTTCCTAAACAATTCACCTACCCGTATTCCTATTTTAACCAATTGTGCAGTGCTTACCCTACTTGCGTAATGTACACTCTGAACCTCCTTAATTAGTACTTCCTAACTAATTTATCCACCATTATCTGTCTCTATACGCTCAACCCCACCATACACTACTCCAACTCCGAGAGTAACCAAACAGCACAAATTATATGTCCACTGTGTCTCCTTCTACTTTCACTGATTCTGACCCCACACACTAGTTATCCCCCCTTCCCCACCCCTCCCCTACTACCGCTACTACTATCTCTACCTTTCTTTGCCTCACATACCACTTTCACCACTAACAACACCAGTTTGTTGATTTCTCTACCCGACTACAGACCGTCGCTTAACGTTTGTTTCTCCCACTGATTCCTAGCATAGTTAGATCTCTAAGCATAGCCTGTCCTAAATGTCGGGTATATGGCTATGGTAACGCCCACTTTCAAGAATTGTTATCGATAGCTTTATATATTTCAAGGTCGACTGAGGTCTCGTCATGACAAGTATCTTCTTGATTGATCTTTAAAGATATGGAATCTTTCTAAACATAATATGTGCGAGTTGATGTGATGTTGCACTCTCACTCAGTTATGCATTGTTATTCTTGTTTTGAAAGTTTGATATGTTGTGTACACTCACTAAGTAAATGGGTCCGAAGTAGGCGTAAAAGTATAAGGTTTAAATGCTTCCTCAACGTTTGACTGTGGAAACTTAAACAATAACCAACTTGTATGCATGGTGTACCATGTCCTCGTACGTACTTCTCACACTTACAAGTGTAACCATCTCTATCAAGACGACTTACTCACATATATCGAGATGGTACAGGGCCCACTTACCTGGAGGTTTGGCTTCCTTGTTATTATGCCATTTCCGGGTCACAGGTTCAAAGGCACGTTGTACGACAATCAGCCTCTCACATTACACATAGCACTGCGTACAGGCAGGAAACAATGCTGTAGAGTGTGTTACACTCAGATCTACATTTAGCAGTATCACAATTATCTCATGACTGGTGTATGTGTTGTCCATTGAACTGAGATATACGCTGAGCTGTATTACAGCTTTGTGATGACGGGTCCATGTGTTTTACGTGACACTGACATCTACACTCAGCTGTATTACAGCTGCATCACAACTGGTCCATGTGTTGTCCGTTACACGTACAGCTGTGTGATGACTGGGGAACGTGTTATCCATTACACTGAGATCTACATTTAACTGTATCACAGCTGTATCATGACGGGTCCATGTGTTGTCCGTTACACGTACAGCTTTGTGTGATGACTGGGGAACGTGTTATCCATTACACTGACATCTACATTTAACTGTATCACAGCTGTATCATGACGGGTCCATGTGTTGTCCGTTACGCTGAGATCTACATTTAGCAGTATCACAGCAATATCATGGTAGATCAATGTGTTGTCTGGACACTGCGATCTATAGAAGCAGTGTATATTAAATCTGTTAAGTGACGGGTCCATGTTATGTGGGAAGGTCTATCTATTGTAACCCGAAATATCCGCTGTGGTTTCCTATATCTACAAGAGTACAACTCTTAAATCTCTGTCTGGTATGAGAAGTAATTAATCGGTATTAAGTGTACAATGTAAAGGTCTTGCTTTCCTTTCATATCTATCTACAATGGGCAATAGATTCATGACACATGTTCCTGTAAAGTTCTCATCTGTTTAAATGAGATAAAATTTGATATCAGATCGGGAAGTTATCAGCCGTAGTCTTCTACTGAAGGTGTATAATACATCAGTGATTTATGTTCTCTCTAAACTGCTTACAATAGATCCATGACGCTTACTTACTTCAGATCTCTGTCTAAAGTGTACAATACAACCCGTGATATATATTTTCCTTAAATCTCTCTCTTTACAGTGCACGACAGATCCATGATACATGTTTTCATTAGATCTCTCTCTCTCTCTCTCTCTCTTCCTCTCTATGATGTACAATAAATTCATAAGACGTGTTTTCCTTAGATCTCTGTCTACAGTGTATAATAGATCCATAAAACATGTTTCCTTAGGTCCATGTCTGTAGGGAACAGTAGATCCATGACACAATTTCCTTTGATCTCTGTCTACAGTGTGCAGTAGATCCATGACGCATATTTACTTTACATTTCTGTATGTAATGCACAGTAAGAACGCGACACATGTTTACGTTTGTAATGTACAACAGATCCACGACACATGTATACTTCACATCTCTGCCTGTAATGTTTCTGGATATCATGAGGTGTAGCTGTATGTTAACATCTGATGGGGATATGTTTCTGACGCCATGAGGAGTAGGTGTATGTTAGCATCTAATGGATATGTGTTTCCAGGTGTGTGCTACAAATTATCATATACTCTTCATAAAAGCAGGGGAACCTGGACACTGAAATCTGGTAGAAAGAAAACCCATTGAGGAACGTTACAATGACGCTGACCTTGTGTATGCAGCATCATCTCATCTCACGTTATCACCACATGCAAACACAATGCATGGCAAGCACGTGCACAATGCAGCAGACTTCGACATGTGCATGTTGTGTCATCTTGAAGGTTGACGTTTTTCAGGAAGGTCGATAAATCACTGTAGATAATTTCTTCCGATAATTTTCTTGCATCTGTGCTGGGTCAGGGTTTTTAGGGTTCAATCACACACTACTGACTGAAAATTGTAAACCTGGAATTTTCATGTCATACTCAAGTCACCTAACAAGGAGGATAACTGAAAGAACAGCTGTCTTTTGAATGAAATCCATGTTGTGATGCATTCACAATACAGCCATTATTAATCTATCAAAATTCATTCAGTCCCACAAATCTCACACTTTTGACAATCATACAAAGAAATGTATGATGTACAGTTCCCCTACATTTTTAAAGAGTATATGTCTTCTTGTAATCATTGCAACACTGCAGGTGTTCATTTTATCGAATACGAAATATTAGTGAACACTTTCCAGTGAATATGTGAAAATCCAGGCAATCATACCATTCACTTGAACTGGTCGGGCCACCCTCTGCCTGACTCTGCATTCTCCGCCTATGCTACCGGAGGCTTCCATGACATCACCAAGATCATCCTCTCTGGCCGGGGACTGAAGGAGGCAGCAGTGACACCAGGACATTATGATTTGCTTCTATGATATCAGCACATATTGTGTTTTACTATTTTGACATCATGACATGTTGCGTTTTATTATTAAGACACCAGCACAGTTCCATGTCCTATTTGAATAACTTTATGCATGGTTTCCACAGCTGAACACTTTCTGTTGATGTATTCTCCCAGTATTTCCATATTGACTCTGTGTAGTGATTGCACAAAATTCAAGTGTCATTTGAATAGAAACAATATCGAATCAATTTCGTGATTTTATCAATATTCCAGCAATATCAGGGAACACCAGAAATGGGCGTCACACATTGTATCCATGTGGGGATTCAAAACCGGGTCTCCGCTGATGATTTACCCATAGGGCTACACCGCTCCTCTATTTTGAAGAAGGTTGTACGCTGTGATTTATTCTGCTCACTATTCTCAACAAATATGTTCCCCCTTATCTTTACTGCTGTTCGCCCTTTCAGTTTTTTATGGGCATTTTTCTTAAAAAGTCCCTTTTTACAGATACAAAGGTAATTTGTCTGTTGCCGTATTTTATCTTACCAAAACTGAATTTACGAATGCTTTCCAAAACACAACAGAAGTTGGTGATCTGCTACTAATACAGGTAAATGTGAAACCATTGGCGGATGATCTCTGGACAGCGTATAAAGACATTAAACAAGTTGTCTAGTGAGTGAACAAACTGCAACAAACAGGCACCACTGCTGATCGGTCAAGGTCAGGTCGAGCACGTGTGACATCACAGGTGTAGGGTCGTCAAATTGTTTTACGTCATTTTTGTAAAAGTTGTTTTTGACGGCTACATGTAGGAGTAGGTGTCAATATACCAGTTAACGGGTATATTGCACTTTCAACTTCACAATACGATATATTGCGGTACACTTTTCCTGAAACTGTTCACCCGATGCGTAATTTTCGTGATTTCAAAAAAAAATACCGAGAACGTTTGTATTTCCTTTATAATATTATACGTCAATAGTTTTTAAAAAACATTTTTGTCATATAATTGTACTTGTGTGACTTTTAAACCATATAAATGAAAAGACAGATTGTTACTGACAGTCGTTGTAGGATAAAGGAACCAAATTGACGGACGCCTCTGCGGAAGTATACACAGAGAAAAAAGTTAAGCACCCCCCTCCCCACCCCCGGTGTTTTTGGTCATTGAGTTGAACACACACAAATTTACAGACCATGGTGAAATAAACATGAGTAATTAAGATAAGTTATCAATGAACACATTCTTGGGAACACAAGAACTCCACAAGTGTCTGATTTACAGTTCCATGTATTGTGTTACAAGCTGACCATTAAAGGGGGTAGGTTTGCATACATATGAAATACTGTGACACTATTGAGCTGGTAAAGCTATGGGGTGAACATGTGCTGATGGCATTTGTCCATGAGCTCACAAGATGGGGCCAAAACAATTTACAGTCAGTAACGGGTACTTCCTCCAATTGCCTGGATCACAGCGCCAACCCTCCGTCGCATACCCCTAACAAGACGCTGAAAGTGATTCATGGGTATTCTCTGCCATTCCTCATGAAGTGCTGCCTCCAATTCATTCAAGTTCTGTGGCGGAAGTTCTCTTGCTTGCACACGACGACCAATGATATCCCAGATGTGCTCTATAAGGTTGAGATCAGGACTCATGGCGGGCCAGTCACACCTATCCACAGCATTCTGTTGGATAAAAAGGTTCACTGCGATGGAACGATGGGGTCTGGCGTGGTCGTCCATAAATACAGGTCGAGAAGCAAGAGTATGATTGTCAAAATGAGGAGCGACATGTGGCTGCAGCAGTTCCTGGATGTATTGCGCACCTGTCAAATTGCCCCGTATAGTCAGCAGGTCCAACTTGCAATCATGTGACAAGCATCCCCAAACCATCACAGAGCCTCCCCTAAAAGGAACATTTGGTAGGATGTCCCTAGGAGCATAGGCTGTATTTCCACGCCTCCAGACCCGCATTCGACCGTCTTTGGGATGCAGCATGAAACGACTTTCATCAGACCAATGGATACTTCTCCAAGACCTCAAGGTCCAGTTCTCCCTCGCTCGACACCACATCAGTCGCCGCGTTTGTGGTCATTGGTCAATTACCCTCCTCGAAGCCAATCCAACAGTCCTCAAACGGTTCTTAACAGTCTTAGAGCTCAATTGGCGATTTGGAAGCCAAAGACGTTTCAGGACTGTACTGGTCGCAAAGGGCAAACGTCTCGCCAGCCATATCAGTGCTCTGTTTTCACGATGTGACGTCACAGGGGGACGTCAAGAACGTTGACGATCCTTAACTTGATTAGTCTGGGCATGCTTTCTAATGAGTCTGCTGATCACAGTGTAATGGTACCCTGTTTGTCTTCCAATCGCCTTAAAGGACATTCCTGCAGCATGAAGACCAATAATCTGCCATCTTTGGCGTT
The DNA here is from genome assembly GCF_037392515.1 of Haliotis asinina. Classification (NCBI taxonomy): domain Eukaryota; kingdom Metazoa; phylum Mollusca; class Gastropoda; order Lepetellida; family Haliotidae; genus Haliotis; species Haliotis asinina. The sequence goes on along the minus strand of NC_090283.1, from coordinate 38,880,219 downwards.
CAAACAACCTCCTACGTGCCATTGTTTATGGTAATGACAAACCGTCTGGAAAAAGCCCATTAAATAGTGAATTTCGCATGCACGAACATACTGCATTTCGGAAAAATCATGGGTAGTTTGTTGCACGTGCAATGTTTGTTGTGTTCTGGCGCTCTGGTTTCACTAAAACACTGACCATATGTTGCAAACATAATGTTGATTGGTGTCAACAAATGTCATATTCATTTGGGCTATTCAATGCATGGTCATAACTATTTAATTATGGGGGTGCTTAACGTTTTTCTCTGTGTATATATTCTCGCGTTCAAATCTTCAGAGAGAGAGTTTGGGAGCATTTTCAGTTGATCTCATGTACAATCACATCTGACTCCTTGCAGTGGTCATTGCATGGCATTGTTTCGAAAGAAAGGAAACAGTAATTTAATTACCTTAAACCATCTGTTACACTTCCACAGGCCAACACATATGACAATATATAGGAATGTGCAAATTGCGGCAATACCCAAACTTAGCTACAGAAATGGGCTGCTTAGTGGTCGATTGTCGGCACAAAACATCTGAAACCGACAGCTCACCCTCGTGTTCGATGACCATTTTGACGCTATTATGTCGACGTCAGCTTTTGCAGTGGGTCCGTCGACACATCCGATGGTCTCAGACAGACAGGAATCGAGTTGTCATTAGTGCTAAATCAAGATATACCCTCAGATTCGCTGATGGTAGGTTGAGAGTGCTGTTTCGACGCCATGAACGTTATACAGGAAGGTGACAGATTTGGGGGTGGAGTGCCATGGTTAAGGGTGCTTTCTGTGGGATTGCCTATTCCCAGCTTTTGGTTATGTATGGGAATCATAATGCTGCAGTTACCTGGAGAAAGCAGGAATCAACGTTCTTGACTGGCCGTCAAGGTCACCTGATCTCAATACAATCGGGCACAACTGGGATACTCATAGTACATGTCCGTGTACTCTCCCGAACCATCCCGGGAATTTGATGGATGTTGGTGCTGCTTTGCTGACTCCCAAGCAATGTTTTTCACACGCATCAGGAGGCGGTACTTGGCAGTTGTGAACGCACGGGGTGGCCATTTACTGAACATCACATCAGATTTAAGTTCCTGTAACTTGACATTTTAATTCCGCCTCTTCTTTGATGAATTGTGTAATCACATGGAACCGATTGTTGGTATTGTGATTATTCTCAGTTTGATGTACAACCCATCAAAGGTTCAGACCCACAAGTGTTAATGTAACCACTTAACTCAGTCAACTGTTCTAAATTAGATTTTGTAAAATAGTCCACACTGTTTAAAGCAATGTTTGCACATGAGCTGATGTACTGTTAAACAAATTCGTACCGTTGAAACGATTATTGTCATGAGTTAAATAAATCATGAAACTGAGTAGAAATGTCAACTGTGTAAAAATTGTATTGGTGACAGCCTGTTACTATGACAACAGACATAATGCAACGATCACAATACTATGTAATCAACGACCTACTTATGTGACCTATTTGATTGCAATGAATCGGTGTGTCATAGTTCTAATAATCTTGTGATTTTGATATATTACAATCATGTTCTCAAGAACTGTTTACTGAGAATGAGCGAAAATAGTAGCATAAGAAAATATAGTAGCCTAACGTATTTATATGTAACAGAATTATTTCTGATACAGTTTTAAAGCTCATGATGACTAGTGTAAGCATACATGTACATTAGATCTTGTTGTATATACCCAAACACAGTGTCATTACAGTGACAATTATAATATTAAAATATGTATTATAATTTAGAGGATGATTTGGTTGCTTCTCACTGTAATGAAATCAGTTCTGTTGTGATACACACTTTTCAAGACTGATATCCTATAGCAGTGATAATTTGCTTTAATGCTGACTGTCCAGTAGCCAAACCTTTACATCAAAAGACAGCTGTTCACATCCAAGATATTTTGCACATGCCTTTCAGCAATTTGATGCATGATCCTAATGCATTTTACATCTATATGGTTTGCAGTTGGTTCCCCCAATTTTTGGGAGAAATTCGTCTTGGATGTAACCAAATGTATATACACGACATATAGTCAGTTCTGTAAGTGAGTCTGAAGTTTTGATGGATAGTATATTATTTGATATATGATTGAGAAGTTTCTAGTTTGGCTCAATATATTATTGGCAGATCCTTTTATCTCTGTCTGGTTTGTTGACAGATGAACAGACCATACTTGCTTTCAATTGGCCACCGTGTGGCCATTATGAAACATGACACGAATTCACAACATACGCTCTAGAATTGTAAACCAATCTTGGATTAAATACTTAACCTTGTCACGAGAAATGTCATGATGCTACAACTACCTGCACCTGTAATGAGTTAATTGAGCATCAAATGCAAGCCGTATACACTAGAGTAGGGTTATATCCTAGAACATGGCTGACATCATAATAGCTGTACTGTATGAAGTTGAGTTGTTGATGGGTCAGGGTTTTAGGGGGTATTTGCTTTCCAAAGAATTTGGTAAACAAGTAACACTTTGCTCTTATTAATACCTCACCAGTACATACACAATCCAGGAAAAAACCGAAACTCATAACCCTAAATCTGTTGCTGAAACGTTGTACTTTCAAAGATGTATAACTCGTCCACAAAAAGACTTTAGTGTATCGAATATAACATCTACTTAAAGACAGGTAATGTTTATACAGCCAAGTGAATACTGTCAGAGAAAGGAGACACTGAGCGCGATGGTGACGACGTAGCACGACCCCTACGTCGGGGTTCCTGGCTCTCAGATCAATCTCTTTCAACGTGTTCCATACAGTTTGACCTGATATCCACTGAAGTCCACATACCCTGGCTGCTGTACTGTCACCCGTGGCAGTACGACCGCGCAACTGTAGTGCCCGGATGTGCCGATCTTGGGCTGCAGTGGTAACTCGAGGTCTGCCTGTATGGGGACGGTCATTTGTTATACCTGCTTGGTTGCAACGGGCTGCAAGCCATGATATCTTGTTTAGACTAACATTCAGACGCCTGGCAACAAAAGACTGGTAATCTTAATCATGCATTTTAACAATGGCGTCAAGACGTGACGTAGTGATTTAATCTCTTGAAACTCCTTCAATACGAATGCCAATTTCTGTAAATGATCAGGATTTTTATTGTCAGACAGTAAATATTCCTTGATGCACAGTTTCATCTGGAAGGTGATTTATGATGCCTTTCTGATCCTTGAAAGAAATTACTTCAAAATCAACATTTTCATGTAAAATCGACTTTTTACTTGTGCAGTTGTGTAAAATCATGTCATCACCACTTGTGTTACATATTTTGACAATTGTCTGAACACAATAGTTAATTCATACATTTATAACAATACAAATCGCCTATGGGTTTCTTTTTATGTTTGTTGGGCGGCGTGGCTATGAACACGATCTGTGAGCTTACAGATGCATTTTCTTAATTGTATACATGTGTGGGTGTAGAAAGAATTATCAGCTCGTTTAGCCTCAGACATGCATGGATTCTACTATGTTGTTATTGAAAATGTTGGTAGCTGGAGGTCTTCCATATAACACAGTTTGATGGGTGTGACCATTTACATAGAACTAGGTATTATTTCTGACAGCAGTGTATAACTTCGTGAGCAGTTATAACTTCAACATTTCATTTACGTGTTTAGGTGTGAATTAGGGTGAGTAGGCGAGATGTTGTTATTGAGGTAGGTTGTTTTAGGTTGTGCTTTAACAAGTTGAAATATGTTTTATATGTTTCTAGTTTTAGGGAAGGTGGGGTAGTTTACTGACTATTGTGTTCGCTCGTCACGCGAACTAGGTCACTTATCTAGAACTAGGCTGGATTCCCTATATGGGTACAATGTGGGAGACCAGCATCTGGTGTGCCCCACCGTGAAATTGTTGGTATATTGCGAAAAGGGAGCAAAACTAAACTCACTGACTCACTAACTCACTCTAGTTTTTTATCGTCTGATATAATGTCGGATTACGCACCAACCCTGCATAGTTATAAATGGATATATGCACTGAAAATTTCTACACAAATGTAACAGGGCAGGGAACATTGAAGACTGCATCTTCTTCAGTTACAGTTAATAGAAACAGTATACAATAACGCTATGCAGTTCCAAATGTGGATATTTGCTGTATATTACTGTTACACATCGATCATTATTACACGGTAAAACACTTAAAGTCAGTTTCTGTTGTTTTCAGCTGTGTCCAGCTACAACCTTATTATTTCAGAACACACGTAATTCATGAGCCCCCAGTGATCTTTTGGGTAGCCTATTGGTTAAGGCATTCGTTCGTCACGCCGAAGACCTTGGTTAGATTCCCCATATGGATGCAACATGCGAAAGCCAATTCTTGTGTCCCCCGAGATGATAGTGCTGGAATTTAGATAAAAGCGCCGTAAAACCATACTCACTCACTCACCATTGACCTTCACATCTGTGTAAGTAAAAGAAATGAGTTAACATGCGCTCTTTATGGATGACTCTATCTCTGAGAGTGTGTGTTCGAATCCCAGAAAGGAATAATTATAGTACTGATACAATGTACCCCAGATAAAACATAATTTTGATTTTACCACTAGTTCAGAACTATCAAGTGTTCAGAAATGCTGAAAAATAATGCTACAAGCTTATTCTGCTGTTTTCGCAGATGGTAGCACAATCTCTTGTCTCCTTCTGTTCCCTTGTCCGCAAACGGCGAGATATCTGGTCAGAAAACAGTGATTTGTGCCCCTTGAAGTCTGAGATTTCTAACTTATTTAATCTGTAAACTAGTCACGTGTGGATTTAAAACACTTCTTACTAACAACAAAACCCAGCTAATTAGAGAAACAAAAGATTCTGTGAACTGGATTGTGTTTCTGAATATGCGTCTCGCCACGTACACGAGGACATTCTGTGTCCGCTTCAATCACTTTCACCACATCTCTTCACTGACATCAAATGTGACGTGTGTGGATTCACAACTACAATAATTTCACCACAACAGTTCATGTGGGGATTTAAAACATTTACATTACAGAGTAGAAACTAAATATGGTAATAAATTCATGATTTGAAAAGCTTTTGATGAACTTGTGGAATCAGTTATTTGTTGTGCCATTTCCCAGACATGTATGAAATGTATGATAAACTGGTCAACTACTGCAGAATAATAATCATAACAATAGTCATGTGTGGATGCAAAATGTTTGTAACATCCCACAGAATCCAGTCAAGTAGAAAAACAACAGATTTAGCTGACCTCGTTACAACAACACATACACAGACAACTTATACGTCAGCCTTAATCACTACAATTACATTTGACAGTTTAAATAAATAAATCACACTAACATGTTTACACAATGTCATATTTATTTTATTGTCTAATTCAAGGCGTCATAGATAAGTGACTTCTTGGTGTCAGTCATGGTGATATCTGCCCCACTTATCACCTTCATGTTGACTGTGTAGTCATCTGGCAGCCCAGCAAGAAACACGGGAAGAAGAGACTCCCTCCACTCAACATCCACTTTGGCTAAAACAACCTCTCTGTCCATGTCGATGAAGGAGAGTCTCCCCCTCCCATCATCCAGCACAACGCCATAGTGGAGAGTGGCCTGTGTGCCGAGTGTGTCAGACATTGTGTTACTGTAACACTTCCCCTCCTCCCCCAGCTGCCACACCCTGGTACAGAGACTCCCACGGTGTGTGTCACATCTCCATACACCGACACACCAGGAGCGGTGCTGTAGACAAACATACCTCTCACTGTCCACCTGACTCTCCCCCACCACACCCACCTCCAGGACAAGAGGCCACAATCCTCTATCCACCACACCAACCCTAGAGTGTGTCTCGCAGTACTGTGTGCGGGGCAGGGGTGGCAGTAGAGGGGAATGGAGGAAGGGGGATGGAGGTGGAGGCACATGTACCCAGATATTTCCGTAACCTGCCGCTGTGTCTGTGTTGTGTGGCGGGCGGCGAGTTGACCAGTTGACCGTCTGTAGTTACGTGGCACCAGTCTCTGTTGGCTCGAGCAGCTTCCATTTGTAGTTGAGTACCTGGAAATATACATTTTGTTTACAGTTTAACAAATTTCCCGACTTCAGACAACAAATTAGACATTTTATTGTCAACCTCGTTTCAATGTTTACAAAACAGTGCACTGAATATCGGCTGCAATTTTCACCTGAGTGAGAACTGTGTCATAACTGCAATATAAATAGATATTACAATGTTGTGAAAATATTTGTGTGGGTATTCTAAATGTTTTTCATGCAATTTTACACTGACTGGCTATGAAATAAACACTGTATAAAACATTTTGTCAGAAATTGTTGGTTGAGCTGGTTCGCTGTCTGTAGTCAGAAATAGACGCTTGCCGACTGAAAACACATTTGTATAAACTTCATATCATGATAAAACTATCTTTGTTTGTATTCTAAACTCATCTTATACAATTTAGTGAACAATAAGACCGACAAGGTAGTTGTTTGAGGATATTTTTACATCTGAGTGTTCAACAGACACTGTATCAACAGGTAACTTCTACGTCCGCTTCAATCACTGACCACAGTCTGAACACACTCACTGGGCGGGACAGGTTGTCGCGTTATGTGTATTGACTAGTGAATATGGTTATTTCTCATTCCAACACTATTGATAATTCCAACACTAAATATTTTAACAGTTGACAGTTTTCAAATTGATCATATTCGTATATATTTACAAAGTTTATTACAAAGTTTCTCAAAAATATACAATTTTGCCGGGAGGACTCTCAATGTCGCCAGCCATTTTAACATATTAGACATTCAAGTAATTGAAGATCATGTCTCACTAAACATCATGTCTCTCTGCTTGATATATGGAAAAACTCACAAAATCACACAATATAAATACACATAATAAGATAACAATCCGTTAATACTGTTAACAGAAATAATGAAACAAAGTATTATTTATTAGTAATATAACTCACATATTCATGCAACTGGTACATGCGTTTTTCAGTTGCACCCCCCACCCCACCCCCGATTTATTTTTATGCATCCAAGTACTGACATGAAATTCCTTTAAGTTTGATAGTTCCTCCCTTATTAAGAAAAGTTAACTTCGACCATGAATTGATCATCAGTCTCAGCTCCCTGGGGACCCTACCATTCTTGCGGCTATTAACCACACCAAGTTATTGTGGCTTTCCCATCCATATGAGGTACCCATTTACAGCTGGGTGGATTGGGACACATAGTAACAGTACTTTGTATAAATTTACTGCACGTTGCTCTACCTGCACGTTTTCATGTGTCCACCATCTGGTCATATACCAACGTATTGGTGGGTCCTTTTAAGTGCACATTGTTGTGTATTGTACACTAGGGGTTGTGAGAAAACTGGAAGAGTCTGCGCACAAGGTGTATACAGCCGATCACAGGTGGACACCTTCCTGACACCACAAGCACGCTGGATCTTTAGCCTTGGACATGACTCTCCTCGCTGCCCCCACTCCCCCCCCCCTCCCCCCCATCCCACAGGAGCCCATGCTTTGATGAGTCTAAATTTAATTCCTTATCGTGCGGTCAGAAGATGGTAGACATACATACATTATAAGCAGTCCCATGTCTTTGATAAGAAAATGTCCGGCACTAAAACAGGACCCATAATGGATTTCAGTGACACTGAAAGCACTCAGTGTGAAAATATTTCATCCGCGTCCTGTATAACATCCCCGTGGTTGCACGCTAGGGCAGAGCCAGTAACCTACCCTGTTTCAGTAGTGTAACGTCACCAATGGCGAAACTGACTTTACTCACATAGCAATGTCAACGTGGTCCCTGGTCCTGTTTCCAGACTGTAGGTTTTGCTCTCCGCATCTGTAAACTATTTCCAGGATTAAAGAACAAAACCAACACTGCTTACAGACATGAAGAAATAAAGAGCATCTTCGATGTTCAGGACTTGGGAGGTACTCCATCTTAGCACACCATTTACACGACACATCAGGGTCTATTTCATAGTGAAGATTAAACACAAAATGTAACTGCTGTCGGGTATTAATAATCCTTGTCCATTATGTGTACACATATCACAATACCAGGATAACATGTTGTACAAAATCCAAATGCTGATTTCCTGGATATGTATTTGCTAATGTTGTTAACCTGTGACCATTCGTTAATATTTGGATTCATAAGGATGTTTGGGAATGTGTTTCTGATATATATCAGAATAGCTATGTATCTATTGTGATAACATAGCATGAGAAGAGAGAGATGTAAACAGTCTTGTTCTTTTCAATTTCATAATTGTTTTCAAGGTAATGAAAAATAACCATACCAAACTGTGGTAGTGGTGTTGAATCGTTGGCAGCCTCCGGGGGCTTCACCTTGAAACGAGAGAATTCAATGTCGCGATCTTAGATTTACAGTTGGTATGTTTCAGCTCTAATATACAAGCACAGTTTACAGACATTGCGAACATGCGAACATTATACGTACATCGTAAAGTGTTGATGGTACTTACCTAATCAACAACGCGACGTATATACGCATGCCTACAGACTAACAAGTACTTACCTGCTTGTGTGCTTTCTTCGTGTCAATTATATGGACCTCTGGGGTCTGTGTACAATTGTCTGTAAGATAACCCACAGCTGTTCATTATTCAAGCTTTCTATGTCATGACAACTAGCAAATGTTTCCTCAACTGATTTAATGTTTCACCGAATTATTGTTGGAAATGTCGAAATACAGCGTCCATATGCCATCTTAAGGTGGCATTATGTAATAGGAAAATGTAAAACAATGTTTCAAACTTTGTTCATTTTTGACAAAGCTATATTGCTATTACAGTAAATATTAACACCCATTGTTAAAGTAAGAAGTAACCACCTGTAAGTGTCGGTTTATCAGATGCTGAGCCATGTCCACTGACAGACCTGAAGATAGAGATGTCGGATTTCAATTTATCCAGTCCCCTCGTGTTGAATTTGGCTGCAGGTGTCCTGTGCCTCTCTGGCGGAAGTGATCCGAGTTGCATCTTCGTTGTGCCTTGTATTGAACTCTCCAGTGTGAGAAAGTCCAAGTTTGAAGCATATCTGAGAACGGTCTTGATATAGTCTGAGATCCACTTGCATCGTTCACTCTCGCCTTCAGAGGTATCCTGCTCGGTGTGCAGATTTGACAGTGCCTGCTTCGTCTGATTCTCAAGCTCTATGATCAGTTCCTTCTCTTTGTGTCCTCAGAGAATGGAAAGCGTGGTGGATGGCCTCTTTCAGATCACTGCTGGTCTTCTTGGTGTCATTTATGACCTTGCTGATATTCTTCACAAGTGCCTTGTGAGAAGTATGATATGCACACATACTCTTCTCATGCTGTTCTATCCGTCCTCTATCAGCCACACCTACATCACCAACGTTGTGCTCAGCATGGTCGGCAAGTCTTCATTTGTAACAGATTAAAATGTTGCAAGTTTTGTTAAAATAATCGAGAGGATAAGGATTGTGAAGTTTGCAGATGGGTTTAGTATTCCCGGTGCTGCGTCCACGATGGTTTCCACATGTCGTCTGGTAGCTTTAAAACTATTACGCATGTTCTGGCAGTATTCACAGAGTAACTCCTCACACCCCTGACACCAACACACAGCCTGGTTGCCGTCATCTTCATGTGTACAGAGAAGCTCTGTAGGGCAATGTTTGGCTGTCAGGTGAAGTATTTCCCTCTGTCTCACTACATTCTTCTGGAGGTTTGTGTCTATGAGGTTGACCTGTCTCTGACATGTGGAGCATGATCTGACACCGTACGGTGTACGGTACGGTGTACACAGATAGGAATGATATGTGTCTAGTGGGAGGTAAGGTGCACACAGGTAGACGTTACAGGTGCGTAGTTGCAGGAGAGGTATGTAGAGGTAGGAGTGACAGGTGTGTAGGTGGAGGAGAGGTAGGTACAGGTAGGAAAGACAAGTGTGTAGTGGGTTGAGAGATGGATAAAGGTAGGAGTGACAGGTTTTAAGAAGGACGACACGTAGATAAAGGTAGGAGGTTCGGTATGCAGTAGAAAGAGAGGTAGACACAGGTAGGAATGACAGATGTGTTGCGGGTGGAGAGGTAGATACAGGTGGAAGTCACGTGTGTAGTGGAATGAGAGGTGGATACAGGTAGGAGTGACAGGTGTGTAGTGGGAGAAGAGGTAGATACAGGTAGGAGTGACAGGTGTGTAGTTGGGGGAGAGGTGGATACATTTAGAAGTGACAGGTGTGTACTAGGAGGAGAGGTGGATACAGGTAGAAGTGATAGGTGTGTGGTGGGAGCAGAGGTAGATGCAGGTTGAAGTGACTGTGTGTTGGGAGGAGAGGTAGATGCAGGAAGGAGTGACAGAGTGTGTAGTAGGAGGAGAGGTGGATACAAGTAGGAGTCACCGATGTGTAGTGGGAGGAGAGGAGGATACAGGTAGGAGTCTCCGGTGTGTAGTGGGAGGAGAGGTGGATACTGGTAGAAATGACAGGTGTGTGGCGGGAGGAGAGGTAGACACAGGTAGGAGTGACAGATTGTGTAGTAGGAGGAGAGTTGGATACAGGTAGAAGTGACAAGTTTGTAGTGGGAGGAGAGGCGGATACACTTAGAAGTGAAAGGTGTGTAGTGGGAGTAGAGGTAGAGACAGGTAGAAGTGATATGTGTGTGGTGGGAGGAGAGGTAGACGCAGGTAGGGGTGACAGATTGTGTAGAAGGAGGAGAGGTGGATACAGGAGCAAGTGACAAGTGTGTAGTAGGAGGAGAGGTGGATACAGGTAGGAGTGACAAACGTGTGGTGGGAGGAGAGGTAGATACAGGTAGGAGTGACAGGTGTGTAGTGGGAGGAGAGGTGGATACATTTAGAAGTGACAGGTGTGTATTAGGAGGAGGGGTAGATACAGGAAGAAGTGATAGGTGTGTGGCGGGAGGAGAGGTAGATACAGGTTGGAGTGACTGTGTGTTGGGAGGAGAGGTAGATGCAGGAAGGAGTGACAGAGTGTATAGTAGGAGGAGAGGTGGATACATGTAGGAATCACCGGTGTGTAGTGGGAGGAGACGTGGATACAGGTAGGAGTCTCCGGTGTGTAGTGGGAGGAGAGGAGGATACAGGTAGGAGTGACCGGTGTGTAGTGGGATTAGAGATGGATACTAGTACAAATGAGACGTGTGTGGCGGGAGGAGAGGTAGATACAGGTAGCAGAAACAAATTGTGTAGTAGAAGGAGGGGGGGATACAGGTGCAAGTGACAAGTGTGTAGTAGAATTAGAGGTGGATACAGGTAGGAGTTACCTGTGTGTAATGGGAGTGGAGGTTGACACAGGTAGGAGTCAACGTTGTGTAGTGGGAGGAGAGGAGGATACAGGTAGGAGTCAACGGTGTGTAGTAGAAAGAAAGGTGGATACAGATTGAAGTGATAGGTGTGTGGCTGGAGGGGAGGTGGATACAGGTAGGAGTGACAGGTGTGTAGTGGGAGGAGAGGTTATTACAGGTAGGAGTCACCAGGGTGTAGCATGAGGAGAGGTGGATCCAGGTTGAAGTGACAACTGTGTAGAGCGAGGAGAGGTGGATACAGATGGAAGTGACAATGGTGTGGCAGGAGGATAGATGGATAATTGTAGGAATGACAACTGTGTAGTGGGAGGAGAAGTGGATAGATGTAGGAGTGACAACTGTGTAGAGGGAGGAGTAGTGGATACAGGTAGAAGTGAGAGTCGTGTGGTGGGAAGAAGAGGTATATACAGGTGTGAAAGGCAGGTGTGTGGCAGGATGAGAGGTAGACACTGGTAGGAGGGACAGAGAGTGTAGTAGGAGGAGAGGTGGATACATTTGCAATTGACAAGTGTGTAGTAGGAGGAGAGGTGGTTACAGGTGGGAGTCACCGGTGTGCAGTGGGAGAAGAGGAGGATACAGGTAATGTCACCGGTGTGTGGCGGGAGGAGAGGTCGACACAGGTAGGATTAACAGATTGTGTAGTACGAGGAGAGGTGGATACAGGTAGAAGTGATAGGTGTGTGGCGGGACTGGAGGTAGATACAGGTTGGAGTGACTGTGTGGTAGGAGGAGAGGGAGACACAGGTAGAAGTGACAGAGTGTGTATTAGGAGGAGAGGTGGATACAGGTAGGAGTCACCGGTGTGTAGTGGAAGGAGAGGAGGATACAGGTAGGAGTCTCCAGTGTGTAGTGGGAGGAGAGGTGGATACTGGTAGAAATGACAGGTGTGTGGCAGGAGGAGAGGTAGACACAGGTAGGAGTGACAGAATGTGTAGTAGGATAAGAGGTGAGTACAGGTAGAAATGACAAGTTTGTAGTGGGAAGAGAGGCGGATACACTTAGAAGTGAAAGATGTGTAGTGTCAGGAGAGGTGGAGACAGGTAGAAGTGATAGGTGTGTGGTGGGAGGAGAGGTAGACGCAGGTAGGAGTGACAGATTGTGTAGAAGGAGGAGAGGTGGATACAGGTGCAAGTGACAAGTGTATAGTAGGATTAGAGGTGGATACAAGTAGGAGTGACAACTGTGTAGAGAAAGGAGAGGTGGATACAGGTAGAAGTGACAAACGTGTGGCGGGAGGAGAGGTAGATACAAGTAGGAGTGACAGGTGTGTAGTGGGAGGAGAGGTGGATACGTTTAGAAGTGACAGGTATGTACTGGGAGGAAAGGTGGATACAGGTAGAAGTGATAGGTGTGTGGCAGGAGGAGAGGTAGATTCAGGTTGGAGTGACTTTGTGTTGTGTGCAGAGGTAAATGCAGGTAGGAGTGACAGAGTGTGTAGTAGGAGGAGAGGTGGATACAGGTTGAAGTCACCGGTGTGTAGTGGGAGGAGAGGTTAATACAGGTAGGAATCACCGGTGTGTAGTGGGAGGAGAGGAGGATACAGGTAGGAGTCACCGGTGTGTAGTGGGATTAGAGATGGATACTAGTAGAAATGACACGTGTGTGGCGGAAGAAGAGGTAGACACAGGTAGGAGTGGCAGATTGTGTAGTAGGAGAAGAGGTGGGTACAGGTAGAAATGACAAGTTTGTAGTGGGAAGAGAGGCGGATACACTTAGAAGTGAAAGATGTGTAGTGTCAGGAGAGGTGGAGACAGGTAGAAGTGATAGGTGTGTGGTGAGGGGAGAGGTAGACACAGGTAGGAGTAAGAAAATGTGTAGTAGAAGGAGAGGTGGATACAGGTGCAAATGACAAGTATGTAGTAGGAGGGGAGGTGGATACAGGTAGGAAGGAGAGGTGTGTAGTGGGAGGAGAGGTTATTACAGGTAAAAGTCACCAGGGTGTAGCATGAGGAGAGGTGGATACAGGTTGCAGTGACAACTGTGTAAAGCGAGGAGAGGTGGATACAGATGGAAGTGACAATCGTGTGGCAGGAGGAGAGATGGATAATTGTAGGAATGACAACTGTGTAGTGGGAGGAGAGGTGTATACAGACAGCTGTGTAGTGGGAGGAGACTTGGATACAGGTAGGAGTGAGAGTTTGTAGAAGGACTAGACGTAGATACAGGTATGAGTGACAGGTATGAAGTGGGAGGAGAGGTTGATAAAGATAGGAGTGACAGAGTGTGTAGTGGGAGCAGAGGTGAATACAGATAGGAGTGACAAGTGTGTAGTGTGAGAAGTGTTGGATACAGGTAGGAGTGACAGAGTGTGTAGTAAGAGGAGAGGTGGGTATAGGTAGGAGTGAAAGGTGTGTAGTGGGAGGTACGCTATATACAGATATGAGTGACAGGTGCGTAGTGTGAGGAAAAGTAGTGACAGGTATGTAGAGCGGGGAGAGGTGGATACAGGTAGAAGTGACAGTAGTGTGCTGGGAGGAGAGGTAGATACAGGTAGGATTGGCTGGTGTGTAGGTGGAGGATAGGTGGATACAGATAGGAGTCAGGTTGGACTGACAACTGTGTAGAGGGATCAGAGGTGGGTACAGGTGGAAGTGACAATCGTGTGGCGGAAGGAGAGGTAGACACAGGCAGGAGTGACAGATTGTTTATTAGGAGGAGAGGTGAATACAGGTGGAAGTGACAAGTGTGTAGTAGGAGGAGAGGTGTATACCGGTAGGAATCACCGGTGTGTACTGGGAGGAGAGGTGGATACAGTTTGGAGTGACAACTGTGGAGAGGGAGGTGTTGTTGATACAGGTAGAAGTGAGAGTCGTGTGGCAGGAAGAAGAGGTATATACAGGTGTGAAAGGCAGGTGTGTAGCAGGAGGAAAGGTAGACACAGGTAGCAGTGACAGAGTGTGTAGTAGGAGGAGAGGTGGATACAGGTGCATGTGACAAGTGTGTAGTAGGAGAGAGGTGGATACAGGTGGGAGTCACCGCTGTGTAGGGTTAGGAGAGGAGGATACAGGTAGAAGTGATAGGTGTGTGGCGGGAGGGGAGGTAGTTACAGGATGGAGTCACTGTGTGGTAGGATTAGAATTTAGACACAGGTAGGAGTGACAAAGTGTATATTAGGAGGAGAGGTGGATACAGCTAGGGATGATAACTGTGTAGAGAGAGGAGAGGTATGTAAAGATGGAAGTGACAATCGTGTGGCGGGATAAGAGGTAGATGCAGGTAGGAGAGACAGGTGTGTGGCAGGATGAGAGGTAGACACTGGTAGGAGGGACAGAGAGTGTAGTAGGAGGAGAGGTGGATACAGGTGCAAGTGACAAGTGTGGAGTAGGAAGAGAGGTGGATACAGGTAGTAGTCACCGATGTGTAGTGGGAGGAGAGGTGGATACAGGTTGGAGTGACAACTGTGTAGAGGGAGGAGTAGTGGATACAGGTAGAAGTGAGAGTCGTGTGGCGGGAAGAAGAGGTATATACAGGTGTGAAAGGCAGGTGTGTAGCAGGAGGAGAGGTAGACACAGGTAGCAGTGACACAGAGTGTAGTAGGAGGAGAGGAGGATACATTTGCAATTTACAAGTGTGTAGTAGGAGGAGAGGTGGATACAGGTGGGAGTCACCGGTGTGTAGTTGGAGAAGAGGAGGATACAGGTAATGTCGACGGTGTGTGGCGGGAGGAGAGGTCAACACAGGTAGGACTAAGAGATTGTGTAGTACGAGGAGAGGTGGATACAGGTAGAAGTGATAGGTGTGTGGCGGGAGGGGAGGTAGATACAGGTTGGAGTGACTGTGTGGTAGGAGGAGAGGGAGACACAGGTAGAAGTTACAGAGTGTGTTGTAGAAGGAGAGGTGGATATAGGTAGGAGTGACAGGTGTGTAGTGGGAGGTACGCTGGATACAGGTATGAGTGACAGGTGTGTAGTGGGAGGAAAGGTGGACAGAGGTAGGAATGAGAGGTTTGTAGTGAGAGTTACGGTGGATACAGGTAGGAGTGACAGGAGTGACAGGAGTAGGAGTTTTCCTCAAATTCCGAAATTGTAAAGCTTATAGAGAAGTCCATTTACCCAGACTTTGTCAAACGCTGTCTCATTATCAAGGAAGGCACAATAAAGTGGTGACATAGTTGGCAATACTCTCAGTTAGCGTAAGCGCTGCCGTTTCAGCTTTCGTCCATGTTTCCATTCTTTTAAGCAGTAGTCTTACAAAAGGTTTTGAGAGAACAGGGGTAAAAGTGACACCCTTGTAGCTGCGCGGTTCATGTTTGCTCTTACAATTTTCCTTGTAAATTGGTAGAACATTACAAACACTAAATGTATTTGATACACACTCAAATGATACAATGGCATTAGAAATAGGATACAATATGGTCAACAACAGACACACCAGCATATTGGTATGTATGTATGTATGTATGTATGTATGTATGTATGTATGTATGTATGTATGTATGTATGTATGTATGTATGTATGTATGTATGTATGTATGTATGTATGTATGTATGTATGTATGTATGTATGTATGTATGTATGTATGTATGTATGTATGTATGTATGTATGTATGTATGTATGTATGTATGTATGTATGTATGTATGTATGTATGTATGTATGTATGTATGTATGTATGTATGTATGTATGTATGTATGTATGTATGTATGTATGTATGCATGCATGTATGTATATTTATTTCTATGACACTAGTAAACCTGGGTACCGTAAGAACGTGAACACCGAAACATACATTTTTCCATGTTTCATCCTCAACTTTGACTTCAGATTCGAATTTCGAATCTAAAAATAAATTTCAGAGTCGGGATTCTGAACAGAATGCTCAGATTCGGGATTCAAATGCCGAAACACACCAGAAATAGTGTTAACCTCAACTTTCGGCCTTCAAACTTTAAACTTGACTAAGGAATACTGACTAAGGTATTGACTAGAAAAACATCACCAGTTATTTAAAACGTACAGTATGATTGAACAGATGGAAGTAGGTGAGTATGGATTTACAGGGGTTTTAAGCAAATTCAGAAATATCATCAGAAATGGGCTTTACACGCTATACCAACCACTAGGCTATCTCCCAAAATGTAGAAACAGAGTTTGGAGGGTTAGTCAGTAGTCACGTGACATAAACTGCGTTACTCTCCGATGTGTAAACATGGTATAAATCAGTTAAGGCGATTTCCTTTTATATTGAATTTCCGGAAAACGATCCCATATCTGTGCTGATTCCTTATTATTTTTAACCGAACGTTAAAGAATCACTTCAACATAACAAGAGCAGTTCTGATATCTAGGTATGTATTATAAGGTGATTATTTGTAGAATGGGCCACACAGCCCACAAGACAAATGATTCGTAAAGTTTATAGAGTTACCTGTCCGGTTCGTTTGCTTTGTTATCACAAACATAAACATCAATCAACGATATGGCAACATAAACAAGTAAAACATCTACAGTTCTTGTGTGGGATGCAGCATCAAAACACAAAGTGTATTTTTAGATGAAGGTATCGGCCTGTATATAGACAACCTTAAGTCTTATAATCAAAGGATGAAACGTTGCTTCCAAGTTTTCAAATGAGGAAAAGGATGCCTTTGGTTCGATTCGCTCAACAAGACAGTCCTTGTGACTCAATCTCCTCTTCCTTCTCCAGGGACATGCACATGAGGGAATCCTGGTGGTGTCATTTCAGCTATATATTGCTTCATTCCCTGCCTCTTGGACCTAAGTTTCAGTTAAGAATAAAACATCAATGTCATATTCCATAAGCAAGTCAGCTATATCTGTTGATTTTTGTTTTGAAAACATTCCAGAAGACAGCATTGAGTAAACAGTTGGAACTATTACTGGTTTTGTTTTGTAAGCGTTCGTGGTTAGTCGCATGGACGGTACATAGACTGTTCACTTTCCGTCCAAATCTACAACGTCCTTTTCTTATTTTCCTCTTCACATATAGTGTGTTCATATTGACTGGCGGACAATGAAGTTGGTGCACTGATTGTCTGATTGACAATAGCATGTCTCAGGAGTACACGGGGGACTGATTGGTCACCATTGTTCCACTCCCCTCGCGCTCTTGTCTTACTATCAGAGCATGGATACTGATTAGCAAGGCATTAGAGATCACAGAGAAACACAAACAGCATAAAACTACCCATAGCTTTCCAAATCATGCACTTACTTTCTCAACCAGGTTTCAAGGGCTACGTGACGAATTCCGAGGGCAACGGACGACCAAGACATCCTGTTACAGGTTTATTTTTACAATCCAGCGTAGGCTTTTCGCATTCGTGTAGCAGTATGTTTGTAAGTAGTATATTGTTAGATTTTAAATCATCATCATATTAAACTTGTATGAAGTAAATTAATAACCTAAACCTAAATATTTCATGACTTAAACCTAAGCATGTAACATTTAATTTCCTTAAATACCTGTGTTAACTCCAGCACTTGGTTAGTTTAGCCTCTTTATTGTATATAGGTTCCTGGGTATTGTTACTTGGGCAGTCATGGGCTTGGCCTGTGATTGGGGTTTTATTGTTCTCGGGGGTCACGTGATCGTTTCAGTCATGTGAGGTCAAACTTCAAACGTTTGGCTCATCAGCAGACTATTTCTCCCTTCTGTCAGTGAGCACATGTTCTGCGCCAGGGAACATAGGGTAAGTTCATGTATTACTTTATCTGGAATCTAAGATTGAACATTATGCATTTTGGAAAGAGTTCCACCCGTACCCTCCTCTGTTTTTAGTAAGAACTGCGGTCCCGGGGATTTATTCCCCGATCTAATATTCTAAAAAGGGGCGATGGTATAAATGTTTGGGGGGTTAAAGCGTTTAATGGGAATTTAGAAGTTTGGGGGTAATATTCAATATTTTAAGGTTAGTGTATGCAGTAGAGTATATGCGTGCGAATAATTTGCAAATGATCCGCCATTTCCAGTAATACTTGTTTGTATTTAGTACCAAACCCCACCACCGGTGCCTGTACAAACCTGATCGAAAACCGGCGGTGGTGCATCAAAAGGCAACTACCGACATCACACACTCGGCGACAATACTTTGCTCTACATCTAGCCGAATATATGTATCACTGTATTGCCGAGAGAGACATTTTTATTCAAATCCTAGAGGGCACTGGCTCCATTTACTCTGGAGGACACTAGAGGTGTATAATTTACATGTTTTGGAAGGGGTGTGGGGGTGGGCTGGGGTACGGGCGGAACTCTTACCTTCATTTTAAGCCTTGTTATAAATGTAGTATTTTAGTAAGTAATGCATTATGTTGTATGGTAGTGTTTATTCAACTTACCTGTGTGCTTCATAGAGGTATAGACAAAGTGTATTGCACAGGATATAAATGTACATTTTGTATGTGTAAACAGGGGTTAGAAGCATCTTATATATCATGTATGCATATTATTTCTGGAAGTGTATAACATAATCTGTACATGCTAGTGTTCCATAAGTTATATCATAAATTTATATAGTATGTTAATCCAGCCTGCGTCCCTTTGAGGAGGTAATGCATCTATGTGCATGATCTTTTTATAAAGGGTAATATGATTTATCTAAAGGGATTTGTAAATCATATACAAATGAGTTGTAAATCCTGAAAGTGTTATAAATAACATGGTTACATTGTGTCTGTGCAGTGCCATGGTATTTATGATTGAATTATGTATGTGTACCATTTACACAAATATATTCCTCGAACCCGCGCAAGTACTCGCTTGTGATTGAGGGAACATGAGTACTTTGTTTACATTCCTAAAGAGTGTCAATGACGACCCGTTGAAAAAATTGCTTAAAACGGCAGAAACCACACTTACACACTGTTATTAAACAAATCTACATACGTTCAAAATGTGATTCCATTACCCGTTTCTTTCAGACGCAGGAACTCTGACACATTTTGGATTTGGTTTTGATCAGTCCACACCCATTTCTCCTCGAACTTCAGTACACTGCTTCTCCGAGATACGGGAGGGACAATAGGCGACTGCCACCATACCGACAAAAGTTCATAAAGGCAAGTATATATCTATTAACATCAACTCTTTCAAACACTAAACTTTTCATTATCTTTATTCTCAGGACCCTGGACATCATCATCCTGGGGGCAGAAATGGATCGTGAAGTCCCCCAAAGGCAGTGACAACTGAAACGAGGACACTGTATGGACGGGAGGGACGATGTGTGACAGCCACCATACCGACAGAGGCCCATAAAGGCAAGTATATATCTATTAACATCAACTCTTTCAAACACTAAACTTTTCATTATCTTTACACTTAGGACCCTGGACATCATCATCCTGGGGGTAGAAATGAAGCGTGAAGTCCCCCAGAGGCAGTGACGACTGCCACGAAGACGCTGCATGGACGGGAGGGACGATGGACGACTGCCACCATACCGACAGAAGCCCATAAAGGCAAGTATATATCTATTAACATCAACTCTTTCAAACACTAAACTCTTTATTATCTTTACACTTAGGACCCTGGACATCATCATCCTGCGGGCAGAAATGGAGCGTGAAGTCCCCCAGAGGCAGTGACGACTGCCACGAAGACGCTGCATGGACGGGAGGGACGATGGACGACTGCCACCATACCGACAGAAGCCCATAAAGGCAAGTATATATCTATTAACATCAACTCTTTCAAACACTAAACTCTTTATTATCTTTACTCTCAGGACCCTTGACATCATCATCCTGGGGGCAGAAATGGACCGTGAAGTCCCCCAGAGGAAGTGACGACTGCCACGAAGACGCTGCATGGACGGGAGGGACGATGGACGACTGCCACCATACCGACAGAAGCCCATAAAGGCAAGTATATATCTATTAACATCAACTCTTTCAAACACTAAACTCTTTATTATCTTTACTCTCAGGACCCTTGACATCATCATCCTGCGGGCAGAAATGGAGCGTGAAGTCCCCCAGAGGCAGTGACGACTGCCACGAAGACGCTGCATGGACGGGAGGGACGATGAACGACTGCCACCATACCGACAGAAGCCCATAAAGGCAAGTATATATCTATTAACATTAACTCTTTCAAACACTAAACTCTTTATTATCTTTATTCTCAGGACCCTGGACATCATCATCCTGGGGGCAGAAATGGACCGTGAAGTCCCCCAGAGGCAGTGACGACTGCCACGAAGACGCTGCATGGACGGGAGGGACGATGGACGACTGCCACAATGCCGACAGAAGCCCATAAAGGCAAGTATATATCTATTAACATCAACTCTTTCAAACACTAAACTCTTTATTATCTTTACACTTAGGACCCTGGACATCATCATCCTGGGGGCAGAAATGGAGCGTGAAGTCCCCCAGAGGCAGGGACGACTGCCACGAAGACGCTGCATCGACGGGAGGGACGATGGACGACTGCCACCATACCGACAGAAGCCCATAAAGGCAAGTATATATCTATTAACATCAACTCTTTCAAACACTAAACTCTTTATTATCTTTACACTTAGGACCCTGGACACCATCATCCTGGGGGCAGAAATGGACCGTGAAGTCCCCCAGAGGCAGTGACGACTGCCACGAAGACGCTGCATGGACGGGAGGGACGATGGACGACTGCCACCATACCGACAGAAGCCCATAAAGGCAAGTATATACCTATTAACATCAACTCTTTGAAACACTAAACTCTTTATTATCTTTACACTTAGGACCCTAGACATCATCATCCTGGGGGCAGAAATGGAGCGTGAAGTCCCCCAGAGGCAGTGACGACTGCCACGAAGACGCTGCATGGACGGGAGGGACGATGAACGACTGCCACCATACCGACAGAAGCCCATAAAGGCAAGTATATATCTATTAACATTAACTCTTTCAAACACTAAACTCTTTATTATCTTTATTCTCAGGACCCTGGACATCATCATCCTGGGGGCAGAAATGGACCGTGAAGTCCCCCAGAGGCAGTGACGACTGCCACGAAGACGCTGCATGGACGGGAGGGACGATGGACGACTGCCACAATGCCGACAGAAGCCCATAAAGGCAAGTATATATCTATTAACATCAACTCTTTCAAACACTAAACTCTTTATTATCTTTACACTTAGGACCCTGGACATCATCATCCTGGGGGCAGAAATGGAGCGTGAAGTCCCCCAGAGGCAGTTACGACTGCCACGAAGACGCTGCATCGACGGGAGGGACGATGGACGACTGCCACCATACCGACAGAAGCCCATAAAGGCAAGTATATATCTATTAACATCAACTCTTTCAAACACTAAACTCTTTATTATCTTTACACTTAGGACCCTGGACACCATCATCCTGGGGGCAGAAATGGACCGTGAAGTCCCCCAGAGGCAGTGACGACTGCCACGAAGACGCTGCATGGACGGGAGGGACGATGGACGACTGCCACCATACCGACAGAAGCCCATAAAGGCAAGTATATACCTATTAACATCAACTCTTTGAAACACTAAACTCTTTATTATCTTTACACTTAGGACCCTAGACATCATCATCCTGGGGGCAGAAATGGAGCGTGAAGTCCCCCAGAGGCAGTGACGACTGCCACGAAGACGCTGCATGGACGGGAGGGACGATGGACGACTGCCACCATACCGACAGAAGCCCATAAAGGCAAGTATATATCTTTTAACATCAACTCTTTCAAACACTAAACTCTTTATTATCTTTACTCTCAGGACCCTGGACATCATCCTCCTGGGGGCAGAAATGGACCGTGAAGTCCCCCAGAGGCAGTGACGACTGCCACGAAGACGCTGCATGGACGGGAGGGACGATGGACGACTGCCACCATACCGACAGAAGCCCATAAAGGCAAGTATATATCTATTAACATCAACTCTTTCAAACACTAAACTCTTTATTATCTTTACTCTCAGGACCCTTGACATCATCATCCTGGGGGCAGAAATGGACCGTGAAGTCCCCCAGAGGAAGTGACGACTGCCACGAAGACGCTGCATGGACGGGAGGGACGATGGACGACTGCCACCATACCGACAGAAGCCCATAAAGGCAAGTATATATCTATTAACATCAACTCTTTCAAACACTAAACTCTTTATTATCTTTACTCTCAGGACCCTTGACATCATCATCCTGGGGGCAGAAATGGAGCGTGAAGTCCCCCAGAGGCAGTGACGACTGCCACGAAGACGCTGCATGGACGGGAGGGACGATGAACGACTGCCACCATACCGACAGAAGCCCATAAAGGCAAGTATATATCTTTTAACATCAACTCTTTCAAACACTAAACTCTTTATTATCTTTACACTTAGGACCCTGGACATCATCATCCTGGGGGCAGAAATGGACCGTGAAGTCCCCCAGAGGCAGTGACGACTGCCACGAAGACGCTGCATGGACGGGAAGGACGATGGACGACTGCCACAATGCCGACAGAAGCCCATAAAGGCAAGTATATATCTATTAACATCAACTCTTTCAAACACTAAACTCTTTATTATCTTTACACTTAGGACCCTGGACATCATCATCCTGGGGGCAGAAATGGAGCGTGAAGTCCCCCAGAGGCAGTGACGACTGCCACGAAGACGCTGCATGGACGGGAGGGACGATGGACGACTGCCACCATACCGACAGAAGCCCATAGAGGCAAGTATATATCTATTAACATCAACTCTTTCAAACACTAAACTCTTTATTATCTTTACACTTAGGACCCTAGACACCATCATCCTGGAGGCAGAAATGGACCGTGAAGTCCCCCAGAGGCAGTGACGACTGCCACGAAGACGCTGCATGGACGGGAGGGACGATGGACGACTGCCACCATACCGACAGAAGCCCATAAAGGCAAGTATATACCTATTAACATCAACTCTTTGAAACACTAAACTCTTTATTATCTTTACACTTAGGACTCTAGACATCATCATCCTGGGGGCAGAAATGGAGCGTGAAGTCCCCCACAGGCAGTGACGACTGCCACGAAGACGCTGCATGGACGGGAGGGACGATGGACGACGGCCACCATACCGACAGAAGCCCATAAAGGCAAGTATATATCTTTTAACATCAACTCTTTCAAACACTAAACTCTTTATTATCTTTACTCTCAGGACCCTGGACATCATCATCCTGGGGGCAGAAATGGACCGTGAAGTCCCCCAGAGGCAGTGACGACTGCCACGAAGACGCTGCATGGACGGGAGGGACGATGGACGACTGCCACCATACCGACAGAAGCCCATAAAGGCAAGTATATATCTATTAACATCAACTCTTTCAAACACTAAACTCGTTATTATCTTTACTCTCAGGACCCTGGACATCATCCTCCTGGGGGCAGAAATGGACCGTGAAGTCCCCCAGAGGCAGTGACGACTGCCACGAAGACGCTGCATGGACGGGAGGGACGATGGACGACTGCCACCATACCGACAGAAGCCCATAAAGGCAAGTATATATCTATTAACATCAACTCTCTCAAACACTAAACTCTTCATTATCTTTACTCTCAGGACCCTGGACATCATCATCCTGGGGGCAGAAATGGAGCGTGAAGTCCCCCAGAGGCAGTGACGGCTGCCACGAAGACGCTGCATGGACGGGAGGGACGATGGACGACTGCCACCATACCGACAGAAGCCCATAAAGGCAAGTATATATCTATTAACATCAACTCTTTCAAACACTAAACTCTTTATTATCTTTACACTTAGGACCCTGGACATCATCATCCTGGGGGCAGAAATGGACCGTGAAGTCCCCCAGAGGCGGGGACGACTGCCACGAAGACGCTGCATGGACGGGAGGGACGATGGACGACTGCCACCATACCGACAGAAGCCCATAAAGGCAAGTATATATCTATTAACATCAACTCTTTCAAACACTAAACTCTTTATTATCTTTACACTTAGGACCCTGGACACCATCATCCTGGGGGCAGAAATGGAGCGTGAAGTCCCCCAGAGGCAGTGACGACTGCCACGAAGACGCTGCATGGACGGGAGGGACGATGGACGACTGCCACCATACCGACAGAAGCCCATAGAGGCAAGTATATATCTATTAACATCAACTCTTTCAAACACTAAACTCTTTATTATCTTTACACTTAGGACCCTAGACACCATCATCCTGGAGGCAGAAATGGACCGTGAAGTCCCCCAGAGGCAGTGACGACTGCCACGAAGACGCTGCATGGACGGGAGGGACGATGGACGACTGCCACCATACCGACAGAAGCCCATAAAGGCAAGTATATACCTATTAACATCAACTCTTTGAAACACTAAACTCTTTATTATCTTTACACTTAGGACTCTAGACATCATCATCCTGGGGGCAGAAATGGAGCGTGAAGTCCCCCACAGGCAGTGACGACTGCCACGAAGACGCTGCATGGACGGGAGGGACGATGGACGACTGCCACCATACCGACAGAAGCCCATAGAGGCAAGTATATATCTATTAACATCAACTCTTTCAAACACTAAACTCTTTATTATCTTTACACTTAGGACCCTAGACACCATCATCCTGGAGGCAGAAATGGACCGTGAAGTCCCCCAGAGGCAGTGACGACTGCCACGAAGACGCTGCATGGACGGGAGGGACGATGGACGACTGCCACCATACCGACAGAAGCCCATAAAGGCAAGTATATACCTATTAACATCAACTCTTTGAAACACTAAACTCTTTATTATCTTTACACTTAGGACTCTAGACATCATCATCCTGGGGGCAGAAATGGAGCGTGAAGTCCCCCACAGGCAGTGACGACTGCCACGAAGACGCTGCATGGACGGGAGGGACGATGGACGACGGCCACCATACCGACAGAAGCCCATAAAGGCAAGTATATATCTTTTAACATCAACTCTTTCAAACACTAAACTCTTTATTATCTTTACTCTCAGGACCCTGGACATCATCATCCTGGGGGCAGAAATGGACCGTGAAGTCCCCCAGAGGCAGTGACGACTGCCACGAAGACGCTGCATGGACGGGAGGGACGATGGACGACTGCCACCATACCGACAGAAGCCCATAAAGGCAAGTATATATCTATTAACATCAACTCTTTCAAACACTAAACTCGTTATTATCTTTACTCTCAGGACCCTGGACATCATCCTCCTGGGGGCAGAAATGGACCGTGAAGTCCCCCAGAGGCAGTGACGACTGCCACGAAGACGCTGCATGGACGGGAGGGACGATGGACGACTGCCACCATACCGACAGAAGCCCATAAAGGCAAGTATATATCTATTAACATCAACTCTCTCAAACACTAAACTCTTCATTATCTTTACTCTCAGGACCCTGGACATCATCATCCTGGGGGCAGAAATGGAGCGTGAAGTCCCCCAGAGGCAGTGACGGCTGCCACGAAGACGCTGCATGGACGGGAGGGACGATGGACGACTGCCACCATACCGACAGAAGCCCATAAAGGCAAGTATATATCTATTAACATCAACTCTTTCAAACACTAAACTCTTTATTATCTTTACACTTAGGACCCTGGACATCATCATCCTGGGGGCAGAAATGGACCGTGAAGTCCCCCAGAGGCGGGGACGACTGCCACGAAGACGCTGCATGGACGGGAGGGACGATGGACGACTGCCACCATACCGACAGAAGCCCATAAAGGCAAGTATATATCTATTAACATCAACTCTTTCAAACACTAAACTCTTTATTATCTTTACACTTAGGACCCTGGACACCATCATCCTGGGGGCAGAAATGGAGCGTGAAGTCCCCCAGAGGCAGTGACGACTGCCACGAAGACGCTGCATGGACGGGAGGGACGATGGACGACTGCCACCATACCGACAGAAGCCCATAAAGGCAAGTATATACCTGTTAACATCAACGCTTTGAAACACTAAACTCTTTATTATCTTTACACTTAGGACCCTAGACATCATCATCCTGGGGGCAGAAATGGACCGTGAAGTCCCCCAGAGGCAGTGACGACTGCCACGAAGACGCTGCATGGACGGGAGGGACGATGGACGACGGCCACCATACCGACAGAAGCCCATAAAGGCAAGTATATATCTTTTAACATCAACTCTTTCAAACACTAAACTCTTTATTATCTTTACTCTCAGGACCCTGGACATCATCATCCTGGGGGCAGAAATGGACCGTGAAGTCCCCCAGAGGCAGTGACGACTGCCACGAAGACGCTGCATGGACGGGAGGGACGATGGACGACTGCCACCATACCGACAGAAGCCCATAAAGGCAAGTATATATCTATTGACATCAACTCTTTCAAACACTAAACTCTTTATTATCTTTACTCTCAGGACCCTGGACATCATCCTCCTGGGGGCAGAAATGGACCGTGAAGTCCCCCAGAGGCAGTGACGACTGCCACGAAGACGCTGCATGGACGGGAGGGACGATGGACGACTGCCACCATACCGACAGAAGCCCATAAAGGCAAGTATATATCTATTAACATCAACTCTTTCAAACACTAAACTCTTCATTATCTTTACTCTCAGGACCCTGGACATCATCATCCTGGGGGCAGAAATGGAGCGTGAAGTCCCAAAGAGGCAGTGACGGCAGCCACGAAGACGCTGCATGGACGGGAGGGACGATGGACGACTGCCACCATACCGACAGAAGCCAATAAAGGCAAGTATATATCTATTAACATCAACTCTTTCAAACACTAAACTCTTTATTATCTTTACACTTAGGACCCTGGACATCATCGTCCTGGGGCCAGAAATGGACCGTGAAGTCCCCCAGAGGCAGTGACAACTGCCACGAAGACGCTGCATGGACGGGAGGGACGATGGACGACTGCCACCATACCGACAGAAGCCCATAAAGGCAAGTATATATCTATTAACATCAACTCTTTCAAACACTAAACTCTTTATTATCTTTACACTTAGGACCCTGGACATCATCATCTTGGGGGCAGAAATGGACCGTGAAGTCCCCCAGAGGCAGGGACGACTGCCACGAAGACGCTGCATGGACGGGAGGGACGATGGACGACTGCCACCATACCGACAGAAGCCCATAAAGGCAAGTATATATCTATTAACATCAACTCTTTCAAACACTAAACTCGTTATTATCTTTACTCTCAGGACCCTGGACATCATCATCCTGGGGGCAGAAATGGACCGTGAAGTCCCCCAGAGGCAGTGACGACTGCCACGAAGACGCTGCATAGACGGGAGAGACGATGGACGACTGCCACCATACCGACAGAGGCCCATAAAGGCAAGTATATATCTATTAACATCAACTCTTTCAAACACTAAACTCTTTATTATCTTTACACTTACTACCCTGGACATCATCATCCTGGGGGCAGAAATGGACCGTGAAGTCCCCCAGAGGCAGTGACGACTGCCACGAAGACGCTGCATGGACGGGAGGGACGATGGACGACTGCCACCATACCGACAGAAGCCCATAAAGGCAAGTATATACTTATTAACATCAACTCTTTCAAACACTAAACTCTTTATTATCTTTACACTTAGGACCCTGGACATCATCATCCTGGGGGCAGAAATGGACCGTGAAGTCCCCCAGAGGCAGTGACGACTGCCACGAAAACGCTGCATGGACGGGAGGGACGATGGACGACTGCCACCATACCGACAGAAGCCCATAAAGGCAAGTATATATCTATTAACATCAACTCTTTCAAACACTAAACTCTTTATTATCTTTACACTTAGGACCCTGGACATCATCATCCTGGGGGCAGAAATGGAGCGTGAAGTCCCCCAGAGGCAGGGACGACTGCCACGAAGACGCTGCATCGACGGGAGGGACGATGGACGACTGCCACCATACCGACAGAAGCCCATAAAGGCAAGTATATATCTATTAACATCAACTCTTTCAAACACTAAACTCTTTATTATCTTTACACTTAGGACCCTGGACACCATCATCCTGGGGGCAGAAATGGACCGTGAAGTCCCCCAGAGGCAGTGACGACTGCCACGAAGACGCTGCATGGACGGGAGGGACGATGGACGACTGCCACCATACCGACAGAAGCCCATAAAGGCAAGTATATACCTATTAACATCAACTCTTTGAAACACTAAACTCTTTATTATCTTTACACTTAGGACCCTAGACATCATCATCCTGGGGGCAGAAATGGAGCGTGAAGTCCCCCAGAGGCAGTGACGACTGCCACGAAGACGCTGCATGGACGGGAGGGACGATGGACGACTGCCACCATACCGACAGAAGCCCATAAAGGCAAGTATATATCTTTTAACATCAACTCTTTCAAACACTAAACTCTTTATTATCTTTACTCTCAGGACCCTGGACATCATCCTCCTGGGGGCAGAAATGGACCGTGAAGTCCCCCAGAGGCAGTGACGACTGCCACGAAGACGCTGCATGGACGGGAGGGACGATGGACGACTGCCACCATACCGACAGAAGCCCATAAAGGCAAGTATATATCTATTAACATCAACTCTTTCAAACACTAAACTCTTTATTATCTTTACTCTCAGGACCCTTGACATCATCATCCTGGGGGCAGAAATGGACCGTGAAGTCCCCCAGAGGAAGTGACGACTGCCACGAAGACGCTGCATGGACGGGAGGGACGATGGACGACTGCCACCATACCGACAGAAGCCCATAAAGGCAAGTATATATCTATTAACATCAACTCTTTCAAACACTAAACTCTTTATTATCTTTACTCTCAGGACCCTTGACATCATCATCCTGGGGGCAGAAATGGAGCGTGAAGTCCCCCAGAGGCAGTGACGACTGCCACGAAGACGCTGCATGGACGGGAGGGACGATGAACGACTGCCACCATACCGACAGAAGCCCATAAAGGCAAGTATATATCTTTTAACATCAACTCTTTCAAACACTAAACTCTTTATTATCTTTACTCTCAGGACCCTGGACATCATCATCCTGAGGGGAAGAAATGGACCGTGAAGTCCCCCAGAGGCAGTGACGACTGCCACGAAGACGCTGCATGGACGGGAGGGACGATGGACGACTGCCACAATGCCGACAGAAGCCCATAAAGGCAAGTATATATCTATTAACATCAACTCTTTCAAACACTAAACTCTTTATTATCTTTACACTTAGGACCCTGGACATCATCATCCTGGGGGCAGAAATGGAGCGTGAAGTCCCCCAGAGGCAGTGACGACTGCCACGAAGACGCTGCATGGACGGGAGGGACGATGGACGACTGCCACCATACCGACAGAAGCCCATAAAGGCAAGTATATATCTATTAACATCAACTCTTTCAAACACTAAACTCTTTATTATCTTTACACTTAGGACCCTAGACACCATCATCCTGGGGGCAGAAATGGACCGTGAAGTCCCCCAGAGGCAGTGACGACTGCCACGAAGACGCTGCATGGACGGGAGGGACGATGGACGACTGCCACCATACCGACAGAAGCCCATAAAGGCAAGTATATACCTATTAACATCAACTCTTTGAAACACTAAACTCTTTATTATCTTTACACTTAGGACTCTAGACATCATCATCCTGGGGGCAGAAATGGAGCGTGAAGTCCCCCACAGGCAGTGACGACTGCCACGAAGACGCTGCATGGACGGGAGGGACGATGGACGACGGCCACCATACCGACAGAAGCCCATAAAGGCAAGTATATATCTTTTAACATCAACTCTTTCAAACACTAAACTCTTTATTATCTTTACTCTCAGGACCCTGGACATCATCATCCTGGGGGCAGAAATGGACCATGAAGTCCCCCAGAGGCAGTGACGACTGCCACGAAGACGCTGCATGGACGGGAGGGACGATGGACGACTGCCACCATACCGACAGAAGCCCATAAAGGCAAGTATATATCTATTAACATCAACTCTTTCAAACACTAAACTCTTTATTATCTTTACTCTCAGGACCCTGGACATCATCCTCCTGGGGGCAGAAATGGACCGTGAAGTCCCCCAGAGGCAGTGACGACTGCCACGAAGACGCTGCATGGACGGGAGGGACGATGGACGACTGCCACCATACCGACAGAAGCCCATAAAGGCAAGTATATATCTATTAACATCAACTCTCTCAAACACTAAACTCTTCATTATCTTTACTCTCAGGACCCTGGACATCATCATCCTGGGGGCAGAAATGGAGCGTGAAGTCCCCCAGAGGCAGTGACGGCTGCCACGAAGACGCTGCATGGACGGGAGGGACGATGGACGACTGCCACCATACCGACAGAAGCCCATAAAGGCAAGTATATATCTATTAACATCAACTCTTTCAAACACTAAACTCTTTATTATCTTTACACTTAGGACCCTGGACATCATCATCCTGGGGGCAGAAATGGACCGTGAAGTCCCCCAGAGGCGGGGACGACTGCCACGAAGACGCTGCATGGACGGGAGGGACGATGGACGACTGCCACCATACCGACAGAAGCCCATAAAGGCAAGTATATATCTATTAACATCAACTCTTTCAAACACTAAACTCTTTATTATCTTTACACTTAGGACCCTGGACACCATCATCCTGGGGGCAGAAATGGAGCGTGAAGTCCCCCAGAGGCAGTGACGACTGCCACGAAGACGCTGCATGGACGGGAGGGACGATGGACGACTGCCACCATACCGACAGAAGCCCATAAAGGCAAGTATATACCTGTTAACATCAACGCTTTGAAACACTAAACTCTTTATTATCTTTACACTTAGGACCCTAGACATCATCATCCTGGGGGCAGAAATGGACCGTGAAGTCCCCCAGAGGCAGTGACGACTGCCACGAAGACGCTGCATGGACGGGAGGGACGATGGACGACGGCCACCATACCGACAGAAGCCCATAAAGGCAAGTATATATCTTTTAACATCAACTCTTTCAAACACTAAACTCTTTATTATCTTTACTCTCAGGACCCTGGACATCATCATCCTGGGGGCAGAAATGGACCGTGAAGTCCCCCAGAGGCAGTGACGACTGCCACGAAGACGCTGCATGGACGGGAGGGACGATGGACGACTGCCACCATACCGACAGAAGCCCATAAAGGCAAGTATATATCTATTGACATCAACTCTTTCAAACACTAAACTCTTTATTATCTTTACTCTCAGGACCCTGGACATCATCCTCCTGGGGGCAGAAATGGACCGTGAAGTCCCCCAGAGGCAGTGACGACTGCCACGAAGACGCTGCATAGACGGGAGAGACGATGGACGACTGCCACCATACCGACAGAGGCCCATAAAGGCAAGTATATATCTATTAACATCAACTCTTTCAAACACTAAACTCTTTATTATCTTTACACTTACTACCCTGGACATCATCATCCTGGGGGCAGAAATGGACCGTGAAGTCCCCCAGAGGCAGTGACGACTGCCACGAAGACGCTGCATGGACGGGAGGGACGATGGACGACTGCCACCATACCGACAGAAGCCCATAAAGGCAAGTATATACTTATTAACATCAACTCTTTCAAACACTAAACTCTTTATTATCTTTACACTTAGGACCCTGGACATCATCATCCTGGGGGCAGAAATGGACCGTGAAGTCCCCCAGAGGCAGTGACGACTGCCACGAAAACGCTGCATGGACGGGAGGGACGATGGACGACTGCCACCATACCGACAGAAGCCCATAAAGGCAAGTATATATCTATTAACATCAACTCTTTCAAACACTAAACTCTTTATTATCTTTACTCTCAGGACCCTGGACATCATCATCCTGGGGGCAGAAATGGAGCGTGAAGTCCCCCAGAGGCAGTGACGACTGCCACGAAGACGCTGCATGGACGGGAGGGACGATGGACGACTGCCACCATACCGACAGAAGCCCATAAAGGCAAGTATATATCTATTAACATCAACTCTTTCAAACACTAAACTCTTTATTATCTTTACTCTCAGGACCCTGGACATCATCATCCTGGGGGCAGAAATGGAGCGTGAAGTCCCCCAGAGGCAGTGACGACTGCCGCGAAGACGCTGCATGGACGGGAGGGACGATGGACGACTGCCACCATACCGACAGAAGCCCATAAAGGCAAGTATATATCTATTAACATCAACTCTTTCAAACACTAAACTCTTTATTATCTTTACACTTAAGTCCCTGGACATCATCATCCTGGGGGTAGAAATGGACCGTGAAATCCCCCAGAGGCAGGGACGACTGCCACGAAGACGCTGCATGGACGGGAGGGACGATGGACGACTGCCACCATACCGACAGAAGCCCATAAAGGCAAGTATATATCTATTAACATCAACTCTTTCAAACACTAAACTCTTTATTATCTTTACACTCAGGACCCTGGACATCATCATCCTGGGGGCAGAAATGGACCGTGAAGTCCCCCAGAGGCAGTGACGACTGCCACGAAGACGCTGCATGGACGGGAGGGACGATGGACGACTGCCACCATACCGACAGAAGCCCATAAAGGCAAGTATATATCTATTAACATCAACTCTTTCAAACACTAAACTCTTTATTATCTTTACATTTACGACCCTGGACATCATCCTCCTGGGGGCAGAAATGGACCGTGAAGTCCCCCAGAGGCAGTGACGACTGCCACGAAGACGCTGCATGGACGGGAGGGACGATGGACGACTGCCACCATACCGACAGAAGCCCATAAAGGCAAGTATATATCTATTAACATCAACTCTTTCAAACACTAAACTCTTTATTATCTTTACTCTCAGGACCCTGGACATCATCATCCTGGGGGCAGAAATGGACCGTGAAGTCCCCCAGAGGCAGTGACGACTGCCACGAAGACGCTGCATGGACGGGAGGGACGATGGACGACTGCCACCATACCGACAGAAGCCCATAAAGGCAAGTATATACTTATTAACATCAACTCTTTCAAACACTAAACTCTTTATTATCTTTACTCTCAGGACCCTGGACATCATCATCCTGGGTGCAGAAATGGACCGTGAAGTCCCCCAGAGGCAGTGACGACTGCCACGAAGACGCTGCATGGACGGGAGGGACGATGGGCGACTGCCACCACACCGACAGAAGCCGATAAAGGCAAGTATATATCTATTAACATCAACTCTTTCAAACACTAAACTCTTTATTATCTTTACTCTCAGGACCCTGGACATCATCATCCTGGGGGCAGAAATGGACCGTGAAGTCCCAAAGAGGCAGTGACGGCTGCCACGAAGACGCTGCATGGACGGGAGGGACGATGGACGACTGCCACCATACCGACAGAAGCCCATAAAGGCAAGTATATATCTATTAACATCAACTCTTTCAAACACTAAACTCTTTATTATCTTTACACTTAGGACCCTGGACATCATCGTCCTGCGAGCAGAAATGGACCGTGAAGTCCCCCAGAGGCAGTGACGACTGCCACGAAGACGCTGCATGGACGGGAGGGACGATGGACGACTGCCACCATACCGACAGAAGCCCATAAAGGCAAGTATATATCTATTAACATCAACTCTTTCAAACACTAAACTCTTTTTTATCTTTACACTTAGGACCCTGGAGATCATCATCCTGGGGGCAGAAATGGACCGTGAAGTCCCCCAGAGGCAGGGACGACTGCCACGAAGACGCTGCATGGACGGGAGGGACGATGGACGACTGCCACCATACCGACAGAAGCCCATAAAGGCAAGTATATATCTATTAACATCAACTCTTTCAAACACTAAACTCTTTATTATCTTTACACTCAGGACCCTGGACATCATCATCCTGGGGGCAGAAATGGACCGTGAAGTCCCCCAGAGGCAGTGACGACTGCCACGAAGACGCTGCATGGACGGGAGGGACGATGGACGACTGCCACCATACCGACAGAAGCCCATAAAGGCAAGTATATATCTATTAACATCAACTCTTTCAAACACTAAACTCTTTATTATCTTTACACTTACGACCCTGGACATCATCATCCTGGGGGCAGAAATGGACCGTGAAGTCCCCCAGAGGCAGTGACGACTGCCACGAAGACGCTGCATGGACGGGAGGGACGATGGACGACTGCCACCATACCGACAGAAGCCCATAAAGGCAAGTATATACTTAATAACATCAACTCTTTCAAACACTAAACTCTTTATTATCTTTACTCTCAGGACCCTGGACATCATCATCCTGGGGGCAGAAATGGAGCGTGAAGTTCCCCAGAGGCAGTGACGACTGCCACGAAGACGCTGCATGGACGGGAGGGACGATGGACGACTGCCACCATACCGACAGAAGCCCATAAAGGCAAGTATATATATCTATTAACATCAACTCTTTCAAACACTAAACTTTTTATTATCTTTACTCTCAGGACACTGGACATCATCATCCTGGGGGCAGAAATGGACCGTGAAGGCCCCTAGAGGCAGTGACGACTGCCACGAAGACGCTGCATTGACGGGAGGGACGATGGACGACTGCCACCATACCGACAGAAGCCCATAAAGGCAAGTATACACATCTATTAACATCAACTCTTTCAAACACTAAACTCTTTATTATCTTTACTCTCAGGACCCTGGACATCATCATCCTGGGGGCAGAAATGAAGCGTGAAGTCCCCCAGAGGCAGTGACAACTGCCACGAAGACGCTGCATGGACGGGAGGGACGATGGACAACTGCCACCATACCGACAGAAGCCCATAAAGTCAAGTATATATCTATTAACATCAACTCTTTCAAACACTAAACTCTTTATTATCTTTACACTTAGGACCCTGGACATCATCATCCTGGGGGCAGAAATGGACCGTGAAGTCCCCCAGAGGCAGTGACGACTGCCACGAAGACGCTGCATGGACGGGAGGGACGATGGACGACTGCCACCATACCGACAGAAGCCCATAAAGGCAAGTATATACTTATTAACATCAACTCTTTCAAACACTAAACTCTTCATTATCTTTACACTTAGGACCCTGGACATCATCATCCTGGGGGCAGAAATGGACCGTGAAGTCCCCCAGAGGCAGTGACGACTGCCACGAAGACGCTGCATGGACGGGAGGGACGATGGGCGACTGCCACCATACCGACAGAACCCCATAAAGGCAAGTATATATCTATTAACATCAACTCTTTCAAACACTAAACTCTTTATTATCTTTACACTTACGACCCTGGACATCATCATCCTGGGGGCAGAAATGGATCGTGAAGTCCCCCAGAGGCAGGGACGACTGCCACGAAGACGCTGCATGGACGGGAGGGACGATGGACAACTGCCACCATACCGACAGAAGCCCATAAAGGCAAGTATATACTTATTAACATCAACTCTTTCAAACACTAAACTCTTTATTATCTTTACACTTAGGACCCTGGACATCATCATCCTGGGGGCAGAAATGGAGCGTGAAGTCCCCCAGAGGCAGTGACGACTGCCACGAAGACGCTGCATGGACGGGAGGGACGATGGGCGACTGCCCCCATACCGACAGAAGCCCATAAAGGCAAGTATATATCTATTAACATCAACTCTTTCAAACACTAAACTCTTTATTATCTTTACTCTCAGGACCCTGGACATCATCATCCTGGGGGCAGAAATGGAGCGTGAAGTTCCCCAGAGGCAGTGACGACTGCCACGAAGACGCTGCATGGACGGGAGGGACGATGGACGACTGCCACCATACCGACAGAAGCCCATAAAGGCAAGTATATATATCTATTAACATCAACTCTTTCAAACACTAAACTTTTTATTATCTTTACTCTCAGGACCCTGGACATCATCATCCTGGGGGCAGAGATGGACCGTGAAGTCCCCTAGAGGCAGTGACGACTGCCACGAAGACGCTGCATGGACGGGAGGGACGATGGACGACTGCCACCATACCGACAGAAGCCCATAAAGGCAAGTATATATATCTATTAACATCAACTCTTTCAAGC
This sequence comes from Haliotis asinina, assembly GCF_037392515.1. NCBI lineage: Eukaryota > Metazoa > Mollusca > Gastropoda > Lepetellida > Haliotidae > Haliotis > Haliotis asinina. The sequence goes on along the minus strand of NC_090283.1, from coordinate 38,843,904 downwards.
ACTAAACTCTTTATTATCTTTACTCTCAGGACCCTGGACATCATCATCCTGGGGGCAGAAATGGAGCGTGAAGTCCCCCAGAGGCAGTGACAACTGCCACGAAGACGCTGCATGGACGGGAGGGACGATGGACAACTGCCACCATACCGACAGAAGCCCATAAAGGCAAGTATATATCTATTAACATCAACTCTTTCAAACACTAAACTCTTTATTATCTTTACACTTAGGACCCTGGACATCATCATCCTGGGGGTAGAAATGGACCGTGAAATCCCCCAGAGGCAGGGACGACTGCCACGAAGACGCTGCATGGACGGGAGGGACGATGGACGACTGCCACCATACCGACAGAAGCCCATAAAGGCAAGTATATATCTATTAACATCAACTCTTTCAAACACTAAACTCTTTATTATCTTTACACTTAGGACCCTGGACATCATCGTCCTGGGGGCAGAAATGGACCGTGAAGTCCCCCAGAGGCAGGGACGACTGCCACGAAGACGCTGCATGGACGGGAGGGACGATGGACGACTGCCACCATACCGACAGAAGCCCATAAAGGCAAGTATATATCTATTAACATCAACTCTTTCAAACACTAAACTCTTTATTATCTTTACACTTAGGACCCTGGACATCATCATCCTGGGGGTAGAAATGGACCGTGAAATCCCCCAGAGGCAGGGACGACTGCCACGAAGACGCTGCATGGACGGGAGGGACGATGGACGACTGCCACCATACCGACAGAAGCCCATAAAGGCAAGTATATATCTATTAACATCAACTCTTTCAAACACTAAACTCTTTATTATCTTTACACTTAGGACCCTGGACATCATCATCCTGGGGGTAGAAATGGACCGTGAAATCCCCCAGAGGCAGGGACGACTGCCACGAAGACGCTGCATGGACGGGAGGGACGATGGACGACTGCCACCATACCGACAGAAGCCCATAAAGGCAAGTATATACCTATTAACATCAACTCTTTCAAACACTAAACTCTTTATTATCTTTACACTCAGGACACTGGACATCATCATCCTGGGGGCAGAAATGGAGCGTGAAGTCCCCCAGAGGCAGTGACAACTGCCACGAAGACGCTGCATGGACGGGAGGGACGATGGGCGACTGCCACCATACCGACAGAGGCCCATAAAGGCAAGTATATATCTATTAACATCAACTCTTTCAAACACTAAAATCTTTGTTGTCTTTACTCTCAGGACCCTGGACATCATCATCCTGGGGGCAGTAATGGAGCGTAAAGTTCCCCAGAGGCAGTGACGACTGTCACGAAGACGCTGCATGGACGGGAGGGACGATGGACGACTGCCACCATACCGACAGAAGCCCATAAAGGCAAGTATATATATCTATTAACATCAACTCTTTCAAACACTAAACTCTTTATTATCTTTACTCTCAGGACCCTGGACATCATCATCCTGGGGGCAGAAATGGACCGTGAAGTCCCCTAGAGGCAGTGACGACTGCCACGAAGACGCTGCATGGACGGGAGGGACGATGGACGACTGCCACCATACCGACAGAAGCCCATAAAGGCAAGCATACACATCTATTAACATCAACTCTTTCAAACACTAAACTCTTCTTTATCTTTACTCTCAGGACCCTGGACATCATCATCCTGGGGGCAGAAATGGAGCGTGAAGTCCCCCAGAGGCAGTGACGACTGCCACGAAGACGCTGCATGGACGGGAGGGACGATGGACAACTGCCACCATACCGACAGAAGCCCATAAAGGCAAGTATATATCTATTAACATCAACTCTTTCAAACACTAAACTCTTTATTATCTTTACACTTAGGACCCTGGACATCATCATCCTGGGGGTAGAAATGGACCGTGAAGTCCCCCAGAGGCAGGGACGACTGCCACGAAGACGCTGCATGGACGGGAGGGACGATGGACGACTGCCACCATACCGACAGAAGCCCATAAAGGCAAGTATATACTTATTAACATCAACTCTTTCAAACACTAAACTCTTTATTATCTTTACTCTCAGGACCCTGGACATCATCATCCTGGGGGCAGAAATGGACCGTGAAGTCCCCCAGAGGCAGTGACGACTGCCACGAAGACGCTCCATGGACGGGAGGGACGATGGAGCACTGCCACCATACCGACAGAAGCCCATAAAGGCAAGTATATATCTATTAACATCAACTCTTTCAAACACTAAACTCTTTATTATCTTTACTCTTAGGACCATGGATATCATCATCCTGGGGGCAGAAATGAACCGTGAAGTCCCCCAGAGGCAGTGACGACTGCCACGAAGACGCTGCATGGACGGGAGGGACGATGGACGACTGCCACCATACCGACAGAAGCCCATAAAGGCAAGTATATACATCTATTAACATCAACTCTTTCAAACACTAAACTCTGTATTATCTTTACACTCAGGACCCTGGACATCATCATCCTGGGGGCAGAAATGGAGCGTGAAGTCCCCCAGAGGCAGTGACGACTGCCACGAAGACGCTGCATGGACGGGAGGGACGATGGGCGACTGCCACCATACCGACAGAGGCCCATAAAGGCAAGTATATATCTATTAACATCAACTCTTTCAAACACTAAACTCTTTATTATCTTTACACTTAGGACCCTGGACATCATCATCCTGGGGACAGAAATGGACCGTGAAGTCCCCCAGAGGCGGGGACGACTGCCACGAAGACGCTGCATGGACGGGAGGGACGATGGACGACTGCCACCATACCGACAGAAGCCCATAAAGGCAAGTATATATCTATTAACATCAACTCTTTCAAACACTAAACTCTTTATTATCTTTACACTTAGGACCCTGGACATCATCATCCTGGGGGTAGAAATGGACCGTGAAATCCCCCAGAGGCAGGGACGACTGCCACGAAGACGCTGCATGGACGGGAGGGACGATGGACGACTGCCACCATACCGACAGAAGCCCATAAAGGCAAGTATATATCTATTAACATCAACTCTTTCAAACACTAAAATCTTTGTTGTCTTTACTCTCAGGACCCTGGACATCATCATCCTGGGGGCAGTAATGGAGCGTAAAGTTCCCCAGAGGCAGTGACGACTGTCACGAAGACGCTGCATGGACGGGAGGGACGATGGACGACTGCCACCATACCGACAGAAGCCCATAAAGGCAAGTATATATATCTATTAACATCAACTCTTTCAAACACTAAACTCTTTATTATCTTTACTCTCAGGACCCTGGACATCATCATCCTGGGGGCAGAAATGGACCGTGAAGTCCCCTAGAGGCAGTGACGACTGCCACGAAGACGCTGCATGGACGGGAGGGACGATGGACGACTGCCACCATACCGACAGAAGCCCATAAAGGCAAGCATACACATCTATTAACATCAACTCTTTCAAACACTAAACTCTTCTTTATCTTTACTCTCAGGACCCTGGACATCATCATCCTGGGGGCAGAAATGGAGCGTGAAGTCCCCCAGAGGCAGTGACGACTGCCACGAAGACGCTGCATGGACGGGAGGGACGATGGACAACTGCCACCATACCGACAGAAGCCCATAAAGGCAAGTATATATCTATTAACATCAACTCTTTCAAACACTAAACTCTTTATTATCTTTACACTTAGGACCCTGGACATCATCATCCTGGGGGTAGAAATGGACCGTGAAGTCCCCCAGAGGCAGGGACGACTGCCACGAAGACGCTGCATGGACGGGAGGGACGATGGACGACTGCCACCATACCGACAGAAGCCCATAAAGGCAAGTATATATCTATTAACATCAACTCTTTCAAACACTAAACTCTTTATTATCTTTACACTTAGGACCCTGGACATCATCATCCTGGGGGTAGAAATGGACCGTGAAATCCCCCAGAGGCAGGGACGACTGCCACGAAGACGCTGCATGGACGGGAGGGACGATGGACGACTGCCACCATACCGACAGAAGCCCATAAAGGCAAGTATATATCTATTAACATCAACTCTTTCAAACACTAAAATCTTTGTTGTCTTTACTCTCAGGACCCTGGACATCATCATCCTGGGGGCAGTAATGGAGCGTAAAGTTCCCCAGAGGCAGTGACGACTGTCACGAAGACGCTGCATGGACGGGAGGGACGATGGACGACTGCCACCATACCGACAGAAGCCCATAAAGGCAAGTATATATATCTATTAACATCAACTCTTTCAAACACTAAACTCTTTATTATCTTTACTCTCAGGACCCTGGACATCATCATCCTGGGGGCAGAAATGGACCGTGAAGTCCCCTAGAGGCAGTGACGACTGCCACGAAGACGCTGCATGGACGGGAGGGACGATGGACGACTGCCACCATACCGACAGAAGCCCATAAAGGCAAGCATACACATCTATTAACATCAACTCTTTCAAACACTAAACTCTTCTTTATCTTTACTCTCAGGACCCTGGACATCATCATCCTGGGGGCAGAAATGGAGCGTGAAGTCCCCCAGAGGCAGTGACGACTGCCACGAAGACGCTGCATGGACGGGAGGGACGATGGACAACTGCCACCATACCGACAGAAGCCCATAAAGGCAAGTATATATCTATTAACATCAACTCTTTCAAACACTAAACTCTTTATTATCTTTACACTTAGGACCCTGGACATCATCATCCTGGGGGTAGAAATGGACCGTGAAGTCCCCCAGAGGCAGGGACGACTGCCACGAAGACGCTGCATGGACGGGAGGGACGATGGACGACTGCCACCATACCGACAGAAGCCCATAAAGGCAAGTATATATCTATTAACATCAACTCTTTCAAACACTAAACTCTTTATTATCTTTACTCTCAGGACCCTGGACATCATCATCCTGGGGGCAGAAATGGACCGTGAAGTCCCCCAGAGGCAGTGACGACTGCCACGAAGACGCTCCATGGACGGGAGGGACGATGGAGCACTGCCACCATACCGACAGAAGCCCATAAAGGCAAGTATATATCTATTAACATCAACTCTTTCAAACACTAAACTCTTTATTATCTTTACTCTTAGGACCCTGGATATCATCATCCTGGGGGCAGAAATGAACCGTGAAGTCCCCCAGAGGCAGTGACGACTGCCACGAAGACGCTGCATGGACGGGAGGGACGATGGACGACTGCCACCATACCGACAGAAGCCCATAAAGGCAAGTATATACATCTATTAACATCAACTCTTTCAAACACTAAACTCTGTATTATCTTTACACTCAGGACCCTGGACATCATCATCCTGGGGGCAGAAATGGAGCGTGAAGTCCCCCAGAGGCAGTGACGACTGCCACGAAGACGCTGCATGGACGGGAGGGACGATGGGCGACTGCCACCATACCGACAGAGGCCCATAAAGGCAAGTATATATCTATTAACATCAACTCTTTCAAACACTAAACTCTTTATTATCTTTACACTTAGGACCCTGGACATCATCATCCTGGGGGTAGAAATGGACCGTGAAATCCCCCAGAGGCAGGGACGACTGCCACGAAGACGCTGCATGGACGGGAGGGACGATGGACGACTGCCACCATACCGACAGAAGCCCATAAAGGCAAGTATATACCTATTAACATCAACTCTTTCAAACACTAAACTCTTTATTATCTTTACACTCAGGACACTGGACATCATCATCCTGGGGGCAGAAATGGACCGTGAAGTCCCCCAGAGGCAGTGACAACTGCCACGAAGACGCTGCATGGACGGGAGGGACGATGGGCGACTGCCACCATACCGACAGAAGCCCATAAAGGCAAGTATATATCTATTAACATCAACTCTTTCAAACACTAAAATCTTTGTTGTCTTTACTCTCAGGACCCTGGACATCATCATCCTGGGGGCAGTAATGGAGCGTAAAGTTCCCCAGAGGCAGTGACGACTGTCACGAAGACGCTGCATGGACGGGAGGGACGATGGACGACTGCCACCATACCGACAGAAGCCCATAAAGGCAAGTATATATATCTATTAACATCAACTCTTTCAAACACTAAACTCTTTATTATCTTTACTCTCAGGACCCTGGACATCATCATCCTGGGGGCAGAAATGGACCGTGAAGTCCCCTAGAGGCAGTGACGACTGCCACGAAGACGCTGCATGGACGGGAGGGACGATGGACGACTGCCACCATACCGACAGAAGCCCATAAAGGCAAGCATACACATCTATTAACATCAACTCTTTCAAACACTAAACTCTTCTTTATCTTTACTCTCAGGACCCTGGACATCATCATCCTGGGGGCAGAAATGGAGCGTGAAGTCCCCCAGAGGCAGTGACGACTGCCACGAAGACGCTGCATGGACGGGAGGGACGATGGACAACTGCCACCATACCGACAGAAGCCCATAAAGGCAAGTATATATCTATTAACATCAACTCTTTCAAACACTAAACTCTTTATTATCTTTACACTTAGGACCCTGGACATCATCATCCTGGGGGTAGAAATGGACCGTGAAGTCCCCCAGAGGCAGGGACGACTGCCACGAAGACGCTGCATGGACGGGAGGGACGATGGACGACTGCCACCATACCGACAGAAGCCCATAAAGGCAAGTATATATCTATTAACATCAACTCTTTCAAACACTAAACTCTTTATTATCTTTACTCTCAGGACCCTGGACATCATCATCCTGGGGGCAGAAATGGACCGTGAAGTCCCCCAGAGGCAGTGACGACTGCCACGAAGACGCTCCATGGACGGGAGGGACGATGGAGCACTGCCACCATACCGACAGAAGCCCATAAAGGCAAGTATATATCTATTAACATCAACTCTTTCAAACACTAAACTCTTTATTATCTTTACTCTTAGGACCCTGGATATCATCATCCTGGGGGCAGAAATGAACCGTGAAGTCCCCCAGAGGCAGTGACGACTGCCACGAAGACGCTGCATGGACGGGAGGGACGATGGACGACTGCCACCATACCGACAGAAGCCCATAAAGGCAAGTATATACATCTATTAACATCAACTCTTTCAAACACTAAACTCTGTATTATCTTTACACTCAGGACCCTGGACATCATCATCCTAGGGGCAGAAATGGAGCGTGAAGTCCCCCAGAGGCAGTGACGACTGCCACGAAGACGCTGCATGGACGGGAGGGACGATGGGCGACTGCCACCATACCGACAGAGGCCCATAAAGGCAAGTATATATCTATTAACATCAACTCTTTCAAACACTAAACTCTTTATTATCTTTACACTTAGGACCCTGGACATCATCATCCTGGGGGCAGAAATGGACCGTGAAGTCCCCCAGAGGCGGGGACGACTGCCACGAAGACGCTGCATGGACGGGAGGGACGATGGACGACTGCCACCATACCGACAGAAGCCCATAAAGGCAAGTATATATCTATTAACATCAACTCTTTCAAACACTAAACTCTTTATTATCTTTACACTTAGGACCCTGGACACCATCATCCTGGGGGCAGAAATGGAGCGTGAAGTCCCCCAGAGGCAGTGACGACTGCCACGAAGACGCTGCATGGACGGGAGGGACGATGGACGACTGCCACCATACCGACAGAAGCCCATAAAGGCAAGTATATACCTATTAACATCAACGCTTTGAAACACTAAACTCTTTATTATCTTTACACTTAGGACCCTAGACATCATCATCCTGGGGGCAGAAATGGACCGTGAAGTCCCCCAGAGGCAGTGACGACTGCCACGAAGACGCTGCATGGACGGGAGGGACGATGGACGACGGCCACCATACCGACAGAAGCCCATAAAGGCAAGTATATATCTTTTAACATCAACTCTTTCAAACACTAAACTCTTTATTATCTTTACTCTCAGGACCCTGGACATCATCATCCTGGGGGCAGAAATGGACCGTGAAGTCCCCTAGAGGCAGTGACGACTGCCACGAAGACGCTGCATGGACGGGAGGGACGATGGACGACTGCCACCATACCGACAGAAGCCCATAAAGGCAAGCATACACATCTATTAACATCAACTCTTTCAAACACTAAACTCTTCTTTATCTTTACTCTCAGGACCCTGGACATCATCATCCTGGGGGCAGAAATGGAGCGTGAAGTCCCCCAGAGGCAGTGACGACTGCCACGAAGACGCTGCATGGACGGGAGGGACGATGGACAACTGCCACCATACCGACAGAAGCCCATAAAGGCAAGTATATATCTATTAACATCAACTCTTTCAAACACTAAACTCTTTATTATCTTTACACTTAGGACCCTGGACATCATCATCCTGGGGGTAGAAATGGACCGTGAAGTCCCCCAGAGGCAGGGACGACTGCCACGAAGACGCTGCATGGACGGGAGGGACGATGGACGACTGCCACCATACCGACAGAAGCCCATAAAGGCAAGTATATATCTATTAACATCAACTCTTTCAAACACTAAACTCTTTATTATCTTTACTCTCAGGACCCTGGACATCATCATCCTGGGGGCAGAAATGGACCGTGAAGTCCCCCAGAGGCAGTGACGACTGCCACGAAGACGCTCCATGGACGGGAGGGACGATGGAGCACTGCCACCATACCGACAGAAGCCCATAAAGGCAAGTATATATCTATTAACATCAACTCTTTCAAACACTAAACTCTTTATTATCTTTACACTCAGGACCCTGGACATCATCATCCTGGGGGCAGAAATGGAGCGTGAAGTCCCCCAGAGGCAGTGACGACTGCCACGAAGACGCTGCATGGACGGGAGGGACGATGGGCGACTGCCACCATACCGACAGAGGCCCATAAAGGCAAGTATATATCTATTAACATCAACTCTTTCAAACACTAAACTCTTTATTATCTTTACACTTAGGACCCTGGACATCATCATCCTGGGGGCAGAAATGGACCGTGAAGTCCCCCAGAGGCGGGGACGACTGCCACGAAGACGCTGCATGGACGGGAGGGACGATGGACGACTGCCACCATACCGACAGAAGCCCATAAAGGCAAGTATATATCTATTAACATCAACTCTTTCAAACACTAAACTCTTTATTATCTTTACACTTAGGACCCTGGACACCATCATCCTGGGGGCAGAAATGGAGCGTGAAGTCCCCCAGAGGCAGTGACGACTGCCACGAAGACGCTGCATGGACGGGAGGGACGATGGACGACTGCCACCATACCGACAGAAGCCCATAAAGGCAAGTATATACCTATTAACATCAACGCTTTGAAACACTAAACTCTTTATTATCTTTACACTTAGGACCCTAGACATCATCATCCTGGGGGCAGAAATGGACCGTGAAGTCCCCCAGAGGCAGTGACGACTGCCACGAAGACGCTGCATGGACGGGAGGGACGATGGACGACGGCCACCATACCGACAGAAGCCCATAAAGGCAAGTATATATCTTTTAACATCAACTCTTTCAAACACTAAACTCTTTATTATCTTTACTCTCAGGACCCTGGACATCATCATCCTGGGGGCAGAAATGGACCGTGAAGTCCCCTAGAGGCAGTGACGACTGCCACGAAGACGCTGCATGGACGGGAGGGACGATGGACGACTGCCACCATACCGACAGAAGCCCATAAAGGCAAGCATACACATCTATTAACATCAACTCTTTCAAACACTAAACTCTTCTTTATCTTTACTCTCAGGACCCTGGACATCATCATCCTGGGGGCAGAAATGGAGCGTGAAGTCCCCCAGAGGCAGTGACGACTGCCACGAAGACGCTGCATGGACGGGAGGGACGATGGACAACTGCCACCATACCGACAGAAGCCCATAAAGGCAAGTATATATCTATTAACATCAACTCTTTCAAACACTAAACTCTTTATTATCTTTACACTTAGGACCCTGGACATCATCATCCTGGGGGTAGAAATGGACCGTGAAGTCCCCCAGAGGCAGGGACGACTGCCACGAAGACGCTGCATGGACGGGAGGGACGATGGACGACTGCCACCATACCGACAGAAGCCCATAAAGGCAAGTATATATCTATTAACATCAACTCTTTCAAACACTAAACTCTTTATTATCTTTACTCTCAGGACCCTGGACATCATCATCCTGGGGGCAGAAATGGACCGTGAAGTCCCCCAGAGGCAGTGACGACTGCCACGAAGACGCTCCATGGACGGGAGGGACGATGGAGCACTGCCACCATACCGACAGAAGCCCATAAAGGCAAGTATATATCTATTAACATCAACTCTTTCAAACACTAAACTCTTTATTATCTTTACTCTTAGGACCCTGGATATCATCATCCTGGGGGCAGAAATGAACCGTGAAGTCCCCCAGAGGCAGTGACGACTGCCACGAAGACGCTGCATGGACGGGAGGGACGATGGACGACTGCCACCATACCGACAGAAGCCCATAAAGGCAAGTATATACATCTATTAACATCAACTCTTTCAAACACTAAACTCTGTATTATCTTTACACTCAGGACCCTGGACATCATCATCCTGGGGGCAGAAATGGAGCGTGAAGTCCCCCAGAGGCAGTGACGACTGCCACGAAGACGCTGCATGGACGGGAGGGACGATGGGCGACTGCCACCATACCGACAGAGGCCCATAAAGGCAAGTATATATCTATTAACATCAACTCTTTCAAACACTAAACTCTTTATTATCTTTACACTTAGGACCCTGGACATCATCATCCTGGGGGCAGAAATGGACCGTGAAGTCCCCCAGAGGCGGGGACGACTGCCACGAAGACGCTGCATGGACGGGAGGGACGATGGACGACTGCCACCATACCGACAGAAGCCCATAAAGGCAAGTATATATCTATTAATATCAACTCTTTCAAACACTAAACTCTTTATTATCTTTACACTTAGGACCCTGGACATCATCATCCTGGGGGTAGAAATGGACCGTGAAATCCCCCAGAGGCAGGGACGACTGCCACGAAGACGCTGCATGGACGGGAGGGACGATGGACGACTGCCACCATACCGACAGAAGCCCATAAAGGCAAGTATATACCTATTAACATCAACTCTTTCAAACACTAAACTCTTTATTATCTTTACACTCAGGACACTGGACATCATCATCCTGGGGGCAGAAATGGACCGTGAAGTCCCCCAGAGGCAGTGACAACTGCCACGAAGACGCTGCATGGACGGGAGGGACGATGGGCGACTGCCACCATCCCGACAGAAGCCCATAAAGGCAAGTATATATCTATTAACATCAACTCTTTCAAACACTAAAATCTTTGTTGTCTTTACTCTCAGGACCCTGGACATCATCATCCTGGGGGCAGTAATGGAGCGTAAAGTTCCCCAGAGGCAGTGACGACTGTCACGAAGACGCTGCATGGACGGGAGGGACGATGGACGACTGCCACCATACCGACAGAAGCCCATAAAGGCAAGTATATATATCTATTAACATCAACTCTTTCAAACACTAAACTCTTTATTATCTTTACTCTCAGGACCCTGGACATCATCATCCTGGGGGCAGAAATGGACCGTGAAGTCCCCTAGAGGCAATGACGACTGCCACGAAGACGCTGCATGGACGGGAGGGACGATGGACGACTGCCACCATACCGACAGAAGCCCATAAAGGCAAGCATACACATCTATTAACATCAACTCTTTCAAACACTAAACTCTTCTTTATCTTTACTCTCAGGACCCTGGACATCATCATCCTGGGGGCAGAAATGGAGCGTGAAGTCCCCCAGAGGCAGTGACGACTGCCACGAAGACGCTGCATGGACGGGAGGGACGATGGACAACTGCCACCATACCGACAGAAGCCCACAAAGGCAAGTATATATCTATTAACATCAACTCTTTCAAACACTAAACTCTTTATTATCTTTACACTTAGGACCCTGGACATCATCATCCTGGGGGTAGAAATGGACCGTGAAGTCCCCCAGAGGCAGGGACGACTGCCACGAAGACGCTGCATGGACGGGAGGGACGATGGACGACTGCCACCATACCGACAGAAGCCCATAAAGGCAAGTATATATCTATTAACATCAACTCTTTCAAACACTAAACTCTTTATTATCTTTACTCTCAGGACCCTGGACATCATCATCCTGGGGGCAGAAATGGACCGTGAAGTCCCCCAGAGGCAGTGACGACTGCCACGAAGACGCTCCATGGACGGGAGGGACGATGGAGCACTGCCACCATACCGACAGAAGCCCATAAAGGCAAGTATATATCTATTAACATCAACTCTTTCAAACACTAAACTCTTTATTATCTTTACTCTTAGGACCCTGGATATCATCATCCTGGGGGCAGAAATGAACCGTGAAGTCCCCCAGAGGCAGTGACGACTGCCACGAAGACGCTGCATGGACGGGAGGGACGATGGACGACTGCCACCATACCGACAGAAGCCCATAAAGGCAAGTATATACATCTATTAACATCAACTCTTTCAAACACTAAACTCTGTATTATCGTTACACTCAGGACCCTGGACATCATCATCCTGGGGGCAGAAATGGACCGTGAAGTCCCCCAGAGGCAGTGACGACTGCCACGAAGACGCTGCATGGACGGGAGGGACGATGGGCGACTGCCACCATACCGACAGAGGCCCATAAAGGCAAGTATATATCTATTAACATCAACTCTTTCAAACACTAAACTCTTTATTATCTTTACACTTAGGACCCTGGACATCATCATCCTGGGGGCAGAAATGGACCGTGAAGTCCCCCAGAGGCGGGGACGACTGCCACGAAGACGCTGCATGGACGGGAGGGACGATGGACGACTGCCACCATACCGACAGAAGCCCATAAAGGCAAGTATATATCTATTAACATCAACTCTTTCAAACACTAAACTCTTTATTATCTTTACACTTAGGACCCTGGACACCATCATCCTGGGGGCAGAAATGGAGCGTGAAGTCCCCCAGAGGCAGTGACGACTGCCACGAAGACGCTGCATGGACGGGAGGGACGATGGACGACTGCCACCATACCGACAGAAGCCCATAAAGGCAAGTATATACCTATTAACATCAACGCTTTGAAACACTAAACTCTTTATTATCTTTACACTTAGGACCCTAGACATCATCATCCTGGGGGCAGAAATGGAGCGTGAAGTCCCCCAGAGGCAGTGACGACTGCCACGAAGACGCTGCATGGACGGGAGGGACGATGGACGACGGCCACCATACCGACAGAAGCCCATAAAGGCAAGTATATATCTTTTAACATCAACTCTTTCAAACACTAAACTCTTTATTATCTTTACTCTCAGGACCCTGGACATCATCATCCTGGGGGCAGAAATGGAGCGTGAAGTCCCCCAGAGGCAGTGACGACTGCCACGAAGACGCTGCATGGACGGGAGGGACGATGGACGACTGCCACCATACCGACAGAAGCCCATAAAGGCAAGTATATATCTATTGACATCAACTCTTTCAAACACTAAACTCTTTATTATCTTTACTCTCAGGACCCTGGACATCATCCTCCTGGGGGCAGAAATGGACCGTGAAGTCCCCCAGAGGCAGTGACGACTGCCACGAAGACGCTGCATGGACGGGAGGGACGATGGACGACTGCCACCATACCGACAGAAGCCCATAAAGGCAAGTATATATCTATTAACATCAACTCTTTCAAACACTAAACTCTTCATTATCTTTACTCTCAGGACCCTGGACATCATCATCCTGGGGGCAGAAATGGAGCGTGAAGTCCCAAAGAGGCAGTGACGGCAGCCACGAAGACGCTGCATGGACGGGAGGGACGATGGACGACTGCCACCATACCGACAGAAGCCAATAAAGGCAAGTATATATCTATTAACATCAACTCTTTCAAACACTAAACTCTTTATTATCTTTACACTTAGGACCCTGGACATCATCGTCCTGGGGCCAGAAATGGACCGTGAAGTCCCCCAGAGGCAGTGACAACTGCCACGAAGACGCTGCATGGACGGGAGGGACGATGGACGACTGCCACCATACCGACAGAAGCCCATAAAGGCAAGTATATATCTATTAACATCAACTCTTTCAAACACTAAACTCTTTATTATCTTTACACTTAGGACCCTGGACATCATCATCTTGGGGGCAGAAATGGACCGTGAAGTCCCCCAGAGGCAGGGACGACTGCCACGAAGACGCTGCATGGACGGGAGGGACGATGGACGACTGCCACCATACCGACAGAAGCCCATAAAGGCAAGTATATATCTATTAACATCAACTCTTTCAAACACTAAACTCTTTATTATCTTTACTCTCAGGACCCTGGACATCATCATCCTGGGGGCAGAAATGGACCGTGAAGTCCCCCAGAGGCAGTGACGACTGCCACGAAGACGCTCCATGGACGGGAGGGACGATGGAGCACTGCCACCATACCGACAGAAGCCCATAAAGGCAAGTATATATCTATTAACATCAACTCTTTCAAACACTAAACTCTTTATTATCTTTACTCTTAGGACCCTGGATATCATCATCCTGGGGGCAGAAATGAACCGTGAAGTCCCCCAGAGGCAGTGACGACTGCCACGAAGACGCTGCATGGACGGGAGGGACGATGGACGACTGCCACCATACCGACAGAAGCCCATAAAGGCAAGTATATACATCTATTAACATCAACTCTTTCAAACACTAAACTCTGTATTATCTTTACACTCAGGACCCTGGACATCATCATCCTGGGGGCAGAAATGGAGCGTGAAGTCCCCCAGAGGCAGTGACGACTGCCACGAAGACGCTGCATGGACGGGAGGGACGATGGGCGACTGCCACCATACCGACAGAGGCCCATAAAGGCAAGTATATATCTATTAACATCAACTCTTTCAAACACTAAACTCTTTATTATCTTTACACTTAGGACCCTGGACATCATCATCCTGGGGCAGAAATGGACCGTGAAGTCCCCCAGAGGCGGGGACGACTGCCACGAAGACGCTGCATGGACGGGAGGGACGATGGACGACTGCCACCATACCGACAGAAGCCCATAAAGGCAAGTATATATCTATTAACATCAACTCTTTCAAACACTAAACTCTTTATTATCTTTACACTTAGGACCCTGGACACCATCATCCTGGGGGCAGAAATGGAGCGTGAAGTCCCCCAGAGGCAGTGACGACTGCCACGAAGACGCTGCATGGACGGGAGGGACGATGGACGACTGCCACCATACCGACAGAAGCCCATAAAGGCAAGTATATACCTATTAACATCAACGCTTTGAAACACTAAACTCTTTATTATCTTTACACTTAGGACCCTGGACATCATCATCCTGGGGGCAGAAATGGACCGTGAAGTCCCCCAGAGGCAGTGACGACTGCCACGAAGACGCTGCATGGACGGGAGGGACGATGGACGACGGCCACCATACCGACAGAAGCCCATAAAGGCAAGTATATATCTTTTAACATCAACTCTTTCAAACACTAAACTCTTTATTATCTTTACTCTCAGGACCCTGGACATCATCATCCTGGGGGCAGAAATGGAGCGTGAAGTCCCCCAGAGGCAGTGACGACTGCCACGAAGACGCTGCATGGACGGGAGGGACGATGGACGACTGCCACCATACCGACAGAAGCCCATAAAGGCAAGTATATATCTATTGACATCAACTCTTTCAAACACTAAACTCTTTATTATCTTTACTCTCAGGACCCTGGACATCATCCTCCTGGGGGCAGAAATGGACCGTGAAGTCCCCCAGAGGCAGTGACGACTGCCACGAAGACGCTGCATGGACGGGAGGGACGATGGACGACTGCCACCATACCGACAGAAGCCCATAAAGGCAAGTATATATCTATTAACATCAACTCTTTCAAACACTAAACTCTTCATTATCTTTACTCTCAGGACCCTGGACATCATCATCCTGGGGGCAGAAATGGAGCGTGAAGTCCCAAAGAGGCAGTGACGGCAGCCACGAAGACGCTGCATGGACGGGAGGGACGATGGACGACTGCCACCATACCGACAGAAGCCAATAAAGGCAAGTATATATCTATTAACATCAACTCTTTCAAACACTAAACTCTTTATTATCTTTACACTTAGGACCCTGGACATCATCGTCCTGGGGCCAGAAATGGACCGTGAAGTCCCCCAGAGGCAGTGACAACTGCCACGAAGACGCTGCATGGACGGGAGGGACGATGGACGACTGCCACCATACCGACAGAAGCCCATAAAGGCAAGTATATATCTATTAACATCAACTCTTTCAAACACTAAACTCTTTATTATCTTTACACTTAGGACCCTGGACATCATCATCTTGGGGGCAGAAATGGACCGTGAAGTCCCCCAGAGGCAGGGACGACTGCCACGAAGACGCTGCATGGACGGGAGGGACGATGGACGACTGCCACCATACCGACAGAAGCCCATAAAGGCAAGTATATATCTATTAACATCAACTCTTTCAAACACTAAACTCTTTATTATCTTTACTCTCAGGACCCTGGACATCATCATCCTGGGGGCAGAAATGGACCGTGAAGTCCCCCAGAGGCAGTGACGACTGCCACGAAGACGCTGCATGGACGGGAGGGACGATGGAGCACTGCCACCATACCGACAGAAGCCCATAAAGGCAAGTATATATCTATTAACATCAACTCTTTCAAACACTAAACTCTTTATTATCTTTACTCTTAGGACCCTGGACATCATCATCCTGGGGGCAGAAATGAACCGTGAAGTCCCCCAGAGGCAGTGACGACTGCCACGAAGACGCTGCATGGACGGGAGGGACGATGGACGACTGCCACCATACCGACAGAAGCCCATAAAGGCAAGTATATACATCTATTAACATCAACTCTTTCAAACACTAAACTCTGTATTATCTTTACACTCAGGACCCTGGACATCATCATCCTGGGGGCAGAAATGGAGCGTGAAGTCCCCCAGAGGCAGTGACGACTGCCACGAAGACGCTGCATGGACGGGAGGGACGATGGGCGACTGCCACCATACCGACAGAGGCCCATAAAGGCAAGTATATATCTATTAACATCAACTCTTTCAAACACTAAACTCTTTATTATCTTTACACTTAGGACCCTGGACATCATCATCCTGGGGGCAGAAATGGACCGTGAAGTCCCCCAGAGGCGGGGACGACTGCCACGAAGACGCTGCATGGACGGGAGGGACGATGGACGACTGCCACCATACCGACAGAAGCCCATAAAGGCAAGTATATATCTATTAACATCAACTCTTTCAAACACTAAACTCTTTATTATCTTTACACTTAGGACCCTGGACACCATCATCCTGGGGGCAGAAATGGAGCGTGAAGTCCCCCAGAGGCAGTGACGACTGCCACGAAGACGCTGCATGGACGGGAGGGACGATGGACGACTGCCACCATACCGACAGAAGCCCATAAAGGCAAGTATATACCTATTAACATCAACGCTTTGAAACACTAAACTTTTTATTATCTTTACACTTAGGACCCTAGACATCATCATCCTGGGGGCAGAAATGGACCGTGAAGTCCCCCAGAGGCAGTGACGACTGCCACGAAGACGCTGCATGGACGGGAGGGACGATGGACGACGGCCACCATACCGACAGAAGCCCATAAAGGCAAGTATATATCTTTTAACATCAACTCTTTCAAACACTAAACTCTTTATTATCTTTACTCTCAGGACCCTGGACATCATCATCCTGGGGGCAGAAATGGACCGTGAAGTCCCCCAGAGGCAGTGACGACTGCCACGAAGACGCTGCATGGATGGGAGGGACGATGGACGACTGCCACCATACCGACAGAAGCCCATAAAGGCAAGTATATATCTATTGACATCAACTCTTTCAAACACTAAACTCTTTATTATCTTTACTCTCAGGACCCTGGACATCATGCTCCTGGGGGCAGAAATGGACCGTGAAGTCCCCCAGAGGCAGTGACGACTGCCACGAAGACGCTGCATGGACGGGAGGGACGATGGACGACTGCCACCATACCGACAGAAGCCCATAAAGGCAAGTATATATCTATTAACATCAACTCTTTCAAACACTAAACTCTTCATTATCTTTACTCTCAGGACCCTGGACATCATCATCCTGGGGGCAGAAATGGAGCGTGAAGTCCCAAAGAGGCAGTGACGGCAGCCACGAAGACGCTGCATGGACGGGAGGGACGATGGACGACTGCCACCATACCGACAGAAGCCAATAAAGGCAAGTATATATCTATTAACATCAACTCTTTCAAACACTAAACTCTTTATTATCTTTACACTTAGGACCCTGGACATCATCGTCCTGGGGCCAGAAATGGACCGTGAAGTCCCCCAGAGGCAGTGACAACTGCCACGAAGACGCTGCATGGACGGGAGGGACGATGGACGACTGCCACCATACCGACAGAAGCCCATAAAGGCAAGTATATATCTATTAACATCAACTCTTTCAAACACTAAACTCTTTATTATCTTTACACTTAGGACCCTGGACATCATCATCTTGGGGGCAGAAATGGACCGTGAAGTCCCCCAGAGACAGGGACGACTGCCACGAAGACGCTGCATGGACGGGAGGGACGATGGACGACTGCCACCATACCGACAGAAGCCCATAAAGGCAAGTATATATCTATTAACATCAACTCTTTCAAACACTAAACTCGTTATTATCTTTACTCTCAGGACCCTGGACATCATCATCCTGGGGGCAGAAATGGACCGTGAAGTCCCCCAGAGGCAGTGACGACTGCCACGAAGACGCTGCATAGACGCGAGAGACGATGGACGACTGCCACCATACCGACAGAGGCCCATAAAGGCAAGTATATATCTATTAACATCAACTCTTTCAAACACTAAACTCTTTATTATCTTTACACTTACTACCCTGGACATCATCATCCTGGGGGCAGAAATGGACCGTGAAGTCCCCCAGAGGCAGTGACGACTGCCACGAAGACGCTGCATGGACGGGAGGGACGATGGACGACTGCCACCATACCGACAGAAGCCCATAAAGGCAAGTATATACTTATTAACATCAACTCTTTCAAACACTAAACTCTTTATTATCTTTACACTTAGGACCCTGGACATCATCATCCTGGGGGCAGAAATGGACCGTGAAGTCCCCCAGAGGCAGTGACGACTGCCACGAAAACGCTGCATGGACGGGAGGGACGATGGACGACTGCCACCATACCGACAGAAGCCCATAAAGGCAAGTATATATCTATTAACATCAACTCTTTCAAACACTAAACTCTTTATTATCTTTACTCTCAGGACCCTGGACATCATCATCCTGGGGGCAGAAATGGACCGTGAATTCCCCCAGAGGCAGTGACGACTGCCACGAAGACGCTGCATAGACGGGAGAGACGATGGACGACTGCCACCATACCGACAGAGGCCCATAAAGGCAAGTATATATCTATTAACATCAACTCTTTCAAACACTAAACTCTTTATTATCTTTACACTTACTACCCTGGACATCATCATCCTGGGGGCAGAAATGGACCGTGAAGTCCCCCAGAGGCAGTGACGACTGCCACGAAGACGCTGCATGGACGGGAGGGACGATGGACGACTGCCACCATACCGACAGAAGCCGATAAAGGCAAGTATATACTTATTAACATCAACTCTTTCAAACACTAAACTCTTTATTATCTTTACACTTAGGACCCTGGACATCATCATCCTGGGGGCAGAAATGGACCGTGAAGACCCCCAGAGGCAGTGACGACTGCCACGAAAATGCTGCATGGACGGGAGGGACGATGGGCGACTGCCACCATACCGACAGAAGCCCATAAAGGCAAGTATATATCTATTAACATCAACTCTTTCAAACACTAAACTCTTTATTATCTTTACTCTCAGGACCCTGGACATCATCATCCTGGGGGCAGAAATGGACCGTGAAGTCCCCCAGAGGAAGTGACGGCTGCCACGAAGACGCTGCATGGACGGGAGGGACGATGGACGACTGCCACCATACCGACAGAAGCCCATAAAGGCAAGTATATATCTTTTAACATCAACTCTTTCAACCACTAAACTCTTTATTATCTTTACACTTAGGACCCTGGACATCATCGTCCTGGGGGCAGAAATGGACCGTGAAGTCCCCCAGAGGCAGTGACGACTGCCGCGAAGACGCTGCATGGACGGGAGGGACGATGGACGACTGCCACCATACCGACAGAAGCCCATAAAGGCAAGTATATATCTATTAACATCAACTCTTTCAAACACTAAACTCTTTATTATCTTTACACTTAGGACCCTGGACATCATCATCCTGGGGGTAGAAATGGACCGTGAAATCCCCCAGAGGCAGGGACGACTGCCACGAAGACGCTGCATGGACGGGAGGGACGATGGACGACTGCCACCATACCGACAGAAGCCCATAAAGGCAAGTATATATCTATTAACATCAACTCTTTCAAACACTAAACTCTTTATTATCTTTACACTCAGGACCCTGGACATCATCATCCTGGGGGCAGAAATGGACCGTGAAGTCCCCCAGAGGCAGTGACGACTGCCACGAAGACGCTGCATGGACGGGAGGGACGATGGACGACTGCCACCATACCGACAGAAGCCCATAAAGGCAAGTATATATCTATTAACATCAACTCTTTCAAACACTAAACTCTTTATTATCTTTACATTTACGACCCTGGACATCATCCTCCTGGGGGCAGAAATGGACCGTGAAGTCCCCCAGAGGCAGTGACGACTGCCACGAAGACGCTGCATGGACGGGAGGGACGATGGACGACTGCCACCATACCGACAGAAGCCCATAAAGGCAAGTATATATCTATTAACATCAACTCTTTCAAACACTAAACTCTTTATTATCTTTACTCTCAGGACCCTGGACATCATCATCCTGGGGGCAGAAATGGACCGTGAAGTCCCCCAGAGGCAGTGACGACTGCCACGAAGACGCTGCATGGACGGGAGGGACGATGGACGACTGCCACCATACCGACAGAAGCCCATAAAGGCAAGTATATACTTATTAACATCAACTCTTTCAAACACTAAACTCTTTATTATCTTTACTCTCAGGACCCTGGACATCATCATCCTGGGGGCAGAAATGGACCGTGAAGTCCCCCAGAGGCAGTGACGACTGCCACGAAGACGCTGCATGGACGGGAGGGACGATGGGCGACTGCCACCATACCGACAGAAGCCGATAAAGGCAAGTATATATCTATTAACATCAACTCTTTCAAACACTAAACTCTTTATTATCTTTACTCTCAGGACCCTGGACATCATCATCCTGGGGGCAGAAATGGACCGTGAAGTCCCCCAGAGGCAGTGACGGCTGCCACGAAGACGCTGCATGGACGGGAGGGACGATGGACGACTGCCACCATACCGACAGAAGCCCATAAAGGCAAGTATATATCTATTAACATCAACTCTTTCAAACACTAAACTCTTTATTATCTTTACACTTAGGACCCTGGACATCATCATCTTGGGGGCAGAAATGGACCGTGAAGTCCCCCAGAGGCAGGGACGACTGCCACGAAGACGCTGCATGGACGGGAGGGACGATGGACGACTGCCACCATACCGACAGAAGCCCATAAAGGCAAGTATATACTTATTAACATCAACTCTTTCAAACACTAAACTCTTTATTATCTTTACTCTCAGGACCCTGGACATCATCATCCTGGGGGCAGAAATGGACCGTGAAGTCCCCCAGAGGCAGTGACGACTGCCACGAAGACGCTGCATGGACGGGAGGGACGATGGACGACTGCCACCATACCGACAGAAGCCCATAAAGGCAAGTATATACTTATTAACATCAACTCTTTCAAACACTAAACTCTTTATTATCTTTACTCTCAGGACCCTGGACATCATCATCCTGGGGGCAGAAATGGACCGTGAAGTCCCCCAGAGGCAGTGACGACTGCCACGAAGACGCTGCATGGACGGGAGGGACGATGGGCGACTGCCACCATACCGACAGAAGCCGATAAAGGCAAGTATATATCTATTAACATCAACTCTTTCAAACACTAAACTCTTTATTATCTTTACTCTCAGGACCCTGGACATCATCATCCTGGGGGCAGAAATGGACCGTGAAGTCCCCCAGAGGCAGTGACGGCTGCCACGAAGACGCTGCATGGACGGGAGGGACGATGGACGACTGCCACCATACCGACAGAAGCCCATAAAGGCAAGTATATATCTATTAACATCAACTCTTTCAAACACTAAACTCTTTATTATCTTTACACTTAGGACCCTGGACATCATCATCTTGGGGGCAGAAATGGACCGTGAAGTCCCCCAGAGGCAGGGACGACTGCCACGAAGACGCTGCATGGACGGGAGGGACGATGGACGACTGCCACCATACCGACAGAAGCCCATAAAGGCAAGTATATATCTATTAACATCAACTCTTTCAAACACTAAACTCGTTATTATCTTTACTCTCAGGACCCTGGACATCATCATCCTGGGGGCAGAAATGGACCGTGAAGTCCCCCAGAGGCAGTGACGACTGCCACGAAGACGCTGCATAGACGGGAGAGACGATGGACGACTGCCACCATACCGACAGAGGCCCATAAAGGCAAGTATATATCTATTAACATCAACTCTTTCAAACACTAAACTCTTTATTATCTTTACACTTACTACCCTGGACATCATCATCCTGGGGGCAGAAATGGACCGTGAAGTCCCCCAGAGGCAGTGACGACTGCCACGAAGACGCTGCATGGACGGGAGGGACGATGGACGACTGCCACCATACCGACAGAAGCCGATAAAGGCAAGTATATACTTATTAACATCAACTCTTTCAAACACTAAACTCTTTATTATCTTTACACTTAGGACCCTGGACATCATCATCCTGGGGGCAGAAATGGACCGTGAAGACCCCCAGAGGCAGTGACGACTGCCACGAAAATGCTGCATGGACGGGAGGGACGATGGGCGACTGCCACCATACCGACAGAAGCCGATAAAGGCAAGTATATATCTATTAACATCAACTCTTTCAAACACTAAACTCTTTATTATCTTTACTCTCAGGACCCTGGACATCATCATCCTGGGGGCAGAAATGGACCGTGAAGTCCCCCAGAGGAAGTGACGGCTGCCACGAAGACGCTGCATGGACGGGAGGGACGATGGACGACTGCCACCATACCGACAGAAGCCCATAAAGGCAAGTATATATCTTTTAACATCAACTCTTTCAACCACTAAACTCTTTATTATCTTTACACTTAGGACCCTGGACATCATCGTCCTGGGGGCAGAAATGGACCGTGAAGTCCCCCAGAGGCAGTGACGACTGCCGCGAAGACGCTGCATGGACGGGAGGGACGATGGACGACTGCCACCATACCGACAGAAGCCCATAAAGGCAAGTATATATCTATTAACATCAACTCTTTCAAACACTAAACTCTTTATTATCTTTACACTTAGGACCCTGGACATCATCATCCTGGGGGTAGAAATGGACCGTGAAATCCCCCAGAGGCAGGGACGACTGCCACGAAGACGCTGCATGGACGGGAGGGACGATGGACGACTGCCACCATACCGACAGAAGCCCATAAAGGCAAGTATATATCTATTAACATCAACTCTTTCAAACACTAAACTCTTTATTATCTTTACACTCAGGACCCTGGACATCATCATCCTGGGGGCAGAAATGGACCGTGAAGTCCCCCAGAGGCAGTGACGACTGCCACGAAGACGCTGCATGGACGGGAGGGACGATGGACGACTGCCACCATACCGACAGAAGCCCATAAAGGCAAGTATATATCTATTAACATCAACTCTTTCAAACACTAAACTCTTTATTATCTTTACATTTACGACCCTGGACATCATCCTCCTGGGGGCAGAAATGGACCGTGAAGTCCCCCAGAGGCAGTGACGACTGCCACGAAGACGCTGCATGGACGGGAGGGACGATGGACGACTGCCACCATACCGACAGAAGCCCATAAAGGCAAGTATATATCTATTAACATCAACTCTTTCAAACACTAAACTCTTTATTATCTTTACTCTCAGGACCCTGGACATCATCATCCTGGGGGCAGAAATGGACCGTGAAGTCCCCCAGAGGCAGTGACGACTGCCACGAAGACGCTGCATGGACGGGAGGGACGATGGACGACTGCCACCATACCGACAGAAGCCCATAAAGGCAAGTATATACTTATTAACATCAACTCTTTCAAACACTAAACTCTTTATTATCTTTACTCTCAGGACCCTGGACATCATCATCCTGGGGGCAGAAATGGACCGTGAAGTCCCCCAGAGGCAGTGACGACTGCCACGAAGACGCTGCATGGACGGGAGGGACGATGGGCGACTGCCACCATACCGACAGAAGCCGATAAAGGCAAGTATATATCTATTAACATCAACTCTTTCAAACACTAAACTCTTTATTATCTTTACTCTCAGGACCCTGGACATCATCATCCTGGGGGCAGAAATGGACCGTGAAGTCCCCCAGAGGCAGTGACGGCTGCCACGAAGACGCTGCATGGACGGGAGGGACGATGGACGACTGCCACCATACCGACAGAAGCCCATAAAGGCAAGTATATATCTATTAACATCAACTCTTTCAAACACTAAACTCTTTATTATCTTTACACTCAGGACCCTGGACATCATCATCCTGGGGGCAGAAATGGACCGTGAAGTCCCCCAGAGGCAGTGACGACTGCCACGAAGACGCTGCATGGACGGGAGGGACGATGGACGACTGCCACCATACCGACAGAAGCCCATAAAGGCAAGTATATATCTATTAACATCAACTCTTTCAAACACTAAACTCTTTATTATCTTTACATTTACGACCCTGGACATCATCCTCCTGGGGGCAGAAATGGACCGTGAAGTCCCCCAGAGGCAGTGACGACTGCCACGAAGACGCTGCATGGACGGGAGGGACGATGGACGACTGCCACCATACCGACAGAAGCCCATAAAGGCAAGTATATATCTATTAACATCAACTCTTTCAAACACTAAACTCTTTATTATCTTTACTCTCAGGACCCTGGACATCATCATCCTGGGGGCAGAAATGGACCGTGAAGTCCCCCAGAGGCAGTGACGACTGCCACGAAGACGCTGCATGGACGGGAGGGACGATGGACGACTGCCACCATACCGACAGAAGCCCATAAAGGCAAGTATATACTTATTAACATCAACTCTTTCAAACACTAAACTCTTTATTATCTTTACTCTCAGGACCCTGGACATCATCATCCTGGGGGCAGAAATGGACCGTGAAGTCCCCCAGAGGCAGTGACGACTGCCACGAAGACGCTGCATGGACGGGAGGGACGATGGGCGACTGCCACCATACCGACAGAAGCCGATAAAGGCAAGTATATATCTATTAACATCAACTCTTTCAAACACTAAACTCTTTATTATCTTTACTCTCAGGACCCTGGACATCATCATCCTGGGGGCAGAAATGGACCGTGAAGTCCCCCAGAGGCAGTGACGGCTGCCACGAAGACGCTGCATGGACGGGAGGGACGATGGACGACTGCCACCATACCGACAGAAGCCCATAAAGGCAAGTATATATCTATTAACATCAACTCTTTCAAACACTAAACTCTTTATTATCTTTACACTTAGGACCCTGGACATCATCGTCCTGGGGGCAGAAATGGACCGTGAAGTCCCCCAGAGGCAGTGACGACTGCCACGAAGACGCTGCATGGACGGGAGGGACGATGGACGACTGCCACCATACCGACAGAAGCCCATAAAGGCAAGTATATATCTATTAACATCAACTCTTTCAAACACTAAACTCTTTATTATCTTTACACTTAGGACCCTGGACATCATCATCCTGGGGGCAGAAATGGACCGTGAAGTCCCCCAGAGGCAGGGACGACTGCCACGAAGACGCTGCATGGACGGGAGGGACGATGGACGACTGCCACCATACCGACAGAAGCCCATAAAGGCAAGTATATATCTATTAACATCAACTCTTTCAAACACTAAACTCTTTATTATCTTTACACTTACTACCCTGGACATCATCATCCTGGGGGCAGAAATGGACCGTGAAGTCCCCCAGAGGCAGTGACGACTGCCACGAAGACGCTGCATGGACGGGAGGGACGATGGACGACTGCCACCATACCAACAGAAGCCCATAAAGGCAAGTATATACTTAATAACATCAACTCTTTCAAACACTAAACTCTTTATTATCTTTACTCTCAGGACCCTGGACATCATCATCCTGGGGGCAGAAATGGAGCGTGAAGTTCCCCAGAGGCAGTGACGACTGCCACGAAGACGCTGCATGGACGGGAGGGACGATGGACGACTGCCACCATACCGACAGAAGCCCATAAAGGCAAGTATATATATCTATTAACATCAACTCTTTCAAACACTAAACTTTTTATTATCTTTACTCTCAGGACACTGGACATCATCATCCTGGGGGCAGAAATGGACCGTGAAGGCCCCTAGAGGCAGTGACGACTGCCACGAAGACGCTGCATTGACGGGAGGGACGATGGACGACTGCCACCATACCGACAGAAGCCCATAAAGGCAAGTATACACATCTATTAACATCAACTCTTTCAAACACTAAACTCTTTATTATCTTTACTCTCAGGACCCTGGACATCATCATCCTGGGGGCAGAAATGAAGCGTGAAGTCCCCCAGAGGCAGTGACAACTGCCACGAAGACGCTGCATGGACGGGAGGGACGATGGACAACTGCCACCATACCGACAGAAGCCCATAAAGTCAAGTATATATCTATTAACATCAACTCTTTCAAACACTAAACTCTTTATTATCTTTACACTTAGGACCCTGGACATCATCATCCTGGGGGCAGAAATGGACCGTGAAGTCCCCCAGAGGCAGTGACGACTGCCACGAAGACGCTGCATGGACGGGAGGGACGATGGACGACTGCCACCATACCGACAGAAGCCCATAAAGGCAAGTATATATCTTTTAACATCAACTCTTTCAACCACTAAACTCTTTATTATCTTTACACTTAGGACCCTGGACATCATCGTCCTGGGGGCAGAAATGGACCGTGAAGTCCCCCAGAGGCAGTGACGACTGCCACGAAGACGCTGCATGGACGGGAGGGACGATGGACGACTGCCACCATACCGACAGAAGCCCATAAAGGCAAGTATGTACTTATTAACATCAACTCTTTCAAACACTAAACTCTTTATTATCTTTACTCTCAGGACCCTGGACATCATCATCCTGGGGGCAGAAATGGACCGTGAAGTCCCCCAGAGGCAGTGACGACTGCCACGAAGACGCTGCATGGACGGGAGGGACGATGGGCGACTGCCACCATACCGACAGAAGCCGATAAAGGCAAGTATATATCTATTAACATCAACTCTTTCAAACACTAAACTCTTTATTATCTTTACTCTCAGGACCCTGGACATCATCATCCTGGGGGCAGAAATGGACCGTGAAGTCCCCCAGAGGCAGTGACGGCTGCCACGAAGACGCTGCATGGACGGGAGGGACGATGGACGACTGCCACCATACCGACAGAAGCCCATAAAGGCAAGTATATATCTATTAACATCAACTCTTTCAAACACTAAACTCTTTATTATCTTTACACTTAGGACCCTGGACATCATCGTCCTGCGGGCAGAAATGGACCGTGAAGTCCCCCAGAGGCAGTGACGACTGCCACGAAGACGCTGCATGGACGGGAGGGACGATGGACGACTGCCACCATACCGACAGAAGCCCATAAAGGCAAGTATATATCTATTAACATCAACTCTTTCAAACACTAAACTCTTTATTATCTTTACACTTAGGACCCTGGACATCATCATCCTGGGGGCAGAAATAGACCGTGAAGTCCCCCAGAGGCAGGGACGACTGCCACGAAGACGCTGCATGGACGGGAGGGACGATGGACGACTGCCACCATACCGACAGAAGCCCATAAAGGCAAGTATATATCTATTAACATCAACTCTTTTAAACACTAAACTCTTTATTATCTTTACACTTACTACCCTGGACATCATCATCCTGGGGGCAGAAATGGACCGTGAAGTCCCCCAGAGGCAGTGACGACTGCCACGAAGACGCTGCATGAACGGGAGGGACGATGGACGACTGCCACCATACCGACAGAAGCCCATAAAGGCAAGTATATACTTAATAACATCAACTCTTTCAAACACTAAACTCTTTATTATCTTTACTCTCAGGACCCTGGACATCATCATCCTGGGGGCAGAAATGGAGCGTGAAGTTCCCCAGAGGCAGTGACGACTGCCACGAAGACGCTGCATGGACGGGAGGGACGATGGACGACTGCCACCATACCGACAGAAGCCCATAAAGGCAAGTATATATATCTATTAACATCAACTCTTTCAAACACTAAACTTTTTATTATCTTTACTCTCAGGACACTGGACATCATCATCCTGGGGGCAGAAATGGACCGTGAAGGCCCCTAGAGGCAGTGACGACTGCCACGAAGACGCTGCATTGACGGGAGGGACGATGGACGACTGCCACCATACCGACAGAAGCCCATAAAGGCAAGTATACACATCTATTAACATCAACTCTTTCAAACACTAAACTCTTTATTATCTTTACTCTCAGGACCCTGGACATCATCATCCTGGGGGCAGAAATGAAGCGTGAAGTCCCCCAGAGGCAGTGACAACTGCCACGAAGACGCTGCATGGACGGGAGGGACGATGGACAACTGCCACCATACCGACAGAAGCCCATAAAGTCAAGTATATATCTATTAACATCAACTCTTTCAAACACTAAACTCTTTATTATCTTTACACTTAGGACCCTGGACATCATCATCCTGGGGGCAGAAATGGACCGTGAAGTCCCCCAGAGGCAGTGACGACTGCCACGAAGACGCTGCATGGACGGGAGGGACGATGGACGACTGCCACCATACCGACAGAAGCCCATAAAGGCAAGTATATACTTATTAACATCAACTCTTTCAAACACTAAACTCTTCATTATCTTTACACTTAGGACCCTGGACATCATCATCCTGGGGGCAGAAATGGACCGTGAAGTCCCCCAGAGGCAGTGACGACTGCCACGAAGACGCTGCATGGACGGGAGGGACGATGGGCGACTGCCACCATACCGACAGAACCCCATAAAGGCAAGTATATATCTATTAACATCAACTCTTTCAAACACTAAACTCTTTATTATCTTTACACTTACGACCCTGGACATCATCATCCTGGGGGCAGAAATGGAACGTGAAGTCCCCCAGAGGCAGTGACGACTGCCACGAAGACGCTGCATGGACGGGAGGGACGATGGACAACTGCCACCATACCGACAGAAGCCCATAAAGGCAAGTATATACTTATTAACATCAACTCTTTCAAACACTAAACTCTTTATTATCTTTACACTTAGGACCCTGGACATCATCATCCTGGGGGCAGAAATGGACCGTGAAGTCCCCCAGAGGCAGTGACGACTGCCACGAAGACGCTGCATGGACGGGAGGGACGATGGGCGACTGCCACCATACCGACAGAAGCCCATAAAGGCAAGTATATATCTATTAACATCAACTCTTTCAAACACTAAACTCTTTATTATCTTTACTCTCAGGACCCTGGACATCATCATCCTGGGGGCAGAAATGGAGCGTGAAGTTCCCCAGAGGCAGTGACGACTGCCACGAAGACGCTGCATGGACGGGAGGGACGATGGACGACTGCCACCATACCGACAGAAGCCCATAAAGGCAAGTATATATATCTATTAACATCAACTCTTTCAAACACTAAACTTTTTATTATCTTTACTCTCAGGACCCTGGACATCATCATCCTGGGGGCAGAAATGGACCGTGAAATCCCCTAGAGGCAGTGACGACTGCCACGAAGACGCTGCATGGACGGGAGGGACGATGGACGACTGCCACCATACCGACAGAAGCCTATAAAGGCAAGTATATATATCTATTAACAT
The DNA here is from genome assembly GCF_037392515.1 of Haliotis asinina. Lineage (NCBI taxonomy): Eukaryota > Metazoa > Mollusca > Gastropoda > Lepetellida > Haliotidae > Haliotis > Haliotis asinina. The sequence goes on along the minus strand of NC_090283.1, from coordinate 38,813,719 downwards.
CAACTCTTTCAAACACTAAACTCTTTATTATCTTTACTCTCAGGACCCTGGACATCATCATCCTGGGGGCAGAAATGGAGCGTGAAGTCCCCCAGAGGCAGTGACAACTGCCACGAAGACGCTGCATGGACGGGAGGGACGATGGACAACTGCCACCATACCGACAGAAGCCCATAAAGGCAAGTATATATCTATTAACATCAACTCTTTCAAACACTAAACTCTTTATTATCTTTACACTTAGGACCCTGGACATCATCATCCTGGGGGTAGAAATGGACCGTGAAATCCCCCAGAGGCAGGGACGACTGCCACGAAGACGCTGCATGGACGGGAGGGACGATGGACGACTGCCACCATACCGACAGAAGCCCATAAAGGCAAGTATATATCTATTAACATCAACTCTTTCAAACACTAAACTCTTTATTATCTTTACACTTAGGACCCTGGACATCATCGTCCTGGGGGCAGAAATGGACCGTGAAGTCCCTCAGAGGCAGGGACGACTGCCACGAAGACGCTCCATGGACGGGAGGGACGATGGACGACTGCCACCATACCGACAGAAGCCTATAAAGGCAAGTATATATATCTATTAACATCAACTCTTTCAAACACTAAACTCTTTATTATCTTTACTCTCAGGACCCTGGACATCATCATCCTGGGGGCAGAAATGGAGCGTGAAGTCCCCCAGAGGCAGTGACAACTGCCACGAAGACGCTGCATGGACGGGAGGGACGATGGACAACTGCCACCATACCGACAGAAGCCCATAAAGGCAAGTATATATTTATTAACATCAACTCTTTCAAACACTAAACTCTTTATTATCTTTACACTTAGGACCCTGGACATCATCATCCTGGGGGTAGAAATGGACCGTGAAATCCCCCAGAGGCAGGGACGACTGCCACGAAGACGCTGCATGGACGGGAGGGACGATGGACGACTGCCACCATACCGACAGAAGCCCATAAAGGCAAGTATATATCTATTAACATCAACTCTTTCAAACACTAAACTCTTTATTATCTTTACACTTAGGACCCTGGACATCATCGTCCTGGGGGCAGAAATGGACCGTGAAGTCCCCCAGAGGCAGGGACGACTGCCACGAAGACGCTGCATGGACGGGAGGGACGATGGACGACTGCCACCATACCGACAGAAGCCCATAAAGGCAAGTATATATCTATTAACATCAACTCTTTCAAACACTAAACTCTTTATTATCTTTACACTTAGGACCCTGGACATCATCATCCTGGGGGTAGAAATGGACCGTGAAATCCCCCAGAGGCAGGGACGACTGCCACGAAGACGCTGCATGGACGGGAGGGACGATGGACGACTGCCACCATACCGACAGAAGCCCATAAAGGCAAGTATATATCTATTAACATCAACTCTTTCAAACACTAAACTCTTTATTATCTTTACACTTAGGACCCTGGACATCATCATCCTGGGGGTAGAAATGGACCGTGAAATCCCCCAGAGGCAGGGACGACTGCCACGAAGACGCTGCATGGACGGGAGGGACGATGGACGACTGCCACCATACCGACAGAAGCCCATAAAGGCAAGTATATACCTATTAACATCAACTCTTTCAAACACTAAACTCTTTATTATCTTTACACTCAGGACACTGGACATCATCATCCTGGGGGCAGAAATGGACCGTGAAGTCCCCCAGAGGCAGTGACAACTGCCACGAAGACGCTGCATGGACGGGAGGGACGATGGGCGACTGCCACCATACCGACAGAAGCCCATAAAGGCAAGTATATATCTATTAACATCAACTCTTTCAAACACTAAAATCTTTGTTGTCTTTACTCTCAGGACCCTGGACATCATCATCCTGGGGGCAGTAATGGAGCGTGAAGTTCCCCAGAGGCAGTGACGACTGTCACGAAGACGCTGCATGGACGGGAGGGACGATGGACGACTGCCACCATACCGACAGAAGCCCATAAAGGCAAGTATATATATCTATTAACATCAACTCTTTCAAACACTAAACTCTTTATTATCTTTACTCTAAGGACCCTGGACATCATCATCCTGGGGGCAGAAATGGACCGTGAAGTCCCCTAGAGGCAGTGACGACTGCCACGAAGACGCTGCATGGACGGGAGGGACGATGGACGACTGCCACCATACCGACAGAAGCCCATAAAGGCAAGCATACACATCTATTAACATCAACTCTTTCAAACACTAAACTCTTCTTTATCTTTACTCTCAGGACCCTGGACATCATCATCCTGGGGGCAGAAATGGAGCGTGAAGTCCCCCAGAGGCAGTGACGACTGCCACGAAGACGCTGCATGGACGGGAGGGACGATGGACAACTGCCACCATACCGACAGAAGCCCATAAAGGCAAGTATATATCTATTAACATCAACTCTTTCAAACACTAAACTCTTTATTATCTTTACACTTAGGACCCTGGACATCATCATCCTGGGGGTAGAAATGGACCGTGAAGTCCCCCAGAGGCAGGGACGACTGCCACGAAGACGCTGCATGGACGAGAGGGACGATGGACGACTGCCACCATACCGACAGAAGCCCATAAAGGCAAGTATATATCTATTAACATCAACTCTTTCAAACACTAAACTCTTTATTATCTTTACTCTCAGGACCCTGGACATCATCATCCTGGGGGCAGAAATGGACCGTGAAGTCCCCCAGAGGCAGTGACGACTGCCACGAAGACGCTCCATGGACGGGAGGGACGATGGACCACTGCCACCATACCGACAGAAGCCCATAAAGGCAAGTATATATCTATTAACATCAACTCTTTCAAACACTAAACTCTTTATTATCTTTACTCTTAGGACCCTGGATATCATCATCCTGGGGGCAGAAATGGACCGTGAAGTCCCCCAGAGGCAGTGACGACTGCCACGAAGACGCTGCATGGACGGGAGGGACGATGGACGACTGCCACCATACCGACAGAAGCCCATAAAGGCAAGTATATACATCTATTAACATCAACTCTTTCAAACACTAAACTCTGTATTATCTTTACACTCAGGACCCTGGACATCATCATCCTGGGGGCAGAAATGGAGCGTGAAGTCCCCCAGAGGCAGTGACGACTGCCACGAAGACGCTGCATGGACGGGAGGGACGATGGGCGACTGCCACCATACCGACAGAGGCCCATAAAGGCAAGTATATATCTATTAACATCAACTCTTCCAAACACTAAACTCTTCATTATCTTTACTCTCAGGACCCTGGACATCATCATCCTGGGGGCAGAAATGGACCGTGAAGTCCCCCAGAGGCAGTGACGACTGCCACGAAGACGCTGCATGGACGGGAGGGACGATGGGCGACTGCCACCATACCGACAGAAGCCCATAAAGGCAAGTATATATCTATTAACATCAACTCTTTCAAACACTAAACTCTTTATTATCTTTACTCTCAGGACCCTGGACATCATCATCCTGGGTGCAGAAATGGAGCGTGAAGTCCCCCAGAGGCAGTGACGACTGCCACGAAGACGCTGCATGGACGGGAGGACGATGGACGACTGCCACCATACCGACAGAGGCCCATAAAGGCAAGTATATATCTATTAACATCAACTCTTTCAAACACTAAACTCTTTATTATCTTTACACTTAGGACCCTGGACATCATCATCCTGGGGGTAGAAATGGACCGTGAAATCCCCCAGAGGCAGGGACGACTGCCACGAAGACGCTGCATGGACGGGAGGGACGATGGACGACTGCCACCATACCGACAGAAGCCCATAAAGGCAAGTATATATCTATTAACATCAACTCTTTCAAACACTAAACTCTTTATTATCTTTACACTTAGGACCCTGGACATCATCATCCTGGGGGTAGACATGGACCGTGAAGTCCCCCAGAGGCAGGGACGACTGCCACGAAGACGCTGCATGGACGGGAGGGACGATGGACGACTGCCACCATACCGACAGAAGCCCATAAAGGCAAGTATATATCTATTAACATCAACTCTTTCAAACACTAAACTCTTTATTATCTTTACACTTAGGACCCTGGACATCATCATCCTGGGGGTAGAAATGGACCGTGAAATCCCCCAGAGGCAGGGACGACTGCCACGAAGACGCTGCATGGACGGGAGGGACGATGGACGACTGCCACCATACCGACAGGAGCCCATAAAGGCAAGTATATATCTATTAACATCAACTCTTTCAAACACTAAACTCTTTATTATCTTTACACTTAGGACCCTGGACATCATCGTCCTGGGGGCAGAAATGGACCGTGAAGTCCCCCAGAGGCAGGGACGACTGCCACGAAGACGCTGCATGGACGGGAGGGACGATGGACGACTGCCACCATACCGACAGAAGCCCATAAAGGCAAGTATATATCTATTAACATCAACTCTTTCAAACACTAAACTCTTTATTATCTTTACACTTAGGACCCTGGACATCATCATCCTGGGGGTAGAAATGGACCGTGAAATCCCCCAGAGGCAGGGACGACTGCCACGAAGACGCTGCATGGACGGGAGGGACGATGGACGACTGCCACCATACCGACAGAAGCCCATAAAGGCAAGTATATATCTATTAACATCAACTCTTTCAAACACTAAACTCTTTATTATCTTTACACTTAGGACCCTGGACATCATCATCCTGGGGGTAGAAATGGACCGTGAAGTCCCCCAGAGGCAGGGACGACTGCCACGAAGACGCTGCATGGACGGGAGGGACGATGGACGACTGCCACCATACCGACAGAAGCCCATAAAGGCAAGTATATACCTATTAACATCAACTCTTTCAAACACTAAACTCTTTATTATCTTTACACTCAGGACACTGGACATCATCATCCTGGGGGCAGAAATGGACCGTGAAGTCCCCCAGAGGCAGTGACGACTGCCACGAAGACGCTGCATGGACGGGAGGGACGATGGGCGACTGCCACCATACCGACAGAAGCCCATAAAGGCAAGTATATATCTATTAACATCAACTCTTTCAAACACTAAAATCTTTATTGTCTTTACTCTCAGGACCCTGGACATCATCATCCTCGGGGCAGTAATGTAGCCTGAAGTTCCCCAGAGGCAGTGACGACTGCCACGAAGACGCTGCATGGACGGGAGGGACGATGGACGACTGCCACCATACCGACAGAAGCCCATAAAGGCAAGTATATATATCTATTAACATCAACTCTTTCAAACACTAAACTCTTTATTATCTTTACTCTCAGGTCCCTGGACATCATCATCCTGGGGGCAGAAATGGACCGTGAAGTCCCCTAGAGGCAGTGACGACTGCCACGAAGACGCTGCATGGACGGGAGGGACGATGGACGACTGCCACCATACCGACAGAAGCCCATAAAGGCAAGTATACACATCTATTAACATCAACTCTTTCAAACACTAAACTCTTCATTATCTTTACTCTCAGGACCCTGGACATCATCATCCTGGGGGCAGAAATGGAGCGTGAAGTCCCCCAGAGGCAGTGACGACTGCCACGAAGACGCTCCATGGACGGGAGGGACGATGGACCACTGCCACCATACCGACAGAAGCCCATAAAGGCAAGTATATATCTATTAACATCAACTCTTTCAAACACTAAACTCTTTATTATCTTTACAATTAGGACCCTGGATATCATCATCCTGGGGGCAGAAATGGACCGTGAAGTCCCCCAGAGGCAGTGACGACTGCCACGAAGACGCTGCATGGACAGGAGGGACGATGGACGACTGCCACCAAACCGACAGAAGCCCATAAAGGCAAGTATATACATCAATTAACATCAACTCTTTCAAACACTAAACTCTGTATTATCTTTACACTCAGGACCCTGGACATCATCATCCTGGGGGCAGAAATGGAGCGTGAAGTCCCCCAGAGGCAGTGACGACTGCCACGAAGACGCTGCATGGACGGGAGGAACGATGGGCGACTGCCACCATACCGACAGAGGCCCATAAAGGCAAGTATATATCTATTAACATCAACTCTTCCAAACACTAAACTGTTCATTATCTTTACTCTCAGGACCCTGGACATCATCATCCTCGGGGCAGAAATGGACCGTGAAGTCCCCCAGAGGCAGTGACGACTGCCACGAAGACGCTGCATGGACGGGAGGGACGATGGGCGACTGCCACCATACCGACAGAAGCCCATAAAGGCAAGTATATATCTATTAACATCAACTCTTTCAAACACTAAACTCTTTATTATCTTTACTCTCAGGACCCTGGACATCATCATCCTGGGGGCAGAAATGGAGCGTGAAGTCCCCCAGAGGCAGTGACGACTGCCACGAAGACGCTGCATGGACGGGAGGGACGATGGGCGACTGCCACCATACCGACAGAAGCCCATAAAGGCAAGTATATATCTATTAACATCAACTCTTTCAAACACTAAAATCTTTATTGTCTTTACTCTCAGGACCCTGGACATCATCATCCTGGGGGCAGTAATGTAGCGTGAAGTTCCCCAGAGGCAGTGACGACTGCCACGAAGACGCTGCATGGACGGGAGGGACGATGGACGACTGCCACCATACCGACAGAAGCCCATAAAGGCAAGTATATATATCTATTAACATCAACTCTTTCAAACACTAAACTCTTTATTATCTTTACTCTCAGGTCCCTGGACATCATCATCCTGGGGGCAGAAATGGACCGTGAAGTCCCCTAGAGGCAGTGACGACTGCCACGAAGACGCTGCATGGACGGGAGGGACGATGGACGACTGCCACCATACCGACAGAAGCCCATAAAGGCAAGTATACACATCTATTAACATCAACTCTTTCAAACACTAAACTCTTCATTATCTTTACTCTCAGGACCCTGGACATCATCATCCTGGGGGCAGAAATGGAGCGTGAAGTCCCCCAGAGGCAGTGACGACTGCCACGAAGACGCTCCATGGACGTGAGGGACGATGGACCACTGCCACCATACCGACAGAAGCCCATAAAGGCAAGTATATATCTATTAACATCAACTCTTTCAAACACTAAACTCTTTATTATCTTTACAATTAGGACCCTGGATATCATCATCCTGGGGGCAGAAATGGACCGTGAAGTCCCCCAGAGGCAGTGACGACTGCCACGAAGACGCTGCATGGACGGGAGGGACGATGGACGACTGCCACCAAACCGACAGAAGCCCATAAAGGCAAGTATATACATCTATTAACATCAACTCTTTCAAACACTAAACTCTGTATTATCTTTACACTCAGGACCCTGGACATCATCATCCTGGGGGCAGAAATGGAGCGTGAAGTCCCCCAGAGGCAGTGACGACTGCCACGAAGACGCTGCATGGACGGGAGGAACGATGGGCGACTGCCACCATACCGACAGAGGCCCATAAAGGCAAGTATATATCTATTAACATCAACTCTTCCAAACACTAAACTCTTCATTATCTTTACTCTCAGGACCCTGGACATCATCATCCTCGGGGCAGAAATGGACCGTGAAGTCCCCCAGAGGCAGTGACGACTGCCACGAAGACGCTGCATGGACGAGAGGGACGATGGGCGACTGCCACCATACCGACAGAAGCCCATAAAGGCAAGTATATATCTATTAACATCAACTCTTTCAAACACTAAACTCTTTATTATCTTTACTCTCAGGACCCTGGACATCATCATCCTGGGGGCAGAAATGGAGCGTGAAGTCCCCCAGAGGCAGTGACGACTGCCACGAAGACGCTGCATGGACGGGAGGACGATGGACGACTGCCACCATACCGACAGAGGCCCATAAAGGCAAGTATATATCTATTAACATCAACTCTTTCAAACACTAAACTCTTTATTATCTTTACACTTAGGACCCTGGACATCATCATCCTGGGGGTAGAAATGGACCGTGAAATCCCCCAGAGGCAGGGACGACTGCCACGAAGACGCTGCATGGACGGGAAGGACGATGGACGACTGCCACCATACCGACAGAAGCCCATAAAGGCAAGTATATATCTATTAACATCAACTCTTTCAAACACTAAACTCTTTATTATCTTTACACTTAGGACCCTGGACATCATCATCCTGGGGGTAGAAATGGACCGTGAAATCCCCCAGAGGCAGGGACGACTGCCACGAAGACGCTGCATGGACGGGAGGGACGATGGACGACTGCCACCATACCGACAGAAGCCCATAAAGGCAAGTATATATCTATTAACATCAACTCTTTCAAACACTAAACTCTTTATTATCTTCACACTTAGGACCCTGGACATCATCGTCCTGGGGGCATAAATGGACCGTGAAGTCCCCCAGAGGCAGGGACGACTGCCACGAAGACGCTGCATGGACGGGAGGGACGATGGACGACTGCCACCATACCGACAGAAGCCCATAAAGGCAAGTATATATCTATTAACATCAACTCTTTCAAACACTAAACTCTTTATTATCTTTACACTTAGGACCCTGGACATCATCATCCTGGGGGTAGAAATGGAGCGTGAAATCCCCCAGAGGCAGGGACGAGTGCCACGAAGACGCTGCATGGACGGGAAGGACGATGGACGACTGCCACCATACCGACAGAAGCCCATAAAGGCAAGTATATATCTATTAACATCAACTCTTTCAAACACTAAACTCTTTATTATCTTTACACTTAGGACCCTGGACATCATCATCCTGGGGGTAGAAATGGACCGTGAAATCCCCCAGAGGCAGGGACGACTGCCACGAAGACGCTGCATGGACGGGAGGTACGATGGACGACTGCCACCATACCGACAGAAGCCCATAAAGGCAAGTATATATCTATTAACATCAACTCTTTCAAACACTAAACTCTTTATTATCTTTACACTTAGGACCCTGGACATCATGGTCCTGGGGGCATAAATGGACCGTGAAGTCCCCCAGAGGCAGGGACGACTGCCACGAAGACGCTGCATGGACGGGAGGGACGATGGACGACTGCCACCATACCGACAGAAGCCCATAAAGGCAAGTATATATCTATTAACATCAACTCTTTCAAACACTAAACTCTTTATTATCTTTACACTTAGGACCCTGGACATCATCATCCTGGGGGTAGAAATGGACCGTGAAATCCCCCAGAGGCAGGGACGAGTGCCACGAAGACGCTGCATGGACGGGAGGGACGATGGACGACTGCCACCATACCGACAGAAGCCCATAAAGGCAAGTATATATCTATTAACATCAACTCTTTCAAACACTAAACTCTTTATTATCTTTACACTTAGGACCCTGGACATCATCATCCTGGGGGTAGAAATGGACCGTGAAATCCCCCAGAGGCAGGGACGACTGCCACGAAGACGCTGCATGGACGGGAGGGACGATGGACGACTGCCACCATACCGACAGAAGCCCATAAAGGCAAGTATATACCTATTAACATCAACTCTTTCAAACACTAAACTCTTTATTATCTTTACACTCAGGACACTGGACATCATCATCCTGGGGGCAGAAATGGACCGTGAAGTCCCCCAGAGGCAGTGACGACTGCCACGAAGACGCTGCATGGACGGGAGGGACGATGGGCGACTGCCACCATACCGACAGAAGCCCATAAAGGCAAGTATATATCTATTAACATCAACTCTTTCAAACACTAAAATCTTTATTGTCTTTACTCTCAGGACCCTGGACATCATCATCCTGGGGGCAGTAATGGAGCGTGAAGTTCCCCAGAGGCAGTGACGACTGCCACGAAGACGCTGCATGGACGGGAGGGACGATGGACGACTGCCACCATACCGACAGAAGCCCATAAAGGCAAGTATATATATCTATTATTATCAACTCTTTCAAACACTAAACTCTTTATTATCTTTACTCTCAGGACCCTGGACATCATCATCCTGGGGGCAGAAATGGACCGTGAAGTCCCCTAGAGGCAGTGACGACTGCCACGAAGACGCTGCATGGACGGGAGGGACGATGGACGACTGCCACCATACCGACAGAAGCCCATAAAGGCAAGTATATATCTATTAACATCAACTCTTTCAAACACTAAACTCTTTATTATCTTTACACTTAGGACCCTGGACATCATCATCCTGGGGGTAGAAATGGACCGTGAAATCCCCCAGAGGCAGTGACGACTGCCACGAAGACGCTGCATGGACGGGAGGGACGATGGACGACTGCCACCATACCGACAGAAGCCCATAAAGGCAAGTATATATCTATTAACATCAACTCTTTCAAACACTAAACTCTTTATTATCTTTACACTTAGGACCCTGGATATCATCGTCCTGGGGGCAGAAATGGACCGTGAAGTCCCCCAGAGGCAGGGACGACTGCCACGAAGACGCTGCATGGACGGGAGGGACGATGGACGACTGCCACCATACCGACAGAAGCCCATAAAGGCAAGTATATATCTATTAACATCAACTCTTTCAAACACTAAACTCTTTATTATCTTTACACTTAGGACCCTGGACATCATCATCCTGGGGGTAGAAATGGACCGTGAAATCCCCCAGAGGCAGGGACGACTGCCACGAAGACGCTGCATGGACGGGAGGGACGATGGACGACTGCCACCATACCGACAGAAGCCCATAAAGGCAAGTATATATCTATTAACATCAACTCTTTCAAACACTAAACTCTTTATTATCTTTACACTTAGGACCCTGGACATCATCATCCTGGGGGTAGAAATGGACCGTGAAATCCCCCAGAGGCAGGGACGACTGCCACGAAGACGCTGCATGGACGGGAGGGACGATGGACGACTGCCACCATACCGACAGAAGCCCATAAAGGCAAGTATATATATCTATTAACATCAACTCTTTCAAACACTAAACTCTTTATTATCTTTACTCTCAGGACCCTGGACATCATCATCCTGGGGGCAGAAATGGACCGTGAAGTCCCCTAGAGGCAGTGACGACTGCCACGAAGACGCTGCATGGACGGGAGGGACGATGGACGACTGCCACCATACCGACAGAAGCCCATAAAGGCAAGTATACACATCTATTAACATCAACTCTTTCAAACACTAAAATCTTTATTGTCTTTACTCTCAGGACCCTGGACATCATCATCCTGGGGGCAGTAATGGACCGTGAAGTTCCCCAGAGGCAGTGACGACTGCCACGAAGACGCTGCATGGACGGGAGGGACGATGGACGACTGCCACCATACCGACAGAAGCCCATAAAGGCAAGTATATATCTATTAACATCAACTCTTTCAAACACTAAACTCTTTATTATCTTTACACTTAGGACCCTGGACATCATCATCCTGGGGGTAGAAATGGACCGTGAAATCCCCCAGAGGCAGGGACGACTGCCACGAAGACGCTGCATGGACGGGAGGGACGATGGACGACTGCCACCATACCGACAGAAGCCCATAAAGGCAAGTATATATATCTATTAACATCAACTCTTTCAAACACTAAACTCTTTATTATCTTTACTCTCAGGACCCTGGACATCATCATCCTGGGGGCAGAAATGGACCGTGAAGTCCCCTAGAGGCAGTGACGACTGCCACGAAGACGCTGCATGGACGGGAGGGACGATGGACGACTGCCACCATACCGACAGAAGCCCATAAAGGCAAGTATACACATCTATTAACATCAACTCTTTCAAACACTAAAATCTTTATTGTCTTTACTCTCAGGACCCTGGACATCATCATCCTGGGGGCAGTAATGGACCGTGAAGTTCCCCAGAGGCAGTGACGACTGCCACGAAGACGCTGCATGGACGGGAGGGACGATGGACGACTGCCACCATACCGACAGAAGCCCATAAAGGCAAGTATATATATCTATTAACATCAACTCTTTCAAACACTAAACTCTTTATTATCTTTACTCTCAGGACCCTGGACATCATCATCCTGGGGGCAGAAATGGACCGTGAAGTCCCCCAGAGGCAGTGACGACTGCCACGAAGACGCTGCATGGACGGGAGGGACGATGGACGACTGCCACCATACCGACAGAAGCCCATAAAGGCAAGTATACACATCTATTAACATCAACTCTTTCAAACACTAAACTCTTCATTATCTTTACTCTCAGGACCCTGGACATCATCATCCTGGGGGCAGAAATGGACCGTGAAGTCCCCCAGAGGCAGTGACAACTGCCACGAAGACGCTGCATGGACGGGAGGGACGATGGGCGACTGCCACCATACCGACAGAAGCCCATAAAGGCAAGTATATATCTATTAACATCAACTCTTTCAAACACTAAACTCTTTATTATCTTTACACTTAGGACCCTGGATATCATCATCCTGGGGGCAGAAATGGACCGTGAAGTCCCCCAGAGGCAGTGACGACTGCCACGAAGACGCTGCATGGACGGGAGGGACGATGGACGACTGCCACCATACCGACAGAAGCCCATAAAGGCAAGTATATACATCTATTAACATCAACTCTTTCAAACACTAAACTCTGTATTATCTTTACACTCAGGACCCTGGACATCATCATCCTGGGGGCAGAAATGGAGCGTGAAGTCCCCCAGAGGCAGTGACGACTGCCACGAAGACGCTGCATGGACGGGAGGGACGATGGGCGACTGCCACCATACCGACAGAAGCCCATAAAGGCAAATATATATCTATTAACATCAACTCTTCCAAACACTAAACTCTTCATTATCTTTACTCTCAGGACCCTGGACATCATCATCCTGGGGGCAGAAATGGACCGTGAAGTCCCCCAGAGGCAGTGACGACTGCCACGAAGACGCTGCATGGACGGGAGGGACGATGGGCGACTGCCACCATACCGACAGAAGCCCATAAAGGCAAGTATATATCTATTAACATCAACTCTTTCAAACACTAAACTCTTTATTATCTTTACTCTCAGGACCCTGGACATCATCATCCTGGGGGCAGAAATGAAGCGTGAAATCCCCCAGAGGCAGTGACGACTGCCACGAAGACGCTGCATGGACGGGAGGGACGATGGACGACTGCCACCATACCGACAGAAGCCCATAAAGGCAAGTATATATCTATTAACATCAACTCTTTCAAACACTAAACTCTTTATTATCTTTACACTTAGGACCCTGGATATCATCGTCCTGGGGGCAGAAATGGACCGTGAAGTCCCCCAGAGGCAGGGACGACTGCCACGAAGACGCTGCATGGACGGGAGGGACGATGGACGACTGCCACCATACCGACAGAAGCCCATAAAGGCAAGTATATATCTATTAACATCAACTCTTTCAAACACTAAACTCTTTATTATCTTTACACTTAGGACCCTGGATATCATCGTCCTGGGGGCAGAAATGGACCGTGAAGTCCCCCAGAGGCAGGGACGACTGCCACGAAGACGCTGCATGGACGGGAGGGACGATGGACGACTGCCACCATACCGACAGAAGCCCATAAAGGCAAGTATATATCTATTAACATCAACTCTTTCAAACACTAAACTCTTTATTATCTTTACACTTAGGACCCTGGACATCATCATCCTGGGGGTAGAAATGGACCGTGAAATCCCCCAGAGGCAGGGACGACTGCCACGAAGACGCTGCATGGACGGGAGGGACGATGGACGACTGCCACCATACCGACAGAAGCCCATAAAGGCAAGTATATATCTATTAACATCAACTCTTTCAAACACTAAACTCTTTATTATCTTTACACTTAGGACCCTGGACATCATCATCCTGGGGGTAGAAATGGACCGTGAAATCCCCCAGAGGCAGGGACGACTGCCACGAAGACGCTGCATGGACGGGAGGGACGATGGACGACTGCCACCATACCGACAGAAGCCCATAAAGGCAAGTATATATATCTATTAACATCAACTCTTTCAAACACTAAACTCTTTATTATCTTTACTCTCAGGACCCTGGACATCATCATCCTGGGGGCAGAAATGGACCGTGAAGTCCCCTAGAGGCAGTGACGACTGCCACGAAGACGCTGCATGGACGGGAGGGACGATGGACGACTGCCACCATACCGACAGAAGCCCATAAAGGCAAGTATACACATCTATTAACATCAACTCTTTCAAACACTAAAATCTTTATTGTCTTTACTCTCAGGACCCTGGACATCATCATCCTGGGGGCAGTAATGGACCGTGAAGTTCCCCAGAGGCAGTGACGACTGCCACGAAGACGCTGCATGGACGGGAGGGACGATGGACGACTGCCACCATACCGACAGAAGCCCATAAAGGCAAGTATATATCTATTAACATCAACTCTTTCAAACACTAAACTCTTTATTATCTTTACACTTAGGACCCTGGACATCATCATCCTGGGGGTAGAAATGGACCGTGAAATCCCCCAGAGGCAGGGACGACTGCCACGAAGACGCTGCATGGACGGGAGGGACGATGGACGACTGCCACCATACCGACAGAAGCCCATAAAGGCAAGTATATATATCTATTAACATCAACTCTTTCAAACACTAAACTCTTTATTATCTTTACTCTCAGGACCCTGGACATCATCATCCTGGGGGCAGAAATGGACCGTGAAGTCCCCTAGAGGCAGTGACGACTGCCACGAAGACGCTGCATGGACGGGAGGGACGATGGACGACTGCCACCATACCGACAGAAGCCCATAAAGGCAAGTATACACATCTATTAACATCAACTCTTTCAAACACTAAAATCTTTATTGTCTTTACTCTCAGGACCCTGGACATCATCATCCTGGGGGCAGTAATGGACCGTGAAGTTCCCCAGAGGCAGTGACGACTGCCACGAAGACGCTGCATGGACGGGAGGGACGATGGACGACTGCCACCATACCGACAGAAGCCCATAAAGGCAAGTATATATAGCTATTAACATCAACTCTTTCAAACACTAAACTCTTTATTATCTTTACTCTCAGGACCCTGGACATCATCATCCTGGGGGCAGAAATGGACCGTGAAGTCCCCCAGAGGCAGTGACGACTGCCACGAAGACGCTGCATGGACGGGAGGGACGATGGACGACTGCCACCATACCGACAGAAGCCCATAAAGGCAAGTATACACATCTATTAACATCAACTCTTTCAAACACTAAACTCTTCATTATCTTTACTCTCAGGACCCTGGACATCATCATCCTGGGGGCAGAAATGGACCGTGAAGTCCCCCAGAGGCAGTGACAACTGCCACGAAGACGCTGCATGGACGGGAGGGACGATGGGCGACTGCCACCATACCGACAGAAGCCCATAAAGGCAAGTATATATCTATTAACATCAACTCTTTCAAACACTAAACTCTTTATTATCTTTACACTTAGGACCCTGGACATCATCATCCTGGGGGTAGAAATGGACCGTGAAATCCCCCAGAGGCAGGGACGACTGCCACGAAGACGCTGCATGGACGGGAGGGACGATGGACGACTGCCACCATACCGACAGAAGCCCATAAAGGCAAGTATATATCTATTAACATCAACTCTTTCAAACACTAAACTCTTCATTATCTTTACTCTCAGGACCCTGGACATCATCATCCTGGGGGCAGAAATGGACCGTGAAGTCCCCCAGAGGCAGTGACAACTGCCACGAAGACGCTGCATGGACGGGAGGGACGATGGGCGACTGCCACCATACCGACAGAAGCCCATAAAGGCAAGTATATATCTATTAACATCAACTCTTTCAAACACTAAACTCTTTATTATCTTTACACTTAGGACCCTGGATATCATCATCCTGGGGGCAGAAATGGACCGTGAAGTCCCCCAGAGGCAGTGACGACTGCCACGAAGACGCTGCATGGACGGGAGGGACGATGGACGACTGCCACCATACCGACAGAAGCCCATAAAGGCAAGTATATACATCTATTAACATCAACTCTTTCAAACACTAAACTCTGTATTATCTTTACACTCAGGACCCTGGACATCATCATCCTGGGGGCAGAAATGGAGCGTGAAGTCCCCCAGAGGCAGTGACGACTGCCACGAAGACGCTGCATGGACGGGAGGGACGATGGGCGACTGCCACCATACCGACAGAAGCCCATAAAGGCAAATATATATCTATTAACATTAACTCTTCCAAACACTAAACTCTTCATTATCTTTACTCTCAGGACCCTGGACATCATCATCCTGGGGGCAGAAATGGACCGTGAAGTCCCCCAGAGGCAGTGACGACTGCCACGAAGACGCTGCATGGACGGGAGGGACGATGGGCGACTGCCACCATACCGACAGAAGCCCATAAAGGCAAGTATATATCTATTAACATCAACTCTTTCAAACACTAAACTCTTTATTATCTTTACTCTCAGGACCCTGGACATCATCATCCTGGGGGCAGAAATGAAGCGTGAAGTCCCCCAGAGGCAGTGACAACTGCCACGAAGACGCTGCATGGACGGGAGGGACGATGGACAACTGCCACCATACCGACAGAAGCCCATAAAGGCAAGTATATATCTATTAACATCAACTCTTTCAAACACTAAACTCTTTATTATCTTTACACTTAGGACCCTGGACATCATCATCCTGGGGGTAGAAATGGACCGTGAAATCCCCCAGAGGCAGTGACGACTGCCACGAAGACGCTGCATGGACGGGAGGGACGATGGACGACTGCCACCATACCGACAGAAGCCCATAAAGGCAAGTATATATCTATTAACATCAACTCTTTCAAACACTAAACTCTTTATTATCTTTACACTTAGGACCCTGGATATCATCGTCCTGGGGGCAGAAATGGACCGTGAAGTCCCCCAGAGGCAGGGACGACTGCCACGAAGACGCTGCATGGACGGGAGGGACGATGGACGACTGCCACCATACCGACAGAAGCCCATAAAGGCAAGTATATATCTATTAACATCAACTCTTTCAAACACTAAACTCTTTATTATCTTTACACTTAGGACCCTGGACATCATCATCCTGGGGGTAGAAATGGACCGTGAAATCCCCCAGAGGCAGGGACGACTGCCACGAAGACGCTGCATGGACGGGAGGGACGATGGACGACTGCCACCATACCGACAGAAGCCCATAAAGGCAAGTATATATCTATTAACATCAACTCTTTCAAACACTAAACTCTTTATTATCTTTACACTTAGGACCCTGGACATCATCATCCTGGGGGTAGAAATGGACCGTGAAATCCCCCAGAGGCAGGGACGACTGCCACGAAGACGCTGCATGGACGGGAGGGACGATGGACGACTGCCACCATACCGACAGAAGCCCATAAAGGCAAGTATACACATCTATTAACATCAACTCTTTCAAACACTAAAATCTTTATTGTCTTTACTCTCAGGACCCTGGACATCATCATCCTGGGGGCAGTAATGGACCGTGAAGTTCCCCAGAGGCAGTGACGACTGCCACGAAGACGCTGCATGGACGGGAGGGACGATGGACGACTGCCACCATACCGACAGAAGCCCATAAAGGCAAGTATATATATCTATTAACATCAACTCTTTCAAACACTAAACTCTTTATTATCTTTACTCTCAGGACCCTGGACATCATCATCCTGGGGGCAGAAATGGACCGTGAAGTCCCCCAGAGGCAGTGACGACTGCCACGAAGACGCTGCATGGACGGGAGGGACGATGGACGACTGCCACCATACCGACAGAAGCCCATAAAGGCAAGTATATACATCTATTAACATCAACTCTTTCAAACACTAAACTCTTCATTATCTTTACTCTCAGGACCCTGGACATCATCATCCTGGGGGCAGAAATGGACCGTGAAGTCCCCCAGAGGCAGTGACAACTGCCACGAAGACGCTGCATGGACGGGAGGGACGATGGGCGACTGCCACCATACCGACAGAAGCCCATAAAGGCAAGTATATATCTATTAACATCAACTCTTTCAAACACTAAACTCTTTATTATCTTTACACTTAGGACCCTGGATATCATCATCCTGGGGGCAGAAATGGACCGTGAAGTCCCCCAGAGGCAGTGACGACTGCCACGAAGACGCTGCATGGACGGGAGGGACGATGGACGACTGCCACCATACCGACAGAAGCCCATAAAGGCAAGTATATACATCTATTAACATCAACTCTTTCAAACACTAAACTCTGTATTATCTTTACACTCAGGACCCTGGACATCATCATCCTGGGGGCAGAAATGGAGCGTGAAGTCCCCCAGAGGCAGTGACGACTGCCACGAAGACGCTGCATGGACGGGAGGGACGATGGGCGACTGCCACCATACCGACAGAAGCCCATAAAGGCAAATATATATCTATTAACATTAACTCTTCCAAACACTAAACTCTTCATTATCTTTACTCTCAGGACCCTGGACATCATCATCCTGGGGGCAGAAATGGACCGTGAAGTCCCCCAGAGGCAGTGACGACTGCCACGAAGACGCTGCATGGACGGGAGGGACGATGGGCGACTGCCACCATACCGACAGAAGGCCATAAAGGCAAGTATATATCTATTAACATCAACTCTTTCAAACACTAAACTCTTTATTATCTTTACTCTCAGGACCCTGGACATCATCATCCTGGGGGCAGAAATGAAGCGTGAAGTCCCCCAGAGGCAGTGACAACTGCCACGAAGACGCTGCATGGACGGGAGGGACGATGGACAACTGCCACCATACCGACAGAAGCCCATAAAGGCAAGTATATATCTATTAACATCAACTCTTTCAAACACTAAACTCTTTATTATCTTTACACTTAGGACCCTGGACATCATCATCCTGGGGGTAGAAATGGACCGTGAAATCCCCCAGAGGCAGTGACGACTGCCACGAAGACGCTGCATGGACGGGAGGGACGATGGACGACTGCCACCATACCGACAGAAGCCCATAAAGGCAAGTATATATCTATTAACATCAACTCTTTCAAACACTAAACTCTTTATTATCTTTACACTTAGGACCCTGGATATCATCGTCCTGGGGGCAGAAATGGACCGTGAAGTCCCCCAGAGGCAGGGACGACTGCCACGAAGACGCTGCATGGACGGGAGGGACGATGGACGACTGCCACCATACCGACAGAAGCCCATAAAGGCAAGTATATATCTATTAACATCAACTCTTTCAAACACTAAACTCTTTATTATCTTTACACTTAGGACCCTGGACATCATCATCCTGGGGGTAGAAATGGACCGTGAAATCCCCCAGAGGCAGGGACGACTGCCACGAAGACGCTGCATGGACGGGAGGGACGATGGACGACTGCCACCATACCGACAGAAGCCCATAAAGGCAAGTATATATCTATTAACATCAACTCTTTCAAACACTAAACTCTTTATTATCTTTACACTTAGGACCCTGGACATCATCATCCTGGGGGTAGAAATGGACCGTGAAATCCCCCAGAGGCAGGGACGACTGCCACGAAGACGCTGCATGGACGGGAGGGACGATGGACGACTGCCACCATACCGACAGAAGCCCATAAAGGCAAGTATATATATCTATTAACATCAACTCTTTCAAACACTAAACTCTTTATTATCTTTACTCTCAGGACCCTGGACATCATCATCCTGGGGGCAGAAATGGACCGTGAAGTCCCCTAGAGGCAGTGACGACTGCCACGAAGACGCTGCATGGACGGGAGGGACGATGGACGACTGCCACCATACCGACAGAAGCCCATAAAGGCAAGTATACACATCTATTAACATCAACTCTTTCAAACACTAAAATCTTTATTGTCTTTACTCTCAGGACCCTGGACATCATCATCCTGGGGGCAGTAATGGACCGTGAAGTTCCCCAGAGGCAGTGACGACTGCCACGAAGACGCTGCATGGACGGGAGGGACGATGGACGACTGCCACCATACCGACAGAAGCCCATAAAGGCAAGTATATATCTATTAACATCAACTCTTTCAAACACTAAACTCTTTATTATCTTTACACTTAGGACCCTGGACATCATCATCCTGGGGGTAGAAATGGACCGTGAAATCCCCCAGAGGCAGGGACGACTGCCACGAAGACGCTGCATGGACGGGAGGGACGATGGACGACTGCCACCATACCGACAGAAGCCCATAAAGGCAAGTATATATATCTATTAACATCAACTCTTTCAAACACTAAACTCTTTATTATCTTTACTCTCAGGACCCTGGACATCATCATCCTGGGGGCAGAAATGGACCGTGAAGTCCCCTAGAGGCAGTGACGACTGCCACGAAGACGCTGCATGGACGGGAGGGACGATGGACGACTGCCACCATACCGACAGAAGCCCATAAAGGCAAGTATACACATCTATTAACATCAACTCTTTCAAACACTAAAATCTTTATTGTCTTTACTCTCAGGACCCTGGACATCATCATCCTGGGGGCAGTAATGGACCGTGAAGTTCCCCAGAGGCAGTGACGACTGCCACGAAGACGCTGCATGGACGGGAGGGACGATGGACGACTGCCACCATACCGACAGAAGCCCATAAAGGCAAGTATATATATCTATTAACATCAACTCTTTCAAACACTAAACTCTTTATTATCTTTACTCTCAGGACCCTGGACATCATCATCCTGGGGGCAGAAATGGACCGTGAAGTCCCCCAGAGGCAGTGACGACTGCCACGAAGACGCTGCATGGACGGGAGGGACGATGGACGACTGCCACCATACCGACAGAAGCCCATAAAGGCAAGTATACACATCTATTAACATCAACTCTTTCAAACACTAAACTCTTCATTATCTTTACTCTCAGGACCCTGGACATCATCATCCTGGGGGCAGAAATGGACCGTGAAGTCCCCCAGAGGCAGTGACAACTGCCACGAAGACGCTGCATGGACGGGAGGGACGATGGGCGACTGCCACCATACCGACAGAAGCCCATAAAGGCAAGTATATATCTATTAACATCAACTCTTTCAAACACTAAACTCTTTATTATCTTTACACTTAGGACCCTGGACATCATCATCCTGGGGGCAGAAATGGACCGTGAAGTCCCCCAGAGGCAGTGACAACTGCCACGAAGACGCTGCATGGACGGGAGGGACGATGGGCGACTGCCACCATACCGACAGAAGCCCATAAAGGCAAGTATATATCTATTAACATCAACTCTTTCAAACACTAAACTCTTTATTATCTCTACTCTCAGGACCCTGGACATCATCATCCTGGGGGCAGAAATGGACTCTGAAGTCCCCCAGAGGCAGTGACAACTGCCACGAAGACGCTGCATGGACGGGAGGGACGATGGACAACTGCCACCATACCGACAGAAGCCCATAAAGGCAAGTATATATCTATTAACATCAACTCTTTCAAACACTAAACTCTTTATTATCTTTACACTTAGGACCCTGGACATCATCATCCTGGGGGTAGAAATGGACCGTGAAATCCCCCAGAGGCAGTGACGACTGCCACGAAGACGCTGCATGGACGGGAGGGACGATGGACGACTGCCACCATACCGACAGAAGCCCATAAAGGCAAGTATATATCTATTAACATCAACTCTTTCAAACACTAAACTCTTTATTATCTTTACACTTAGGACCCTGGATATCATCGTCCTGGGGGCAGAAATGGACCGTGAAGTCCCCCAGAGGCAGGGACGACTGCCACGAAGACGCTGCATGGACGGGAGGGACGATGGACGACTGCCACCATACCGACAGAAGCCCATAAAGGCAAGTATATATCTATTAACATCAACTCTTTCAAACACTAAACTCTTTATTATCTTTACACTTAGGACCCTGGACATCATCATCCTGGGGGTAGAAATGGACCGTGAAATCCCCCAGAGGCAGGGACGACTGCCACGAAGACGCTGCATGGACGGGAGGGACGATGGACGACTGCCACCATACCGACAGAAGCCCATAAAGGCAAGTATATATCTATTAACATCAACTCTTTCAAACACTAAACTCTTTATTATCTTTACACTTAGGACCCTGGACATCATCATCCTGGGGGTAGAAATGGACCGTGAAATCCCCCAGAGGCAGGGACGACTGCCACGAAGACGCTGCATGGACGGGAGGGACGATGGACGACTGCCACCATACCGACAGAAGCCCATAAAGGCAAGTATATATATCTATTAACATCAACTCTTTCAAACACTAAACTCTTTATTATCTTTACTCTCAGGACCCTGGACATCATCATCCTGGGGGCAGAAATGGACCGTGAAGTCCCCTAGAGGCAGTGACGACTGCCACGAAGACGCTGCATGGACGGGAGGGACGATGGACGACTGCCACCATACCGACAGAAGCCCATAAAGGCAAGTATACACATCTATTAACATCAACTCTTTCAAACACTAAAATCTTTATTGTCTTTACTCTCAGGACCCTGGACATCATCATCCTGGGGGCAGTAATGGACCGTGAAGTTCCCCAGAGGCAGTGACGACTGCCACGAAGACGCTGCATGGACGGGAGGGACGATGGACGACTGCCACCATACCGACAGAAGCCCATAAAGGCAAGTATATATCTATTAACATCAACTCTTTCAAACACTAAACTCTTTATTATCTTTACACTTAGGACCCTGGACATCATCATCCTGGGGGTAGAAATGGACCGTGAAATCCCCCAGAGGCAGGGACGACTGCCACGAAGACGCTGCATGGACGGGAGGGACGATGGACGACTGCCACCATACCGACAGAAGCCCATAAAGGCAAGTATATATATCTATTAACATCAACTCTTTCAAACACTAAACTCTTTATTATCTTTACTCTCAGGACCCTGGACATCATCATCCTGGGGGCAGAAATGGACCGTGAAGTCCCCTAGAGGCAGTGACGACTGCCACGAAGACGCTGCATGGACGGGAGGGACGATGGACGACTGCCACCATACCGACAGAAGCCCATAAAGGCAAGTATACACATCTATTAACATCAACTCTTTCAAACACTAAAATCTTTATTGTCTTTACTCTCAGGACCCTGGACATCATCATCCTGGGGGCAGTAATGGACCGTGAAGTTCCCCAGAGGCAGTGACGACTGCCACGAAGACGCTGCATGGACGGGAGGGACGATGGACGACTGCCACCATACCGACAGAAGCCCATAAAGGCAAGTATATATATCTATTAACATCAACTCTTTCAAACACTAAACTCTTTATTATCTTTACTCTCAGGACCCTGGACATCATCATCCTGGGGGCAGAAATGGACCGTGAAGTCCCCCAGAGGCAGTGACGACTGCCACGAAGACGCTGCATGGACGGGAGGGACGATGGACGACTGCCACCATACCGACAGAAGCCCATAAAGGCAAGTATACACATCTATTAACATCAACTCTTTCAAACACTAAACTCTTCATTATCTTTACTCTCAGGACCCTGGACATCATCATCCTGGGGGCAGAAATGGACCGTGAAGTCCCCCAGAGGCAGTGACAACTGCCACGAAGACGCTGCATGGACGGGAGGGACGATGGGCGACTGCCACCATACCGACAGAAGCCCATAAAGGCAAGTATATATCTATTAACATCAACTCTTTCAAACACTAAACTCTTTATTATCTTTACACTTAGGACCCTGGATATCATCATCCTGGGGGCAGAAATGGACCGTGAAGTCCCCCAGATTCAGTGACGACTGCCACGAAGACGCTGCATGGACGGGAGGGACGATGGACGACTGCCACCATACCGACAGAAGCCCATAAAGGCAAGTATATACATCTATTAACATCAACTCTTTCAAACACTAAACTCTGTATTATCTTTACACTCAGGACCCTGGACATCATCATCCTGGGGGCAGAAATGGAGCGTGAAGTCCCCCAGAGGCAGTGACGACTGCCACGAAGACGCTGCATGGACGGGAGGGACGATGGGCGACTGCCACCATACCGACAGAGGCCCATAAAGGCAAATATATATCTATTAACATCAACTCTTCCAAACACTAAACTCTTCATTATCTTTACTCTCAGGACCCTGGACATCATCATCCTGGGGGCAGAAATGGACCGTGAAGTCCCCCAGAGGCAGTGACGACTGCCACGAAGACGCTGCATGGACGGGAGGGACGATGGGCGACTGCCACCATACCGACAGAAGCCCATAAAGGCAAGTATATATCTATTAACATCAACTCTTTCAAACACTAAACTCTTTATTATCTTTACTCTCAGGACCCTGGACATCATCATCCTGGGGGCAGAAATGAAGCGTGAAGTCCCCCAGAGGCAGTGACAACTGCCACGAAGACGCTGCATGGACGGGAGGGACGATGGACAACTGCCACCATACCGACAGAAGCCCATAAAGGCAAGTATATATCTATTAACATCAACTCTTTCAAACACTAAACTCTTTATTATCTTTACACTTAGGACCTTGGACATCATCATCCTGGGGGTAGAAATGGACCGTGAAGTCCCCCAGAGGCAGGGACGACTGCCACGAAGACGCTGCATGGACGGGAGGGACGATGGACGACTGCCACCATACCGACAGAAGCCCATAAAGGCAAGTATATATCTATTAACATCAACTCTTTCAAACACTAAACTCTTTATTATCTTTACTCTCAGGACCCTGGACATCATCATCCTGGGGGCAGAAATGGACCGTGAAGTCCCCCAGAGGCAGTGACGACTGCCACGAAGACGCTCCATGGACGGGAGGGACGATGGACCACTGCCACCATACCGACAGAAGCCCATAAAGGCAAGTATATATCTATTAACATCAACTCTTTCAAACACTAAACTCTTTATTATCTTTACACTTAGGACCCTGGATATCATCATCCTGGGGGCAGAAATGGACCGTGAAGTCCCCCAGAGGCAGTGACGACTGCCACGAAGACGCTGCATGGACGGGAGGGACGATGGACGACTGCCACCATACCGACAGAGGCCCATAAAGGCAAGTATATATCTATTAACATCAACTCTTTCAAACACTAAACTCTTTATTATCTTTACTCTCAGGACCCTGGACATCATCATCCTGGGGGCAGAAATGGACCGTGAAGTCCCCCAGAGGCAGGGACGACTGCCACGAAGACGCTCCATGGACGGGAGGGACGATGGACCACTGCCACCATACCGACAGAAGCCCATAAAGGCAAGTATATATCTATTAACATCAACTCTTTCAAACACTAAACTCTTTATTATCTTTACACTTAGGACCCTGGATATCATCATCCTGGGGGCAGAAATGGACCGTGAAGTCCCCCAGAGGCAGTGACGACTGCCACGAAGACGCTGCATGGACGGGAGGGACGATGGACGACTGCCACCATACCGACAGAAGCCCATAAAGGCAAGTATATACATCTATTAACATCAACTCTTTCAAACACTAAACTCTGTATTATCTTTACACTCAGGACCCTGGACATCATCATCCTGGGGGCAGAAATGGAGCGTGAAGTCCCCCAGAGGCAGTGACGACTGCCACGAAGACGCTGCATGGACGGGAGGGACGATGGGCGACTGCCACCATACCGACAGAGGCCCATAAAGGCAAGTATATATCTATTAACATCAACTCTTTCAAACACTAAACTCTTTATTATCTTTACACTTAGGACCCTGGACATCATCATCCTGGGGGCAGAAATGGACCGTGAAGTCCCCCAGAGGCAGGGACGACTGCCACGAAGACGCTGCATGGACGGGAGGGACGATGGACGACTGCCACCATACCGACAGAAGCCCATAAAGGCAAGTATACACATCTATTAACATCAACTCTTTCAAACACTAAACTCTTCATTATCTTTACTCTCAGGACCCTGGACATCATCATCCTGGGGGCAGAAATGGACCGTGAAGTCCCCCAGAGGCAGTGACAACTGCCACGAAGACGCTGCATGGACGGGAGGGACGATGGGCGACTGCCACCATACCGACAGAAGCCCATAAAGGCAAGTATATATCTATTAACATCAACTCTTTCAAACACTAAACTCTTTATTATCTTTACACTTAGGACCCTGGATATCATCATCCTGGGGGCAGAAATGGACCGTGAAGTCCCCCAGAGGCAGTGACGACTGCCACGAAGACGCTGCATGGACGGGAGGGACGATGGACGACTGCCACCATACCGACAGAAGCCCATAAAGGCAAGTATATACATCTATTAACATCAACTCTTTCAAACACTAAACTCTGTATTATCTTTACACTCAGGACCCTGGACATCATCATCCTGGGGGCAGAAATGCAGCGTGAAGTCCCCCAGAGGCAGTGACGACTGCCACGAAGACGCTGCATGGACGGGAGGGACGATGGGCGACTGCCACCATACCGACAGAGGCCCATAAAGGCAAATATATATCTATTAACATCAACTCTTCCAAACACTAAACTCTTCATTATCTTTACTCTCAGGACCCTGGACATCATCATCCTGGGGGCAGAAATGGACCGTGAAGTCCCCCAGAGGCAGTGACGACTGCCACGAAGACGCTGCATGGACGGGAGGGACGATGGGCGACTGCCACCATACCGACAGAAGCCCATAAAGGCAAGTATATATCTATTAACATCAACTCTTTCAAACACTAAACTCTTTATTATCTTTACTCTCAGGACCCTGGACATCATCATCCTGGGGGCAGAAATGAAGCGTGAAGTCCCCCAGAGGCAGTGACAACTGCCACGAAGACGCTGCATGGACGGGAGGGACGATGGACAACTGCCACCATACCGACAGAAGCCCATAAAGGCAAGTATATATCTATTAACATCAACTCTTTCAAACACTAAACTCTTTATTATCTTTACACTTAGGACCTTGGACATCATCATCCTGGGGGTAGAAATGGACCGTGAAGTCCCCCAGAGGCAGGGACGACTGCCACGAAGACGCTGCATGGACGGGAGGGACGATGGACGACTGCCACCATACCGACAGAAGCCCATAAAGGCAAGTATATATCTATTAACATCAACTCTTTCAAACACTAAACTCTTTATTATCTTTACTCTCAGGACCCTGGACATCATCATCCTGGGGGCAGAAATGGACCGTGAAGTCCCCCAGAGGCAGTGACGACTGCCACGAAGACGCTCCATGGACGGGAGGGACGATGGACCACTGCCACCATACCGACAGAAGCCCATAAAGGCAAGTATATATCTATTAACATCAACTCTTTCAAACACTAAACTCTTTATTATCTTTACACTTAGGACCCTGGATATCATCATCCTGGGGGCAGAAATGGACCGTGAAGTCCCCCAGAGGCAGTGACGACTGCCACGAAGACGCTGCATGGACGGGAGGGACGATGGACGACTGCCACCATACCGACAGAGGCCCATAAAGGCAAGTATATATCTATTAACATCAACTCTTTCAAACACTAAACTCTTTATTATCTTTACTCTCAGGACCCTGGACATCATCATCCTGGGGGCAGAAATGGACCGTGAAGTCCCCCAGAGGCAGGGACGACTGCCACGAAGACGCTCCATGGACGGGAGGGACGATGGACCACTGCCACCATACCGACAGAAGCCCATAAAGGCAAGTATATATCTATTAACATCAACTCTTTCAAACACTAAACTCTTTATTATCTTTACACTTAGGACCCTGGATATCATCATCCTGGGGGCAGAAATGGACCGTGAAGTCCCCCAGAGGCAGTGACGACTGCCACGAAGACGCTGCATGGACGGGAGGGACGATGGACGACTGCCACCATACCGACAGAAGCCCATAAAGGCAAGTATATACATCTATTAACATCAACTCTTTCAAACACTAAACTCTGTAATATCTTTACACTCAGGACCCTGGACATCATCATCCTGGGGGCAGAAATGGAGCGTGAAGTCCCCCAGAGGCAGTGACGACTGCCACGAAGACGCTGCATGGACGGGAGGGACGATGGGCGACTGCCACCATACCGACAGAGGCCCATAAAGGCAAGTATATATCTATTAACATCAACTCTTTCAAACACTAAACTCTTTATTATCTTTACACTTAGGACCCTGGACATCATCATCCTGGGGGCAGAAATGGACCGTGAAGTCCCCCAGAGGCAGGGACGACTGCCACGAAGACGCTGCATGGACGGGAGGGACGATGGACGACTGCCACCATACCGACAGAAGCCCATAAAGGCAAGTATACACATCTATTAACATCAACTCTTTCAAACACTAAACTCTTCATTATCTTTACTCTCAGGACCCTGGACATCATCATCCTGGGGGCAGAAATGGACCGTGAAGTCCCCCAGAGGCAGTGACAACTGCCACGAAGACGCTGCATGGACGGGAGGGACGATGGGCGACTGCCACCATACCGACAGAAGCCCATAAAGGCAAGTATATATCTATTAACATCAACTCTTTCAAACACTAAACTCTTTATTATCTTTACACTTAGGACCCTGGATATCATCATCCTGGGGGCAGAAATGGACCGTGAAGTCCCCCAGAGGCAGTGACGACTGCCACGAAGACGCTGCATGGACGGGAGGGACGATGGACGACTGCCACCATACCGACAGAAGCCCATAAAGGCAAGTATATACATCTATTAACATCAACTCTTTCAAACACTAAACTCTGTATTATCTTTACACTCAGGACCCTGGACATCATCATCCTGGGGGCAGAAATGGAGCGTGAAGTCCCCCAGAGGCAGTGACGACTGCCACGAAGACGCTGCATGGACGGGAGGGACGATGGGCGACTGCCACCATACCGACAGAGGCCCATAAAGGCAAATATATATCTATTAACATCAACTCTTCCAAACACTAAACTCTTCATTATCTTTACTCTCAGGACCCTGGACATCATCATCCTGGGGGCAGAAATGGACCGTGAAGTCCCCCAGAGGCAGTGACGACTGCCACGAAGACGCTGCATGGACGGGAGGGACGATGGGCGACTGCCACCATACCGACAGAAGCCCATAAAGGCAAGTATATATCTATTAACATCAACTCTTTCAAACACTAAACTCTTTATTATCTTTACTCTCAGGACCCTGGACATCATCATCCTGGGGGCAGAAATGAAGCGTGAAGTCCCCCAGAGGCAGTGACAACTGCCACGAAGACGCTGCATGGACGGGAGGGACGATGGACAACTGCCACCATACCGACAGAAGCCCATAAAGGCAAGTATATATCTATTAACATCAACTCTTTCAAACACTAAACTCTTTATTATCTTTACACTTAGGACCTTGGACATCATCATCCTGGGGGTAGAAATGGACCGTGAAGTCCCCCAGAGGCAGGGACGACTGCCACGAAGACGCTGCATGGACGGGAGGGACGATGGACGACTGCCACCATACCGACAGAAGCCCATAAAGGCAAGTATATATCTATTAACATCAACTCTTTCAAACACTAAACTCTTTATTATCTTTACTCTCAGGACCCTGGACATCATCATCCTGGGGGCAGAAATGGACCGTGAAGTCCCCCAGAGGCAGTGACGACTGCCACGAAGACGCTCCATGGACGGGAGGGACGATGGACCACTGCCACCATACCGACAGAAGCCCATAAAGGCAAGTATATATCTATTAACATCAACTCTTTCAAACACTAAACTCTTTATTATCTTTACACTTAGGACCCTGGATATCATCATCCTGGGGGCAGAAATGGACCGTGAAGTCCCCCAGAGGCAGTGACGACTGCCACGAAGACGCTGCATGGACGGGAGGGACGATGGACGACTGCCACCATACCGACAGAGGCCCATAAAGGCAAGTATATATCTATTAACATCAACTCTTTCAAACACTAAACTCTTTATTATCTTTACTCTCAGGACCCTGGACATCATCATCCTGGGGGCAGAAATGGACCGTGAAGTCCCCCAGAGGCAGGGACGACTGCCACGAAGACGCTCCATGGACGGGAGGGACGATGGACCACTGCCACCATACCGACAGAAGCCCATAAAGGCAAGTATATATCTATTAACATCAACTCTTTCAAACACTAAACTCTTTATTATCTTTACACTTAGGACCCTGGATATCATCATCCTGGGGGCAGAAATGGACCGTGAAGTCCCCCAGAGGCAGTGACGACTGCCACGAAGACGCTGCATGGACGGGAGGGACGATGGACGACTGCCACCATACCGACAGAAGCCCATAAAGGCAAGTATATACATCTATTAACATCAACTCTTTCAAACACTAAACTCTGTATTATCTTTACACTCAGGACCCTGGACATCATCATCCTGGGGGCAGAAATGGAGCGTGAAGTCCCCCAGAGGCAGTGACGACTGCCACGAAGACGCTGCATGGACGGGAGGGACGATGGGCGACTGCCACCATACCGACAGAGGCCCATAAAGGCAAGTATATATCTATTAACATCAACTCTTTCAAACACTAAACTCTTTATTATCTTTACACTTAGGACCCTGGACATCATCATCCTGGGGGCAGAAATGGACCGTGAAGTCCCCCAGAGGCAGGGACGACTGCCACGAAGACGCTGCATGGACGGGAGGGACGATGGACGACTGCCACCATACCGACAGAGGCCCATAAAGGCAAGTATATATCTATTAACATCAACTCTTTCAAACACTAAACTCTTTATTATCTTTACTCTCAGGACCCTGGACATCATCATCCTGGGGGCAGAAATGGACCGTGAAGTCCCCCAGAGGCAGGGACGACTGCCACGAAGACGCTCCATGGACGGGAGGGACGATGGACCACTGCCACCATACCGACAGAAGCCCATAAAGGCAAGTATATATCTATTAACATCAACTCTTTCAAACACTAAACTCTTTATTATCTTTACACTTAGGACCCTGGATATCATCATCCTGGGGGCAGAAATGGACCGTGAAGTCCCCCAGAGGCAGTGACGACTGCCACGAAGACGCTGCATGGACGGGAGGGACGATGGACGACTGCCACCATACCGACAGAAGCCCATAAAGGCAAGTATATACATCTATTAACATCAACTCTTTCAAACACTAAACTCTGTATTATCTTTACACTCAGGACCCTGGACATCATCATCCTGGGGGCAGAAATGGAGCGTGAAGTCCCCCAGAGGCAGTGACGACTGCCACGAAGACGCTGCATGGACGGGAGGGACGATGGGCGACTGCCACCATACCGACAGAGGCCCATAAAGGCAAGTATATATCTATTAACATCAACTCTTTCAAACACTAAACTCTTTATTATCTTTACACTTAGGACCCTGGACATCATCATCCTGGGGGTAGAAATGGACCGTGAAGTCCCCCAGAGGCAGGGACGACTGCCACGAAGACGCTGCATGGACGGGAGGGACGATGGACGACTGCCACCATACCGACAGAAGCCCATAAAGGCAAGTATATATCTATTAACATCAACTCTTTCAAACACTAAACTCTTTATTATCTTTACTCTCAGGACCCTGGACATCATCATCCTGGGGGCAGAAATGGACCGTGAAGTCCCCCAGAGGCAGTGACGACTGCCACGAAGACGCTCCATGGACGGGAGGGACGATGGACCACTGCCACCATACCGACAGAAGCCCATAAAGGCAAGTATATATCTATTAACATCAACTCTTTCAAACACTAAACTCTTTATTATCTTTACTCTCAGGACCCTGGACATCATCATCCTGGGGGCAGAAATGGACCGTGAAGTCCCCCAGAGGCAGTGACGACTGCCACGAAGACGCTCCATGGACGGGAGGGACGATGGACCACTGCCACCATACCGACAGAAGCCCATAAAGGCAAGTATATATCTATTAACATCAACTCTTTCAAACACTAAACTCTTTATTATCTTTACACTTAGGACCCTGGATATCATCATCCTGGGGGCAGAAATGGACCGTGAAGTCCCCCAGAGGCAGTGACGACTGCCACGAAGACGCTGCATGGACGGGAGGGACGATGGACGACTGCCACCATACCGACAGAAGCCCATAAAGGCAAGTATATACATCTATTAACATCAACTCTTTCAAACACTAAACTCTGTATTATCTTTACACTCAGGACCCTGGACATCATCATCCTGGGGGCAGAAATGGAGCGTGAAGTCCCCCAGAGGCAGTGACGACTGCCACGAAGACGCTGCATGGACGGGAGGGACGATGGGCGACTGCCACCATACCGACAGAGGCCCATAAAGGCAAGTATATATCTATTAACATCAACTCTTTCAAACACTAAACTCTTTATTATCTTTACACTTAGGACCCTGGACATCATCATCCTGGGGGTAGAAATGGACCGTGAAGTCCCCCAGAGGCAGGGACGACTGCCACGAAGACGCTGCATGGACGGGAGGGACGATGGACGACTGCCACCATACCGACAGAAGCCCATAAAGGCAAGTATATATCTATTAACATCAACTCTTTCAAACACTAAACTCTTTATTATCTTTACTCTCAGGACCCTGGACATCATCATCCTGGGGGCAGAAATGGACCGTGAAGTCCCCCAGAGGCAGTGACGACTGCCACGAAGACGCTCCATGGACGGGAGGGACGATGGACCACTGCCACCATACCGACAGAGGCCCAAAAAGGCAAGTATATATCTATTAACATCAACTCTTCCAAACACTAAACTCTTCATTATCTTTACTCTCAGGACCCTGGACATCATCATCCTGGGGGCAGAAATGGACCGTGAAGTCCCCCAGAGGCAGTGACGACTGCCACGAAGACGCTGCATGGACGGGAGGGACGATGGGCGACTGCCACCATACCGACAGAAGCCCATAAAGGCAAGTATATATCTATTAACATCAACTCTTTCAAACACTAAACTCTTTATTAACTTTACTCTCAGGACCCTGGACATCATCATCCTGGGGGCAGAAATGAAGCGTGAAGTCCCCCAGAGGCAGTGACAACTGCCACGAAGACGCTGCATGGACGGGAGGGACGATGGACAACTGCCACCATACCGACAGAAGCCCATAAAGGCAAGTATATATCTATTAACATCAACTCTTTCAAACACTAAACTCTTTATTATCTTTACACTTAGGACCTTGGACATCATCATCCTGGGGGTAGAAATGGACCGTGAAGTCCCCCAGAGGCAGTGACGACTGCCACGAAGACGCTGCATGGACGGGAGGGACGATGGACAACTGCCACCATACCGACAGAAGCCCATAAAGGCAAGTATATATCTATTAACATCAACTCTTTCAAACACTAAACTCTTTATTATCTTTACTCTCAGGACCCTGGACATCATCATCCTGGGGGTAGAAATGGACCGTGAAGTCCCCCAGAGGCAGTGACGACTGCCACGAAGACGCTCCATGGACGGGAGGGACGATGGACCACTGCCACCATACCGACAGAAGCCCATAAATGCAAGTATATATCTATTAAGATCAACTCTTTCAAACACTAAACTCTTTATTATCTTTACACTTAGGACCCTGGATATCATCATCCTGGGGCCAGAAATGGACCGTGAAGTCCCCCAGAGGCAGTGACGACTGCCACGAAGACGCTGCATGGACGGGAGGGACGATGGACGACTGCCACCATACCGACAGAGGCCCATAAAGGCAAGTATATACATCTATTAACATCAACTCTTTCAAACACTAAACTCTGTATTATCTTTACACTCAGGACCCTGGACATCATCATCCTGGGGGCAGAAATGGACCGTGAAGTCCCCCAGAGGCAGTGACGACTGCCACGAAGACGCTGCATGGACGGGAGGGACGATGGGCGACTGCTACCAAACCGACAGAGGCCCATAAAGGCAAGTATATATCTATTAACATCAACTCTTTCAAACACTAAACTCTTTATTATCTTTACACTTAGGACCCTGGACATCATCATCCTGGGGGTAGAAATGGACCGTGAAGTCCCCCAGAGGCAGGGACGACTGCCACGAAGACGCTGCATGGACGGGAGGGACGATGGACGACTGCCACCATACCGACAGAAGCCCATAAAGGCAAGTATATATCTATTAACATCAACTCTTTCAAACACTAAACTCTTTATTATCTTTACTCTCAGGACCCTGGACATCATCATCCTGGGGGCAGAAATGGACCGTGAAGTCCCCCAGAGGCAGTGACGACTGCCACGAAGACGCTCCATGGACGGGAGGGACGATGGACCACTGCCACCATACCGACAGAAGCCCCATAAAGGCAAGTATATATCTATTAACATCAACTCTTTCAAACACTAAACTCTTTATTATCTTTACACTTAGGACCCTGGATATCATCATCCTGGGGGCAGAAATGGACCGTGAAGTCCCCCAGAGGCAGTGACGACTGCCACGAAGACGCTGCATGGACGGAGGGACGATGGACGACTGCCACCATACCGACAGAAGCCCATAAAGGCAAGTATATACATCTATTAACATCAACTCTTTCAAACACTAAACTCTGTATTATCTTTACACTCAGGACCCTGGACATCATCATCCTGGGGGCAGAAATGGAGCGTGAAGTCCCCCAGAGGCAGTGACGACTGCCACGAAGACGCTGCATGGACGGGAGGGACGATGGGCGACTGCCACCATACCGACAGAGGCCCATAAAGGCAAGTATATATCTATTAACATCAACTCTTTCAAACACTAAACTCTTTATTATCTTTACACTTAGGACCCTGGACATCATCATCCTGGGGGTAGAAATGGACCGTGAAGTCCCCCAGAGGCAGGGACGACTGCCACGAAGACGCTGCATGGACGGGAGGGACGATGGACGACTGCCACCATACCGACAGAAGCCCATAAAGGCAAGTATATATCTATTAACATCAACTCTTTCAAACACTAAACTCTTTATTATCTTTACTCTCAGGACCCTGGACATCATCATCCTGGGGGCAGAAATGGACCGTGAAGTCCCCCAGAGGCAGTGACGACTGCCACGAAGACGCTCCATGGACGGGAGGGACGATGGACCACTGCCACCATACCGACAGAAGCCCATAAAGGCAAGTATATATCTATTAACATCAACTCTTTCAAACACTAAACTCTTTATTATCTTTACTCTCAGGACCCTGGACATCATCATCCTGGGGGCAGAAATGGACCGTGAAGTCCCCCAGAGGCAGTGACGACTGCCACGAAGACGCTCCATGGACGGGAGGGACGATGGACCACTGCCACCATACCGACAGAAGCCCATAAAGGCAAGTATATATCTATTAACATCAACTCTTTCAAACACTAAACTCTTTATTATCTTTACACTTAGGACCCTGGATATCATCATCCTGGGGGCAGAAATGGACCGTGAAGTCCCCCAGAGGCAGTGACGACTGCCACGAAGACGCTGCATGGACGGGAGGGACGATGGACGACTGCCACCATACCGACAGAAGCCCATAAAGGCAAGTATATACATCTATTAACATCAACTCTTTCAAACACTAAACTCTGTATTATCTTTACACTCAGGACCCTGGACATCATCATCCTGGGGGCAGAAATGGAGCGTGAAGTCCCCCAGAGGCAGTGACGACTGCCACGAAGACGCTGCATGGACGGGAGGGACGATGGGCGACTGCCACCATACCGACAGAGGCCCATAAAGGCAAGTATATATCTATTAACATCAACTCTTTCAAACACTAAACTCTTTATTATCTTTACACTTAGTACCCTGGACATCATCATCCTGGGGGTAGAAATGGACCGTGAAGTCCCCCAGAGGCAGGGACGACTGCCACGAAGACGCTGCATGGACGGGAGGGACGATGGACGACTGCCACCATACCGACAGAAGCCCATAAAGGCAAGTATATATCTATTAACATCAACTCTTTCAAACACTAAACTCTTTATTATCTTTACTCTCAGGACCCTGGACATCATCATCCTGGGGCAGAAATGGACCGTGAAGTCCCCCAGAGGCAGTGACGACTGCCACGAAGACGCTCCATGGACGGGAGGGACGATGGACCACTGCCACCATACCGACAGAATCCCATAAAGGCAAGTATATATCTATTAACATCAACTCTTTCAAACACTAAACTCTTTATTATCTTTACACTTAGGACCCTGGATATCATCATCCTGGGGGCAGAAATGGACCGTGAAGTCCCCCAGAGGCAGTGACGACTGCCACGAAGACGCTGCATGGACGGGAGGGACGATGGACGACTGCCACCATACCGACAGAAGCCCATAAAGGCAAGTATATACATCTATTAACATCAACTCTTTCAAACACTAAACTCTGTATTATCTTTACACTCAGGACCCTGGACATCATCATCCTGGGGGAAGAAATGGAGCGTGAAGTCCCCCAGAGGCAGTGACGACTGCCACGAAGACGCTGCATGGACGGGAGGGACGATGGGCGACTGCCACCATACCGACAGAGGCCCAAAAAGGCAAGTATATATCTATTAACATCAACTCTTCCAAACACTAAACTCTTCATTATCTTTACTCTCAGGACCCTGGACATCATCATCCTGGGGGCAGAAATGGAGCGTGAAGTCCCCCAGAGGCAGTGACGACTGCCACGAAGACGCTGCATGGACGGGAGGGACGATGGGCGACTGCCACCATACCGACAGAAGCCCATAAAGGCAAGTATATATCTATTAACATCAACTCTTTCAAACACTAAACTCTTTATTATCTTTACTCTCAGGACCCTGGACATCATCATCCTGGGGGCAGAAATGAAGCGTGAAGTCCCCCAGAGGCAGTGACAACTGCCACGAAGACGCTGCATGGACGGGAGGGACGATGGACAACTGCCACCATACCGACAGAAGCCCATAAAGGCAAGTATATATCTATTAACATCAACTCTTTCAAACACTAAACTCTTTATTATCTTTACACTTAGGACCTTGGACATCATCATCCTGGGGGTAGAAATGGACCGTGAAGTCCCCCAGAGGCAGTGACGACTGCCACGAAGACGCTGCATGGACGGGAGGGACGATGGACGACTGCCACCATACCGACAGAAGCCCATAAAGGCAAGTATATATCTATTAACATCAACTCTTTCAAACACTAAACTCTTTATTATCTTTACTCTCAGGACCCTGGACATCATCATCCTGGGGGTAGAAATGGACCGTGAAGTCCCCCAGAGGCAGTGACGACTGCCACGAAGACGCTCCATGGACGGGAGGGACGATGGACCACTGCCACCATACCGACAGAAGCC
Organism: Haliotis asinina; assembly: GCF_037392515.1. NCBI lineage: Eukaryota > Metazoa > Mollusca > Gastropoda > Lepetellida > Haliotidae > Haliotis > Haliotis asinina. The sequence goes on along the minus strand of NC_090283.1, from coordinate 38,776,456 downwards.
CATAAAGGCAAGTATATATCTATTAACATCAACTCTTTCAAACACTAAACTCTTTATTATCTTTACACTTAGGACCCTGGATATCATCATCCTGGGGGCAGAAATGGACCGTGAAGTCCCCCAGAGGCAGTGACGACTGCCACGAAGACGCTGCATGGACGGGAGGGACGATGGACGACTGCCACCATACCGACAGAGGCCCATAAAGGCAAGTATATACATCTATTAACATCAACTCTTTCAAACACTAAACTCTGTATTATCTTTACACTCAGGACCCTGGACATCATCATCCTGGGGGCAGAAATGGAGCGTGAAGTCCCCCAGAGGCAGTGACGACTGCCACGAAGACGCTGCATGGACGGGAGGGACGATGGGCGACTGCCACCATACCGACAGAGGCCCATAAAGGCAAGTATATATCTATTAACATCAACTCTTTCAAACACTAAACTCTTTATTATCTTTACACTTAGTACCCTGGACATCATCATCCTGGGGGTAGAAATGGACCGTGAAGTCCCCCAGAGGCAGGGACGACTGCCACGAAGACGCTGCATGGACGGGAGGGACGATGGACGACTGCCACCATACCGACAGAAGCCCATAAAGGCAAGTATATATCTATTAACATCAACTCTTTCAAACACTAAACTCTTTATTATCTTTACTCTCAGGACCCTGGACATCATCATCCTGGGGGCAGAAATGGACCGTGAAGTCCCCCAGAGGCAGTGACGACTGCCACGAAGACGCTCCATGGACGGGAGGGACGATGGACCACTGCCACCATACCGACAGAATCCCATAAAGGCAAGTATATATCTATTAACATCAACTCTTTCAAACACTAAACTCTTTATTATCTTTACACTTAGGACCCTGGATATCATCATCCTGGGGGCAGAAATGGACCGTGAAGTCCCCCAGAGGCAGTGACGACTGCCACGAAGACGCTGCATGGACGGGAGGGACGATGGACGACTGCCACCATACCGACAGAAGCCCATAAAGGCAAGTATATACATCTATTAACATCAACTCTTTCAAACACTAAACTCTGTATTATCTTTACACTCAGGACCCTGGACATCATCATCCTGGGGGAAGAAATGGAGCGTGAAGTCCCCCAGAGGCAGTGACGACTGCCACGAAGACGCTGCATGGACGGGAGGGACGATGGGCGACTGCCACCATACCGACAGAGGCCCAAAAAGGCAAGTATATATCTATTAACATCAACTCTTCCAAACACTAAACTCTTCATTATCTTTACTCTCAGGACCCTGGACATCATCATCCTGGGGGCAGAAATGGACCGTGAAGTCCCCCAGAGGCAGTGACGACTGCCACGAAGACGCTGCATGGACGGGAGGGACGATGGGCGACTGCCACCATACCGACAGAAGCCCATAAAGGCAAGTATATATCTATTAACATCAACTCTTTCAAACACTAAACTCTTTATTATCTTTACTCTCAGGACCCTGGACATCATCATCCTGGGGGCAGAAATGAAGCGTGAAGTCCCCCAGAGGCAGTGACAACTGCCACGAAGACGCTGCATGGACGGGAGGGACGATGGACAACTGCCACCATACCGACAGAAGCCCATAAAGGCAAGTATATATCTATTAACATCAACTCTTTCAAACACTAAACTCTTTATTATCTTTACACTTAGGACCTTGGACATCATCATCCTGGGGGTAGAAATGGACCGTGAAGTCCCCCAGAGGCAGTGACGACTGCCACGAAGACGCTGCATGGACGGGAGGGACGATGGACGACTGCCACCATACCGACAGAAGCCCATAAAGGCAAGTATATATCTATTAACATCAACTCTTTCAAACACTAAACTCTTTATTATCTTTACTCTCAGGACCCTGGACATCATCATCCTGGGGGTAGAAATGGACCGTGAAGTCCCCCAGAGGCAGTGACGACTGCCACGAAGACGCTCCATGGACGGGAGGGACGATGGACCACTGCCACCATACCGACAGAAGCCCATAAAGGCAAGTATATATCTATTAACATCAACTCTTTCAAACACTAAACTCTTTATTATCTTTACACTTAGGACCCTGGATATCATCATCCTGGGGGCAGAAATGGACCGTGAAGTCCCCCAGAGGCAGTGACGACTGCCACGAAGACGCTGCATGGACGGGAGGGACGATGGACGACTGCCACCATACCGACAGAGGCCCATAAAGGCAAGTATATACATCTATTAACATCAACTCTTTCAAACACTAAACTCTGTATTATCTTTACACTCAGGACCCTGGACATCATCATCCTGGGGGCAGAAATGGAGCGTGAAGTCCCCCAGAGGCAGTGACGACTGCCACGAAGACGCTGCATGGACGGGAGGGACGATGGGCGACTGCTACCAAACCGACAGAGGCCCATAAAGGCAAGTATATATCTATTAACATCAACTCTTTCAAACACTAAACTCTTTATTATCTTTACACTTAGGACCCTGGACATCATCATCCTGGGGGTAGAAATGGACCGTGAAGTCCCCCAGAGGCAGGGACGACTGCCACGAAGACGCTGCATGGACGGGAGGGACGATGGACGACTGCCACCATACCGACAGAAGCCCATAAAGGCAAGTATATATCTATTAACATCAACTCTTTCAAACACTAAACTCTTTATTATCTTTACTCTCAGGACCCTGGACATCATCATCCTGGGGGCAGAAATGGACCGTGAAGTCCCCCAGAGGCAGTGACGACTGCCACGAAGACGCTCCATGGACGGGAGGGACGATGGACCACTGCCACCATACCGACAGAAGCCCATAAAGGCAAGTATATATCTATTAACATCAACTCTTTCAAACACTAAACTCTTTATTATCTTTACACTTAGGACCCTGGATATCATCATCCTGGGGGCAGAAATGGACCGTGAAGTCCCCCAGAGGCAGTGACGACTGCCACGAAGACGCTGCATGGACGGGAGGGACGATGGACGACTGCCACCATACCGACAGAAGCCCATAAAGGCAAGTATATACATCTATTAACATCAACTCTTTCAAACACTAAACTCTGTATTATCTTTACACTCAGGACCCTGGACATCATCATCCTGGGGGCAGAAATGGAGCGTGAAGTCCCCCAGAGGCAGTGACGACTGCCACGAAGACGCTGCATGGACGGGAGGGACGATGGGCGACTGCCACCATACCGACAGATGCCCATAAAGGCAAGTATATATCTATTAACATCAACTCTTTCAAACACTAAACTCTTTATTATCTTTACTCTCAGGACCCTGGACATCATCATCCTGGGGGAAGAAATGGACCGTGAAGTCCCCCAGAGGCAGTGACGACTGCCACGAAGACGCTGCATGGACGGGAGGGACGATGGGCAACTGCCACCATACCGACAGAAGCCCATAAAGGCAAATATGTATCTACTAACATCAACTCTTTCAAACACTAAACTCTTTATTATCTTTACTCTCAGGACCCTGGACATCATCATCCTGGGGGCAGAAATGGACCGTGAAGTCCCCCAGAGGCAGTGACGACTGCCACGAAGACGCTCCATGGACGGGAGGGACGATGGACCACTGCCACCATACCGACAGAAGCCCATAAAGGCAAGTATATATCTATTAACATCAACTCTTTCAAACACTAAACTCTTTATTATCTTTACACTTAGGACCCTGGATATCATCATCCTGGGGGCAGAAATGGACCGTGAAGTCCCCCAGAGGCAGTGACGACTGCCACGAAGACGCTGCATGGACGGGAGGGACGCTGGACGACTGCCACCATACCGACAGAGGCCCATAAAGGCAAGTATATACATCTATTAACATCAACTCTTTCAAACACTAAACTCTGTATTATCTTTACACTCAGGACCCTGGACATCATCATCCTGGGGGCAGAAATGGAGCGTGAAGTCCCCCAGAGGCAGTGACGACTGCCACGAAGACGCTGCATGGACGGGAGGGACGATGGGCGACTGCTACCAAACCGACAGAGGCCCATAAAGGCAAGTATATATCTATTAACATCAACTCTTTCAAACACTAAACTCTTTATTATCTTTACACTTAGGACCCTGGACATCATCATCCTGGGGGTAGAAATGGACCGTGAAGTCCCCCAGAGGCAGGGACGACTGCCACGAAGACGCTGCATGGACGGGAGGGACGATGGACGACTGCCACCATACCGACAGAAGCCCATAAAGGCAAGTATATATCTATTAACATCAACTCTTTCAAACACTAAACTCTTTATTATCTTTACTCTCAGGACCCTGGACATCATCATCCTGGGGGCAGAAATGGACCGTGAAGTCCCCCAGAGGCAGTGACGACTGCCACGAAGACGCTCCATGGACGGGAGGGACGATGGACCACTGCCACCATACCGACAGAAGCCCATAAAGGCAAGTATATATCTATTAACATCAACTCTTTCAAACACTAAACTCTTTATTATCTTTACACTTAGGACCCTGGATATCATCATCCTGGGGGCAGAAATGGACCGTGAAGTCCCCCAGAGGCAGTGACGACTGCCACGAAGACGCTGCATGGACGGGAGGGACGATGGACGACTGCCACCATACCGACAGAAGCCCATAAAGGCAAGTATATACATCTATTAACATCAACTCTTTCAAACACTAAACTCTGTATTATCTTTACACTCAGGACCCTGGACATCATCATCCTGGGGGCAGAAATGGAGCGTGAAGTCCCCCAGAGGCAGTGACGACTGCCACGAAGACGCTGCATGGACGGGAGGGACGATGGGCGACTGCCACCATACCGACAGAGGCCCATAAAGGCAAGTATATATCTATTAACATCAACTCTTTCAAACACTAAACTCTTTATTATCTTTACACTTAGGACCCTGGACATCATCATCCTGGGGGTAGAAATGGACCGTGAAGTCCCCCAGAGGCAGGGACGACTGCCACGAAGACGCTGCATGGACGGGAGGGACGATGGACGACTGCCACCATACCGACAGAAGCCCATAAAGGCAAGTATATATCTATTAACATCAACTCTTTCAAACACTAAACTCTTTATTATCTTTACTCTCAGGACCCTGGACATCATCATCCTGGGGGCAGAAATGGACCGTGAAGTCCCCCAGAGGCAGTGACGACTGCCACGAAGACGCTCCATGAACGGGAGGGACGATGGACCACTGCCACCATACCGACAGAAGCCCATAAAGGCAAGTATATATCTATTAACATCAACTCTTTCAAACACTAAACTCTTTATTATCTTTACTCTCAGGACCCTGGACATCATCATCCTGGGGGCAGAAATGGACCGTGAAGTCCCCCAGAGGCAGTGACGACTGCCACGAAGACGCTCCATGGACGGGAGGGACGATGGACCACTGCCACCATACCGACAGAAGCCCATAAAGGCAAGTATATATCTATTAACATCAACTCTTTCAAACACTAAACTCTTTATTATCTTTACACTTAGGACCCTGGATATCATCATCCTGGGGGCAGAAATGGACCGTGAAGTCCCCCAGAGGCAGTGACGACTGCCACGAAGACGCTGCATGGACGGGAGGGACGATGGACGACTGCCACCATACCGACAGAAGCCCATAAAGGCAAGTATATACATCTATTAACATCAACTCTTTCAAACACTAAACTCTGTATTATCTTTACACTCAGGACCCTGGACATCATCATCCTGGGGGCAGAAATGGAGCGTGAAGTCCCCCAGAGGCAGTGACGACTGCCACGAAGACGCTGCATGGACGGGAGGGACGATGGGCGACTGCCACCATACCGACAGAGGCCCATAAAGGCAAGTATATATCTATTAACATCAACTCTTTCAAACACTAAACTCTTTATTATCTTTACACTTAGTACCCTGGACATCATCATCCTGGGGGTAGAAATGGACCGTGAAGTCCCCCAGAGGCAGGGACGACTGCCACGAAGACGCTGCATGGACGGGAGGGACGATGGACGACTGCCACCATACCGACAGAAGCCCATAAAGGCAAGTATATATCTATTAACATCAACTCTTTCAAACACTAAACTCTTTATTATCTTTACTCTCAGGACCCTGGACATCATCATCCTGGGGGCAGAAATGGACCGTGAAGTCCCCCAGAGGCAGTGACGACTGCCACGAAGACGCTCCATGGACGGGAGGGACGATGGACCACTGCCACCATACCGACAGAATCCCATAAAGGCAAGTATATATCTATTAACATCAACTCTTTCAAACACTAAACTCTTTATTATCTTTACACTTAGGACCCTGGATATCATCATCCTGGGGGCAGAAATGGACCGTGAAGTCCCCCAGAGGCAGTGACGACTGCCACGAAGACGCTGCATGGACGGGAGGGACGATGGACGACTGCCACCATACCGACAGAAGCCCATAAAGGCAAGTATATACATCTATTAACATCAACTCTTTCAAACACTAAACTCTGTATTATCTTTACACTCAGGACCCTGGACATCATCATCCTGGGGGCAGAAATGGAGCGTGAAGTCCCCCAGAGGCAGTGACGACTGCCACGAAGACGCTGCATGGACGGGAGGGACGATAGGCGACTGCCACCATACCGACAGAGGCCCAAAAAGGCAAGTATATATCTATTAACATCAACTCTTTCAAACACTAAACTCTTTATTATCTTTACACTTAGGACCCTGGATATCATCATCCTGGGGGCAGAAATGAAGCGTGAAGTCCCCCAGAGGCAGTGACAACTGCCACGAAGACGCTGCATGGACGGGAGGGACGATGGACAACTGCCACCATACCGACAGAAGCCCATAAAGGCAAGTATATATCTATTAACATCAACTCTTTCAAACACTAAACTCTTTATTATCTTTACACTTAGGACCTTGGACATCATCATCCTGGGGGTAGAAATGGACCGTGAAGTCCCCCAGAGGCAGTGACGACTGCCACGAAGACGCTGCATGGACGGGAGGGACGATGGACGACTGCCACCATACCGACAGAAGCCCATAAAGGCAAGTATATATCTATTAACATCAACTCTTTCAAACACTAAACTCTTTATTATCTTTACTCTCAGGACCCTGGACATCATCATCCTGGGGGTAGAAATGGACCGTGAAGTCCCCCAGAGGCAGTGACGACTGCCACGAAGACGCTCCATGGACGGGAGGGACGATGGACCACTGCCACCATACCGACAGAAGCCCATAAAGGCAAGTATATATCTATTAACATCAACTCTTTCAAACACTAAACTCTTTATTATCTTTACACTTAGGACCCTGGATATCATCATCCTGGGGGCAGAAATGGACCGTGAAGTCCCCCAGAGGCAGTGACGACTGCCACGAAGACGCTGCATGGACGGGAGGGACGATGGACGACTGCCACCATACCGACAGAGGCCCATAAAGGCAAGTATATACATCTATTAACATCAACTCTTTCAAACACTAAACTCTGTATTATCTTTACACTCAGGACCCTGGACATCATCATCCTGGGGGCAGAAATGGAGCGTGAAGTCCCCCAGAGGCAGTGACGACTGCCACGAAGACGCTGCATGGACGGGAGGGACGATGGGCGACTGCTACCAAACCGACAGAGGCCCATAAAGGCAAGTATATATCTATTAACATCAACTCTTTCAAACACTAAACTCTTTATTATCTTTACACTTAGGACCCTGGACATCATCATCCTGGGGGTAGAAATGGACCGTGAAGTCCCCCAGAGGCAGGGACGACTGCCACGAAGACGCTGCATGGACGGGAGGGACGATGGACGACTGCCACCATACCGACAGAAGCCCATAAAGGCAAGTATATATCTATTAACATCAACTCTTTCAAACACTAAACTCTTTATTATCTTTACTCTCAGGACCCTGGACATCATCATCCTGGGGGCAGAAATGGACCGTGAAGTCCCCCAGAGGCAGTGACGACTGCCACGAAGACGCTCCATGGACGGGAGGGACGATGGACCACTGCCACCATACCGACAGAAGCCCATAAAGGCAAGTATATATCTATTAACATCAACTCTTTCAAACACTAAACTCTTTATTATCTTTACACTTAGGACCCTGGATATCATCATCCTGGGGGCAGAAATGGACCGTGAAGTCCCCCAGAGGCAGTGACGACTGCCACGAAGACGCTGCATGGACGGGAGGGACGATGGACGACTGCCACCATACCGACAGAAGCCCATAAAGGCAAGTATATACATCTATTAACATCAACTCTTTCAAACACTAAACTCTGTATTATCTTTACACTCAGGACCCTGGACATCATCATCCTGGGGGCAGAAATGGAGCGTGAAGTCCCCCAGAGGCAGTGACGACTGCCACGAAGACGCTGCATGGACGGGAGGGACGATGGGCGACTGCCACCATACCGACAGAGGCCCATAAAGGCAAGTATATATCTATTAACATCAACTCTTCCAAACACTAAACTCTTCATTATCTTTACTCTCAGGACCCTGGACATCATCATCCTGGGGGCAGTAATGGAGCGTGAAGTTCCCCAGAGGCAGTGACGACTGCCACGAAGACGCTGCATGGACGGGAGGGACGATGGACGACTGCCACCATACCGACAGAAGCCCATAAAGGCAAGTATATATATCTATTAACATCAACTCTTTCAAACACTAAACTCTTTATTATCTTTACTCTCAGGACCCTGGACATCATCATCCTGGGGGCAGAAATGGACCGTGAAGTCCCCCAGAGGCAGTGACGACTGCCACGAAGACGCTGCATGGACGGGAGGGACGATGGGCAACTGCCACCATACCGACAGAAGCCCATAAAGGCAAATATGTATCTACTAACATCAACTCTTTCAAACACTAAACTCTTTATTATCTTTACTCTCAGGACCCTGGACATCATCATCCTGGGGGCAGAAATGGACTGTGAAGTCCCCCAGAGGCAGTGACGACTGCCACGAAGACGCTCCATGGACGGGAGGGACGATGGACCACTGCCACCATACCGACAGAAGCCCATAAAGGCAAGTATATATCTATTAACATCAACTCTTTCAAACACTAAACTCTTTATTATCTTTACACTTAGGACCCTGGATATCATCATCCTGGGGGCAGAAATGGACCGTGAAGTCCCCCAGAGGCAGTGACGACTGCCACGAAGACGCTGCATGGACGGGAGGGACGATGGACGACTGCCACCATACCGACAGAAGCCCATAAAGGCAAGTATATACATCTATTAACATCAACTCTTTCAAACACTAAACTCTGTATTATCTTTACACTCAGGACCCTGGACATCATCATCCTGGGGGCAGAAATGGAGCGTGAAGTCCCCCAGAGGCAGTGACGACTGCCACGAAGACGCTGCATGGACGGGAGGGACGATGGGCGACTGCCACCATACCGACAGAGGCCCATAAAGGCAAGTATATATCTATTAACATCAACTCTTCCAAACACTAAACTCTTCATTATCTTTACTCTCAGGACCCTGGACATCATCATCCTGGGGGCAGTAATGGAGCGTGAAGTTCCCCAGAGGCAGTGACGACTGCCACGAAGACGCTGCATGGACGGGAGGGACGATGGACGACTGCCACCATACCGACAGAAGCCCATAAAGGCAAGTATATATATCTATTAACATCAACTCTTTCAAACACTAAACTCTTTATTATCTTTACTCTCAGGACCCTGGACATCATCATCCTGGGGGCAGAAATGGACCGTGAAGTCCCCTAGAGGCAGTGACGACTGCCACGAAGACGCTGCATGGACGGGAGGGACGATGGACGACTGCCACCATACCGACAGAAGCCCATAAAGGCAAGTATACACATCTATTAACATCAACTCTTTCAAACACTAAACTCTTTATTATCTTTACACTTAGGACCTTGGACATCATCATCCTGGGGGTAGAAATGGACCGTGAAGTCCCCCAGAGGCAGGGACGACTGCCACGAAGACGCTGCATGGACGGGAGGGACGATGGACGACTGCCACCATACCGACAGAAGCCCATAAAGGCAAGTATATATCTATTAACATCAACTCTTTCAAACACTAAACTCTTTATTATCTTTACTCTCAGGACCCTGGACATCATCATCCTGGGGGCAGAAATGGACCGTGAAGTCCCCCAGAGGCAGTGACGACTGCCACGAAGACGCTCCATGGACGGGAGGGACGATGGACCACTGCCACCATACCGACAGAAGCCCATAAAGGCAAGTATATATCTATTAACATCAACTCTTTCAAACACTAAACTCTTTATTATCTTTACACTTAGGACCCTGGATATCATCATCCTGGGGGCAGAAATGGACCGTGAAGTCCCCCAGAGGCAGTGACGACTGCCACGAAGACGCTGCATGGACGGGAGGGACGATGGACGACTGCCACCATACCGACAGAAGCCCATAAAGGCAAGTATATACATCTATTAACATCAACTCTTTCAAACACTAAACTCTGTATTATCTTTACACTCAGGACCCTGGACATCATCATCCTGGGGGCAGAAATGGAGCGTGAAGTCCCCCAGAGGCAGTGACGACTGCCACGAAGACGCTGCATGGACGGGAGGGACGATGGGCGACTGCCACCATACCGACAGAGGCCCATAAAGGCAAGTATATATCTATTAACATCAACTCTTTCAAACACTAAACTCTTTATTATCTTTACTCTCAGGACCCTGGACATCATCATCCTGGGGGCAGAAATGGACCGTGAAGTCCCCCAGAGGCAGTGACGACTGCCACGAAGACGCTCCATGGACGGGAGGGACGATGGACCACTGCCACCATACCGACAGAAGCCCATAAAGGCAAGTATATATCTATTAACATCAACTCTTTCAAACACTAAACTCTTTATTATCTTTACACTTAGGACCCTGGATATCATCATCCTGGGGGCAGAAATGGACCGTGAAGTCCCCCAGAGGCAGTGACGACTGCCACGAAGACGCTGCATGGACGGGAGGGACGATGGACGACTGCCACCATACCGACAGAAGCCCATAAAGGCAAGTATATACATCTATTAACATCAACTCTTTCAAACACTAAACTCTGTATTATCTTTACACTCAGGACCCTGGACATCATCATCCTGGGGGCAGAAATGGAGCGTGAAGTCCCCCAGAGGCAGTGACGACTGCCACGAAGACGCTGCATGGACGGGAGGGACGATGGGCGACTGCCACCATACCGACAGAGGCCCATAAAGGCAAGTATATATCTATTAACATCAACTCTTCCAAACACTAAACTCTTCATTATCTTTACTCTCAGGACCCTGGACATCATCATCCTGGGGGCAGAAATGGACCGTGAAGTCCCCCAGAGGCAGTGACGACTGCCACGAAGACGCTGCATGGACGGGAGGGACGATGGGCGACTGCCACCATACCGACAGAAGCCCATAAAGGCAAGTATATATCTATTAACATCAACTCTTTCAAACACTAAACTCTTTATTATCTTTACTCTCAGGACCCTGGACATCATCATCCTGGGGGCAGAAATGGACCGTGAAGTCCCCCAGAGGCAGTGACGACTGCCACGAAGACGCTGCATGGACGGGAGGACGATGGACGACTGCCACCATACCGACAGAGGCCCATAAAGGCAAGTATATATCTATTAACATCAACTCTTTCAAACACTAAACTCTTTATTATCTTTACACTTGGGACCCTGGACATCATCATCCTGGGGGTAGAAATGGACCGTGAAATCCCCCAGAGGCAGGGACGACTGCCACGAAGACGCTGCATGGACGGGAGGGACGATGGACGACTGCCACCATACCGACAGAAGCCCATAAAGGCAAGTATATATCTATTAACATCAACTCTTTCAAACACTAAACTCTTTATTATCTTTACACTTAGGACCCTGGACATCATCGTCCTGGGGGCAGAAATGGAGCGTGAAGTCCCCCAGAGGCAGGGACGACTGCCACGAAGACGCTGCATGGACGGGAGGGACGATGGACGACTGCCACCATACCGACAGAAGCCCATAAAGGCAAGTATATATCTATTAACATCAACTCTTTCAAACACTAAACTCTTTATTATCTTTACACTCAGGACCCTGGACATCATCATCCTGGGGGTGGAAATGGACCGTGAAATCCCCCAGAGGCAGGGACGACTGCCACGAAGACGCTGCATGGACGGGAGGGACGATGGACGACTGCCACCATACCGACAGAAGCCCATAAAGGCAAGTATATATCTATTAACATCAACTCTTTCAAACACTAAACTCTTTATTATCTTTACACTTAGGACCCTGGACATCATCATCCTGGGGGTAGAAATGGACCGTGAAATCCCCCAGAGGCAGGGACGACTGCCACGAAGACGCTGCATGGACGAGAGGGACGATGGACGACTGCCACCATACCGACAGAAGCCCATAAAGGCAAGTATATACCTATTAACATCAACTCTTTCAAACACTAAACTCTTTATTATCTTTACACTCAGGACACTGGACATCATCATCCTGGGGGCAGAAATGGACCGTGAAGTCCCCCAGAGGCAGTGACGACTGCCACGAAGACGCTGCATGGACGGGAGGGACGATGGACGACTGCCACCATACCGACAGAAGCCCATAAAGGCAAGTATATATCTATTAACATCAACTCTTTCAAACACTAAAATCTTTATTGTCTTTACTCTCAGGACCCTGGACATCATCATCCTGGGGGCAGTAATGAAGCGTGAAGTCCCCCAGAGGCAGTGACGACTGCCACGAAGACGCTGCATGGACGGGAGGGACGATGGGCGACTGCCACCATACCGACAGAAGCCCATAAAGGCAAGTATATATCTATTAACATCAACTCTTCCAAACACTAAACTCTTCATTATCTTTACTCTCAGGACCCTGGACATCATCATCCTGGGGGCAGAAATGGACCGTGAAGTCCCCCAGAGGCAGTGACGACTGCCACGAAGACGCTGCATGGACGGGAGGGACGATGGGCGACTGCCACCATACTGACAGAAGCCCATAAAGGCAAGTATATATCTATTAACATCAACTCTTTCAAACACTAAACTCTTTATTATCTTTACTCTCAGGACCCTGGACATCATCATCCTGGGGGCAGAAATGGAGCGTGAAGTCCCCCAGAGGCAGTGACGACTGCCACGAAGACGCTGCATGGACGGGAGGACGATGGACGACTGCCACCATACCGACAGAGGCCCATAAAGGCAAGTATATATCTATTAACATCAACTCTTTCAAACACTAAACTCTTTATTATCTTTACACTTAGGACCCTGGACATCATCATCCTGGGGGTAGAAATGGACCGTGAAGTCCCCCAGAGGCAGGGACGACTGCCACGAAGACGCTGCATGGACGGGAGGGACGATGGACGACTGCCACCATACCGACAGAAGCCCATAAAGGCAAGTATATATCTATTAACATCAACTCTTTCAAACACTAAACGCTTTATTATCTTTACTCTCAGGACCCTGGACATCATCATCCTGGGGGCAGAAATGGACCGTGAAGTCCCCCAGAGGCAGTGACGACTGCCACGAAGACGCTCCATGGACGGGAGGGACGATGGACCACTGCCACCATACCGACAGAAGCCCATAAAGGCAAGTATATATCTATTAACATCAACTCTTTCAAACACTAAACTCTTTATTATCTTTACACTTAGGACCCTGGATATCATCATCCTGGGGGCAGAAATGGACCGTGAAGTCCCCCAGAGGCAGTGACGACTGCCACGAAGACGCTGCATGGACGGGAGGGACGATGGACGACTGCCACCATACCGACAGAAGCCCATAAAGGCAAGTATATACATCTATTAACATCAACTCTTTCAAACACTAAACTCTGTATTATCTTTACACTCAGGACCCTGGACATCATCATCCTGGGGGCAGAAATGGACCGTGAAGTCCCCCAGAGGCAGTGACGACTGCCACGAAGACGCTGCATGGACGGGAGGGACGATGGACGAGTGCCACCATACCGACAGAAGCCCATAAAGGCAAGTATATATCTATTAACATCAACTCATTCAAACACTAAAATCTTTATTGTCTTTACTCTCAGGACCCTGGACATCATCATCCTGGGGGCAGTAATGGAGCGTGAAGTTCCCCAGAGGCAGTGACGACTGCCACGAAGACGCTGCATGGACGGAAGGGACGATGGACGACTGCCAACATACCGACAGAAGCCCATAAAGGCAAGTATATATATCTATTAACATCAACTCTTTCAAACACTAAACTCTTTATTATCTTTACTCTCAGGACCCTGGACATCATCATCCTGGGGGCAGAAATGGAGCGTGAAGTCCCCCAGAGGCAGTGACGACTGCCACGAAGACGCTGCATGGACGGGAGGGACGATGGGCGACTGCCACCATACCGACAGAGGCCCATAAAGGCAAGTATATATCTATTAACATCAACTCTTCCAAACACTAAACTCTTCATTATCTTTACTCTCAGGACCCTGGACATCATCATCCTGGGGGCAGAAATGGACCGTGAAGTCCCCCAGAGGCAGTGACGACTGCCACGAAGACGCTGCATGGACGGGAGGGACGATGGGCGACTGCCACCATAACGACAGAAGCCCATAAAGGCAAGTATATATCTATTAACATCAACTCTTTCAAACACTAAACTCTTTATTATCTTTACTCTCAGGACCCTGGACATCATCATCCTGGGGGCAGAAATGGAGCGTGAAGTCCCACAGAGGCAGTGACGACTGCCACGAAGACGCTGCATGGACGGGAGGACGATGGATGACTGCCACCATACCGACAGAAGCCCATAAAGGCAAGTATATATCTATTAACATCAACTCTTTCAAACACTAAACTCTTTATTATCTTTACTCTCAGGACCCTGGACATCATCATCCTGGGGGCAGAAATGGACCGTGAAGTCCCCCAGAGGCAGTGACGACTGCCACGAAGACGCTGCATGGACGGGAGGGACGATGGACGACTGCCACCATACCGACAGAAGCCCATAAAGGCAAGTATATATCTATTAACATCAACTCTTCCAAACACTAAACTCTTTATTATCTTTACTCTCAGGACCCTGGACATCATCATCCTGGGGGCAGAAATGGACCGTGAAGTCCCCCAGAGGCAGTGACGACTGCCACGAAGACGCTGCATGGACGGGAGGGACGATGGACGACTGCCACCATACCGACAGAAGCCCATAAACGCAAGTATATATCTATTAACATCAACTCTTTCAAACACTAAACTCTTTATTATCTTTACTCTCAGGACCCTGGACATCATCATCCTGTTGGCAGAAATGGACCGTGAAGTCCCCCAGAGGCAGTGACGACTGCCACGAAGACGCTGCATGGACGGGAGGGACGATGGACGACTGCCACCATACCGACAGAAGCCCATAAAGGCAAGTATATATCTATTAACATCAACTCTTTCAAACACTAAACTCTTTACTATCTTTACACTTAGGACCCTGGACATCATCATCCTGGGGGCAGAAATGGAGCGTGAAGTCCCCCAGAGGCAGGGACGACTGCCACGAAGACGCTGCATGGACGGGAGGGACGATGGACGACTGCCACCATACCGACAGAAGCCCATAAAGGCAAAAATATATCTATTAACATCAACTCTTTCAAACACTAAACTCTTTATTATCTTTACACTTAGGACCCTGGACATCATCATCCTGGGGGCAGAAATGGACCGTGAAGTCCCCCAGAGGCAGTGACGACTGCCACGAAGACGCTGCATGGACGGGAGGGACGATGGACGACTGCCACCATACCGACAGAAGCCCATAAAGGCAAGTATATACCTATTAACATCAACTCTTTCAAACACTAAACTCTTTATTATCTTTACACTTAGGACCCTGGACATCATCATCCTGGGGGCAGAAATGGAGCGTGAAGTCCCCCAGAGGCAGTGACGACTGCCACGAAGACGCTGCATGGACGGGAGGGACGATGGACGACTGCCACCATACCGACAGAAGCCCATAAAGGCAAGTATATATATCTATTAACATCAACTCTTTCAAACACTAAACTCTTTATTATCTTTACTCTCAGGACCCTGGACATCATCATCCTGGGGGCAGAAATGGACCGTGAAGTCCCCCAGAGGCAGTGACGACTGCCACGAAGACGCTGCATGGACGGGAGGGACGATGGACGACTGCCACCATACCGACAGAAGCCCATAAAGGCAAGTATTTATATCTATTAACATCAACTCTTTCAAACACTAAACTCTTTATTATCTTTACACTCAGGACCCTTCACATCATCATCCTGGGGGCAGAAATGGACCGTGAAGTCCCCCAGAGGCAGTGACGACTGCCACGAAGACGCTGCATGGACGGGAGGGACGATGGACGACTGCCAACATACCGACAGAAGCCCATAAAGGCAAGTATATATATCTATTAACATCAACTCTTTCAAACACTAAACTCTTTATTATCTTTACTCTCAGGACCCTGGACATCATCATCCTGGGGGCAGAAATGGAGCGTGAAGTCCCCCAGAGGCAGTGACGACTGCCACGAAGACGCTGCATGGACGGGAGGGACGATGGGCGACTGCCACCATACCGACAGAGGCCCATAAAGGCAAGTATATATCTATTAACATCAACTCTTCCAAACACTAAACTCTTCATTATCTTTACTCTCAGGACCCTGGACATCATCATCCTGGGGGCAGAAATGGACCGTGAAGTCCCCCAGAGGCAGTGACGACTGCCACGAAGACGCTGCATGGACGGGAGGGACGATGGGCGACTGCCACCATACCGACAGAAGCCCATAAAGGCAAGTATATATCTATTAACATCAACTCTTTCAAACACTTAACTCTTTATTATCTTTCCTCTCAGGACCCTGGACATCATCATCCTGGGGGCAGAAATGGAGCGTGAAGTCCCCCAGAGGCAGTGACGACTGCCACGAAGACGCTGCATGGACGGGAGGACGATGGATGACTGCCACCATACCGACAGAAGCCCATAAAGGCAAGTATATATCTATTAACATCAACTCTTTCAAACACTAAACTCTTTATTATCTTTACTCTCAGGACCCTGGACATCATCATCCTGGGGGCAGAAATGGACCGTGAAGTCCCCCAGAGGCAGGGACGACTGCCACGAAGACGCTGCATGGACGGGAGGACGATGGACGACTGCCACCATACCGACAGAAGCCCATAAAGGCAAAAATATATCTATTAACATCAACTCTTTCAAACACTAAACTCTTTATTATCTTTACACTTAGGACCCTGGACATCATCATCCTGGGGGCAGAAATGGACCGTGAAGTCCCCCAGAGTCAGTGACGACTGCCACGAAGACGCTGCATGGACGGGAGGGACGATGGACGACTGCCACCATACCGACAGAAGCCCATAAAGGCAAGTATATACCTATTAACATCAACTCTTTCAAACACAAAACTCTTTATTATCTTTACACTTAGGACCCTGGACATCATCATCCTGGGGGCAGAAATGGAGCGTGAAGTCCCCCAGAGGCAGTGACGACTGCCACGAAGACGCTGCATGGACGGGAGGGACGATGGACGACTGCCACCATACCGACAGAAGCCCATAAAGGCAAGTATATATATCTATTAACATCAACTCTTTCAAACACTAAACTCTTTATTATCTTTACTCTCAGGACCCTGGACATCATCATCCTGGGGGCAGAAATGGACCGTGAAGTCCCCCAGAGGCAGTGACGACTGCCACGAAGACGCTGCATGGACGGGAGGGACGATGGGCGACTGCCACCATACCGACAGAAGCCCATAAAGGCAAGTATTTATATCTATTAACATCAACTCTTTCAAACACTAAACTCTTTATTATCTTTACACTCAGGACCCTTCACATCATCATCCTGGGGGCAGAAATGGACCGTGAAGTCCCCCAGAGGCAGTGACGACTGCCACGAAGACGCTGCATGGACGGGAGGGACGATGGACGACTGCCACCATACCGACAGAAGCCCATAAAGGCAAGTATATATATCTATTAACATCAACTCTTTCAAACACTAAACTCTTTATTATCTTTACTCTCAGGACCCTGGACATCATCATCCTGGGGGCAGAAATGGAGCGTGAAGTCCCCCAGAGGCAGTGACGACTGCCACGAAGACGCTGCATGGACGGGAGGGACGATGGACGACTGCCACCATACCGACAGAAGCCCATAAAGGCAAGTATATATATCTATTAACATCAACTCTTTCAAACACTAAACTCTTTATTATCTTTACTCTCAGGACCCTGGACATCATCATCCTGGGGGCAGAAATGGAGCGTGAAGTCCCCCAGAGGCAGTGACGACTGCCACGAAGACGCTGCATGGACGGGAGGGACGATGGACGACTGCCACCATACCGACAGAAGCCCATAAAGGCCAGTATATATATCTATTAACATCAACTCTTTCAAACACTAAACTCTTTATTATCTTTACTCTCAGGACCCTGGACATCATCATCCTGGGGGCAGAAATGGAGCGTGAAGTCCCCCAGAGGCAGGGACGACTGCCACGAAGACGCTGCATGGACGGGAGGGACGATGGACGACTGCCACCATACCGACAGAAGCCCATAAAGGCAAAAATATATCTATTAACATCAACTCTTTCAAACACTAAACTCTTTATTATCTTTACACTTAGGACCCTGGACATCATCATCCTGGGGGCAGAAATGGAGCGTGAAGTCCCCCAGAGGCAGTGACGACTGCCACGAAGACGCTGCATGGACGGGAGGGACGATGGACGACTGCCACCATACCGACAGAAGCCCATAAAGGCAAGTATATACCTATTAACATCAACTCTTTCAAACACTAAACTCTTTATTATCTTTACACTTAGGACCCTGGACATCATCATCCTGGGGGCAGAAATGGAGCGTGAAGTCCCCCAGAGGCAGTGACGACTGCCACGAAGACGCTGCATGGACGGGAGGGACGATGGACGACTGCCACCATACCGACAGAAGCCCATAAAGGCAAGTATATATATCTATTAACATCAACTCTTTCAAACACTAAACTCTTTATTATCTTTACTCTCAGGACCCTGGACATCATCATCCTGGGGGCAGAAATGGACCGTGAAGTCCCCCAGAGGCAGTGACGACTGCCACGAAGACGCTGCATGGACGGGAGGGACGATGGACGACTGCCACCATACCGACAGAAGCCCATAAAGGCAAGTATTTACATCTATTAACATCAACTCTTTCAAACACTAAACTCTTTATTATCTTTACACTCAGGACCCTTCACATCATCATCCTGGGGGCAGAAATGGACCGTGAAGTCCCCCAGAGGCAGTGACGACTGCCACGAAGACGCTGCATGGACGGGAGGGACGATGGACGACTGCCAACATACCGACAGAAGCCCATAAAGGCAAGTATATATATCTATTAACATCAACTCTTTCAAACACTAAACTCTTTATTATCTTTACTCTCAGGACCCTGGACATCATCATCCTGGGGGCAGAAATGGAGCGTGAAGTCCCCCAGAGGCAGTGACGACTGCCACGAAGACGCTGCATGGACGGGAGGGACGATGGGCGACTGCCACCATACCGACAGAGGCCCATAAAGGCAAGTATATATCTATTAACATCAACTCTTTCAAACACTAAACTCTTCATTATCTTTACTCTCAGGACCCTGGACATCATCATCCTGGGGGCAGAAATGGACCGTGAAGTCCCCCAGAGGCAGTGACGACTGCCACGAAGACGCTGCATGGACGGGAGGGACGATGGGCGACTGCCACCATAACGACAGAAGCCCATGAAGGCAAGTATATATCTATTAACATCAACTCTTTCAAACACTTAACTCTTTATTATCTTTACTCTCAGGACCCTGGACATCATCATCCTGGGGGCAGAAATTGAGCGTGAAGTCCCCCAGAGGCAGTGACGACTGCCACGAAGACGCTGCATGGACGGGAGGACGATGGATGACTGCCACCATACCGACAGAAGCCCATAAAGGCAAGTATATATCTATTAACATCAACTCTTTCAAACACTAAACTCTTTATTATCTTTACTCTCAGGACCCTGGACATCATCATCATGGGGGCAGAAATGGACCGTGAAGTCCCCCAGAGGCAGGGACGACTGCCACGAAGACGCTGCATGGACGGGAGGACGATGGACGACTGCCACCATACCGACAGAAGCCCATAAAGGCAAAAATATATCTATTAACATCAACTCTTTCAAACACTAAACTCTTTATTATCTTTACACTTAGGACCCTGGACATCATCATCCTGGGGGCAGAAATGGACCGTGAAGTCCCCCAGAGGCAGTGACGACTGCCACGAAGACGCTGCATGGACGGGAGGGACGATGGACGACTGCCACCATACCGACAGAAGCCCATAAAGGCAAGTATATACCTATTAACATCAACTCTTTCAAACACTAAACTCTTTATTATCTTTACACTTAGGACCCTGGACATCATCATCCTGGGGGCAGAAATGGACCGTGAAGTCCCCCAGAGGCAGTGACGACTGCCACGAAGACGCTGCATGGACGGGAGGGACGATGGACGACTGCCACCATACCGACAGAAGCCCATAAAGGCAAGTATATATATCTATTAACATCAACTCTTTCAAACACTAAACTCTTTATTATCTTTACTCTCAGGACCCTGGACATCATCATCCTGGGGGCAGAAATGGACCGTGAAGTCCCCCAGAGGCAGTGACGACTGCCACGAAGACGCTGCATGGACGGGAGGGACGATGGGCGACTGCCACCATACCGACAGAAGCCCATAAAGGCAAGTATTTATATCTATTAACATCAACTCTTTCAAACACTAAACTCTTTATTATCTTTACACTCAGGACCCTTCACATCATCATCTTGGGGGCAGAAATGGACCGTGAAGTCCCCCAGAGGCAGTGACGACTGCCACGAAGACGCTGCATGGACGGGAGGGACGATGGACGACTGCCACCATACCGACAGAAGCCCATAAAGGCAAGTATATATATCTATTAACATCAACTCTTTCAAACACTAAACTCTTTATTATCTTTACTCTCAGGACCCTGGACATCATCATCCTGGGGGCAGAAATGGAGCGTGAAGTCCCCCAGAGGCAGTGACGACTGCCACGAAGACGCTGCATGGACGGGAGGGACGATGGACGACTGCCACCATACCGACAGAAGCCCATAAAGGCAAGTATATGTATCTATTAACATCAACTCTTTCAAACACTTAACTCTTTATTATCTTTACTCTCAGGACCCTGGACATCATCATCCTGGGGGCAGAAATGGAGCGTGAAGTCCCCCAGAGGCAGTGACGACTGCCACGAAGACGCTGCATGGACGGGAGGGACGATGGACGACTGCCACCATACCGACAGAAGCCCATAAAGGCCAGTATATATATCTATTAACATCAACTCTTTCAAACACTAAACTCTTTATTATCTTTACTCTCAGGACCCTGGACATCATCATCCTGGGGGCAGAAATGGAGCGTGAAGTCCCCCAGAGGCAGTGACGACTGCCACGAAGACGCTGCATGGACGGGAGGGACGATGGACGACTGCCACCATACCGACAGAAGCCCATAAAGGCAAGAATATATATCTATTAACATCAACTCTTTCAAACACTAAACTCTTTATTATCTTTACTCTCAGGACCCTGGACATCATCATCCTGGGGGCAGAAATGGAGCGTGAAGTCCCCCAGAGGCAGTGACGACTGCCACGAAGACGCTGCATGGACGGGAGGGACGATGGACGACTGCCACCATACCGACAGAAGCCCATAAAGGCAAGTATATATATCTATTAACATCAACTCTTTCAAACACTAAACTCTTTATTATCTTTACTCTCAGGACCCTGGACATCATCATCCTGGGAGCAGAAATGGAGCGTGAAGTCCCCCAGAGGCAGTGACGACTGCCACGAAGACGCTGCATGGACGGGAGGGACGATGGACGACTGCCACCATACCGACAGAAGCCCATAAAGGCAAGTATATATATATATTAACATCAACTCTTTCAAACACTAAACTCTTTATTATCTTTACACTCAGGACCTTGGACATCATCATCCTGGGGGCAGAAATGGAGCGTGAAGTCCCCCAGAGGCAGTGACGACTGCCACGAAGACGCTGCATGGACGGGAGGGACGATGGACGACTGCCACCATACCGACAGAAGCCCATAAAGGCAAGTATTTATATCTATTAACATCAACTCTTTCAAACACTAAACTCTTTATTATCTTTACTCTCAGGACCCTGGACATCATCATCCTGGGGGCAGAAATGGAGCGTGAAGTCCCCCAGAGGCAGTGACGACTGCCACGAAGACGCTGCATGGACGGGAGGGACGATGGACGACTGCCACCATACCGACAGAAGCCCATAAAGGCAAGTATATATATCTATTAACATCAACTCTTTCAAACACTAAACTCTTTATTATCTTTACTCTCAGGACCCTGGACATCATCATCCTGGGTTCAGAAATGGAGCGTGAAGTCCCCCAGAGGCAGTGACGACTGCCACGAAGACGCTGCATGGACGGGAGGGACGATGGACGACTGCCACCATACCGACAGAAGCCCATAAAGGCAAGTATATATATCTATTAACATCAACTCTTTCAAACACTAAACTCTTTATTATCTTTACACTTAGGACCCTGGACATCATCATCCTGGGGGCAGAAATGGACCGTGAAGTCCCCCAGAGGCAGTGACGACTGCCACGAAGACGCTGCATGGACGGGAGGGACGATGGACGACTGCCACCATACCGACAGAAGCCCATAAAGGCAAGTATATATATCTATTAACATCAACTCTTTCAAACACTAAACTCTTTATTATCTTTACTCTCAGGACCCTGGACATCATCATCCTGGGGGCAGAAATGGAGCGTGAAGTCCCCCAGAGGCAGTGACGACTGCCACGAAGACGCTGCATGGACGGGAGGGACGATGGGCGACTGCCACCATACCGACAGAGGCCCATAAAGGCAAGTATATATCTATTAACATCAACTCTTCCAAACACTAAACTCTTTATTATCTTTACTCTCAGGACCCTGGACATCATCATCCTGGGGGCAGAAATGGAGCGTGAAGTCCCCCAGAGGCAGTGACGACTGCCACGAAGACGCTGCATGGACGGGAGGGACGATGGGCGACTGCCACCATACCGACAGAAGCCCATAAAGGCAAGTATATATCTATTAACATCAACTCTTTCAAACACTAAACTCTTTATTATCTTTACTCTCAGGACCCTGGACATCATCATCCTGGGGGCAGAAATGGACCGTGAAGTCCCCCAGAGGCAGGGACGACTGCCACGAAGACGCTGCATGGACGGGAGGACGATGGACGACTGCCACCATACCGACAGAAGCCCATAAAGGCAAGTATATATCTATTAACATCAACTCTTTCAAACACTTAACTCTTTATTATCTTTACTCTCAGGACCCTGGACATCATCATCCTGGGGGCAGAAATGGACCGTGAAGTCCCCCAGAGGCAGTGACGACTGCCACGAAGACGCTGCATGGACGGGAGGGACGATGGACGACTGCCACCATACCGACAGAAGCCCATAAAGGCAAGTATATACATCTATTAACATCAACTCTTTCAAACACTAAACTCTTTATTATCTTTACTCTCAGGACCCTGGACATCATCATCCTGGGGGCAGAAATGGAGCGTGAAGTCCCCCAGAGGCAGTGACGACTGCCACGAAGACGCTGCATGGACGGGAGGGACGATGGACGACTGCCACCATACCGACAGAAGCCCATAAAGGCAAGTATATATATCTATTAACATCAACTCTTTCAAACACTAAACTCTTTATTATCTTTACACTTAGGACCCTGGACATCATCATCCTGGGGGCAGAAATGGAGCGTGAAGTCCCCCAGAGGCAGTGACGACTGCCACGAAGACGCTGCATGGACGGGAGGGACGATGGACGACTGCCACCATACCGACAGAAGCCCATAAAGGCAAGTATATATCTATTAACATCAACTCTTTCAAACACTAAACTCTTTATTATCTTTACTCTCAGGACCCTGGACATCATCATCCTGGGGGCAGAAATGGACCGTGAAGTCCCCCAGAGGCAGTGACGACTGCCACGAAGACGCTGCATGGACGGGAGGGACGATGGACGACTGCCACCATACCGACAGAAGCCCATAAAGGCAAGTATATATATCTATTAACATCAACTCTTTCAAACACTAAACTCTTTATTATCTTTACACTTAGGACCCTGGACATCATCATCCTGGGGGCAGAAATGGACCGTGAAGTCCCCCAGAGGCAGTGACGACTGCCACGAAGACGCTGCATGGACGGGAGGGACGATGGACGACTGCCACCATACCGACAGAAGCCCATAAAGGCAAGTATATATATCTATTAACATCAACTCTTTCAAACACTAAACTCTTTATTATCTTTACTCTCAGGACCCTGGACATCATCATCCTGGGGGCAGAAATGGAGCGTGAAGTCCCCCAGAGGCAGTGACGACTGCCACGAAGACGCTGCATGGACGGGAGGGACGATGGGCGACTGCCACCATACCGACAGAGGCCCATAAAGGCAAGTATATATCTATTAACATCAACTCTTCCAAACACTAAACTCTTTATTATCTTTACTCTCAGGACCCTGGACATCATCATCCTGGGGGCAGAAATGGAGCGTGAAGTCCCCCAGAGGCAGTGACGACTGCCACGAAGACGCTGCATGGACGGGAGGGACGATGGGCGACTGCCACCATACCGACAGAAGCCCATAAAGGCAAGTATATATCTATTAACATCAACTCTTTCAAACACTAAACTCTTTATTATCTTTACTCTCAGGACCCTGGACATCATCATCCTGGGGGCAGAAATGGACCGTGAAGTCCCCCAGAGGCAGGGACGACTGCCACGAAGACGCTGCATGGACGGGAGGACGATGGACGACTGCCACCATACCGACAGAAGCCCATAAAGGCAAGTATATATCTATTAACATCAACTCTTTCAAACACTTAACTCTTTATTATCTTTACTCTCAGGACCCTGGACATCATCATCCTGGGGGCAGAAATGGACCGTGAAGTCCCCCAGAGGCAGTGACGACTGCCACGAAGACGCTGCATGGACGGGAGGGACGATGGACGACTGCCACCATACCGACAGAAGCCCATAAAGGCAAGTATATACATCTATTAACATCAACTCTTTCAAACACTAAACTCTTTATTATCTTTACTCTCAGGACCCTGGACATCATCATCCTGGGGGCAGAAATGGAGCGTGAAGTCCCCCAGAGGCAGTGACGACTGCCACGAAGACGCTGCATGGACGGGAGGGACGATGGACGACTGCCACCATACCGACAGAAGCCCATAAAGGCAAGTATATATATCTATTAACATCAACTCTTTCAAACACTAAACTCTTTATTATCTTTACACTTAGGACCCTGGACATCATCATCCTGGGGGCAGAAATGGAGCGTGAAGTCCCCCAGAGGCAGTGACGACTGCCACGAAGACGCTGCATGGACGGGAGGGACGATGGACGACTGCCACCATACCGACAGAAGCCCATAAAGGCAAGTATATATCTATTAACATCAACTCTTTCAAACACTAAACTCTTTATTATCTTTACTCTCAGGACCCTGGACATCATCATCCTGCGGGCAGAAATGGACCGTGAAGTCCCCCAGAGGCAGTGACGACTGCCACGAAGACGCTGCATGGACGGGAGGGACGATGGACGACTGCCACCATACCGACAGAAGCCCATAAAGGCAAGTATATACCTATTAACATCAACTCTTTCAAACACTAATCTCTTTATTATCTTTACACTTAGGACCCTGGACATCATCATCCTGGGGGCAGAAATGGAGCATGAAGTCCCCCAGAGGCAGTGACGACTGCCACGAAGACGCTGCATGGACGGGAGGGACGATGGACGACTGCCACCATACCGACAGAAGCCCATAAAGGCAAGTATATATATCTATTAACATCAACTCTTTCAAACACTAAACTCTTTATTATCTTTACTCTCAGGACCCTGGACATCATCATCCTGGGGGCAGAAATGGACCGTGAAGTCCCCCAGAGGCAGTGACGACTGCCACGAAGACGCTGCATGGACGGGAGGGACGATGGACGACTGCCACCATACCGACAGAAGCCCATAAAGGCCAGTATATATATCTATTAACATCAACTCTTTCAAACACTAAACTCTTTATTATCTTTACTCTCAGGACCCTGGACATCATCATCCTGGGGGCAGAAATGGACCGTGAAGTCCCCCAGAGGCAGTGACGACTGCCACGAAGACGCTGCATGGACGGGAGGGACGATGGACGACTGCCACCATACCGACAGAAGCCCATAAAGGCAAGAAGATATATCTATTAACATCAACTCTTTCAAACACTAAACTCTTTATTATCTTTACTCTCAGGACCCTGGACATCATCATCCTGGGGGCAGAAATGGACCGTGAAGTCCCCCAGAGGCAGTGACGACTGCCACGAAGACGCTGCATGGACGGGAGGGACGATGGACGACTGCCACCATACCGACAGAAGCCCATAAAGGCAAGTATATATATCTATTAACATCAACTCTTTCAAACACTAAACTCTTTATTATCTTTACTCTCAGGACCCTGGACATCATCATCCTGGGGGCAGAAATGGAGCGTGAAGTCCCCCAGAGGCAGTGACGACTGCCACGAAGACGCTGCATGGACGGGAGGGACGATGGACGACTGCCACCATACCGACAGAAGCCCATAAAGGCAAGTATATATCTATTAACATCAACTCTTTCAAACACTAAACTCTTTATTATCTTTACTCTCAGGACCCTGGACATCATCATCCTGGGGGCAGAAATGGACCGTGAAGTCCCCCAGAGGCAGTGACGACTGCCACGAAGACGCTGCATGGACGGGAGGGACGATGGACGACTGCCACCATACCGACAGAAGCCCATAAAGGCCAGTATATATATCTATTAACATCAACTCTTTCAAACACTAAACTCTTTATTATCTTTACTCTCAGGACCCTGGACATCATCATCCTGGGGGCAGAAATGGAGCGTGAAGTCCCCCAGAGGCAGTTACGACTGCCACGAAGACGCTGCATGGACGGGAGGACGATGGACGACTGCCACCATACCGACAGAAGCCCATAAAGGCAAGTATATATCTATTAACATCAACTCTTTCAAACACTAAACTCTTTATTATCTTTACTCTCAGGACCCTGGACATCATCATCATGGGGGCAGAAATGGACCGTGAAGTCCCCCAGAGGCAGGGACGACTGCCACGAAGACGCTGCATGGACGGGAGGGACGATGGACGACTGCCACCATACCGACAGAAGCCCATAAAGGCAAGTATATATCTATTAACATCAACTCTTTCAAACACTAAACTCTTTATTATCTTTACTCTCAGGACCCTGGACATCATCATCCTGGGGGCAGAAATGGAGCGTGAAGTCCCCCAGAGGCAGTTACGACTGCCACGAAGACGCTGCATGGACGGGAGGACGATGGACGACTGCCACCATACCGACAGAAGCCCATAAAGGCAAGTATATATCTATTAACATCAACTCTTTCAAACACTAAACTCTTTATTATCTTTACTCTCAGGACCCTGGACATCATCATCCTGGGGGCAGAAATGGACCGTGAAGTCCCCCAGAGGCAGTGACGACTGCCACGAAGACGCTGCATGGACGGGAGGGACGATGGGCGACTGCCACCATACCGACAGAAGCCCATAAAGGCAAGTATATATCTATTAACATCAACTCTTTCAAACACTAAACTCTTTATTATCTTTACTCTCAGGACCCTGGACATCATCATCCTGGGGGCAGAAATGGAGCGTGAAGTCCCCCAGAGGCAGTTACGACTGCCACGAAGACGCTGCATGGACGGGAGGACGATGGACGACTGCCACCATACCGACAGAAGCCCATAAAGGCAAGTATATATCTATTAACATCAACTCTTTCAAACACTAAACTCTTTATTATCTTTACTCTCAGGACCCTGGACATCATCATCATGGGGGCAGAAATGGACCGTGAAGTCCCCCAGAGGCAGGGACGACTGCCACGAAGACGCTGCATGGACGGGAGGGACGATGGACGACTGCCACCATACCGACAGAAGCCCATAAAGGCAAGTATATATATCTATTAACATCAACTCTTTCAAACACTAAACTCTTTATTATCTTTACTCTCAGGACCCTGGACATCATCATCCTGGGGGCAGAAATGGAGCGTGAAGTCCCCCAGAGGCAGTGACGACTGCCACGAAGACGCTGCATGGACGGGAGGGACGATGGACGACTGCCACCATACCGACAGAAGCCCATAAAGGCAAGTATATATCTATTAACATCAACTCTTTCAAACACTAAACTCTTTATTATCTTTACTCTCAAGACCCTGGACATCATCATCCTGGGGGCAGAAATGGACCGTGAAGTCCCCCAGAGGCAGTGACGACTGCCACGAAGACGCTGCATGGACGGGAGGGACGATGGACGACTGCCACCATACCGACAGAAGCCCATAAAGGCAAGAATATATATCTATTAACATCAACTCTTTCAAACACTAAACTCTTTATTATCTTTACACTTAGGACCCTGGACATCATCATCCTGGGGACAGAAATGGAGCGTGAAGTCCCCCAGAGGCAGTGACGACTGCCACGAAGACGCTGCATGGACGGGAGGGACGATGGACGACTGCCACCATACCGACAGAAGCCCATAAAGGCAAGTATCTATATCTATTAACATCAACTCTTTCAAACACTAAACTCTTTATTATCTTTACTCTCAGGACCCTGGACATCATCATCCTGGGGACAGAAATGGAGCGTGAAGTCCCCCAGAGGCAGTGACGACTGCCACGAAGACGCTGCATGGACGGGAGGGACGATGGGCGACTGCCACCATACCGACAGAGGCCCATAAAGGCAAGTATATATCTATTAACATCACCTCTTCCAAACACTAAACTCTTCATTATCTTTACTCTCAGGACCCTGGACATCATCATCCTGGGGGCAGAAATGGACCGTGAAGTCCCCCAGAGGCATTGACGACTGCCACGAAGACGCTGCATGGACGGGAGGGACGATGGGCGACTGCCACCATACCGACAGAAGCCCATAAAGGCAAGTATATATCTATTAACATCAACTCTTTCAAACACTAAACTCTTTATTATCTTTACTCTCAGGACCCTGGACATCATCATCCTGGGGGCAGAAATGGAGCGTGAAGTCCCCCAGAGGCAGTGACGACTGCCACGAAGACGCTGCATGGACGGGAGGACGATGGACGACTGCCACCATACCGACAGAAGCCCATAAAGGCAAGTATATATCTATTAACATCAACTCTTTCAAACACTTAACTCTTTATTATCTTTACTCTCAGGACCCTGGACATCATCATCCTGGGGGCAGAAATGGAGCGTGAAGTCCCCCAGAGGCAGTGACGACTGCCACGAAGACGCTGCATGGACGGGAGGGACGATGGACGACTGCCACCATACCGACAGAAGCCCATAAACGCAAGTATATATCTATTAACATCAACTCTTTCAAACACTAAACTCTTTATTATCTTTACTCTCAGGACCCTGGACATCATCATCCTGGGGGCAGAAATGGAGCGTGAAGTCCCCCAGAGGCAGTGACGACTGCCACGAAGACGCTGCATGGACGGGAGGGACGATGGACGACTGCCACCATACCGACAGAAGCCCATAAAGGCAAGTATATATCTATTAACATCAACTCTTTCAAACACTAAACTCTTTACTATCGTTACACTTAGGACCCTGGACATCATCATCCTGGGGGCAGAAATGGAGCGTGAAGTCCCCCAGAGGCAGGGACGACTGCCACGAAGACGCTGCATGGACGGGAGGGACGATGGACGACTGCCACCATACCGACAGAAGCCCATAAAGGCAAAAATATATCTATTAACATCAACTCTTTCAAACACTAAACTCTTTATTATCTTTACACTTAGGACCCTGGACATCATCATCCTGGGGGCAGAAATGGAGCGTGAAGTCCCCCAGAGGCAGTGACGACTGCCACGAAGACGCTGCATGGACGGGAGGGACGATGGACGACTGCCACCATACCGACAGAAGCCCATAAAGGCAAGTATATATATCTATTAACATCAACTCTTTCAAACACTAAACTCTTTATTATCTTTACTCTCAGGACCTTGGACATCATCATCCTGGGGGCAGAAATGGACCGTGAAGTCCCCCAGAGGCAGTGACGACTGCCACGAAGACGCTGCATGGACGGGAGGGACGATGGACGACTGCCACCATACCGACAGAAGCCCATAAAGGCAAGTATATATATCTATTAACATCAACTCTTTCAAACACTAAACTCTTTATTATCTTTACTCTCAGGACCCTGGACATCATCATCCTGGGGGCAGAAATGGAGCGTGAAGTCCCCCAGAGGCAGTGACGACTGCCACGAAGACGCTGCATGGACGGGAGGGACGATGGACGACTGCCACCATACCGACAGAAGCCCATAAAGGCAAGTATATATCTATTAACATCAACTCTTTCAAACACTAAACTCTTTATTATCTTTACTCTCAGGACCCTGGACATCATCATCCTGGGGGCAGAAATGGACCGTGAAGTCCCCCAGAGGCAGTGACGACTGCCACGAAGACGCTGCATGGACGGGAGGGACGATGGACGACTGCCACCATACCGACAGAAGCCCATAAAGGCCAGTATATATATCTATTAACATCAACTCTTTCAAACACTAAACTCTTTATTATCTTTACTCTCAGGACCCTGGACATCATCATCCTGGGGGCAGAAATGGAGCGTGAAGTCCCCCAGAGGCAGTTACGACTGCCACGAAGACGCTGCATGGACGGGAGGACGATGGACGACTGCCACCATACCGACAGAAGCCCATAAAGGCAAGTATATATCTATTAACATCAACTCTTTCAAACACTAAACTCTTTATTATCTTTACTCTCAGGACCCTGGACATCATCATCATGGGGGCAGAAATGGACCGTGAAGTCCCCCAGAGGCAGGGACGACTGCCACGAAGACGCTGCATGGACGGGAGGGACGATGGACGACTGCCACCATACCGACAGAAGCCCATAAAGGCAAGTATATATCTATTAACATCAACTCTTTCAAACACTAAACTCTTTATTATCTTTACTCTCAGGACCCTGGACATCATCATCCTGGGGGCAGAAATGGAGCGTGAAGTCCCCCAGAGGCAGTTACGACTGCCACGAAGACGCTGCATGGACGGGAGGACGATGGACGACTGCCACCATACCGACAGAAGCCCATAAAGGCAAGTATATATCTATTAACATCAACTCTTTCAAACACTAAACTCTTTATTATCTTTACTCTCAGGACCCTGGACATCATCATCCTGGGGGCAGAAATGGACCGTGAAGTCCCCCAGAGGCAGTGACGACTGCCACGAAGACGCTGCATGGACGGGAGGGACGATGGGCGACTGCCACCATACCGACAGAAGCCCATAAAGGCAAGTATATATCTATTAACATCAACTCTTTCAAACACTAAACTCTTTATTATCTTTACTCTCAGGACCCTGGACATCATCATCCTGGGGGCAGAAATGGAGCGTGAAGTCCCCCAGAGGCAGTTACGACTGCCACGAAGACGCTGCATGGACGGGAGGACGATGGACGACTGCCACCATACCGACAGAAGCCCATAAAGGCAAGTATATATCTATTAACATCAACTCTTTCAAACACTAAACTCTTTATTATCTTTACTCTCAGGACCCTGGACATCATCATCATGGGGGCAGAAATGGACCGTGAAGTCCCCCAGAGGCAGGGACGACTGCCACGAAGACGCTGCATGGACGGGAGGGACGATGGACGACTGCCACCATACCGACAGAAGCCCATAAAGGCAAGTATATATATCTATTAACATCAACTCTTTCAAACACTAAACTCTTTATTATCTTTACTCTCAGGACCCTGGACATCATCATCCTGGGGGCAGAAATGGAGCGTGAAGTCCCCCAGAGGCAGTGACGACTGCCACGAAGACGCTGCATGGACGGGAGGGACGATGGACGACTGCCACCATACCGACAGAAGCCCATAAAGGCAAGTATATATCTATTAACATCAACTCTTTCAAACACTAAACTCTTTATTATCTTTACTCTCAGGACCCTGGACATCATCATCCTGGGGGCAGAAATGGACCGTGAAGTCCCCCAGAGGCAGTGACGACTGCCACGAAGACGCTGCATGGACGGGAGGGACGATGGACGACTGCCACCATACCGACAGAAGCCCATAAAGGCAAGAATATATATCTATTAACATCAACTCTTTCAAACACTAAACTCTTTATTATCTTTACACTTAGGACCCTGGACATCATCATCCTGGGGACAGAAATGGAGCGTGAAGTCCCCCAGAGGCAGTGACGACTGCCACGAAGACGCTGCATGGACGGGAGGGACGATGGACGACTGCCACCATACCGACAGAAGCCCATAAAGGCAAGTATCTATATTTATTAACATCAACTCTTTCAAACACTAAACTCTTTATTATCTTTACTCTCAGGACCCTGGACATCATCATCCTGGGGACAGAAATGGAGCGTGAAGTCCCCCAGAGGCAGTGACGACTGCCACGAAGACGCTGCATGGACGGGAGGGACGATGGGCGACTGCCACCATACCGACAGAGGCCCATAAAGGCAAGTATATATCTATTAACATCACCTCTTCCAAACACTAAACTCTTCATTATCTTTACTCTCAGGACCCTGGACATCATCATCCTGGGGGCAGAAATGGACCGTGAAGTCCCCCAGAGGCATTGACGACTGCCACGAAGACGCTGCATGGACGGGAGGGACGATGGGCGACTGCCACCATACCGACAGAAGCCCATAAAGGCAAGTATATATCTATTAACATCAACTCTTTCAAACACTAAACTCTTTATTATCTTTACTCTCAGGACCCTGGACATCATCATCCTGGGGGCAGAAATGGAGCGTGAAGTCCCCCAGAGGCAGTGACGACTGCCACGAAGACGCTGCATGGACGGGAGGACGATGGACGACTGCCACCATACCGACAGAAGCCCATAAAGGCAAGTATATATCTATTAACATCAACTCTTTCAAACACTTAACTCTTTATTATCTTTACTCTCAGGACCCTGGACATCATCATCCTGGGGGCAGAAATGGAGCGTGAAGTCCCCCAGAGGCAGTGACGACTGCCACGAAGACGCTGCATGGACGGGAGGGACGATGGACGACTGCCACCATACCGACAGAAGCCCATAAACGCAAGTATATATCTATTAACATCAACTCTTTCAAACACTAAACTCTTTATTATCTTTACTCTCAGGACCCTGGACATCATCATCCTGGGGGCAGAAATGGAGCGTGAAGTCCCCCAGAGGCAGTGACGACTGCCACGAAGACGCTGCATGGACGGGAGGGACGATGGACGACTGCCACCATACCGACAGAAGCCCATAAAGGCAAGTATATATCTATTAACATCAACTCTTTCAAACACTAAACTCTTTACTATCGTTACACTTAGGACCCTGGACATCATCATCCTGGGGGCAGAAATGGAGCGTGAAGTCCCCCAGAGGCAGGGACGACTGCCACGAAGACGCTGCATGGACGGGAGGGACGATGGACGACTGCCACCATACCGACAGAAGCCCATAAAGGCAAAAATATATCTATTAACATCAACTCTTTCAAACACTAAACTCTTTATTATCTTTACACTTAGGACCCTGGACATCATCATCCTGGGGGCAGAAATGGAGCGTGAAGTCCCCCAGAGGCAGTGACGACTGCCACGAAGACGCTGCATGGACGGGAGGGACGATGGACGACTGCCACCATACCGACAGAAGCCCATAAAGGCAAGTATATATATCTATTAACATCAACTCTTTCAAACACTAAACTCTTTATTATCTTTACTCTCAGGACCCTGGACATCATCATCCTGGGGGCAGAAATGGACCGTGAAGTCCCCCAGAGGCAGTGACGACTGCCACGAAGACGCTGCATGGACGGGAGGGACGATGGACGACTGCCACCATACCGACAGAAGCCCATAAAGGCAAGTATTTATATCTATTTACATCAACTCTTTCAAACACTAAACTCTTTATTATCTTTACACTTAGGACCCTGGACATCATCATCCTGGGGGCAGAAATGGAGCGTGAAGTCCCCCAGAGGCAGTGACGACTGCCACGAAGACGCTGCATGGACGGGAGGGACGATGGACAACTGCCACCATACCGACAGAAGCCCATAAAGGCAAGTATATACCTATTAACATCAACTCTTTCAAACACTAAACTCTTTATTATCTTTACACTTAGGACCCTGGACATCATCATCCTGGGGGCAGAAATGGAGCGTGAAGTCCCCCAGAGGCAGTGACGACTGCCACGAAGACGCTGCATGGACGGGAGGGACGATGGACGACTGCCACCATACCGACAGAAGCCCATAAAGGCAAGTATATATCTATTAACATCAACTCTTTCAAACACTAAACTCTTTATTATCTTTACTCTCAGGACCCTGGACATCATCATCCTGCGGGCAGAAATGGACCGTGAAGTCCCCCAGAGGCAGTGACGACTGCCACGAAGACGCTGCATGGACGGGAGGGACGATGGACGACTGCCACCATACCGACAGAAGCCCATAAAGGCAAGTATTTATATCTGTTTACATCAACTCTTTCAAACACTAAACTCTTTATTATCTTTACACTCAGGACCCTTGACATCATCATCCTGGGGGCAGAAATGGACCGTGAAGTCCCCCAGAGGCAGTGACGACTGCCACGAAGACGCTGCATGGACGGGAGGGACGATGGACGACTGCCACCATACCGACAGAAGCCCATAAAGGCAAGAATATATATCTATTAACATCAACTCTTTCAAACACTAAACTCTTTATTATCTTTACACTTAGGACCCTGGACATCATCATCCTGGGGACAGAAATGGAGCGTGAAGTCCCCCAGAGGCAGTGACGACTGCCACGAAGACGCTGCATGGACGGGAGGGACGATGGACGACTGCCACCATACCGACAGAAGCCCATAAAGGCAAGTATATATATCTATTTACATCAACTCTTTCAAACACTAAACTCTTTATTATCTTTACTCTCAGGACCCTGGACATCATCATCCTGGGGGCAGAAATGGAGCGTGAAGTCCCCCAGAGGCAGTGACGACTGCCACGAAGACGCTGCATGGACGGGAGGGACGATGGGCGACTGCCACCATACCGACAGAGGCCCATAAAGGCAAGTATATATCTATTAACATCAACTCTTCCAAACACTAAACTCTTCATTATCTTTACTCTCAGGACCCTGGACATCATCATCCTGGGGGCAGAAATGGACCGTGAAGTCCCCCAGAGGCAGTGACGACTGCCACGAAGACGCTGCATGGACGGGAGGGACGATGGGCGACTGCCACCATACCGACAGAAGCCCATAAAGGCAAGTATATATCTATTAACATCAACTCTTTCAAACACTAAACTCTTTATTATCTTTACTCTCAGGACCCTGGACATCATCATCCTGGGGGCAGAAATGGACCGTGAAGTCCCCCAGAGGCAGTGACGACTGCCACGAAGACGCTGCATGGACGGGAGGACGATGGACGACTGCCACCATACCGACAGAAGCCCATAAAGGCAAGTATATATCTATTAACATCAACTCTTTCAAACACTAAACTCTTTATTATCTTTACTCTCAGGACCCTGGACATCATCATCCTGGGGGCAGAAATGGACCGTGAAGTCCCCCAGAGGCAGGGACGACTGCCACGAAGACGCTGCATGGACGGGAGGACGATGGACGACTGCCACCATACCGACAGAAGCCCATAAAGGCAAGTATATATCTATTAACATCAACTCTTTCAAACACTTAACTCTTTATTATCTTTACTCTCAGGACCCTGGACATCATCATCCTGGGGGCAGAAATGGAGCGTGAAGTCCCCCAGAGGCAGGGACGACTGCCACGAAGACGCTGCATGGACGGGAGGGACGATGGACGACTGCCACCATACCGACAGAAGCCCATAAAGGCAAAAATATATCTATTAACATCAACTCTTTCAAACACTAAACTCTTTATTATCTTTACACTTAGGACCCTGGACATCATCATCCTGGGGGCAGAAATGGAGCGTGAAGTCCCCCAGAGGCAGTGACGACTGCCACGAAGACGCTGCATGGACGGGAGGGACGATGGACGACTGCCACCATACCGACAGAAGCCCATAAAGGCAAGTATATACCTATTAACATCAACTCTTTCAAACACTAAACTCTTTATTATCTTTACACTTAGGACCCTGGACATCATCATCCTGGGTTCAGAAATGGAGCGTGAAGTCCCCCAGAGGCAGTGACGACTGCCACGAAGACGCTGCATGGACGGGAGGGACGATGGACGACTGCCACCATACCGACAGAAGCCCATAAAGGCAAGTATATATATCTATTAACATCAACTCTTTCAAACACTAAACTCTTTATTATCTTTACTCTCAGGACCCTGGACATCATCATCCTGGGGGCAGAAATGGACCGTGAAGTCCCCCAGAGGCAGTGACGACTGCCACGAAGACGCTGCATGGACGGGAGGGACGATGGACGACTGCCACCATACCGACAGAAGCCCATAAAGGCAAGTATTTATATCTATTTACATCAACTCTTTCAAACACTAAACTCTTTATTATCTTTACACTCAGGACCCTTGACATCATCATCCTGGGGGCAGAAATGGAGCGTGAAGTCCCCCAGAGGCTGTGACGACTGCCACGAAGACGCTGCATGGACGGGAGGGACGATGGACGACTGCCACCATACCGACAGAAGCCCATAAAGGCAAGTATATATATCTATTAACATCAACTCTTTCAAACACTAAACTCTTTATTATCTTTACTCTCAGGACCCTGGACATCATCATCCTGGGGGCAGAAATGGAGCGTGAAGTCCCCCAGAGGCAGTGACGACTGCCACGAAGACGCTGCATGGACGGGAGGGACGATGGGCGACTGCCACCATACCGACAGAAGCCCATAAAGGCAAGTATATATCTATTAACATCAACTCTTTCAAACACTAAACTCTTTATTATCTTTACTCTCAGGACCCTGGACATCATCATCCTGGGGGCAGAAATGGAGCGTGAAGTCCCCCAGAGGCAGTGACGACTGCCACGAAGACGCTGCATGGACGGGAGGACGATGGACGACTGCCACCATACCGACAGAAGCCCATAAAGGCAAGTATATATCTATTAACATCAACTCTTTCAAACACTAAACTCTTTATTATCTTTACTCTCAGGACCCTGGACATCATCATACTGGGGGCAGAAATGGACCGTGAAGTCCCCCAGAGGCAGTGACGACAGCCACGAAGACGCTACATGGACGGGAGGACGATGGACGACTGCCACCATACCGACAGAAGCCCATAAAGGCAAGTATATATCTATTAACATCAACTCTTTCAAACACTTAACTCTTTATTATCTTTACTCTCAGGACCCTGGACATCATCATCCTGGGGGCAGAAATGGACCGTGAAGTCCCCCAGAGGCAGTGACGACTGCCACGAAGACGCTGCATGGACGGGAGGGACGATGGACGACTGCCACCATACCGACAGAAGCCCATAAACGCAAGTATATATCTATTAACATCAACTCTTTCAAACACTAAACTCTTTATTATCTTTACTCTCAGGACCCTGGACATCATCATCCTGGGGGCAGAAATGGACCGTGAAGTCCCCCAGAGGCAGTGACGACTGCCACGAAGACGCTGCATGGACGGGAGGGACGATGGACGACTGCCACCATACCGACAGAAGCCCATAAAGGCAAGTATATATCTATTAACATCAACTCTTTCAAACACTAAACTCTTTACTATCTTTACACTTAGGACCCTGGACATCATCATCCTGGGGGCAGAAATGGAGCGTGAAGTCCCCCAGAGGCAGGGACGACTGCCACGAAGACGCTGCATGGACGGGAGGGACGATGGACGACTGCCACCATACCGACAGAAGCCCATAAAGGCAAAAATATATCTATTAACATCAACTCTTTCAAACACTAAACTCTTTATTATCTTTACACTTAGGACCCTGGACATCATCATCCTGGGGGCAGAAATGGACCGTGAAGTCCCCCAGAGGCAGTGACGACTGCCACGAAGACGCTGCATGGACGGGAGGGACGATGGACGACTGCCACCATACCGACAGAAGCCCATAAAGGCAAGTATATACCTATTAACATCAACTCTTTCAAACACTAAACTCTTTATTATCTTTACTCTCAGGACCCTGGACATCATCATCCTGGGGGCAGAAATGGAGCGTGAAGTCCCCCAGAGGCAGTGACGACTGCCACGAAGACGCTGCATGGACGGGAGGGACGATGGACGACTGCCACCATACCGACAGAAGCC
This sequence comes from Haliotis asinina, assembly GCF_037392515.1. Taxonomy (NCBI): domain Eukaryota; kingdom Metazoa; phylum Mollusca; class Gastropoda; order Lepetellida; family Haliotidae; genus Haliotis; species Haliotis asinina. Next base: position 38,737,546 of record NC_090283.1, on the reverse strand, counting down.
CATAAAGGCAAGTATATACATCTATTAACATCAACTCTTTCAAACACTAAACTCTTTATTATCTTTACTCTCAGGACCCTGGACATCATCATCCTGGGGGCAGAAATGGAGCGTGAAGTCCCCCAGAGGCAGTGACGACTGCCACGAAGACGCTGCATGGACGGGAGGGACGATGGACGACTGCCACCATACCGACAGAAGCCCATAAACGCAAGTATATATATCTATTAACATCAACTCTTCCAAACACTAAACTCTTCATTATCTTTACTCTCAGGACCCTGGACATCATCATCCTGGGGGCAGAAATGGACCGTGAAGTCCCCCAGAGGCAGTGACGACTGCCACGAAGACGCTGCATGGACGGGAGGGACGATGGGCGACTGCCACCATACCGACAGAAGCCCATAAAGGCAAGTATATATCTATTAACATCAACTCTTTCAAACACTAAACTCTTTATTATCTTTACTCTCAGGACCCTGGACATCATCATCCTGGGGGCAGAAATGGAGCGTGAAGTCCCCCAGAGGCAGTGACGACTGCCACGAAGACGCTGCATGGACGGGAGGACGATGGACGACTGCCACCATACCGACAGAAGCCCATAAAGGCAAGTATATATCTATTAACATCAACTCTTTCAAACACTAAACTCTTTATTATCTTTACTCTCAGGACCCTGGACATCATCATCCTGGGGGCAGAAATGGACCGTGAAGTCCCCCAGAGGCAGTGACGACTGCCACGAAGACGCTGCATGGACGGGAGGACGATGGACGACTGCCACCATACCGACAGAAGCCCATAAAGGCAAGTATATATCTATTAACATCAACTCTTTCAAACACTAAACTCTTTATTATCTTTACTCTCAGGACCCTGGACATCATCATCCTGGGGGCAGAAATGGACCGTGAAGTCCCCCAGAGGCAGTGACGACTGCCACGAAGACGCTGCATGGACGGGAGGGACGATGGACGACTGCCACCATACCGACAGAAGCCCATAAACGCAAGTATATATCTATTAACATCAACTCTTTCAAACACTAAACTCTTTATTATCTTTACTCTCAGGACCCTGGACATCATCATCCTGGGGGCAGAAATGGACCGTGAAGTCCCCCAGAGGCAGTGACGACTGCCACGAAGACGCTGCATGGACGGGAGGGACGATGGACGACTGCCACCATACCGACAGAAGCCCATAAAGGCAAGTATATATCTATTAACATCAACTCTTTCAAACACTAAACTCTTTACTATCTTTACACTTAGGACCCTGGACATCATCATCCTGGGGGCAGAAATGGACCGTGAAGTCCCCCAGAGGCAGGGACGACTGCCACGAAGACGCTGCATGGACGGGAGGGACGATGGACGACTGCCACCATACCGACAGAAGCCCATAAAGGCAAAAATATATCTATTAACATCAACTCTTTCAAACACTAAACTCTTTATTATCTTTACACTTAGGACCCTGGACATCATCATCCTGGGGGCAGAAATGGAGCGTGAAGTCCCCCAGAGGCAGTGACGACTGCCACGAAGACGCTGCATGGACGGGAGGGACGATGGACGACTGCCACCATACCGACAGAAGCCCATAAAGGCAAGTATATATCTATTAACATCAACTCTTTCAAGCACTAAACTCTTTATTATCTTTAATCTCAGGACCCTGGACATCATCATCCTGGGGGCAGAAATGGAGCGTGAAGTCCCCCAGAGGCAGTGACGACTGCCACGAAGACGCTGCATGGACGGGAGGGACGATGGACGACTGCCACCATACCGACAGAAGCCCATAAAGGCAAGTATATATATCTATTAACATCAACTCTTTCAAACACTAAACTCTTTATTATCTTTACTCTCAGGACCCTGGACATCATCATCCTGGGGGCAGAAATGGACCGTGAAGTCCCCCAGAGGCAGTGACGACTGCCACGAAGACGCTGCATGGACGGGAGGGACGATGGACGACTGCCACCATACCGACAGAAGCCCATAAACGCAAGTATATATCTATTAACATCAACTCTTTCAAACACTAAACTCTTTATTATCTTTACTCTCAGGACCCTGGACATCATCATCCTGGGGGCAGAAATGGACCGTGAAGTCCCCCAGAGGCAGTGACGACTGCCACGAAGACGCTGCATGGACGGGAGGGACGATGGACGACTGCCACCATACCGACAGAAGCCCATAAAGGCAAGTATATATCTATTAACATCAACTCTTTCAAACACTAAACTCTTTACTATCTTTACACTTAGGACCCTGGACATCATCATCCTGGGGGCAGAAATGGAGCGTGAAGTCCCCCAGAGGCAGGGACGACTGCCACGAAGACGCTGCATGGACGGGAGGGACGATGGACGACTGCCACCATACCGACAGAAGCCCATAAAGGCAAAAATATACCTATTAACATCAACTCTTTCAAACACTAAACTCTTTATTATCTTTACACTTAGGACCCTGGACATCATCATCCTGGGGGCAGAAATGGAGCGTGAAGTCCCCCAGAGGCAGTGACGACTGCCACGAAGACGCTGCATGGACGGGAGGGACGATGGACGACTGCCACCATACCGACAGAAGCCCATAAAGGCAAGTATATACCTATTAACATCAACTCTTTCAAGCACTAAACTCTTTATTATCTTTACTCTCAGGACCCTGGACATCATCATCCTGGGGGCAGAAATGGAGCGTGAAGTCCCCCAGAGGCAGTGACGACTGCCACGAAGACGCTGCATGGACGGGAGGGACGATGGACGACTGCCACCATACCGACAGAAGCCCATAAAGGCAAGTATATATATCTATTAACATCAACTCTTTCAAACACTAAACTCTTTATTATCTTTACTCTCAGGACCCTGGACATCATCATCCTGGGGGCAGAAATGGACCGTGAAGTCCCCCAGAGGCAGTGACGACTGCCACGAAGACGCTGCATGGACGGGAGGGACGATGGACGACTGCCACCATACCGACAGAAGCCCATAAAGGCAAGTATTTATATCTATTAACATCAACTCTTTCAAACACTAAACTCTTTATTATCTTTACACTCAGGACCCTTGACATCATCATCCTGGGGGCAGAAATGGAGCGTGAAGTCCCCCAGAGGCAGTGACGACTGCCACGAAGACGCTGCATGGACGGGAGGGACGATGGACGACTGCCACCATACCGACAGAAGCCCATAAAGGCAAGTATATATATCTATTAACATCAACTCTTTCAAACACTAAACTCTTTATTATCTTTACTCTCAGGACCCTGGACATCATCATCCTGGGGGCAGAAATGGAGCGTGAAGTCCCCCAGAGGCAGTGACGACTGCCACGAAGACGCTGCATGGACGGGAGGGACGATGGACGACTGCCACCATACCGACAGAAGCCCATAAAGGCAAGTATATATATCTATTAACATCAACTCTTTGAAACACTAAACTCTTTATTATCTTTACTCTCAGGACCCTGGACATCATCATCCTGGGGGCAGAAATGGAGCGTGAAGTCCCCCAGAGGCAGTGACGACTGCCACGAAGACGCTGCATGGACGGGAGGGACGATGGACGACTGCCACCATACCGACAGAAGCCCATAAAGGCAAGTATATATATCTATTAACATCAACTCTTTCAAACACTAAACTCTTTATTATCTTTACTCTCAGGACCCTAGACATCATCATCCTGGGGGCAGAAATGGAGCGTGAAGTCCCCCAGAGGCAGTGACGACTGCCACGAAGACGCTGCATGGACGGGAGGACGATGGACGACTGCCACCATACCGACAGAAGCCCATAAAGGCAAGTATATATCTATTAACATCAACTCTTTCAAACACTAAACTCTTTATTATCTTTACTCTCAGGACCCTGGACATCATCATCCTGGGGGCAGAAATGGACCGTGAAGTCCCCCAGAGGCAGTGACGACTGCCACGAAGACGCTGCATGGACGGGAGGGACGATGGACGACTGCCACCATACCGACAGAAGCCCATAAACGCAAGTATATATCTATTAACATCAACTCTTTCAAACACTAAACTCTTTATTATCTTTACTCTCAGGACCCTGGACATCATCATCCTGGGGGCAGAAATGGACCGTGAAGTCCCCCAGAGGCAGTGACGACTGCCACGAAGACGCTGCATGGACGGGAGGGACGATGGACGACTGCCACCATACCGACAGAAGCCCATAAAGGCAAGTATATATCTATTAACATCAACTCTTTCAAACACTAAACTCTTTACTATCTTTACACTTAGGACCCTGGACATCATCATCCTGGGGGCAGAAATGGAGCGTGAAGTCCCCCAGAGGCAGGGACGACTGCCACGAAGACGCTGCATGGACGGGAGGGACGATGGACGACTGCCACCATACCGACAGAAGCCCATAAAGGCAAAAATATACCTATTAACATCAACTCTTTCAAACACTAAACTCTTTATTATCTTTACACTTAGGACCCTGGACATCATCATCCTGGGGGCAGAAATGGAGCGTGAAGTCCCCCAGAGGCAGTGACGACTGCCACGAAGACGCTGCATGGACGGGAGGGACGATGGACGACTGCCACCATACCGACAGAAGCCCATAAAGGCAAGTATATACCTATTAACATCAACTCTTTCAAGCACTAAACTCTTTATTATCTTTACTCTCAGGACCCTGGACATCATCATCCTGGGGGCAGAAATGGAGCGTGAAGTCCCCCAGAGGCAGTGACGACTGCCACGAAGACGCTGCATGGACGGGAGGGACGATGGACGACTGCCACCATACCGACAGAAGCCCATAAAGGCAAGTATATATATCTATTAACATCAACTCTTTCAAACACTAAACTCTTTATTATCTTTACTCTCAGGACCCTGGACATCATCATCCTGGGGGCAGAAATGGACCGTGAAGTCCCCCAGAGGCAGTGACGACTGCCACGAAGACGCTGCATGGACGGGAGGGACGATGGACGACTGCCACCATACCGACAGAAGCCCATAAAGGCAAGTATTTATATCTATTAACATCAACTCTTTCAAACACTAAACTCTTTATTATCTTTACACTCAGGACCCTTGACATCATCATCCTGGGGGCAGAAATGGAGCGTGAAGTCCCCCAGAGGCAGTGACGACTGCCACGAAGACGCTGCATGGACGGGAGGGACGATGGACGACTGCCACCATACCGACAGAAGCCCATAAAGGCAAGTATATATATCTATTAACATCAACTCTTTCAAACACTAAACTCTTTATTATCTTTACTCTCAGGACCCTGGACATCATCATCCTGGGGGCAGAAATGGAGCGTGAAGTCCCCCAGAGGCAGTGACGACTGCCACGAAGACGCTGCATGGACGGGAGGGACGATGGACGACTGCCACCATACCGACAGAAGCCCATAAAGGCAAGTATATATATCTATTAACATCAACTCTTTGAAACACTAAACTCTTTATTATCTTTACTCTCAGGACCCTGGACATCATCATCCTGGGGGCAGAAATGGACCGTGAAGTCCCCCAGAGGCAGTGACGACTGCCACGAAGACGCTGCATGGACGGGAGGGACGATGGACGACTGCCACCATACCGACAGAAGCCCATAAAGGCAAGTATATATATCTATTAACATCAACTCTTTCAAACACTAAACTCTTTATTATCTTTACTCTCAGGACCCTAGACATCATCATCCTGGGGGCAGAAATGGAGCGTGAAGTCCCCCAGAGGCAGTGACGACTGCCACGAAGACGCTGCATGGACGGGAGGGACGATGGACGACTGCCACCATACCGACAGAAGCCCATAAAGGCAAGTATATATATCTATTAACATCAACTCTTTCAAACACTAAACTCTTTATTATCTTTACACTCAGGACCCTGGACATCATCATCCTGGGGGCAGAAATGGAGCGTGAAGTCCCCCAGAGGCAGTGACGACTGCCACGAAGACGCTGCATGGACGGGAGGGACGATGGACGACTGCCACCATACCGACAGAAGCCCATAAAGGCAAGTATATATATCTATTAACATCAACTCTTTCAAACACTAAACTCTTTATTATCTTTACTCTCAGGACCCTGGACATCATCATCCTGGGGGCAGAAATGGAGCGTGAAGTCCCCCGGAGGCAGTGACGACTGCCACGAAGACGCTGCATGGACGGGAGGGACGATGGACGACTGCCACCATACCGACAGAAGCCCATAAAGGCAAGTATATATATCTATTAACATCAACTCTTTCAAACACTAAACTCTTTATTATCTTTACTCTCAGGACCCTGGACATCATCATCCTGGGGGCAGAAATGGAGCGTGAAGTCCCCCAGAGGCAGGGACGACTGCCACGAAGACGCTGCAAGGACGGGAGGGACGATGGACGACTGCCACCATACCGACAGAAGCCCATAAAGGCAAGTATTTATATCTATTAACATCAACTCTTTCAAACACTAAACTCTTTATTATCTTTACACTCAGGACCCTTGACATCATCATCCTGGGGGCAGAAATGGAGCGTGAAGTCCCCCAGAGGCAGTGACGACTGCCACGAAGACGCTGCATGGACGGGAGGGACGATGGACGACTGCCACCATACCGACAGAAGCCCATAAAGGCAAGTATATATATCTATTAACATCAACTCTTTCAAACACTAAACTCTTTATTATCTTTACTCTCAGGACCCTGGACATCATCATCCTGGGGGCAGAAATGGAGCGTGAAGTCCCCCAGAGGCAGTGACGACTGCCACGAAGACGCTGCATGGACGGGAGGGACGATGGACGACTGCCACCATACCGACAGAAGCCCATAAAGGCAAGTATATATATCTATTAACATCAACTCTTTCAAACACTAAACTCTTTGTTATCTTTACTCTCAGGACCCTGGACATCATCATCCTGGGGGCAGAAATGGAGCGTGAAGTCCCCCAGAGGCAGTGACGACTGCCACGAAGACGCTGCATGGACGGGAGGGACGATGGACGACTGCCACCATACCGACAGAAGCCCATAAAGGCCAGTATATATATCTATTAACATCAACTCTTTCAAACACTAAACTCTTTATTATCTTTACTCTCAGGACCCTGGACATCATCATCCTGGGGGCAGAAATGGAGCGTGAAGTCCCCCAGAGGCAGTGACGACTGCCACGAAGACGCTGCATGGACGGGAGGGACGATGGACGACTGCCACCATACCGACAGAAGCCCATAAAGGCAAGTATATATATGTATTAACATCAACTCTTTCAAACACTAAACTCTTTATTATCTTTACACTTAGGACCCTGGACATCATCATCCTGAGGGCAGAAATGGACCGTGAAGTCCCCCAGAGGCAGTGACGACTGCCACGAAGACGCTGCATGGACGGGAGGGACGATGGACGACTGCCACCATACCGACAGAAGCCCATAGAGGCAAGTATATATCTATTAACATCAACTCTTTCAAACACTAAACTCTTTATTATCTTTACTCTCAGGACCCTGGACATCATCATCCTGGGGGCAGAAATGGACCGTGAAGTCCCCCAGAGGCAGTGACGACTGCCACGAAGACGCTGCATGGACGGGAGGGACGATGGACGACTGCCACCATACCGACAGAAGCCCATAAAGGCAAGAATATATATCTATTAACATCAACTCTTTCAAACACTAAACTCTTTATTATCTTTACACTTAGGACCCTGGACATCATCATCCTGGGGGCAGAAATGGACCGTGAAGTCCCCCAGAGGCAGTGACGACTGCCACGAAGACGCTGCATGGACGGGAGGGACGATGGACGACTGCCACCATACCGACAGAAGCCCATAAAGGCAAGAATATATATCTATTAACATCAACTCTTTCAAACACTAAACTCTTTATTATCTTTACTCTCAGGACCCTGGACATCATCATCCTGGGGGCAGAAATGGAGCGTGAAGTCCCCCAGAGGCAGTGACGACTGCCACGAAGACGCTGCATGGACGGGAGGGACGATGGACGACTGCCACCATACCGACAGAAGCCCATAAAGGCAAGTATATATATCTATTAACATCAACTCTTTCAAACACTAAACTCTTTATTATCTTTACTCTCAGGACCCTGGACATCATCATCCTGGGGGCAGAAATGGAGCGTGAAGTCCCCCAGAGGCAGTGACGACTGCCACGAAGACGCTGCATGGACGGGAGGGACGATGGACGACTGCCACCATTCCGACAGAAGCCCATAAAGGCAAGTATATATATCTATTAACATCATTTCTTTCAAACACTAAACTCTTTATTATCTTTACACTCAGGACCCTGGACATCATCATCCTGGGGGCAGAAATGGAGCGTGAAGTCCCCCAGAGGCAGTGACGACTGCCACGAAGACGCTGCATGGACGGGAGGAACGATGGACGACTGCCACCATACCGACAGAAGCCCATAAAGGCAAGTATATATATCTATTAACATCAACTCTTTCAAACACTAAACTCTTTATTATCTTTACTCTCAGGACCCTGGACATCATCATCCTGGGAACAGAAATGGAGCGTGAAGTCCCCCAGAGGCAGGGACGACTGCCACGAAGACGCTGCATGGACGGGAGGGACGATGGACGACTGCCACCATACCGACAGAAGCCCATAAAGGCAAGTATATATATGTATTAACATCAACTCTTTCAAACACTAAACTCTTTATTATCTTTACACTTAGGACCCTGGACATCATCATCCTGGGGGCAGAAATGGACCGTGAAGTCCCCCAGAGGCAGTGACGACTGCCACGAAGACGCTGCATGGACGGGAGGGACGATGGACGACTGCCACCATACCGACAGAAGCCCATAAAGGCAAGTATATATCTATTAACATCAACTCTTTCAAACACTAAACTCTTTATTATCTTTACTCTCAGGACCCTGGACATCATCATCCTGGGGGCAGAAATGGACCGTGAAGTCCCCCAGAGGCAGTGACGACTGCCACGAAGACGCTGCATGGACGGGAGGGACGATGGACGACTGCCACCATACCGACAGAAGCCCATAAAGGCAAGTATATATCTATTAACATCAACTCTTTCAAACACTAAACTCTTTATTATCTTTACTCTCAGGACCCTGGACATCATCATCCTGGGGGCAGAAATGGACCGTGAAGTCCCCCAGAGGCAGTGACGACTGCCACGAAGACGCTGCATGGACGGGAGGGACGATGGAGGACTGCCACCATACCGACAGAAGCCCATAAAGGCAAGTATATATCTATTAACATCAACTCTTTCAAACACTAAACTCTTTACTATCTTTACACTTAGGACCCTGGACATCATCATCCTGGGGGCAGAAATGGAGCGTGAAGTCCCCCAGAGGCAGGGACGACTGCCACGAAGACGCTGCATGGACGGGAGGGACGATGGACGACTGCCACCATACCGACAGAAGCCCATAAAGGCAAAAATATACCTATTAACATCAACTCTTTCAAACACTAAACTCTTTATTATCTTTACACTTAGGACCCTGGACATCATCATCCTGGGGGCAGAAATGGACCGTGAAGTCCCCCAGAGGCAGTGACGACTGCCACGAAGACGCTGCATGGACGGGAGGGACGATGGACGACTGCCACCATACCGACAGAAGCCCATAAAGGCAAGTATATACCTATTAACATCAACTCTTTCAAGCACTAAACTCTTTATTATCTTTACTCTCAGGACCCTGGACATCATCATCCTGGGGGCAGAAATGGAGCGTGAAGTCCCCCAGAGGCAGTGACGACTGCCACGAAGACGCTGCATGGACGGGAGGGACGATGGACGACTGCCACCATACCGACAGAAGCCCATAAAGGCAAGTATATATATCTATTAACATCAACTCTTTCAAACACTAAACTCTTTATTATCTTTACTCTCAGGACCCTGGACATCATCATCCTGGGGGCAGAAATGGACCGTGAAGTCCCCCAGAGGCAGTGACGACTGCCACGAAGACGCTGCATGGACGGGAGGGACGATGGACGACTGCCACCATACCGACAGAAGCCCATAAAGGCAAGTATTTATATCTATTAACATCAACTCTTTCAAACACTAAACTCTTTATTATCTTTACACTCAGGACCCTTGACATCATCATCCTGGGGGCAGAAATGGAGCGTGAAGTCCCCCAGAGGCAGTGACGACTGCCACGAAGACGCTGCATGGACGGGAGGGACGATGGACGACTGCCACCATACCGACAGAAGCCCATAAAGGCAAGTATATATATCTATTAACATCAACTCTTTGAAACACTAAACTCTTTATTATCTTTACTCTCAGGACCCTGGACATCATCATCCTGGGGGCAGAAATGGAGCGTGAAGTCCCCCAGAGGCAGTGACGACTGCCACGAAGACGCTGCATGGACGGGAGGGACGATGGACGACTGCCACCATACCGACAGAAGCCCATAAAGGCAAGTATATATATCTATTAACATCAACTCTTTCAAACACTAAACTCTTTATTATCTTTACTCTCAGGACCCTGGACATCATCATCCTGGGGGCAGAAATGGAGCGTGAAGTCCCCCAGAGGCAGTGACGACTGCCACGAAGACGCTGCATGGACGGGAGGGACGATGGACGACTGCCACCATACCGACAGAAGCCCATAAAGGCAAGTATATATATCTATTAACATCAACTCTTTCAAACACTAAACTCTTTATTATCTTTACTCTCAGGACCCTAGACATCATCATCCTGGGGGCAGAAATGGAGCGTGAAGTCCCCCAGAGGCAGTGACGACTGCCACGAAGACGCTGCATGGACGGGAGGGACGATGGACGACTGCCACCATACCGACAGAAGCCCATAAAGGCAAGTATATATATCTATTAACATCAACTCTTTCAAACACTAAACTCTTTATTATCTTTACACTCAGGACCCTGGACATCATCATCCTGGGGGCAGAAATGGAGCGTGAAGTCCCCCAGAGGCAGTGACGACTGCCACGAAGACGCTGCATGGACGGGAGGGACGATGGACGACTGCCACCATACCGACAGAAGCCCATAAAGGCAAGTATATATATCTATTAACATCAACTCTTTCAAACACTAAACTCTTTATTATCTTTACTCTCAGGACCCTGGACATCATCATCCTGGGGGCAGAAATGGAGCGTGAAGTCCCCCGGAGGCAGTGACGACTGCCACGAAGACGCTGCATGGACGGGAGGGACGATGGACGACTGCCACCATACCGACAGAAGCCCATAAAGGCAAGTATATATATCTATTAACATCAACTCTTTCAAACACTAAACTCTTTATTATCTTTACTCTCAGGACCCTGGACATCATCATCCTGGGGGCAGAAATGGAGCGTGAAGTCCCCCAGAGGCAGGGACGACTGCCACGAAGACGCTGCATGGACGGGAGGGACGATGGACGACTGCCACCATACCGACAGAAGCCCATAAAGGCAAGTATTTATATCTATTAACATCAACTCTTTCAAACCCTAAACTCTTTATTATCTTTACACTCAGGACCCTTGACATCATCATCCTGGGGGCAGAAATGGAGCGTGAAGTCCCCCAGAGGCAGTGACGACTGCCACGAAGACGCTGCATGGACGGGAGGGACGATGGACGACTGCCACCATACCGACAGAAGCCCATAAAGGCAAGTATATATATCTATTAACATCAACTCTTTCAAACACTAAACTCTTTATTATCTTTACTCTCAGGACCCTGGACATCATCATCCTGGGGGCAGAAATGGAGCGTGAAGTCCCCCAGAGGCAGTGACGACTGCCACGAAGACGCTGCATGGACGGGAGGGACGATGGACGACTGCCACCATACCGACAGAAGCCCATAAAGGCAAGTATATATATCTATTAACATCAACTCTTTCAAACACTAAACTCTTTGTTATCTTTACTCTCAGGACCCTGGACATCATCATCCTGGGGGCAGAAATGGAGCGTGAAGTCCCCCAGAGGCAGTGACGACTGCCACGAAGACGCTGCATGGACGGGAGGGACGATGGACGACTGCCACCATACCGACAGAAGCCCATAAAGGCAAGTATATATATCTATTAACATCAACTCTTTCAAACACTAAACTCTTTATTATCTTTACTCTCAGGACCCTGGACATCATCATCCTGGGGGCAGAAATGGAGCGTGAAGTCCCCCAGAGGCAGTGACGACTGCCACGAAGACGCTGCATGGACGGGAGGGACGATGGACGACTGCCACCATACCGACAGAAGCCCATAAAGGCAAGTATATATATGTATTAACATCAACTCTTTCAAACACTAAACTCTTTATTATCTTTACACTTAGGACCCTGGACATCATCATCCTGAGGGCAGAAATGGACCGTGAAGTCCCCCAGAGGCAGTGACGACTGCCACGAAGACGCTGCATGGACGGGAGGGACGATGGACGACTGCCACCATACCGACAGAAGCCCATAAAGGCAAGTATATATCTATTAACATCAACTCTTTCAAACACTAAACTCTTTATTATCTTTACTCTCAGGACCCTGGACATCATCATCCTGGGGGCAGAAATGGACCGTGAAGTCCCCCAGAGGCAGTGACGACTGCCACGAAGACGCTGCATGGACGGGAGGGACGATGGACGACTGCCACCATACCGACAGAAGCCCATAAAGGCAAGAATATATATCTATTAACATCAACTCTTTCAAACACTAAACTCTTTATTATCTTTACACTTAGGACCCTGGACATCATCATCCTGGGGGCAGAAATGGACCGTGAAGTCCCCCAGAGGCAGTGACGACTGCCACGAAGACGCTGCATGGACGGGAGGGACGATGGACGACTGCCACCATACCGACAGAAGCCCATAAAGGCAAGAATATATATCTATTAACATCAACTCTTTCAAACACTAAACTCTTTATTATCTTTACTCTCAGGACCCTGGACATCATCATCCTGGGGGCAGAAATGGAGCGTGAAGTCCCCCAGAGGCAGTGACGACTGCCACGAAGACGCTGCATGGACGGGAGGGACGATGGACGACTGCCACCATACCGACAGAAGCCCATAAAGGCAAGTATATATATCTATTAACATCAACTCTTTCAAACACTAAACTCTTTATTATCTTTACTCTCAGGACCCTGGACATCATCATCCTGGGGGCAGAAATGGAGCGTGAAGTCCCCCAGAGGCAGTGACGACTGCCACGAAGACGCTGCATGGACGGGAGGGACGATGGACGACTGCCACCATTCCGACAGAAGCCCATAAAGGCAAGTATATATATCTATTAACATCAACTCTTTCAAACACTAAACTCTTTATTATCTTTACTCTCAGGACCCTGGACATCATCATCCTGGGGGCAGAAATGGAGCGTGAAGTCCCCCAGAGGCAGTGACGACTGCCACGAAGACGCTGCATGGACGGGAGGGACGATGGACGACTGCCACCATACCGACAGAAGCCCATAAAGGCAAGTATATATATCTATTAACATCAACTCTTTCAAACACTAAACTCTTTATTATCTTTTACTCTCAGGACCCTGGACATCATCATCCTGGGGGCAGAAATGGAGCGTGAAGTCCCCCAGAGGCAGTGACGACTGCCACGAAGACGCTGCATGGACGGGAGGGACGATGGACGACTGCCACCATACCGACAGAAGCCCATAAAGGCAAGTATATATATGTATTAACATCAACTCTTTCAAACACTAAACTCTTTATTATCTTTACACTTAGGACCCTGGACATCATCATCCTGAGGGCAGAAATGGACCGTGAAGTCCCCCAGAGGCAGTGACGACTGCCACGAAGACGCTGCATGGACGGGAGGGACGATGGACGACTGCCACCATACCGACAGAAGCCCATAAAGGCAAGTATATATCTATTAACATCAACTCTTTCAAACACTAAACTCTTTATTATCTTTACTCTCAGGACCCTGGACATCATCATCCTGGGGGCAGAAATGGAGCGTGAAGTCCCCCAGAGGCAGTGACGACTGCCACGAAGACGCTGCATGGACGGGAGGGACGATGGACGACTGCCACCATACCGACAGAAGCCCATAAAGGCAAGAATATATATCTATTAACATCAACTCTTTCAAACACTAAACTCTTTATTATCTTTACACTTAGGACCCTGGACATCATCATCCTGGGGGCAGAAATGGACCGTGAAGTCCCCCAGAGGCAGTGACGACTGCCACGAAGACGCTGCATGGACGGGAGGGACGATGGACGACTTCCACCATACCGACAGAAGCCCATAAAGGCAAGAATATATATCTATTAACATCAACTCTTTCAAACACTAAACTCTTTATTATCTTTACTCTCAGGACCCTGGACATCATCATCCTGGGGGCAGAAATGGAGCGTGAAGTCCCCCAGAGGCAGTGACGACTGCCACGAAGACGCTGCATGGACGGGAGGGACGATGGACGACTGCCACCATACCGACAGAAGCCCATAAAGGCAAGTATATATATCTATTAACATCAACTCTTTCAAACACTAAACTCTTTATTATCTTTACTCTCAGGACCCTGGACATCATCATCCTGGGGGCAGAAATGGAGCGTGAAGTCCCCCAGAGGCAGTGACGACTGCCACGAAGACGCTGCATGGACGGGAGGGACGATGGACGACTGCCACCATTCCGACAGAAGCCCATAAAGGCAAGTATATATATCTATTAACATCAACTCTTTCAAACACTAAACTCTTTATTATCTTTACACTCAGGACCCTGGACATCATCATCCTGGGGGCAGAAATGGAGCGTGAAGTCCCCCAGAGGCAGTGACGACTGCCACGAAGACGCTGCATGGACGGGAGGAACGATGGACGACTGCCACCATACCGACAGAAGCCCATAAAGGCAAGTATATATATCTATTAACATCAACTCTTTCAAACACTAAACTCTTTATTATCTTTACTCTCAGGACCCTGGACATCATCATCCTGGGAGCAGAAATGGAGCGTGAAGTCCCCCAGAGGCAGGGACGACTGCCACGAAGACGCTGCATGGACGGGAGGGACGATGGACGACTGCCACCATACCGACAGAAGCCCATAAAGGCAAGTATATATATGTATTAACATCAACTCTTTCAAACACTAAACTCTTTATTATCTTTACACTTAGGACCCTGGACATCATCATCCTGGGGGCAGAAATGGACCGTGAAGTCCCCCAGAGGCAGTGACGACTGCCACGAAGACGCTGCATGGACGGGAGGGACGATGGACGACTGCCACCATACCGACAGAAGCCCATAAAGGCAAGTATATATCTATTAACATCAACTCTTTCAAACACTAAACTCTTTATTATCTTTACTCTCAGGACCCTGGACATCATCATCCTGGGGGCAGAAATGGACCGTGAAGTCCCCCAGAGGCAGTGACGACTGCCACGAAGACGCTGCATGGACGGGAGGGACGATGGACGACTTCCACCATACCGACAGAAGCCCATAAAGGCAAGTATATATATCTATTAACATCAACTCTTTCAAACATTAAACTCTTTATTATCTTTACACTTAGGACCCTGGACATCATCATCCTGGGGGCAGAAATGGAGCGTGAAGTCCCCCAGAGGCAGTGACGACTGCCACGAAGACGCTGCATGGACGGGAGGGACGATGGACGACTGCCACCATACCGACAGAAGCCCATAAAGGCAAGTATATATATCTATTAACATCAACTCTTTCAAACACTAAACTCTTTATTATCTTTACTCTCAGGACCCTGGACATCATCATCCTGGGGGCAGAAATGGAGCGTGAAGTCCCCCAGAGGCAGTGACGACTGCCACGAAGACGCTGCATGGACGGGAGGGACGATGGACGACTGCCACCATACCGACAGAAGCCCATAAAGGCAAGAATATATATCTATTAACATCAACTCTTTCAAACACTAAACTCTTTATTATCTTTACTCTCAGGAACCTGGACATCATCATCCTGGGGGCAGAAATGGACCGTGAAGTCCCCCAGAGGCAGTGACGACTGCCACGAAGACGCTGCATGGACGGGAGGGACGATGGGCGACTGCCACCATACCGACAGAAGCCCATAAAGGCAAGTATATATCTATTAACATCAACTCTTTCAAACACTAAACTCTTTATTATCTTTACTCTCAGGACCCTGGACATCATCATCCTGGGGGCAGAAATGGACCGTGAAGTCCCCCAGAGGCAGTGACGACTGCCACGAAGACGCTGCATGGACGGGAGGGACGATGGGCGACTGCCACCATACCGACAGAAGCCCATAAAGGCAAGTATATATCTATTAACATCAACTCTTTCAAACACTAAACTCTTTATTATCTTTACTCTCAGGACCCTGGACATCATCATCCTGGGGGCAGAAATGGACCGTAAAGTCCCCTAGAGGCAGTGACGACTGCCACGAAGACGCTGCATGGACGGGAGGGACGATGGGCGACTGCCACCATACCGACAGAAGCCCATAAAGGCAAGTATATATCTATTAACATCAACTCTTTCAAACACTAAACTCTTTATTATCTTTACTCTCAGGACCCTGGACATCATCATCCTGGGGGCAGAAATGGACCGTAAAGTCCCCTAGAGGCAGTGACGACTGCCACGAAGACGCTGCATGGACGGGAGGGACGATGGACGACTGCCACCATACCGACAGAAGCCCATAAAGGCAAAAATATATCTATTAACATCAACTCTTTCAAACACTAAACTCTTTATTATCTTTACACTTAGGACCCTTGACATCATCATCCTGGGGGCAGAAATGGACCGTGAAGTCCCCCAGAGGCAGTGACGACTGCCACGAAGACGCTGCATGGACGGGAGGGACGATGGGCGACTGCCACCATACCGACAGAAGCCCATAAAGGCAAGTATATATCTATTAACATCAACTCTTCCAAACACTAAACTCTTCATTATCTTTACTCTCAGGACCCTGGACATCATCATCCTGGGGGCAGAAATGGACCGTGAAGTCCCCCAGAGGCAGTGACGACTGCTACGAAGACGCTCCATGGACGGGAGGGACGATGGGCGACTGCCACCATACCGACAGAAGCCCATAAAGGCAAGTATATATCTATTAACATCAACTCTTTCAAACACTAAACTCTTTATTATCTTTACTCTCAGGACCCTGGACATCATCATCCTGGGGGCAGAAATGGACCGTGAAGTCCCCCAGAGGCAGTGACGACTGCCACGAAGACGCTGCATGGACGGGAGGACGATGGACGACTGCCACCATACCGACAGAAGCCCATAAAGGCAAGTATATATCTATTAACATCAACTCTTTCAAACACTAAACTCTTTATTATCTTTACTCTCAGGACCCTGGACATCATCATCCTGGGGGCAGAAATGGACCGTGAAGTCCCCCAGAGGCAGTGACGACTGCCACGAAGACGCTGCATGGACGGGAGGACGATGGACGACTGCCACCATACCGACAGAAGCCCATAAAGGCAAGTATATATCTATTAACATCAACTCTTTCAAACACTAAACTCTTTATTATCTTTACTCTCAGGACCCTGGACATCATCATCCTGGGGGCAGAAATGGACCGTAAAGTCCCCTAGAGGCAGTGACGACTGCCACGAAGACGCTGCATGGACGGGAGGGACGATGGGCGACTGCCACCATACCGACAGAAGCCCATAAAGGCAAGTATATATCTATTAACATCAACTCTTTCAAACACTAAACTCTTTATTATCTTTACTCTCAGGACCCTGGACATCATCATCCTGGGGGCAGAAATGGACCGTAAAGTCCCCTAGAGGCAGTGACGACTGCCACGAAGACGCTGCATGGACGGGAGGGACGATGGACGACTGCCACCATACCGACAGAAGCCCATAAAGGCAAAAATATATCTATTAACATCAACTCTTTCAAACACTAAACTCTTTATTATCTTTACACTTAGGACCCTTGACATCATCATCCTGGGGGCAGAAATGGACCGTGAAGTCCCCCAGAGGCAGTGACGACTGCCACGAAGACGCTGCATGGACGGGAGGGACGATGGGCGACTGCCACCATACCGACAGAAGCCCATAAAGGCAAGTATATATCTATTAACATCAACTCTTCCAAACACTAAACTCTTCATTATCTTTACTCTCAGGACCCTGGACATCATCATCCTGGGGGCAGAAATGGACCGTGAAGTCCCCCAGAGGCAGTGACGACTGCTACGAAGACGCTCCATGGACGGGAGGGACGATGGGCGACTGCCACCATACCGACAGAAGCCCATAAAGGCAAGTATATATCTATTAACATCAACTCTTTCAAACACTAAACTCTTTATTATCTTTACTCTCAGGACCCTGGACATCATCATCCTGGGGGCAGAAATGGACCGTGAAGTCCCCCAGAGGCAGTGACGACTGCCACGAAGACGCTGCATGGACGGGAGGACGATGGACGACTGCCACCATACCGACAGAAGCCCATAAAGGCAAGTATATATCTATTAACATCAACTCTTTCAAACACTAAACTCTTTATTATCTTTACTCTCAGGACCCTGGACATCATCATCCTGGGGGCAGAAATGGACCGTGAAGTCCCCCAGAGGCAGTGACGACTGCCACGAAGACGCTGCATGGACGGGAGGACGATGGACGACTGCCACCATACCGACAGAAGCCCATAAAGGCAAGTATATATCTATTAACATCAACTCTTTCAAACACTTAACTCTTTACTATATTTACTCTCAGGACCCTGGACATCATCATCCTGGGGGCAGAAATGGACCGTGAAGTCCCCCAGAGGCAGTGACGACTGCCACGAAGACGCTGCATGGACGGGAGGGACGATGGACGACTGCCACCATACCGACAGAAGCCCATAAAGGCAAGTATATATCTATTAACATCAACTCTTTCAAACACTAAACTCTTTATTATCTTTACTCTCAGGACCCTGGACATCATCATCCTGGGGGCAGAAATGGAGCGTGAAGTCCCCCAGAGGCAGTGACGACTGCCAGGAAGACGCTGCATGGACGGGAGGGACGATGGACGACTGCCACCATACCGACAGAAGCCCATAAAGGCAAGAATATATATCTATTAACATCAACTCTTTCAAACACTAAACTCTTTATTATCTTTACTCTCAGGAACCTGGACATCATCATCCTGGGGGCAGAAATGGACCGTGAAGTCCCCCAGAGGCAGTGACGACTGCCACGAAGACGCTGCATGGACGGGAGGGACGATGGACGACTGCCACCATACCGACAGAAGCCCATAAAGGCAAGAATATATATCTATTAACATCAACTCTTTCAAACACTAAACTCTTTATTATCTTTACACTTAGGACCCTGGACATCATCATCCTGGGGGCAGAAATGGACCGTGAAGTCCCCCAGAGGCAGTGACGACTGCCACGAAGACGCTGCATGGACGGGAGGGACGATGGACGACTGCCACCATACCGACAGAAGCCCATAAAGGCAAGTATATATATCTATTAACATCAACTCTTTCAAACACTAAACTCTTTATTATCTTTACTCTCAGGACCCTGGACATCATCATCCTGGGGGCAGAAATGGAGCGTGAAGTCCCCCAGAGGCAGTGACGACTGCCACGAAGACGCTGCATGGACGGGAGGGACGATGGACGACTGCCACCATACCGACAGAAGCCCATAAAGGCAAGTATATATATCTATTAACATCAACTCTTTCAAACACTAAACTCTTTATTATCTTTACTCTCAGGACCCTGGACATCATCATCCTGGGGGCAGAAATGGAGCGTGAAGTCCCCCAGAGGCAGTGACGACTGCCACGAAGACGCTGCATGGACGGGAGGGACGATTGACGACTGCCACCATTCCGACAGAAGCCCATAAAGGCAAGTATATATATCTATTAACATCAACTCTTTCAAACACTAAACTCTTTATTATCTTTACACTCAGGACCCTGGATATCATCATCCTGGGGGCAGAAATGGAGCGTGAAGTCCCCCAGAGGCAGTGACGACTGCCACGAAGACGCTGCATGGACGGGAGGAACGATGGACGACTGCCACCATACCGACAGAAGCCCATAAAGGCAAGTATATATATCTATTAACATCAACTCTTTCAAACACTAAACTCTTTATTATCTTTACTCTCAGGACCCTGGACATCATCATCCTGGGAGCAGAAATGGAGCGTGAAGTCCCCCAGAGGCAGGGACGACTGCCACGAAGACGCTGCATGGACGGGAGGGACGATGGACGACTGCCACCATACCGACAGAAGCCCATAAAGGCAAGTATATATATGTATTAACATCAACTCTTTCAAACACTAAACTCTTTATTATCTTTACACTTAGGACCCTGGACATCATCATCCTGGGGGCAGAAATGGACCGTGAAGTCCCCCAGAGGCAGTGACGACTGCCACGAAGACGCTGCATGGACGGGAGGGACGATGGACGACTGCCACCATACCGACAGAAGCCCATAAAGGCAAGTATATATCTATTAACATCAACTCTTTCAAACACTAAACTCTTTATTATCTTTACTCTCAGGACCCTGGACATCATCATCCTGGGGGCAGAAATGGACCGTGAAGTCCCCCAGAGGCAGTGACGACTGCCACGAAGACGCTGCATGGACGGGAGGGACGATGGACGACTGCCACCATACCGACAGAAGCCCATAAAGGCAAGAATATATATCTATTAACATCAACTCTTTCAAACATTAAACTCTTTATTATCTTTACACTTAGGACCCTGGACATCATCATCCTGGGGGCAGAAATGGAGCGTGAAGTCCCCCAGAGGCAGTGACGACTGCCACGAAGACGCTGCATGGACGGGAGGGACGATGGACGACTGCCACCATACCGACAGAAGCCCATAAAGGCAAGTATATATATCTATTAACATCAACTCTTTCAAACACTAAACTCTTTATTATCTTTACTCTCAGGACCCTGGACATCATCATCCTGGGGGCAGAAATGGAGCGTGAAGTCCCCCAGAGGCAGTGACGACTGCCACGAAGACGCTGCATGGACGGGAGGGACGATGGACGACTGCCACCATACCGACAGAAGCCCATAAAGGCAAGAATATATATCTATTAACATCAACTCTTTCAAACACTAAACTCTTTATTATCTTTACTCTCAGGACCCTGGACATCATCATCCTGGGGGCAGAAATGGAGCGTGAAGTCCCCCAGAGGCAGTGACGACTGCCACGAAGACGCTGCATGGACGGGAGGGACGATGGACGACTGCCACCATACCGACAGAAGCCCATAAAGGCAAGAATATATATCTATTAACATCAACTCTTTCAAACACTAAACTCTTTATTATCTTTTACTCTCAGGACCCTGGACATCATCATCCTGGGGGCAGAAATGGAGCGTGAAGTCCCCCAGAGGCAGTGACGACTGCCACGAAGACGCTGCATGGACGGGAGGGACGATTGACGACTGCCACCATTCCGACAGAAGCCCATAAAGGCAAGTATATATATCTATTAACATCAACTCTTTCAAACACTAAACTCTTTATTATCTTTACACTCAGGACCCTGGATATCATCATCCTGGGGGCAGAAATGGAGCGTGAAGTCCCCCAGAGGCAGTGACGACTGCCACGAAGACGCTGCATGGACGGGAGGAACGATGGACGACTGCCACCATACCGACAGAAGCCCATAAAGGCAAGTATATATATCTATTAACATCAACTCTTTCAAACACTAAACTCTTTATTATCTTTACTCTCAGGACCCTGGACATCATCATCCTGGGAGCAGAAATGGAGCGTGAAGTCCCCCAGAGGCAGGGACGACTGCCACGAAGACGCTGCATGGACGGGAGGGACGATGGACGACTGCCACCATACCGACAGAAGCCCATAAAGGCAAGTATATATATGTATTAACATCAACTCTTTCAAACACTAAACTCTTTATTATCTTTACACTTAGGACCCTGGACATCATCATCCTGGGGGCAGAAATGGACCGTGAAGTCCCCCAGAGGCAGTGACGACTGCCACGAAGACGCTGCATGGACGGGAGGGACGATGGACGACTGCCACCATACCGACAGAAGCCCATAAAGGCAAGTATATATCTATTAACATCAACTCTTTCAAACACTAAACTCTTTATTATCTTTACTCTCAGGACCCTGGACATCATCATCCTGGGGGCAGAAATGGACCGTGAAGTCCCCCAGAGGCAGTGACGACTGCCACGAAGACGCTGCATGGACAGGAGGGACGATGGACGACTGCCACCATACCGACAGAAGCCCATAAAGGCAAGAATATATATCTATTAACATCAACTCTTTCAAACATTAAACTCTTTATTATCTTTACACTTAGGACCCTGGACATCATCATCCTGGGGGCAGAAATGGAGCGTGAAGTCCCCCAGAGGCAGTGACGACTGCCACGAAGACGCTGCATGGACGGGAGGGACGATGGACGACTGCCACCATACCGACAGAAGCCCATAAAGGCAAGTATATATATCTATTAACATCAACTCTTTCAAACACTAAACTCTTTATTATCTTTACTCTCAGGACCCTGGACATCATCATCCTGGGGGCAGAAATGGAGCGTGAAGTCCCCCAGAGGCAGTGACGACTGCCACGAAGACGCTGCATGGACGGGAGGGACGATGGACGACTGCCACCATACCGACAGAAGCCCATAAAGGCAAGAATATATATCTATTAACATCAACTCTTTCAAACACTAAACTCTTTATTATCTTTACTCTCAGGAACCTGGACATCATCATCCTGGGGGCAGAAATGGAGCGTGAAGTCCCCCAGAGGCAGTGACGACTGCCACGAAGACGCTGCATGGACGGGAGGGACGATGGGCGACTGCCACCATACCGACAGAAGCCCATAAAGGCAAGTATATATATCTATTAACATCAACTCTTTCAAACACTAAACTCTTTATTATCTTTACTCTCAGGACCCTGGACATCATCATCCTGGGGGCAGAAATGGACCGTGAAGTCCCCCAGAGGCAGTGACGACTGCCACGAAGACGCTGCATGGACGGGAGGGACGATGGGCGACTGCCACCATACCGACAGAAGCCCATAAAGGCAAGTATATATCTATTAACATCAACTCTTTCAAACACTAAACTCTTTATTATCTTTACTCTCAGGACCCTGGACATCATCATCCTGGGGGCAGAAATGGACCGTAAAGTCCCCTAGAGGCAGTGATGACTGCCACGAAGACGCTGCATGGACGGGAGGGACGATGGACGACTGCCACCATACCGACAGAAGCCCATAAAGGCAAGTATACACATCTATTAACATCAACTCTTTCAAACACTAAACTCATTATTATCTTTACTCTCATGACCCTTGACATCATCATCCTGGGGGCAGAAATGGACCGTGACGTCCCCCAGAGGCAGTGACGACTGCCACGAGGACGCTGCATGGACGGGAGGGACGATGGACAACTGCCACCATACCGACAGAAGCCCATAAAGGCAAGTATATATCTATTAACATCAACTCTTTCAAACACTAAACTCTTTATTATCTTTACTCTCAGGACCCTGGACATCATCATCCTGGGGGCAGAAATGGACCGTAAAGTCCCCCGGAGGCAGTGACGACTGCCACGAAGACGCTGCATGGACGGGAGGGACGATGGACGACTGCCACCATACCGACAGAAGCCCATAAAGGCAAGTATACACATCTATTAACATCAACTCTTTCAAACACTAAACTCTTTATTATCTTTACTCTCAGGACCCTGGACATCATCATCCTGGGGGCAGAAATGGACCGTGAAGTCCCCCAGAGGCAGTGACGACTGCCACGAAGACGCTGCATGGACGGGAGGGACGATGGACGACTGCCACCATACCGACAGAAGCCCATAAAGGCAAGTATTTATATCTATTAACATCAACTCTTTCAAACACTAAACTCTTTATTATCTTTACACTTAGGACCCTGGACATCATCATCCTGGGGGCAGAAATGGACCGTGAAGTCCCCCAGAGGCAGTGACGACTGCCACGAAGACGCTGCATGGACGGGAGGGACGATGGACGACTGCCACCATACCGACAGAAGCCCATAAAGGCAAGAATATATATCTATTAACATCAACTCTTTCAAACACTAAACTCTTTATTATCTTTACTCTCAGGACCCTGGACATCATCATCCTGGGGGCAGAAATGGAGCGTGAAGTCCCCTAGAGGCAGTGACGACTGCCACGAAGACGCTGCATGGACGGGAGGGACGATGGACGACTGCCACCATACCGACAGAAGCCCATAAAGGCAAGAATATATATCTATTAACATCAACTCTTTCAAACACTAAACTCTTTATTATCTTTACTCTCAGGACCCTGGACATCATCATCCTGGGGGCAGAAATGGAGCGTGAAGTCCCCCAGAGGCAGTGACGACTGCCACGAAGACGCTGCATGGACGGGAGGGACGATGGACGACTGCCACCATTCCGACAGAAGCCCATAAAGGCAAGTATATATATCTATTAACATCAACTCTTTCAAACACTAAACTCTTTATTATCTTTACACTCAGGACCCTGGATATCATCATCCTGGGGGCAGAAATGGAGCGTGAAGTCCCCCAGAGGCAGGGACGACTGCCACGAAGACGCTGCATGGACGGGAGGGACGATGGACGACTGCCACCATACCGACAGAAGCCCATAAAGGCAAGTATATATATGTATTAACATCAACTCTTTCAAACACTAAACTCTTTATTATCTTTACACTTAGGACCCTGGACATCATCATCCTGGGGGCAGAAATGGACCGTGAAGTCCCCCAGAGGCAGTGACGACTGCCACGAAGACGCTGCATGGACGGGAGGGACGATGGACGACTGCCACCATACCGACAGAAGCCCATAAAGGCAAGTATATATCTATTAACATCAACTCTTTCAAACACTAAACTCTTTATTATCTTTACTCTCAGGACCCTGGACATCATCATCCTGGGGGCAGAAATGGACCGTGAAGTCCCCCAGAGGCAGTGACGACTGCCACGAAGACGCTGCATGGACGGGAGGGACGATGGACGACTGCCACCATACCGACAGAAGCCCATAAAGGCAAGAATATATATCTATTAACATCAACTCTTTCAAACATTAAACTCTTTATTATCTTTACACTTAGGACCCTGGACATCATCATCCTGGGGGCAGAAATGGGGCGTGAAGTCCCCCAGAGGCAGTGACGACTGCCACGAAGACGCTGCATGGACGGGAGGGACGATGGACGACTGCCACCATACCGACAGAAGCCCATAAAGGCAAGTATATATATCTATTAACATCAACTCTTTCAAACACTAAACTCTTTATTATCTTTACTCTCAGGACCCTGGAAATCATCATCCTGGGGGCAGAAATGGAGCGTGAAGTCCCCCAGAGGCAGTGACGACTGCCACGAAGACGCTGCATGGACGGGAGGGACGATGGGCGACTGCCACCATACCGACAGAAGCCCATAAAGGCAAGTATATATCTATTAACATCAACTCTTTCAAACACTAAACTCTTTATTATCTTTACTCTCAGGACCCTGGACATCATCATCCTGGGGGCAGAAATGGACCGTAAAGTCCCCTAGAGGCAGTGACGACTGCCACGAAGACGCTGCATGGACGGGAGGGACGATGGACGACTGCCACCATACCGACAGAAGCCCATAAAGGCGAGTATACACATCTATTAACATCAACTCTTTCAAACACTAAACTCATTATTATCTTTACTCTCATGACCCTGGACATCATCATCCTGGGGGCAGAAATGGACCGTGACGTCCCCCAGAGGCAGTGACGACTGCCACGAGGACGCTGCATGGACGGGAGGGACGATGGACAACTGCCACCATACCGACAGAAGCCCATAAAGGCAAGTATATATCTATTAACATCAACTCTTTCAAACACTAAACTCTTTATTATCTTTACTCTCAGGACCCTGGACATCATCATCCTGGGGGCAGAAATGGACCGTAAAGTCCCCTAGAGGCAGTGACGACTGCCACGAAGACGCTGCATGGACGGGAGGGACGATGGACGACTGCCACCATACCGACAGAAGCCCATAAAGGCAAGTATACACATCTATTAACATCAACTCTTTCAAACACTAAACTCATTATTATCTTTACTCTCATGACCCTGGACATCATCATCCTGGGGGCAGAAATGGACCGTGACGTCCCCCAGAGGCAGTGACGACTGCCACGAAGACGCTGCATGGACGGGAGGGACGATGGACAACTGCCACCATACCGACAGAAGCCCATAAAGGCAAGTATATATCTATTAACATCAACTCTTTCAAACACTAAACTCTTTATTATCTTTACACTTAGGACCCTTGACATCATCATCCTGGGGGCAGAAATGGACCGTGAAGTCCCCCAGAGGCAGTGACGACTGCCACGAAGACGCTGCATGGACGGGAGGGACGATGGGCGACTGCCACCATACCGACAGAAGCCCATAAAGGCAAGTATATATCTATTAACATCAACTCTTCCAAACACTAAACTCTTCATTATCTTTACTCTCAGGACCCTGGACATCATCATCCTGGGGGCAGAAATGGACCGTGAAGTCCCCCAGAGGCAGTGACGACTGCTACGAAGACGCTCCATGGACGGGAGGGACGATGGGCGACTGCCACCATACCGACAGAAGCCCATAAAGGCAAGTATATATCTATTAGCATCAACTCTTTCAAACACTAAACTCTTTATTATCTTTACTCTCAGGACCCTGGACATCATCATCCTGGGGGCAGAAATGGACCGTGAAGTCCCCCAGAGGCAGTGACGACTGCCACGAAGACGCTGCATGGACGGGAGGACGATGGACGACTGCCACCATACCGACAGAAGCCCATAAAGGCAAGTATATATCTATTAACATCAACTCTTTCAAACACTTAACTCTTTACTATATTTACTCTCAGGACCCTGGACATCATCATCCTGGGGGCAGAAATGGACCGTGAAGTCCCCCAGAGGCAGTGACGACTGCCACGAAGACGCTGCATGGACGGGAGGGACGATGGACGACTGCCACCATACCGACAGAAGCCCATAAAGGCAAGTATATATCTATTAACATCAACTCTTTCAAACACTAAACTCTTTATTATCTTTACTCTCAGGACCCTGGACATCATCATCCTGGGGGCAGAAATGGAGCGTGAAGTCCCCCAGAGGCAGTGACGACTGCCAGGAAGACGCTGCATGGACGGGAGGGACGATGGACGACTGCCACCATACCGACAGAAGCCCATAAAGGCAAGAATATATATCTATTAACATCAACTCTTTCAAACACTAAACTCTTTATTATCTTTACTCTCAGGAACCTGGACATCATCATCGTGGGGGCAGAAATGGAGCGTGAAGTCCCCCAGAGGCAGTGACAACTGCCACGAAGACGCTGCATGGACGGGAGGGACGATGGACGACTGCCACCATACCGACAGAAGCCCATAAAGGCAAGTATATATCTATTAACATCAACTCTTTCAAACACTAAACTCTTTATTATCTTTACTCTCAGGACCCTGGACATCATCATCCTGGGAGCAGAAATGGAGCGTGAAGTCCCCCAGAGGCAGGGACGACTGCCACGAAGACGCTGCATGGACGGGAGGGACGATGGACGACTGCCACCATACCGACAGAAGCCCATAAAGGCAAGTATATATATGTATTAACATCAACTCTTTCAAACACTAAACTCTTTATTATCTTTACACTTAGGACCCTGGACATCATCATCCTGGGGGCAGAAATGGACCGTGAAGTCCCCCAGAGGCAGTGACGACTGCCACGAAGACGCTGCATGGACGGGAGGGACGATGGACGACTGCCACCATACCGACAGAAGCCCATAAAGGCAAGTATATATCTATTAACATCAACTCTTTCAAACACTAAACTCTTTATTATCTTTACTCTCAGGACCCTGGACATCATCATCCTGGGGGCAGAAATGGACCGTGAAGTCCCCCAGAGGCAGTGACGACTGCCACGAAGACGCTGCATGGACGGGAGGGACGATGGACGACTGCCACCATACCGACAGAAGCCCATAAAGGCAAGAATATATATCTATTAACATCAACTCTTTCAAACATTAAACTCTTTATTATCTTTACACTTAGGACCCTGGACATCATCATCCTGGGGGCAGAAATGGGGCGTGAAGTCCCCCAGAGGCAGTGACGACTGCCACGAAGACGCTGCATGGACGGGAGGGACGATGGACGACTGCCACCATACCGACAGAAGCCCATAAAGGCAAGTATATATATCTATTAACATCAACTCTTTCAAACACTAAACTCTTTATTATCTTTACTCTCAGGACCCTGGAAATCATCATCCTGGGGGCAGAAATGAAGCGTGAAGTCCCCCAGAGGCAGTGACGACTGCCACGAAGACGCTGCATGGACGGGAGGGACGATGGACGACTGCCACCATACCGACAGAAGCCCATAAAGGCAAGAATATATATCTATTAACATCAACTCTTTCAAACACTAAACTCTTTATTATCTTTACTCTCAGGAACCTGGACATCATCATCCTGGGGGCAGAAATGGACCGTGAAGTCCCCCAGAGGCAGTGACGACTGCCACGAAGACGCTGCATGGACGGGAGGAACGATGGGCGACTGCCACCATACCGACAGAAGCCCATAAAGGCAAGTATATATCTATTAACATCAACTCTTTCAAACACTAAACTCTTTATTATCTTTACTCTCAGGACCCTGGACATCATCATCCTGGGGGCAGAAATGGACCGTAAAGTCCCCTAGAGGCAGTGACGACTGCCACGAAGACGCTGCATGGACGGGAGGGACGATGGACGACTGCCACCATACCGACAGAAGCCCATAAAGGCGAGTATACACATCTATTAACATCAACTCTTTCAACCACTAAACTCATTATTATCTTTACTCTCATGACCCTGGACATCATCATCCTGGGGGCAGAAATGGACCGTGACGTCCCCCAGAGGCAGTGACGACTGCCACGAGGACGCTGCATGGACGGGAGGGACGATGGACAACTGCCACCATACCGACAGAAGCCCATAAAGGCAAGTATATATCTATTAACATCAACTCTTTCAAACACTAAACTCTTTATTATCTTTACTCTCAGGACCCTGGACATCATCATCCTGGGGGCAGAAATGGACCGTAAAGTCCCCTAGAGGCAGTGACGACTGCCACGAAGACGCTGCATGGACGGGAGGGACGATGGACGACTGCCACCATACCGACAGAAGCCCATAAAGGCAAGTATACACATCTATTAACATCAACTCTTTCAAACACTAAACTCATTATTATCTTTACTCTCATGACCCTGGACATCATCATCCTGGGGGCAGAAATGGACCGTGACGTCCCCCAGAGGCAGTGACGACTGCCACGAGGACGCTGCATGGACGGGAGGGACGATGGACAACTGCCACCATACCGACAGAAGCCCATAAAGGCAAGTATATATCTATTAACATCAACTCTTTCAAACACTAAACTCTTTATTATCTTTACACTTAGGACCCTTGACATCATCATCCTGGGGGCAGAAATGGACCGTGAAGTCCCCCAGAGGCAGTGACGACTGCCACGAAGACGCTGCATGGACGGGAGGGACGATGGGCGACTGCCACCATACCGACAGAAGCCCATAAAGGCAAGTATATATCTATTAACATCAACTCTTCCAAACACTAAACTCTTCATTATCTTTACTCTCAGGACCCTGGACATCATCATCCTGGGGGCAGAAATGGACCGTGAAGTCCCCCAGAGGCAGTGACGACTGCTACGAAGACGCTCCATGGACGGGAGGGACGATGGGCGACTGCCACCATACCGACAGAAGCCCATAAAGGCAAGTATATATCTATTAGCATCAACTCTTTCAAACACTAAACTCTTTATTATCTTTACTCTCAGGACCCTGGACATCATCATCCTGGGGGCAGAAATGGACCGTGAAGTCCCCCAGAGGCAGTGACGACTGCCACGAAGACGCTGCATGGACGGGAGGACGATGGACGACTGCCACCATACCGACAGAAGCCCATAAAGGCAAGTATATATCTATTAACATCAACTCTTTCAAACACTTAACTCTTTACTATATTTACTCTCAGGACCCTGGACATCATCATCCTGGGGGCAGAAATGGACCGTGAAGTCCCCCAGAGGCAGTGACGACTGCCACGAAGACGCTGCATGGACGGGAGGGACGATGGACGACTGCCACCATACCGACAGAAGCCCATAAAGGCAAGTATATATCTATTAACATCAACTCTTTCAAACACTAAACTCTTTATTATCTTTACTCTCAGGACCCTGGACATCATCATCCTGGGGGCAGAAATGGAGCGTGAAGTCCCCCAGAGGCAGTGACGACTGCCAGGAAGACGCTGCATGGACGGGAGGGACGATGGACGACTGCCACTATACCGACAGAAGCCCATAAAGGCAAGAATATATATCTATTAACATCAACTCTTTCAAACACTAAACTCTTTATTATCTTTACTCTCAGGAACCTGGACATCATCATCGTGGGGGCAGAAATGGACCGTGAAGTCCCCCAGAGGCAGTGACAACTGCCACGAAGACGCTGCATGGACGGGAGGGACGATGGACGACTGCCACCATACCGACAGAAGCCCATAAAGGCAAGTATATATCTATTAACATCAACTCTTTCAAACACTAAACTCTTTATTATCTTTACTCTCAGGACCCTGGACATCATCATCCTGGGGGCAGAAATGGACCGTGAAGTCCCCCAGAGGCAGTGACGACTGCCACGAAGACGCTGCATGGACGGGAGGGACGATGGGCGACTGCCACCATACCGACAGAAGCCCATAAAGGCAAGTATTTATCTATTGACATCAACTCTTTCAAACACTAAACTCTTTATTATCTTTACTCTCAGGACCCTGGACATCATCATCCTGGGGGCAAAAATGGACCGTAAAGTCCCCAAGAGGCAGTGACGACTGCCACGAAGACGCTGCATGGACGGGAGGGACGATGGACGACTGCCACCATACCGACAGAAGCCCATAAAGGCAAGTATACACATCTATTAACATCAACTCTTTCAAACACTAAACTCTTTATTATCTTTACTCTCAGGACCCTGGACATCATCATCCTGGGGGCAGAAATGGACCGTAAAGTCCCCTAGAGGCAGTGACGACTGCCACGAAGACGCTGCATGGACGGGAGGGACGATGGACGACTGCCACCATACCGACAGAAGCCCATAAAGGCAAGTATACACATCTATTAACATCAACTCTTTCAAACACTAAACTCATTATTATCTTTACTCTCATGACCCTGGACATCATCATCCTGGGGGCAGAAATGGACCGTGACGTCCCCCAGAGGCAGTGACGACTGCCACGAGGACGCTGCATGGACGGGAGGGACGATGGACAACTGCCACCATACCGACAGAAGCCCATAAAGGCAAGTATATATCTATTAACATCAACTCTTTCAAACACTAAACTCTTTATTATCTTTACACTTAGGACCCTTGACATCATCATCGTGGGGGCAGAAATGGACCGTGAAGTCCCCCAGAGGCAGTGACGACTGCCACGAAGACGCTGCATGGACGGGAGGGACGATGGGCGACTGCCACCATACCGACAGAAGCCCATAAAGGCAAGTATATATCTATTAACATCAACTCTTCCAAACACTAAACTCTTCATTATCTTTACTCTCAGGACCCTGGACATCATCATCCTGGGGGCAGAAATGGACCGTGAAGTCCCCCAGAGGCAGTGACGACTGCTACGAAGACGCTCCATGGACGGGAGGGACGATGGGCGACTGCCACCATACCGACAGAAGCCCATAAAGGCAAGTATATATCTATTAGCATCAACTCTTTCAAACACTAAACTCTTTATTATCTTTACTCTCAGGACCCTGGACATCATCATCCTGGGGGCAGAAATGGACCGTGAAGTCCCCCAGAGGCAGTGACGACTGCCACGAAGACGCTGCATGGACGGGAGGACGATGGACGACTGCCACCATACCGACAGAAGCCCATAAAGGCAAGTATATATCTATTAACATCAACTCTTTCAAACACTTAACTCTTTACTATATTTACTCTCAGGACCCTGGACATCATCATCCTGGGGGCAGAAATGGACCGTGAAGTCCCCCAGAGGCAGTGACGACTGCCAGGAAGACGCTGCATGGACGGGAGGGACGATGGACGACTGCCACCATACCGACAGAAGCCCATAAAGGCAAGAATATATATCTATTAACATCAACTCTTTCAAACACTAAACTCTTTATTATCTTTACTCTCAGGAACCTGGACATCATCATCGTGGGGGCAGAAATGGACCGTGAAGTCCCCCAGAGGCAGTGACAACTGCCACGAAGACGCTGCATGGACGGGAGGGACGATGGACGACTGCCACCATACCGACAGAAGCCCATAAAGGCAAGTATATATCTATTAACATCAACTCTTTCAAACACTAAACTCTTTATTATCTTTACTCTCAGGACCCTGGACATCATCATCCTGGGGGCAGAAATGGACCGTGAAGTCCCCCAGAGGCAGTGACGACTGCCACGAAGACGCTGCATGGACGGGAGGGACGATGGGCGACTGCCACCATACCGACAGAAGCCCATAAAGGCAAGTATTTATCTATTGACATCAACTCTTTCAAACACTAAACTCTTTATTATCTTTACTCTCAGGACCCTGGACATCATCATCCTGGGGGCAGAAATGGACCGTAAAGTCCCCCAGAGGCAGTGACGACTGCCACGAAGACGCTGCATGGACGGGAGGGACGATGGACGACTGCCACCATACCGACAGAAGCCCATAAAGGCAAGTATACACATCTATTAACATCAACTCTTTCAAACACTAAACTCTTTATTATCTTTACTCTCAGGACCCTGGACATCATCATCCTGGGGGCAGAAATGGACCGTGACGTCCCCCAGAGGCAGTGACGACTGCCACGAGGACGCTGCATGGACGGGAGGGACGATGGACAACTGCCACCATACCGACAGAAGCCCATAAAGGCAAGTATATATCTATTAACATCAACTCTTTCAAACACTAAACTCTTTATTATCTTTACACTTAGAACCCTTGACATCATCATCCTGGGGGCAGAAATGGACCGTGAAGTCCCCCAGAGGCAGTGACGACTGCCACGAAGACGCTGCATGGACGGGAGGGACGATGGGCGACTGCCACCATACCGACAGAAGCCCATAAAGGCAAGTATATATCTATTAACATCAACTCTTTCAAACACTAAACTCTTTATTATCTTTACTCTCAGGACCCTGGACATCATCATCCTGGGGGCAGAAATGGACCTTGAAGTCCCCCAGAGGCAGTGACGACTGCCACGAAGACGCTGCATGGACGGGAGGACGATGGACGACTGCCACCATACCGACAGAAGCCCATAAAGGCAAGTATATATCTATTAACATCAACTCTTTCAAACACTAAACTCTTTATTATCTTTACTCTCAGGACCCTGGACATCATCATCCTGGGGGCAGAAATGGACCGTGAAGTCCCCCAGAGGCAGTGACGACTGCCACGAAGACGCTGCATGGACGGGAGGACGATGGACGACTGCCACCATACCGACAGAAGCCCATAAAGGCAAGTATATATCTATTAACATCAACTCTTTCAAACACTTAACTCTTTATTATCTTTACTCTCAGGACCCTGGACATCATCATCCTGGGGGCAGAAATGGACCGTGAAGTCCCCCAGAGGCAGTGACGACTGCCACGAAGACGCTGCATGGACGGGAGGGACGATGGACGACTGCCACCATACCGACAGAAGCCCATAAAGGCAAGTATATATCTATTAACATCAACTCTTTCAAACACTAAACTCTTTATTATCTTTACTCTCAGGACCCTGGACATCATCATCCTGGGGGCAGAAATGGAGCGTGAAGTCCCCCAGAGGCAGTGACGACTGCCACGAAGACGCTGCATGGACGGGAGGGACGATGGACGACTGCCACCATACCGACAGAAGCCCATAAAGGCAAGTATATATCTATTAACATCAACTCTTTCAAACACTAAACTCTTTATTATCTTTACACTTAGGACCCTGGACATCATCATCCTGGGGGCAGAAATGGAGCGTGAAGTCCCCCAGAGGCAGGGACGACTGCCACGAAGACGCTGCATGGACGGGAGGGACGATGGACGACTGCCACCATACCGACAGAAGCCCATAAAGGCAAAAATATATCTATTAACATCAACTCTTTCAAACACTAAACTCTTTATTATCTTTACACTTAGGACCCTGGACATCATCATCCTGGGGGCAGAAATGGAGCGTGAAGTCCCCCAGAGGCAGGGACGACTGCCACGAAGACGCTGCATGGACGGGAGGGACGATGGACGACTGCCACCATACCGACAGAAGCCCATAAAGGCAAAAATATATCTATTAACATCAACTCTTTCAAACACTAAACTCTTTATTATCTTTACACTTAGAACCCTTGACATCATCATCCTGGGGGCAGAAATGGACCGTGAAGTCCCCCAGAGGCAGTGACGACTGCCACGAAGACGCTGCATGGACGGGAGGGACGATGGGCGACTGCCACCATACCGACAGAAGCCCATAAAGGCAAGTATATATCTATTAACATCAACTCTTTCAAACACTAAACTCTTTATTATCTTTACTCTCAGGACCCTGGACATCATCATCCTGGGGGCAGAAATGGACCGTGAAGTCCCCCAGAGGCAGTGACGACTGCCACGAAGACGCTGCATGGACGGGAGGACGATGGACGACTGCCACCATACCGACAGAAGCCCATAAAGGCAAGTATATATCTATTAACATCAACTCTTTCAAACACTAAACTCTTTATTATCTTTACTCTCAGGACCCTGGACATCATCATCCTGGGGGCAGAAATGGACCGTGAAGTCCCCCAGAGGCAGTGACGACTGCCACGAAGACGCTGCATGGACGGGAGGACGATGGACGACTGCCACCATACCGACAGAAGCCCATAAAGGCAAGTATATATCTATTAACATCAACTCTTTCAAACACTAAACTCTTTATTATCTTTACTCTCAGTTCCCTGGACATCATCATCCTGGGGGCAGAAATGGACCGTGAAGTCCCCCAGAGGCAGTGACGACTGCCACGAAGACGCTGCATGGACGGGAGGGACGATGGACGACTGCCACCATACCGACAGAAGCCCATAAAGGCAAGTATATATCTATTAACATCAACTCTTTCAAACACTAAACTCTTTATTATCTTTACTCTCAGGACCCTGGACATCATCATCCTGGGGGCAGAAATGGAGCGTGAAGTCCCCCAGAGGCAGTGACGACTGCCACGAAGACGCTGCATGGACGGGAGGGACGATGGACGACTGCCACCATACCGACAGAAGCCCATAAAGGCAAGTATATATATCTATTAACATCAACTCTTTCAAACACTAAACTCTTTATTATCTTTACTCTCAGGACCCTGGACATCATCATCCTGGGGGCAGAAATGGACCGTGAAGTCCCCCAGAGGCAGGGACGACTGCCACGAAGACGCTGCATGGACGGGAGGGACGATGGGCGACTGCCACCATACCGACAGAAGCCCATAAAGGCAAGTGTATATCTATTAACATCAACTCTTTCAAACACTAAACTCTTTATTATCTTTACTCTCAGGACCCTGGACATCATCATCCTGGGGGCAGAAATGGACCGTGAAGTCCCCCAGAGGCAGTGACGACTGCCACGAAGACGCTGCATGGACGGGAGGGACGATAGACGACTGCCACCATACCGACAGAAGCCCATAAAGGCAAGTATATATCTATTAACATCAACTCTTTCAAACACTAAACTCTTTATTATCTTTACTCTCAGGACCCTGGACATCATCATCCTGGGGGCAGAAATGGACCGTGAAGTCCCCCAGAGGCAGTGACGACTGCCACGAAGACGCTGCATGGACGGGAGGGACGATGGGCGACTGCCACCATACCGACAGAAGCCCATAAAGGCAAGTATATATCTATTAACATCAACTCTTTCAAACACTAAACTCTTTATTATCTTTACTCTCAGGACCCTGGACATCATCATCCTGGGGGCAGAAATGGACCGTGAAGTCCCCCAGAGGCAGTGACGACTGCCACGAAGACGCTGCATGGACGGGAGGACGATGGACGACTGCCACCATACCGACAGAAGCCCATAAAGGCAAGTATATATCTATTAACATCAACTCTTTCAAACACTAAACTCTTTATTATCTTTACTCTCAGGACCCTGGACATCATCATCCTGGGGGCAGAAATGGACCGTGAAGTCAACCAGAGGCAGGGACGACTGCCACGAAGACGCTGCATGGACGGGAGGACGATGGACGACTGCCACCATACCGACAGAAGCCCATAAAGGCAAGTATATATCTATTAACATCAACTCTTTCATACACTAAACTCTTTATTATCTTTACACTTAGGACCCTGGACATCATCATCCTGGGGGCAGAAATGGACCGTGAAGTCCCCCAGAGGCAGTGACGACTGCCACGAAGACGCTGCATGGACGGGAGGGACGATGGACGACTGCCACCATACCGACAGAAGCCCATAAAGGCAAGTATACACCTATTGACATCAAGTCTTTCAAACACTAAACTCTTTATTATCTTTACACTTAGGACCCTAGGCATCATCATCCTGGGGGTAGAAATGGAGCGTGAAGTCCCCCAGAGGCAGTGACGACTGCCACGAAGACGCTGCATGGACGGGAGGGACGATGGGCGACTGCCACCATACCGACAGAAGCCCATAAAGGCAAGTATATATTTATTAACATCAACTCTTCCAAACACTAAACTCTTCATTATCTTTACTCTCAGGACCCTGGACATCATCATCCTGGGGGCAGAAATGGACCGTGAAGTCCCCCAGAGGCAGTGACGACTGCCACGAAGACGCTGCATGGACGGGAGGGACGATGGGCGACTGCCACCATACCGACAGAAGCCCATAAAGGCAAGTATATATCTATTAACATCAACTCTTTCAAACACTAAACTCTTTATTATCTTTACTCTCAGGACCCTGGACATCATCATCCTGGGGGCAGAAATGGACCGTGAAGTCCCCCAGAGGCAGTGACGACTGCCACGAAGACGCTGCATGGACGGGAGGGACGATGGACGACTGCCACCATACCGACAGAAGCCCATAAAGGCAAGTATACACATCTATTAACATCAACTCTTTCAAACACTAAACTCTTTATTATCTTTACACTTAGGACCCTGGACATCATCATCCTGGGGGCAGAAATGGACCGTGAAGTAACCCAGAGGCAGTGACGACTGCCACGAAGACGCTGCATGGACGGGAGGGACGATGGACGACTGCCACCATACCGACAGAAGCCCATAAAGGCAAGTATATATCTATTAACATCAACTCTTTCAAACACTAAACTCTTTATTATCTTTACTCTCAGGACCCTGGACATCATCATCCTGGGGGCAGAAATGGAGCGTGAAGTCCCCCAGAGGCAGTGACGACTGCCACGAAGACGCTGCATGGACGGGAGGGACGATGGACGACTGCCACCATACCGACAGAAGCCCATAAAGGCAAGTATATATATCTATTAACATCAACTCTTTCAAACACTAAACTCTTTATTATCTTTACTCTCAGGACCCTGGACATCATCATCCTGGGGGCAGAAATGGAGCGTGAAGTCCCACTGAGGCAGTGACGACTGCCACGAAGACGCTGCATGGACGGGAGGACGATGGACGACTGCCACCACACCGACAGAAGCCCATAAAGGCAAGTATATATCTATTAACATCAACTCTTTCAAACACTAAACTCTTTATTATCTTTACACTTAGGACCCTGGACATCATCATCCTGGGGCCAGAAATGGACCGTGAAGTCCCCCAGAGGCAGTGACGACTGCCACGAAGACGCTGCATGGACGGGAGGGACGATGGACGACTGCCACCATACCGACAGAAGCCCATAGAGGCAGGTATATACATCTCTTAACATCAACTCTTTCAAACACTAAACTCTTTATTATCTTTACTCTCAGGACCCTGGACATCATCATCCTGGGGGCAGAAATGCAGCGTGAAGTCCCACAGAGGCAGTGACGACTGCCACGAAGACTCTGCATGGACGGGAGGACGATGGACGACTGCCACCATACCGACAGAAGCCCATAAAGGCAAGTATATATCTATTAACATCAACTCTTTCAAACACTAAACTCTTTATTATCTTTACTCTCAGGACCCTGGACATCATCATCCTGGGGGCAGAAATGGACCGTGAAGTCCCCCAGAGGCAGTGACGACTGCCACGAAGACGCTGCATGGACGGGAGGGACGATGGACGACTGCCACCATACCGACAGAAGCCCATAAAGGCAAGTATATACCTAATAACATCAACTCTTTCAAACACTAAACTCTTTATTATCTTTACACTTAGGACCCTAGACATCATCCTCCTGGGGGCAGAAATGGAGCGTGAAGTCCCACAGAGGCAGTGACGACTGCCACGAAGACGCTGCATGGACGGGAGGGACGATGGACGACTGCCACCATACCGACAGAAGCCCATAAAGGCAGGTATATACATCTATTAACATCAACTCTTTCAAACACTAAACTCTTTATTATCTTTACTCTCAGGACCCTGGACATCATCATCCTGGGGGCAGAAATGCAGCGTGAAGTCCCACAGAGGCAGTGACGACTGCCACGAAGACGCTGCATGGACGGGAGGACGATGGACGACTGCCACCATACCGA
The DNA here is from genome assembly GCF_037392515.1 of Haliotis asinina. NCBI lineage: Eukaryota > Metazoa > Mollusca > Gastropoda > Lepetellida > Haliotidae > Haliotis > Haliotis asinina. The sequence goes on along the minus strand of NC_090283.1, from coordinate 38,698,375 downwards.
CAGAAGCCCATAAAGGCAAGTATATATCTATTAACATCAACTCTTTCAAACACTAAACTCTTTATTATCTTTACTCTCAGGACCCTGGACATCATCATCCTGGGGGCAGAAATGGACCGTGAAGTCCCCCAGAGGCAGGGACGACTGCCACGAAGACGCTGCATGGACGGGAGGACGATGGACGACTGCCACCATACCGACAGAAGCCCATAAAGGTAAGTATATATCTGTTAACATCAACTCTTTCAAACACTTAACTCTTTATTATCTTTACTCTCAGGACCCTGGACATCATCATCCTGGGGGCAGAAATGGACCGTGAAGTCCCCCAGAGGCAGTGACGACTGCCACGAAGACGCTGCATGGACGGGAGGGACGATGGGCGACTGCCACCATACCGACAGAAGCCCATAAAGGCAAGTGTATATCTATTAACATCAACTCTTTCAAACTCTAAACTCTTTATTATCTTTACTCTCAGGACCCTTGACATCATCATCCTGGGGGCAGAAATGGACCGTGAAGTCCCCCAGAGGCAGTGACGACTGCCACGAAGACGCTGCATGGACGGGAGGGACGATGGACGACTGCCACCATACCGACAGAAGCCCATAAAGGCAAGTATATATCTATTAACATCAACTCTTTCAAACACTAAACTCTTTATTATCTTTACACTTAGGACCCTGGACATCATCATCCTGGGGGCAGAAATGGAGCTCGAAGTTCCCCAGAGGCAGGGACGACTGCCACGAAGACGCTGCATGGACGGGAGGGACGATGGACGACTGCCACCATACCGACAGAAGCCCATAAAGGCAAAAATATATCTATTAACATCAACTCTTTCAAACACTAAACTCTTTATTATCTTTACTCTCAGGACCCTGGACATCATCATCCTGGGGGCAGAAATGGACCGTGAAGTCCCCCAGAGGCAGGGACGACTGCCACGAAGACGCTGCATGGACGGGAGGACGATGGACGACTGCCACCATACCGACAGAAGCCCATAAAGGTAAGTATATATCTGTTAACATCAACTCTTTCAAACACTTAACTCTTTATTATCTTTACTCTCAGGACCCTGGACATCATCATCCTGGGGGCAGAAATGGACCGTGAAGTCCCCCAGAGGCAGTGACGACTGCCACGAAGACGCTGCATGGACGGGAGGGACGATGGGCGACTGCCCCCATACCGACAGAAGCCCATAAAGGCAAGTGTATATCTATTAACATCAACTCTTTCAAACTCTAAACTCTTTATTATCTTTACTCTCAGGACCCTTGACATCATCATCCTGGGGGCAGAAATGGACCGTGAAGTCCCCCAGAGGCAGTGACGACTGCCACGAAGACGCTGCATGGACGGGAGGGACGATGGACGACTGCCACCATACCGACAGAAGCCCATAAAGGCAAGTATATATCTATTAACATCAACTCTTTCAAACACTAAACTCTTTATTATCTTTACACTTAGGACCCTGGACATCATCATCCTGGGGGCAGAAATGGAGCTCGAAGTCCCCCAGAGGCAGGGACGACTGCCACGAAGACGCTGCATGGACGGGAGGGACGATGGACGACTGCCACCATACCGACAGAAGCCCATAAAGGCAAAAATATATCTATTAACATCAACTCTTTCAAACACTAAACTCTTTATTATCTTTACACTTAGGACCCTGGACATCATCATCCTGGGGGCAGAAATGGACCGTGAAGTCCCCCAGAGGCAGTGACGACTGCCACGAAGACGCTGCATGGACGGGAGGGACGATGGACGACTGCCACCATACCGACAGAAGCCCATAAAGGCAAGTATATATCTATTAACATCAACTCTTTCAAACACTAAACTCTTTATTATCTTTACACTTAGGACCCTAGACATCATCATTCTGGGGGCAGAAATGGAGCGTGAAGTCCCCCAGAGGCAGTGACGACTGCCACGAAGACGCTGCATGGACGGGAGGGACGATGGACGACTGCCACCATACCGACAGAAGCCCATAAAGGCAGGTATATATATCTATTAACATCAACTCTTTCAAACACTAAACTCTTTATTATCTTTACTCTCAGGACCCTGGACATCATCCTCCTGGGGGCAGAAATGGACCGTGAAGTCCCCCAGAGGCAGTGACGACTGCCACGAAGACGCTGCATGGACGGGAGGGACGATGGACGACTGCCACCATACCGACAGAAGCCCATAAAGGCAAGTATATATATCTATTAACATCAACTCTTTCAAACACTAAACTCTTTATTATCTTTACTCTCAGGACCCTGGACATCATCATCCTGGGGGCAGAAATGGAGCGTGAAGTCCCCTAGAGGCAGTGACGACTGCCACGAAGACGCTGCATGGACGGGAGGGACGATGGACAACTGCCACCATACCGACAGAAGCCCATAAAGGCAAGTATATATCTATTAACATCAACTATTTCAAACACTAAACTCTTTATTATCTTTACACTTAGGACCCTGGACATCATCATCCTGGGGGCAGAAATGGACCGTGAAGTCCCCCAGAGGCAGTGACGACTGCCACGAAGACGCTGCATGGACGGGAGGGACGATGGGCGACTGCCACCATACCGACAGAAGCCCATAAAGGCAAGTATATATTTATTAACATCAACTCTTCCAAACACTAAACTCTTCATTATCTTTACTCTCAGGACCCTGGACATCATCATCCTGGGGGCAGAAATGGACCGTGAAGTCCCCCAGAGGCAGTGACGACTGCCACGAAGACGCTGCATGGACGGGAGGGACGATGGGCGACTGCCACCATACCGACAGAAGCCCATAAAGGCAAGTATATATCTATTAACATCAACTCTTTCAAACACTAAACTCTTTATTATCTTTACTCTCAGGACCCTGGACATCATCATCCTGGGGGCAGAAATGGAGCGTGAAGTCCCACTGAGGCAGTGACGACTGCCACGAAGACGCTGCATGGACGGGAGGACGATGGACGACTGCCACCACACCGACAGAAGCCCATAAAGGCAAGTATATATCTATTAACATCAACTCTTTCAAACACTAAACTCTTTATTATCTTTACACTTAGGACCCTGGACATCATCATCCTGGGGGCAGAAATGGAGATCGAAGTCCCCCAGAGGCAGGGACGACTGCCACGAAGACGCTGCATGGACGGGAGGGACGATGGACGACTGCCACCATACCGACAGAAGCCCATAAAGGCAAAAATATATCTATTAACATCAACTCTTTCAAACACTAAACTCTTTATTATCTTTACACTTAGGACCCTGGACATCATCATCCTGGGGGCAGAAATGGACCGTGAAGTCCCCCAGAGGCAGTGACGACTGCCACGAAGACGCTGCATGGACGGGAGGGACGATGGACGACTGCCACCATACCGACAGAAGCCCATAAAGGCAAGTATATACCTAATAACATCAACTCTTTCAAACACTAAACTCTTTATTATCTTTACACTTAGGACCCTAGACATCATCCTCCTGGGGGCAGAAATGGAGCGTGAAGTCCCACAGAGGCAGTGACGACTGCCACGAAGACGCTGCATGGACGGGAGGGACGATGGACGACTGCCACCATACCGACAGAAGCCCATAAAGGCAGGTATATACATCTATTAACATCAACTCTTTCAAACACTAAACTCTTTATTATCTTTACTCTCAGGACCCTGGACATCATCATCCTGGGGGCAGAAATGCAGCGTGAAGTCCCACAGAGGCAGTGACGACTGCCACGAAGACGCTGCATGGACGGGAGGACGATGGACGACTGCCACCATACCGACAGAAGCCCATAAAGGCAAGTATATATCTATTAACATCAACTCTTTCAAACACTAAACTCTTTATTATCTTTACTCTCAGGACCCTGGACATCATCATCCTGGGGGCAGAAATGGACCGTGAAGTCCCCCAGAGGCAGGGACGACTGCCACGAAGACGCTGCATGGACGGGAGGACGATGGACGACTGCCACCATACCGACAGAAGCCCATAAAGGTAAGTATATATCTATTAACATCAACTCTTTCAAACACTTAACTCTTTATTATCTTTACTCTCAGGACCCTGGACATCATCATCCTGGGGGCAGAAATGGACCGTGAAGTCCCCCAGAGGCAGTGACGACTGCCACGAAGACGCTGCATGGACGGGAGGGACGATGGGCGACTGCCACCATACCGACAGAAGCCCATAAAGGCAAGTGTATATCTATTAACATCAACTCTTTCAAACTCTAAACTCTTTATTATCTTTACTCTCAGGACCCTTGACATCATCATCCTGGGGGCAGAAATGGACCGTGAAGTCCCCCAGAGGCAGTGACGACTGCCACGAAGACGCTGCATGGACGGGAGGGACGATGGACGACTGCCACCATACCGACAGAAGCCCATAAAGGCAAGTATATATCTATTAACATCAACTCTTTCAAACACTAAACTCTTTATTATCTTTACACTTAGGACCCTGGACATCATCATCCTGGGGGCAGAAATGGAGCTCGAAGTCCCCCAGAGGCAGGGACGACTGCCACGAAGACGCTGCATGGACGGGAGGGACGATGGACGACTGCCACCATACCGACAGAAGCCCATAAAGGCAAAAATATATCTATTAACATCAACTCTTTCAAACACTAAACTCTTTATTATCTTTACACTTAGGACCCGGGACATCATCATCCTGGGGGCAGAAATGGAGCTCGAAGTCCCCCAGAGGCAGGGACGACTGCCACGAAGACGCTGCATGGACGGGAGGGACGATGGACGACTGCCACCATACCGACAGAAGCCCATAAAGGCAAGTATATATCTATTAACATCAACTCTTTCAAACACTAAACTCTTTATTATCTTTGCACTTAGGACCCTGGACATCATCATCCTGGGGGCAGAAATGGACCGTGAAGTCCCCCAGAGGCAGTGACGACTGCCACGAAGACGCTGCATGGACGGGAGGGACGATGGACGACTGCCACCATACCGACAGAAGCCCATAAAGGCAAGTATATATCTATTAACATCAACTCTTTCAAACACTAAACTCTTTATTATCTTTACACTTAGGACCCTAGACATCATCATTCTGGGGGCAGAAATGGAGCGTGAAGTCCCCCAGAGGCAGTGACGACTGCCACGAAGACGCTGCATGGACGGGAGGGACGATGGACGACTGCCACCATACCGACAGAAGCCCATAAAGGCAGGTATATATATCTATTAACATCAACTCTTTCAAACACTAAACTCTTTATTATCTTTACTCTCAGGACCCTGGACATCATCCTCCTGGGGGCAGAAATGGACCGTGAAGTCCCCCAGAGGCAGTGACGACTGCCACGAAGACGCTGCATGGACGGGAGGGACGATGGACGACTGCCACCATACCGACAGAAGCCCATAAAGGCAAGTATATATCTATTAACATCAACTCTTTCAAACACTAAACTCTTTATTATCTTTACACTTAGGACCCTGGACATCATCATCCTGGGGGCAGAAATGGACCGTGAAGTCCCCCAGAGGCAGTGACGACTGCCACGAAGACGCTGCATGGACGGGAGGGACGATGGACGACTGCCACCATACCGACAGAAGCCCATCAAGGCAAAAATATATCTATTAACATCAACTCTTTCAAACACTAAACTCTTTATTATCTTTACACTTAGGACCCGGGACATCATCATCCTGGGGGCAGAAATGGACCGTGAAGTCCCCCAGAGGCAGTGACGACTGCCACGAAGACGCTGCATGGACGGGAGGGACGATGGACGACTGCCACCATACCGACAGAAGCCCATAAAGGCAAGTATATACCTATTAACATCAACTCTTTCAAACACTAAACTCTTTATTATCTTTACACTTAGGACCCTAGACATCATGATCCTGGGGGCAGAAATGGAGCGTGAAGTCCCCCAGAGGCAGTGACGACTGCCACGAAGACGCTGCATGGACGGGAGGGACGATGGACGACTGCCACCATACCGACAGAAGCCCATAAAGGCAGGTATATACATCTATTAACATCAACTCTTTCAAACACTAAACTCTTTATTATCTTTACTCTCAGGACCCTGGACATCATCATCGTGGGGGCAGAAATGGAGCGTGAAGTCCCACAGAGGCAGTGACGACTGCCACGAAGACGCTGCATGGACGGGAGGACGATGGACGACTGCCACCATACCGACAGAAGCCCATAAAGGCAAGTATATATCTATTAACATCAACTCTTTCAAACACTAAACTCTTTATTATCTTTACTCTCAGGACCCTGGACATCATCATCCTGGGGGCAGAAATGGACCGTGAAGTCCCCCAGAGGCAGTGACGACTGCCACGAAGACGCTGCATGGACGGGAGGGACGATGGGCGACTGCCACCATACCGACAGAAGCCCATAAAGGCAAGTATATATCTATTAACATCAACTCTTTTAAACACTAAACTCTTTATTATCTCTACACTCAGGACCCTGGACATCATCATCATCCTGGGGGCAGAAATGGAGCGTGAAGTCCCCCAGAGGCAGTGACGACTGCCACAAAGACGCTGCATGGACGGGAGGGACGATGGACGACTGCCACCATACCGACAGAAGCCCATAAAGGCAAGTATATATACCTATTAACATCAACTCTTTTAAACACTGAACTCTTTATTATCTTTACCCTTAGGACCCTGGACATCATCATCCTGGGGGCAGAAATGGACCGTGAAGTCCCCCAGAGGCAGTGACGACTGCCACGAAGACGCTGCATGGACGGGAGGGACGATGGACAACTGCCACCACACCCACAGAAGCCCATAAAGGCAAGTATATATCTATTAACAACAACTCATTCAAACACTAAACTCTTTATTATCTTTACTCTCAGGACCCTGGACATCATCATCCTGGGGGCAGAATTGGAGCCTGAAGTCCCCCAGAGGCAGTGACGACTGCCACGATGACGCTGCATGGACGGGAGGGACGATGGACGACTGCCACCATACCGACAGAACCTCATAAACGGAAGTATATATCTATTAACATCAACTCTTTCAAACACTAAACTGTTTGTTATCTTTACTCTCTGGACCCTGGACATCATCATCCTGGGGGCAGAAATGGAGCGTGAAGTCCCCCAGAGGCAGTGACGACTGCCACGAAGACGCTGCATGGACGGGAGGGACGATGGACGACTGCCACCATACCGACAGAAGCCCATAAAGGCAAGTATATATCTATTAACATCAACTCTTTCAAACACTAAATTCTTTATTATCTTTACTCTCAGGACCCTGGACATCATCATCCTGGGAGCAGAAATGGAGCCTGAAGTCCCCCAGAGGCAGTGACGACTGCCGCGAAGACACTGCATGGACGGGAGGGACGATGGACGACTGCCACCATACCGACAGAAACCCATAAAGGCAAGTATATATCTATTAACATCAACTCTTTCAAACACTAAACTCTTTATTATCTTTACTCTCAGGACCCTGGACATCATCATCCTGGGGGCAGAAATAAACCGTGAAGTCCCCAGGAGGCAGTGACGACTGCCACGAAGACGCTGCATGGACGGGAGGGACGATGGGCGACTGCCACCATACCGACAGAAGCCCATAAAGGCAAGCATATATCTATTAACATCAACTCTTTCAAACACTAAACTCTTCATTATCTTTACTCTCAGCACCCTGGACATCATCATCCTGGGGACAGAAATGGACCGTGAAGTCCCCCAGAGGCAGTGACGACTGCCACGAAGACGCTGCATGGACGGGAGGGACGATGGACGACTGCCACCATACCGACAGAACCTCATAAAGGGAAGTATATATCTATTAACATCAACTCTTTCAAACACTAAACTGTTTGTTATCTTTACTCTCAGGACCCTGGACATCATCATCCTGGGGGCAGAAATGGACCGTGAAGTCCCCCAGAGGCAGTGACAACTGCCGCGAAGACACTACATGGACGGGAGGGACGATGGACGACTGCCACCATACCGACAGAAGCCCATAAAGGCAAGTATATATCTATTAACATCAACTCTTTTTTAAAACACTAAACTCTTTATTACCTTTACTCTCAGGACCCTGGACATCATCATCCTGGGGGCAGAAATGGACCGTGAAGTCCCCCAGAGGCAGTGACGACTGCCACGAAGACACTACATGGACGGAAGGGACGATGGACAACTGCCACCATACCGACAGAAGCCCATAAAGGCAAGTATATATCTATTAACATCAACTCTTTCAAACACTAAACTCTTTATTATCTTTACTCTCAGGACCCTGGACATCATCATCCTGGGGGCAGAAATGGAGCGTGAAGTCCCCCAGAGGCAGTGACGACTGCCACAAAGACGCTGCATGGACTGGAGGGACGATGGACGACTGCCACCATACCGACAGAAGCCCATAAATGCAAGTATATATATCTATTAACATCAACTCTTTCAAACACTAAACTCTTTATTATCTTTACACTTAGGACCCTGGACATCATCATCCTGGGGGCAGAAATGGACCGTGAAGTCCCCCAGAGGCAGTGACTACTGCCACGAAGACGCTGCATGGACGGGAGGGACGATGGACAACTGCCACCACACCCGCACAAGCCCATAAAGGCAAGTATATATCTATTAACATCAACTCATTCAAACAATAAACTCTTTATTACCTTTCCACTTAGGACCCTGGACATCATCATCCTGGGGGCAGAAATGGAGCCTGAAGTCCCCCAGAGGCAGTGACGACTGCCACGATGACGCTGCATGGACGGGAGGGACGATGGACGACTGCCACCTTACCGACAGAACCTCATAAAGGGAAGTATATATCTATTAACATCAACTCTTTCAAACACTAAACTGTTTGTTATCTTTACTCTCAGGACCCTGGACATCATCATCCTGGGGGCAGAAATGGACCGTGAAGTCCCCCAGAGGCAGTGACGACTGCCACGAAGACGCTGCATGGACGGGAGGGACGATGGGCGACTGCCACCATACCGACAGAAGCCCATAAAGGCAGGTATATGTATCTGTTAACATCAACTCCTTCAAACACTAAACTCTTTATTATCTTTACTCTCAGGACCCTGGACATCATCATCCTGGGAGCAGAAATGGAGCCTGAAGTCCCCCAGAGGCAGTGACGACTGCCGCGAAGACACTACATGGACGGGAGGGACGATGGACGACTGCCACCATACCGACAGAAGCCCATAAAGGCAAGTATATATCTATTAACATCAACTCTTTTTTAAAACACTAAACTCTTTATTATCTTTACTCTCAGGACCCTGGACATCATCATCCTGGGGGCAGAAATGGACCGTGAAGTCCCCCAGAGGCAGTGACGACTGCCACGAAGACACTACATGGACGGAAGGGACGATGGACAACTGCCACCATACCGACAGAAGCCCATAAAGGCAAGTATATATCTATTAACATCAACTCTTTCAAACACTAAACTCTTTATTATCTTTACTCTCAGGACCCTGGACATCATCATCCTGGGGGCAGAAATGGACCGTGAAGTCCCCCAGAGGCAGGGACGACTGCCACGAAGACGCTGCATGGACGGGAGGGACGATGGGCGACTGCCACCATACCGACAGAAGCCCATAAAGGCAAGTATATATCTATTAACATCAACTCTTTTAAACACTAAACTCTTTATTATCTCTACACTCAGGACCCTGGACATCATCATCATCCTGGGGGCAGAAATGGAGCGTGAAGTCCCCCAGAGGCAGTGACGACTGCCACAAAGACGCTGCATGGACGGGAGGGACGATGAACGACTGCCACCATACCGACAGAAGCCCATAAAGGCAAGTATATATATCTATTAACATCAACTCTTTTAAACACTGAACTCTTCATTATCTTTACCCTTAGGACCCTGGACATCATCATCCTGGGGGCAGAAATGGACCGTGAAGTCCCCCAGAGGCAGTGACGACTGCCACGAAGACGCTGCATGGACGGGAGGGACGATGGACAACTGCCACCACACCCACAGAAGCCCATAAAGGCAAGTATATATCTATTAACAACAACTCATTCAAACACTAAACTCTTTATTATCTTTACTCTCAGGACCCTGGACATCATCATCCTGGGGGCAGAATTGGAGCCTGAAGTCCCCCAGAGGCAGTGACGACTGCCACGATGACGCTGCATGGACGGGAGGGACGATGGACGACTGCCACCATACCGACAGAACCTCATAAAGGGAAGTATATATCTATTAACATCAACTCTTTCAAACACTAAACTGTTTGTTATCTTTACTCTCAGGACCCTGGACATCATCATCCTGGGGGCAGAAATGGACCGTGAAGTCCCCCAGAGGCAGTGACGACTGCCACGAAGACGCTGCATGGACGGGAGGGACGATGGGCGACTGCCACCATACCGACAGAAGCCCATAAAGGCAGGTATATGTATCTGTTAACATCAACTCCTTCAAACACTAAACTCTTTATTATCTTTACTCTCAGGACCCTGGACATCATCATCCTGGGAGCAGAAATGGAGCCTGAAGTCCCCCAGAGGCAGTGACGACTGCCGCGAAGACACTACATGGACGGGAGGGACGATGGACGACTGCCACCATACCGACAGAAGCCCATAAAGGCAAGTATATATCTATTAACATCAACTCTTTTTTAAAACACTAAACTCTTTATTATCTTTACTCTCAGGACCCTGGACATCATCATCCTGGGGGCAGAAATGGACCGTGAAGTCCCCCAGAGGCAGTGACGACTGCCACGAAGACACTACATGGACGGAAGGGACGATGGACAACTGCCACCATACCGACAGAGGCCCATAAAGGCAAGTATATATCTATTAACATCAACTCTTTCAAACACTAAACTCTTTATTATCTTTACTCTCAGGACCCTGGACATCATCATCCTGGGGGCAGAAATGGACCGTGAAGTCCCCCAGAGGCAGGGACGACTGCCACGAAGACGCTGCATGGACGGGAGGGACGATGGGCGACTGCCACCATACCGACAGAAGCCCATAAAGGCAAGTATATATCTATTAACATCAACTCTTTTAAACACTAAACTCTTTATTATCTCTACACTCAGGACCCTGGACATCATCATCATCCTGGGGGCAGAAATGGAGCGTGAAGTCCCCCAGAGGCAGTGACGACTGCCACAAAGACGCTGCATGGACGGGAGGGACGATGAACGACTGCCACCATACCGACAGAAGCCCATAAAGGCAAGTATATATATATATTAACATCAACTCTTTTAAACACTGAACTCTTCATTATCTTTACCCTTAGGACCCTGGACATCATCATCCTGGGGGCAGAAATGGACCGTGAAGTCCCCCAGAGGCAGTGACGACTGCCACGAAGACGCTGCATGGACGGGAGGGACGATGGACAACTGCCACCACACCCACAGAAGCCCATAAAGGCAAGTATATATCTATTAACAACAACTCATTCAAACACTAAACTCTTTATTATCTTTACTCTCAGGACCCTGGACATCATCATCCTGGGGGCAGAATTGGAGCCTGAAGTCCCCCAGAGGCAGTGACGACTGCCACGATGACGCTGCATGGACGGGAGGGACGATGGACGACTGCCACCATACCGACAGAACCTCATAAACGGAAGTATATATCTATTAACATCAACTCTTTCAAACACTAAACTGTTTGTTATCTTTACTCTCTGGACCCTGGACATCATCATCCTGGGGGCAGAAATGGAGCGTGAAGTCCCCCAGAGGCAGTGACGACTGCCACGAAGACGCTGCATGGACGGGAGGGACGATGGACGACTGCCACCATACCGACAGAAGCCCATAAAGGCAAGTATATATCTATTAACATCAACTCTTTCAAACACTAAATTCTTTATTATCTTTACTCTCAGGACCCTGGACATCATCATCCTGGGAGCAGAAATGGAGCCTGAAGTCCCCCAGAGGCAGTGACGACTGCCGCGAAGACACTACATGGACGGGAGGGACGATGGACGACTGCCACCATACCGACAGAAACCCATAAAGGCAAGTATATATCTATTAACATCAACTCTTTCAAACACTAAACTCTTTATTATCTTTACTCTCAGGACCCTGGACATCATCATCCTGGGGGCAGAAATAAACCGTGAAGTCCCCAGGAGGCAGTGACGACTGCCACGAAGACGCTGCATGGACGGGAGGGACGATGGGCGACTGCCACCATACCGACAGAAGCCCATAAAGGCAAGCATATATCTATTAACATCAACTCTTTCAAACACTAAACTCTTCATTATCTTTACTCTCAGCACCCTGGACATCATCATCCTGGGGACAGAAATGGACCGTGAAGTCCCCCAGAGGCAGTGACGACTGCCACGAAGACGCTGCATGGACGGGAGGGACGATGGACGACTGCCACCATACCGACAGAACCTCATAAAGGGAAGTATATATCTATTAACATCAACTCTTTCAAACACTAAACTGTTTGTTATCTTTACTCTCAGGACCCTGGACATCATCATCCTGGGGGCAGAAATGGACCGTGAAGTCCCCCAGAGGCAGTGACAACTGCCGCGAAGACACTACATGGACGGGAGGGACGATGGACGACTGCCACCATACCGACAGAAGCCCATAAAGGCAAGTATATATCTATTAACATCAACTCTTTTTTAAAACACTAAACTCTTTATTATCTTTACTCTCAGGACCCTGGACATCATCATCCTGGGGGCAGAAATGGACCGTGAAGTCCCCCAGAGGCAGTGACGACTGCCACGAAGACACTACATGGACGGAAGGGACGATGGACAACTGCCACCATACCGACAGAAGCCCATAAAGGCAAGTATATATCTATTAACATCAACTCTTTCAAACACTAAACTCTTTATTATCTTTACTCTCAGGACCCTGGACATCATCATCCTGGGGGCAGAAATGGAGCGTGAAGTCCCCCAGAGGCAGTGACGACTGCCACAAAGACGCTGCATGGACTGGAGGGACGATGGACGACTGCCACCATACCGACAGAAGCCCATAAATGCAAGTATATATATCTATTAACATCAACTCTTTCAAACACTAAACTCTTTATTATCTTTACACTTAGGACCCTGGACATCATCATCCTGGGGGCAGAAATGGACCGTGAAGTCCCCCAGAGGCAGTGACTACTGCCACGAAGACGCTGCATGGACGGGAGGGACGATGGACAACTGCCACCACACCCGCACAAGCCCATAAAGGCAAGTATATATCTATTAACATCAACTCATTCAAACAATAAACTCTTTATTACCTTTCCACTTAGGACCCTGGACATCATCATCCTGGGGGCAGAAATGGAGCCTGAAGTCCCCCAGAGGCAGTGACGACTGCCACGAAGACGCTGCATGGACGGGAGGGACGATGGACGACTGCCACCTTACCGACAGAACCTCATAAAGGGAAGTATATATCTATTAACATCAACTCTTTCAAACACTAAACTGTTTGTTATCTTTACTCTCAGGACCCTGGACATCATCATCCTGGGGGCAGAAATGGACCGTGAAGTCCCCCAGAGGCAGTGACGACTGCCACGAAGACGCTGCATGGACGGGAGGGACGATGGGCGACTGCCACCATACCGACAGAAGCCCATAAAGGCAGGTATATGTATCTGTTAACATCAACTCCTTCAAACACTAAACTCTTTATTATCTTTACTCTCAGGACCCTGGACATCATCATCCTGGGAGCAGAAATGGAGCCTGAAGTCCCCCAGAGGCAGTGACGACTGCCGCGAAGACACTACATGGACGGGAGGGACGATGGACGACTGCCACCATACCGACAGAAGCCCATAAAGGCAAGTATATATCTATTAACATCAACTCTTTTTTAAAACACTAAACTCTTTATTATCTTTACTCTCAGGACCCTGGACATCATCATCCTGGGGGCAGAAATGGACCGTGAAGTCCCCCAGAGGCAGTGACGACTGCCACGAAGACACTACATGGACGGAAGGGACGATGGACAACTGCCACCATACCGACAGAAGCCCATAAAGGCAAGTATATATCTATTAACATCAACTCTTTCAAACACTAAACTCTTTATTATCTTTACTCTCAGGACCCTGGACATCATCATCCTGGGGGCAGAAATGGAGCGTGAAGTCCCCCAGAGGCAGTGACGACTGCCACGAAGACGCTGCATGGACGGGAGGGACGATGGACGACTGCCACCATACCGACAGAAGCCCATAAAGGCAAGTATATATCTATTAACATCAACTCTTTCAAACACTAAACTCTTTATTATCTTTACTCTCAGGACCCAGGACATCATCATCCTGGGAGCAGAAATGGACCGTGAAGTCCCCCAGAGGCAGGGACGACTGCCGCGAAGACACTACATGGACGGGAGGGACAATGGACGACTGCCACCATACCGACAGAAGCCCATAAAGGCAAGTATATATCTATTAACATCAACTCTTTTTTAAAACACTAAACTCTTTATTATCTTTACTCTCAGGAAACTGGACATCATCATCCTGGGGGCAGAAATGGACCGTGAAGTCCCCCAGAGGCAGTGACGACTGCCACGAAGACGCTGCATGGACGGAAGGGACGATGGACAACTGCCACCATACCGACAGAAGCCCATAAAGGCAAGTATATATCTATTAACATCAACTCTTTCAAACACTAAACTCTTTATTATCTTTACTCTCAGGACCCTGGACATCATCATCCTGGGGGCAGAAATGGAGCGTGAAGTCCCCCAGAGGCAGGGACGACTGCCACGAAGACGCTGCATGGACGGGAGGGACGATGGACGACTGCCACCATACCGACAGAAGCCCATAAAGGCAAAAATATATCTATTAACATCAACTCTTTCAAACACTAAACTCTTTATTATCTTTACACTTAGGACCCTGGACATCATCATCCTGGGGGCAGAAAAGGACCGTGAAGTCCCCCAGAGGCAGTGACGACTGCCACGAAGACGCTGCATGGACGGGAGGGACGATGGACGACTGCCACCATACCGACAGAACCTCATAAAGGGAAGTATATATCTATTAACATCAACTCTTTCAAACACTAAACTCTTTATTATCTTTACTCTCAGGACCCTGGACATCATCATCCTGGGGGCAGAAATGGACCGTGAAGTCCCCCAGAGGCAGTGACGACTGCCACGAAGACGCTGCATGGACGGGAGGGACGATGGGCGACTGCCACCATACCGACAGAAGCCCATAAAGGCAAGTATATATCTGTTGACATCAACTCTTTCAAACACTAAACTCTTTATTATCTTTACTCTCAGGACCCTGGACATCATCATCCTGGGAGCAGAAATGGAGCGTGAAGTCCCCCAGAGGCAGTGACGACTGCCGCGAAGACACTACATGGACGGGAGGGACGATGGACGACTGCCACCATACCGACAGAAGCCCATAAAGGCAAGTATATATCTATTAACATCAACTCTTTTTTAAAACACTAAACTCTTTATTATCTTTACTCTCAGGACCCTGGACATCATCATCCTGGGGGCATAAATGGACCGTGAAGTCCCCCAGAGGCAGTGACGACTGCCACGAAGACACTACATGGACGGAAGGGACGATGGACAACTGCCACCATACCGACAGAAGCCCATAAAGGCAAGTATATATCTATTAACATCAACTCTTTCAAACACTAAACTCTTTATTATCTTTACTCTCAGGACCCTGGGCATCATCATCCTGGGGGCAGAAATGGACCGTGAAGTCCCCCAGAGGCAGTGACGACTGCCACGAAGACGCTGCATGGACGGGAGGGACGATGGACGACTGCCACCATACCGACAGAAGCCTATAAAGGCAGGTATATATCTATTAACATCACCTCTTTCAAACACTAAACTCTTTATTATCTTTACACATAGGACCCTGGACATCATCATCCTGGGGTCAGAAATGGACCGTGAAGTCCCCCAGAGGCAGTGACGACTGCCACGAAGACGCTGCATGGACGGGAGGAAAGATGGGCGACTGCCACCATACCGACAGAAGCCCATAAAGGCAAGTATATATCTATTAACATCAACTCATTCAAACACTGAACTCTTCATTATCTTTACTCTCAGGACCCTGGACATCATCATCCTGGGGGCAGAAATGGAGCGTGAAGTCCCCCAGAGGCAGTGACGACTGCCACGAAGACGCTGCATGGACGGGAGGGACGATGGGCGACTGCCACCATACCGACAGAAGCCCATAAAGGCAAGTATATATCTATTAACATCAACTCTTTTAAACACTAAACTCTTTATTATCTTTACTCTCAGGACCCTGGACATCATCATCCTGGGGGCAGAAATGGAGCGTGAAGTCCCCCAGAGGCAGTGACGACTGCCACAAAGACGCTGCATGGACGGGAGGGACGATGGACGACTGCCACCATACCGACAGAAGCCCATAAAGGCAAATATATATATATCTATTAACATCAACTCTTTTAAACACTAAACTCTTTATTATCTTTACACTTAGGACCCTGGACATCATCATCCTGGGGGCAGAAATGGACCGTGAAGTCCCCCAGAGGCAGTGACGACTGCCACGAAGACGCTGCATGGACGGGAGGGACGATGGACAACTGCCACCACACCCACAGAAGCCCATAAAGGCAAGTATATATCTATTAACATCAACTCTTTTTTAAAACACTAAACTCTTTATTATCTTTACTCTCAGGACCCTGGACATCATCATCCTGGGGGCAGAAATGGACCGTGAAGTCCCCCAGAGGCAGTGACGACTGCCACGAAGACACTACATGGACGGAAGGGACGATGGACAACTGCCACCATACCGACAGAAGCCCATAAAGGCAAGTATATATCTATTAACATCAACTCTTTCAAACACTAAACTCTTTATTATCTTTACTCTCAGGACCCTGGACATCATCATCCTGGGGGCAGAAATGGAGCGTGAAGTCCCCCAGAGGCAGTGACGACTGCCACAAAGACGCTGCATGGACTGGAGGGACGATGGACGACTGCCACCATACCGACAGAAGCCCATAAATGCAAGTATATATATCTATTAACATCAACTCTTTCAAACACTAAACTCTTTATTATCTTTACACTTAGGACCCTGGACATCATCATCCTGGGGGCAGAAATGGACCGTGAAGTCCCCCAGAGGCAGTGACTACTGCCACGAAGACGCTGCATGGACGGGAGGGACGATGGACAACTGCCACCACACCCGCACAAGCCCATAAAGGCAAGTATATATCTATTAACATCAACTCATTCAAACAATAAACTCTTTATTACCTTTCCACTTAGGACCCTGGACATCATCATCCTGGGGGCAGAAATGGAGCCTGAAGTCCCCCAGAGGCAGTGACGACTGCCACGATGACGCTGCATGGACGGGAGGGACGATGGACGACTGCCACCTTACCGACAGAACCTCATAAAGGGAAGTATATATCTATTAACATCAACTCTTTCAAACACTAAACTGTTTGTTATCTTTACTCTCAGGACCCTGGACATCATCATCCTGGGGGCAGAAATGGACCGTGAAGTCCCCCAGAGGCAGTGACGACTGCCACGAAGACGCTGCATGGACGGGAGGGACGATGGGCGACTGCCACCATACCGACAGAAGCCCATAAAGGCAGGTATATGTATCTGTTAACATCAACTCCTTCAAACACTAAACTCTTTATTATCTTTACTCTCAGGACCCTGGACATCATCATCCTGGGAGCAGAAATGGAGCCTGAAGTCCCCCAGAGGCAGTGACGACTGCCGCGAAGACACTACATGGACGGGAGGGACGATGGACGACTGCCACCATACCGACAGAAGCCCATAAAGGCAAGTATATATCTATTAACATCAACTCTTTTTTAAAACACTAAACTCTTTATTATCTTTACTCTCAGGACCCTGGACATCATCATCCTGGGGGCAGAAATGGACCGTGAAGTCCCCCAGAGGCAGTGACGACTGCCACGAAGACACTACATGGACGGAAGGGACGATGGACAACTGCCACCATACCGACAGAAGCCCATAAAGGCAAGTATATATCTATTAACATCAACTCTTTCAAACACTAAACTCTTTATTATCTTTACTCTCAGGACCCTGGACATCATCATCCTGGGGGCAGAAATGGAGCGTGAAGTCCCCCAGAGGCAGTGACGACTGCCACGAAGACGCTGCATGGACGGGAGGGACGATGGACGACTGCCACCATACCGACAGAAGCCCATAAAGGCAAGTATATATCTATTAACATCAACTCTTTCAAACACTAAACTCTTTATTATCTTTACTCTCAGGACCCAGGACATCATCATCCTGGGAGCAGAAATGGACCGTGAAGTCCCCCAGAGGCAGGGACGACTGCCGCGAAGACACTACATGGACGGGAGGGACAATGGACGACTGCCACCATACCGACAGAAGCCCATAAAGGCAAGTATATATCTATTAACATCAACTCTTTTTTAAAACACTAAACTCTTTATTATCTTTACTCTCAGGAAACTGGACATCATCATCCTGGGGGCAGAAATGGACCGTGAAGTCCCCCAGAGGCAGTGACGACTGCCACGAAGACGCTGCATGGACGGAAGGGACGATGGACAACTGCCACCATACCGACAGAAGCCCATAAAGGCAAGTATATATCTATTAACATCAACTCTTTCAAACACTAAACTCTTTATTATCTTTACTCTCAGGACCCTGGACATCATCATCCTGGGGGCAGAAATGGAGCGTGAAGTCCCCCAGAGGCAGGGACGACTGCCACGAAGACGCTACATGGACGGGAGGGACGATGGACGACTGCCACCATACCGACAGAAGCCCATAAAGGCAAAAATATATCTATTAACATCAACTCTTTCAAACACTAAACTCTTTATTATCTTTACACTTAGGACCCTGGACATCATCATCCTGGGGGCAGAAAAGGACCGTGAAGTCCCCCAGAGGCAGTGACGACTGCCACGAAGACGCTGCATGGACGGGAGGGACGATGGACGACTGCCACCATACCGACAGAACCTCATAAAGGGAAGTATATATCTATTAACATCAACTCTTTCAAACACTAAACTCTTTATTATCTTTACTCTCAGGACCCTGGACATCATCATCCTGGGGGCAGAAATGGACCGTGAAGTCCCCCAGAGGCAGTGACGACTGCCACGAAGACGCTGCATGGACGGGAGGGACGATGGGCGACTGCCACCATACCGACAGAAGCCCATAAAGGCAAGTATATATCTATTAACATCAACTCTTTCAAACACTAAACTCTTTATTATCTTTACTCTCAGGACCCTGGACATCATCATCCTGGGAGCAGAAATGGAGCGTGAAGTCCCCCAGAGGCAGTGACGACTGCCGCGAAGACACTACATGGACGGGAGGGACGATGGACGACTGCCACCATACCGACAGAAGCCCATAAAGGCAAGTATATATCTATTAACATCAACTCTTTTTTAAAACACTAAACTCTTTATTATCTTTACTCTCAGGACCCTGGACATCATCATCCTGGGGGCATAAATGGACCGTGAAGTCCCCCAGAGGCAGTGACGACTGCCACGAAGACACTACATGGACGGAAGGGACGATGGACAACTGCCACCATACCGACAGAAGCCCATAAAGGCAAGTATATATCTATTAACATCAACTCTTTCAAACACTAAACTCTTTATTATCTTTACTCTCAGGACCCTGGGCATCATCATCCTGGGGGCAGAAATGGACCGTGAAGTCCCCCAGAGGCAGTGACGACTGCCACGAAGACGCTGCATGGACGGGAGGGACGATGGACGACTGCCACCATACCGACAGAAGCCTATAAAGGCAAGTATATATCTATTAACATCACCTCTTTCAAACACTAAACTCTTTATTATCTTTACACATAGGACCCTGGACATCATCATCCTGGGGTCAGAAATGGACCGTGAAGTCCCCCAGAGGCAGTGACGACTGCCACGAAGACGCTGCATGGACGGGAGGAAAGATGGGCGACTGCCACCATACCGACAGAAGCCCATAAAGGCAAGTATATATCTATTAACATCAACTCATTCAAACACTGAACTCTTCATTATCTTTACTCTCAGGACCCTGGACATCATCATCCTGGGGGCAGAAATGGAGCGTGAAGTCCCCCAGAGGCAGTGACGACTGCCACGAAGACGCTGCATGGACGGGAGGGACGATGGACAACTGCCACCACACCCACAGAAGCCCATAAAGGCAAGTATATATCTATTAACAACAACTCATTCAAACACTAAACTCTTTATTATCTTTACTCTCAGGATCCTGGACATCATCATCCTGGGGGCAGAATTGGAGCCTGAAGTCCCCCAGAGGCAGTGACGACTGCCACGAAGACGCTGCATGGACGGGAGGGACGATGGACGACTGCCACCATACCGACAGAACCTCATAAAGGGAAGTATATATCTATTAACATCAACTCTTTCAAACACTAAACTGTTTGTTATCTTTACTCTCAGGACCCTGGACATCATCATCCTGGGGGCAGAAATGGACCGTGAAGTCCCCCAGAGGCAGTGACGACTGCCACGAAGACGCTGCATGGACGGGAGGGACGATGGACGACTGCCACCATACCGACAGAAGCCCATAAAGGCAAGTATATATATCTATTAACATCAACTCTTTCAAACACTAAACTCTTTATTATCTTTACTCTCAGGACCCTGGACATCATCATCCTGGGAGCAGAAATGGAGCGTGAAGTCCCCCAGAGGCAGTGACGACTGCCGCGAAGACACTACATGGACGGGAGGGACGATGGACGACTGCCACCATACCGACAGAAACCCATAAAGGCAAGTATATATCTATTAACATCAACTCTTTCAAACACTAAACTCTTTATTATCTTTACTCTCAGGACCCTGGACATCATCATCCTGGGGGCAGAAATAAACCGTGAAGTCCCCAGGAGGCAGTGACGACTGCCACGAAGACGCTGCATGGACGGGAGGGACGATGGGCGACTGCCACCATACCGACAGAAGCCCATAAAGGCAAGTATATATCTATTAACATCAACTCTTTCAAACACTAAACTCTTCATTATCTTTACTCTCAGCACCCTGGACATCATCATCCTGGGGACAGAAATGGACCGTGAAGTCCCCCAGAGGCAGTGACGACTGCCACGAAGACGCTGCATGGACGGGAGGGACGATGGACGACTGCCACCATACCGACAGAACCTCATAAAGGGAAGTATATATCTATTAACATCAACTCTTTCAAACACTAAACTGTTTGTTATCTTTACTCTCAGGACCCTGGACATCATCATCCTGGGGGCAGAAATGGACCGTGAAGTCCCCCAGAGGCAGTGACGACTGCCACGAAGACGCTGCATGGACGGGAGGGACGATGGGCAACTGCCACCATACCGACAGAAGCCCATAAAGGCAAGTATATATCTATTAACATCAACTCTTTCAAACACTAAACTCTTTATTATCTTTACTCTCAGGACCCTGGACATCATCATCCTGGGGGCAGAAATGGACCGTGAAGTCCCCCAGAGGCAGTGACAACTGCCGCGAAGACACTACATGGACGGGAGGGACAATGGACGACTGCCACCATACCGACAGAAGCCCATAAAGGCAAGTATATATCTATTAACATCAACTCTTTTTTAAAACACTAAACTCTTTATTATCTTTACTCTCAGGACCCTGGACATCATCATCCTGGGGGCAGAAATGGACCGTGAAGTCCCCCAGAGGCAGTGACGACTGCCACGAAGACACTACATGGACGGAAGGGACGATGGACAACTGCCACCATACCGACAGAAGCCCATAAAGGCAAGTATATATCTATTAACATCAACTCTTTCAAACACTAAACTCTTTATTATCTTTACTCTCAGGACCCTGGACATCATCATCCTGGGGTCAGAAATGGAGCGTGAAGTCCCCCAGAGGCAGTGACGACTGCCACAAAGACGCTGCATGGACTGGAGGGACGATGGACGACTGCCACCATACCGACAGAAGCCCATAAATGCAAGTATATATATCTATTAACATCAACTCTTTCAAACACTAAACTCTTTATTATCTTTACACTTAGGTCCCTGGACATCATCATCCTGGGGGCAGAAATGGACCGTGAAGTCCCCCAGAGGCAGTGACGACTGCCACGAAGACGCTGCATGGACGGGAGGGACGATGGACAACTGCCACCACACCCGCACAAGCCCATAAAGGCAAGTATATATCTATTAACATCAACTCATTCAAACAATAAACTCTTTATTACCTTTCCACTTAGGACCCTGGACATCATCATCCTGGGGGCAGAAATGGAGCCTGAAGTCCCCCAGAGGCAGTGACGACTGCCACGATGACGCTGCATGGACGGGAGGGACGATGGACGACTGCCACCTTACCGACAGAACCTCATAAAGGGAAGTATATATCTATTAACATCAACTCTTTCAAACACTAAACTGTTTGTTATCTTTACTCTCAGGACCCTGGACATCATCATCCTGGGGGCAGAAATGGACCGTGAAGTCCCCCAGAGGCAGTGACGACTGCCACGAAGACGCTGCATGGACGGGAGGGACGATGGGCGACTGCCACCATACCAACAGAAGCCCATAAAGGCAGGTATATGTATCTGTTAACATCAACTCCTTCAAACACTAAACTCTTTATTATCTTTACTCTCAGGACCCTGGACATCATCATCCTGGGGGCAGAAATGGAGCCTGAAGTCCCCCAGAGGCAGTGACGACTGCCACGATGACGCTGCATGGACGGGAGGGACGATGGACGACTGCCACCATACCGACAGAAGCCCATAAAGGCAAGTATATATCTATTAACATCAACTCTTTTTTAAAACACTAAACTCTTTATTATCTTTACTCTCAGGACCCTGGACATCATCATCCTGGGGGCAGAAATGGACCGTGAAGTCCCCCAGAGGCAGTGACGACTGCCACGAAGACACTACATGGACGGAAGGGACGATGGACAACTGCCACCATACCGACAGAAGCCCATAAAGGCAAGTATATATCTATTAACATCAACTCTTTCAAACACTAAACTCTTTATTATCTTTACTCTCAGGACCCTGGACATCATCATCCTGGGGGCAGAAATGGAGCGTGAAGTCCCCCAGAGGCAGTGACGACTGCCACGAAGACGCTGCATGGACGGGAGGGACGATGGACGACTGCCACCATACCGACAGAAGCCCATAAAGGCAAGTATATATCTATTAACATCAACTCATTCAAACACTAAACTCTTTATTATCTTTACACTTAGGACCCTGGACATCATCATCCTGGGGCCAGAAATGGAGCCCGAAGTCCCCCAGAGGCAGTGACGACTGCCACGAAGACGCTGCATGGACGGGAGGGACGATGGACGACTGCCACCATACCGACAGAAGCCCATAAAGGCAAGTATATATCTATTAACATCAACTCTTTCAAACACTAAACTCTTTATTATCTTTACTCTCAGGACCCTGGACATCATCATCCTGGGAGCAGAAATGGACCGTGAAGTCCCCCAGAGGCAGTGACGACTGCCGCGAAGACACTACATGGACGGGAGGGACAATGGACGACTGCCACCATACCGACAGAAGCCCATAAAGGCAAGTATATATCTATTAACATCAACTCTTTTTTAAAACACTAAACTCTTTATTATCTTTACTCTCAGGAAACTGGACATCATCATCCTGGGGGCAGAAATGGACCGTGAAGTCCCCCAGAGGCAGTGACGACTGCCACGAAGACGCTGCATGGACGGAAGGGACGATGGACGACTGCCACCATACCGACAGAACCTCATAAAGGGAAGTATATATCTATTAACATCAACTCTTTCAAACACTAAACTCTTTATTATCTTTACTCTCAGGACCCTGGACATCATCATCCTGGGGGCAGAAATGGAGCGTGAAGTCCCCCAGAGGCAGTGACGACTGCCACGAAGACGCTGCATGGACGGGAGGGACGATGGGCGACTGCCACCATACCGACAGAAGCCCATAAAGGCAAGTATATATCTATTAACATCAACTCTTTCAAACACTAAACTCTTTATTATCTTTACTCTCAGGACCCTGGACATCATCATCCTGGGAGCAGAAATGGAGCCTGAAGTCCCCCAGAGGCAGTGACGACTGCCGCGAAGACACTACATGGACGGGAGGGACGATGGACGATTGCCACCATACCGACAGAAGCCCATAAAGGCAAGTATATATCCATTAACATCAACTCTTTTTTAAAACACTAAACTCTTTATTATCTTTACTCTCAGGACCCTGGACATCATCATCCTGGGGGCAGAAATGGACCGTGAAGTCCCCCAGAGGCAGTGACGACTGCCACGAAGACACTACATGGACGGAAGGGACGATGGACAACTGCCACCATACCGACAGAAGCCCATAAAGGCAAGTATATATCTATTAACATCAACTCTTTCAAACACTAAACTCTTTATTATCTTTACTCTCAGGACCCTGGACATCATCATCCTGGGGGCAGAAATGGAGCGTGAAGTCCCCCAGAGGCAGTGACGACTGCCACGAAGACGCTGCATGGACGGGAGGGACGATGGACAACTGCCACCATACCGACAGAAGCCCATAAAGGCAAGTATATATCTATTAACATCAACTCATTCAAACACTAAACTCTTTATTATCTTTACACTTAGGACCCTGGACATCATCATCCTGGGGCCAGAAATTGAGCCTGAAGTCCCCCAGAGGCAGTGACGACTGCCACGAAGACGCTGCATGGACGGGAGGGACGATGGACGACTGCCACCATACCGACAGAAGCCCATAAAGGCAAGTATATATCTATTAACATCAACTCTTTCAAACACTAAACTCTTTATTATCTTTACTCTCAGGACCCTGGACATCATCATCCTGGGGGCAGAAATGGAGCGTGAAGTCCCCCAGAGGCAGGGACGACTGCCGCGAAGACACTACATGGACGGGAGGGACGATGGACGACTGCCGCCATACCAACAGAAGCCCATAAAGACAAGTATATATCTATTAACATCAACTCTTTTTTAAAACACTAAACTCTTTATTATCTTTACACTTAGGACCCTGGACATCATCATCCTGGGGGCAGAAATGGACCGTGAAGTCCCCCAGAGGTAGTGACGACTGCCACGAAGACACTACATGGACGGGAGGGACGATGGACGACTGCCACCATACCGACAGAAGCCCATAAAGGCAAGTATATATCTATTAACATCAACTCTTTCAAACACTAAACTCTTTATTATCTTTACACTTAGGACCCTGGACATCATCATCCTGGGGACAGAAATGGAGCGTGAAGTCCCCCAGAGGCAGTGACGACTGCCACGAAGACGCTGCATGGACGGGAGGGACGATGGACGACTGCCACCATACCGACAGAAGCCCATAAAGGCAAGTATATATCTATTAACATCAACTCTTTTTTAAAACACTAAACTCTTTATTATCTTTACTCTCAGGAAACTGGACATCATCATCCTGGGGGCAGAAATGGAGCGTGAAGTAACCCAGTGGCAGGGACGACTGCCACGAAGACACTACATGGACGGGAGGGACGATGGACGACTGCCACCATACCGACAGAAGCCCATAAAGGCAAGTATATATCTATTAACATCAACTCTTTCAAACACTAAACTCTTTATTATCTTTACACTTAGGACCCTGGACATCATCATCCTGGGGACAGAAATGGACCGTGAAGTCCCCCAGAGGCAGTGACGACTGCCACGAAGACGCTGCATGGACGGGAGGGACGATGGACGACTGCCACCATACCGACAGAAGCCCATAAAGGCAAGTATATATCTATTAACATCAACTCTTTTTTCAAACACTAAACTTTTTATTATCTTTACTCTCAGGATCCTGGACATCATAATCCTGGGGGCAGAAATGGACCGTGAAGTCCCCTAGAAGCAGTGACGACTGCCGCGAAGACGCTGCATGGACGGGAGGGACGATGGACGACTGCCACCATACCGACAGAACCTCATAAAGGGAAGTATATATCTATTAACATCAACTCTTTCAAACACTAAACTGTTTGTTATCTTTACTCTCAGGACCCTGGACATCATCATCCTGGGGGCAGAAATGGACCGTGAAGTCCCCCAGAGGCAGTGACGACTGCCACGAAGACGCTGCATGGACGGGAGGGACGATGGACAACTGCCACCATACCGACAGAAGCCCATAAAGGCAAGTATATATCTATTAACATCAACTCATTCAAACACTAAACTCTTTATTATCTTTACTCTCAGGACCCTGGACATCATCATCCTGGGAGCAGAAATGGAGCGTGAAGTCCCCCAGAGGCAGTGACGACTGCCGCGAAGACACTACATGGACGGGAGGGACGATGGACGACTGCCACCATACCGACAGAAACCCATAAAGGCAAGTATATATCTATTAACATCAACTCTTTCAAACACTAAACTCTTTATTATCTTTACTCTCAGGACCCTGGACATCATCATCCTGGGGGCAGAAATAAACCGTGAAGTCCCCAGGAGGCAGTGACGACTGCCACGAAGACGCTGCATGGACGGGAGGGACGATGGGCGACTGCCACCATACCGACAGAAGCCCATAAAGGCAAGTATATATCTATTAACATCAACTCTTTCAAACACTAAACTCTTCATTATCTTTACTCTCAGCACCCTGGACATCATCATCCTGGGGACAGAAATGGACCGTGAAGTCCCCCAGAGGCAGTGACGACTGCCACGAAGACGCTGCATGGACGGGAGGGACGATGGACGACTGCCACCATACCGACAGAACCTCATAAAGGGAAGTATATATCTATTAACATCAACTCTTTCAAACACTAAACTGTTTGTTATCTTTACTCTCAGGACCCTGGACATCATCATCCTGGGGGCAGAAATGGACCGTGAAGTCCCCCAGAGGCAGTGACGACTGCCACGAAGACGCTGCATGGACGGGAGGGACGATGGGCAACTGCCACCATACCGACAGAAGCCCATAAAGGCAAGTATATATCTATTAACATCAACTCTTTCAAACACTAAACTCTTTATTATCTTTACTCTCAGGACCCTGGACATCATCATCCTGGGGGCAGAAATGGACCGTGAAGTCCCCCAGAGGCAGTGACAACTGCCGCGAAGACACTACATGGACGGGAGGGACAATGGACGACTGCCACCATACCGACAGAAGCCCATAAAGGCAAGTATATATCTATTAACATCAACTCTTTTTTAAAACACTAAACTCTTTATTATCTTTACTCTCAGGACCCTGGACATCATCATCCTGGGGGCAGAAATGGACCGTGAAGTCCCCCAGAGGCAGTGACGACTGCCACGAAGACACTACATGGACGGAAGGGACGATGGACAACTGCCACCATACCGACAGAAGCCCATAAAGGCAAGTATATATCTATTAACATCAACTCTTTCAAACACTAAACTCTTTATTATCTTTACTCTCAGGACCCTGGACATCATCATCCTGGGGTCAGAAATGGAGCGTGAAGTCCCCCAGAGGCAGTGACGACTGCCACAAAGACGCTGCATGGACTGGAGGGACGATGGACGACTGCCACCATACCGACAGAAGCCCATAAATGCAAGTATATATATCTATTAACATCAACTCTTTCAAACACTAAACTCTTTATTATCTTTACACTTAGGACCCTGGACATCATCATCCTGGGGGCAGAAATGGACCGTGAAGTCCCCCAGAGGCAGTGACGACTGCCACGAAGACGCTGCATGGACGGGAGGGACGATGGACAACTGCCACCACACCCGCACAAGCCCATAAAGGCAAGTATATATCTATTAACATCAACTCATTCAAACAATAAACTCTTTATTACCTTTCCACTTAGGACCCTGGACATCATCATCCTGGGGGCAGAAATGGAGCCTGAAGTCCCCCAGAGGCAGTGACGACTGCCACGATGACGCTGCATGGACGGGAGGGACGATGGACGACTGCCACCTTACCGACAGAACCTCATAAAGGGAAGTATATATCTATTAACATCAACTCTTTCAAACACTAAACTGTTTGTTATCTTTACTCTCAGGACCCTGGACATCATCATCCTGGGGGCAGAAATGGAGCGTGAAGTCCCCCAGAGGCAGTGACGACTGCCACGAAGACGCTGCATGGACGGGAGGGACGATGGGCGACTGCCACCATACCAACAGAAGCCCATAAAGGCAGGTATATGTATCTGTTAACATCAACTCCTTCAAACACTAAACTCTTTATTATCTTTACTCTCAGGACCCTGGACATCATCATCCTGGTTGCAGAAATGGAGCCTGAAGTCCCCCAGAGGCAGTGACGACTGCCACGATGACGCTGCATGGACGGGAGGGACGATGGACGACTGCCACCATACCGACAGAAGCCCATAAAGGCAAGTATATATCTATTAACATCAACTCTTTTTTAAAACACTAAACTCTTTATTATCTTTACTCTCAGGACCCTGGACATCATCATCCTGGGGGCAGAAATGGACCGTGAAGTCCCCCAGAGGCAGTGACGACTGCCACGAAGACACTACATGGACGGAAGGGACGATGGACAACTGCCACCATACCGACAGAAGCCCATAAAGGCAAGTATATATCTATTAACATCAACTCTTTCAAACACTAAACTCTTTATTATCTTTACTCTCAGGACCCTGGACATCATCATCCTGGGGGCAGAAATGGAGCGTGAAGTCCCCCAGAGGCAGTGACGACTGCCACGAAGACGCTGCATGGACGGGAGGGACGATGGACGACTGCCACCATACCGACAGAAGCCCATAAAGGCAAGTATATATCTATTAACATCAACTCATTCAAACACTAAACTCTTTATTATCTTTACACTTAGGACCCTGGACATCATCATCCTGGGGCCAGAAATGGAGCCCGAAGTCCCCCAGAGGCAGTGACGACTGCCACGAAGACGCTGCATGGACGGGAGGGACGATGGACGACTGCCACCATACCGACAGAAGCCCATAAAGGCAAGTATATATCTATTAACATCAACTCTTTCAAACACTAAACTCTTTATTATCTTTACTCTCAGGACCCTGGACATCATCATCCTGGGAGCAGAAATGGACCGTGAAGTCCCCCAGAGGCAGTGACGACTGCCGCGAAGACACTACATGGACGGGAGGGACAATGGACGACTGCCACCATACCGACAGAAGCCCATAAAGGCAAGTATATATCTATTAACATCAACTCTTTTTTAAAACACTAAACTCTTTATTATCTTTACTCTCAGGAAACTGGACATCATCATCCTGGGGGCAGAAATGGACCGTGAAGTCCCCCAGAGGCAGTGACGACTGCCACGAAGACGCTGCATGGACGGAAGGGACGATGGACGACTGCCACCATACCGACAGAACCTCATAAAGGGAAGTATATATCTATTAACATCAACTCTTTCAAACACTAAACTCTTTATTATCTTTACTCTCAGGACCCTGGACATCATCATCCTGGGGGCAGAAATGGAGCGTGAAGTCCCCCAGAGGCAGTGACGACTGCCACGAAGACGCTGCATGGACGGGAGGGACGATGGGCGACTGCCACCATACCGACAGAAGCCCATAAAGGCAAGTATATATCTATTAACATCAACTCTTTCAAACACTAAACTCTTTATTATCTTTACTCTCAGGACCCTGGACATCATCATCCTGGGAGCAGAAATGGAGCCTGAAGTCCCCCAGAGGCAGTGACGACTGCCGCGAAGACACTACATGGACGGGAGGGACGATGGACGATTGCCACCATACCGACAGAAGCCCATAAAGGCAAGTATATATCCATTAACATCAACTCTTTTTTAAAACACTAAACTCTTTATTATCTTTACTCTCAGGACCCTGGACATCATCATCCTGGGGGCAGAAATGGACCGTGAAGTCCCCCAGAGGCAGTGACGACTGCCACGAAGACACTACATGGACGGAAGGGACGATGGACAACTGCCACCATACCGACAGAAGCCCATAAAGGCAAGTATATATCTATTAACATCAACTCTTTCAAACACTAAACTCTTTATTATCTTTACTCTCAGGA
The DNA here is from genome assembly GCF_037392515.1 of Haliotis asinina. NCBI lineage: Eukaryota > Metazoa > Mollusca > Gastropoda > Lepetellida > Haliotidae > Haliotis > Haliotis asinina. Next base: position 38,668,030 of record NC_090283.1, on the reverse strand, counting down.
CCCTGGACATCATCATCCTGGGGGCAGAAATGGAGCGTGAAGTCCCCCAGAGGCAGTGACGACTGCCACGAAGACGCTGCATGGACGGGAGGGACGATGGACAACTGCCACCATACCGACAGAAGCCCATAAAGGCAAGTATATATCTATTAACATCAACTCATTCAAACACTAAACTCTTTATTATCTTTACACTTAGGACCCTGGACATCATCATCCTGGGGCCAGAAATTGAGCCTGAAGTCCCCCAGAGGCAGTGACGACTGCCACGAAGACGCTGCATGGACGGGAGGGACGATGGACGACTGCCACCATACCGACAGAAGCCCATAAAGGCAAGTATATATCTATTAACATCAACTCTTTCAAACACTAAACTCTTTATTATCTTTACTCTCAGGACCCTGGACATCATCATCCTGGGGGCAGAAATGGAGCGTGAAGTCCCCCCAGAGGCAGTGACGACTGCCACGAAGACGCTGCATGGACGGGAGGGACGATGGGCGACTGCCACCATACCGACAGAAGCCCATAAAGGCAAGTATATATCTATTAACATCAACTCTTTCAAACACTAAACTCTTTATTATCTTTACTCTCAGGACCCTGGACATCATCATCCTGGGGGCAGAAATGGAGCGTGAAGTCCCCCAGAGGCAGTGACGACTGCCACGAAGACACTACATGGACGGGAGGGACGATGGACGACTGCCACCATACCGACAGAAGCCCATAAAGGCAAGTATATATATCTATTAACATCAACTCTTTCAAACACTAAACTCTTTATTATCTTTACTCTCAGGACCCTGGACATCATCATCCTGGGGGCAGAAATGGACCGTGAAGTCCCCCAGAGGCAGTGACGACTGCCACGAAGACACTACATGGACGGAAGGGACGATGGACAACTGCCACCATACCGACAGAAGCCCATAAAGGCAAGTATATATCTATTAACATCAACTCTTTCAAACACTAAACTCTTTATTATCTTTACTCTCAGGACCCTGGACATCATCATCCTGGGGGCAGAAATGGACCGTGAAGTCCCCCAGAGGCAGTGACGACTGCCACGAAGACGCTGCATGGACGGGAGGGACGATGGACAACTGCCACCATACCGACAGAAGCCCATAAAGGCAAGTATATATCTATTAACATCAACTCATTCAAACACTAAACTCTTTATTATCTTTACACTTAGGACCCTGGACATCATCATCCTGGGGCCAGAAATGGAGCCTGAAGTCCCCCAGAGGCAGTGACGACTGCCACGAAGACGCTGCATGGACGGGAGGGACGATGGACGACTCCCACCATACCAACAGAAGCCCATAAAGACAAGTATATATCTATTAACATCAACTCTTTTTTAAAACATTAAACTCTTTATTATCTTTACACATAGGATCCTGGACATCATCATCCTGGGGGCAGAAGTGGACCGTGAAGTCCCCCAGAGGCAGTGACGACTGCCACGAAGACACTACATAGACGGGAGGGACGATGGACGACTGCCACCATACCGACAGAAGCCCATAAAGGCAAGTATATATATCTATTAACATCAACTCTTTCAAACACTAAACTCTTTATTATCTTTACACATAGGACCCTGGACATCATCATCCTGGGGGCAGAAATGGACCGTGAAGTCCCCCAGAGGCAGTGACGACTGCCACGAAGACGCTGCATGGACGGAAGGGACGATGGACAACTGCCACCATACCGACAGAAGCCCATAAAGGCAAGTATATATCTATTAACATCAACTCTTTCAAACACTAAACTCTTTATTATCTTTACTCTCAGGACCCTGGACATCATCATCCTGGGGGCAGAAATGGAGCGTGAAGTCCCCCAGAGGCAGGGACGACTGCCACGAAGACGCTGCATGGACGGGAGGGACGATGGACGACTGCCACCATACCGACAGAAGCCCATAAAGGCAAAAATATATCTATTAACATCAACTCTTTCAAACACTAAACTCTTTATTATCTTTACACTTAGGACCCTGGACATCATCATCCTGGGGGCAGAAATGGACCGTGAAGTCCCCCAGAGGCAGTGACGACTGCCACGAAGACGCTGCATGGACGGGAGGGACGATGGACGACTGCCACCATACCGACAGAACCTCATAAAGGGAAGTATATATCTATTAACATCAACTCTTTCAAACACTAAACTCTTTATTATCTTTACTCTCAGGACCCTGGACATCATCATCCTGGGGGCAGAAATGGACCGTGAAGTCCCCCAGAGGCAGTGACGACTGCCACGAAGACGCTGCATGGACGGGAGGGACGATGGGCGACTGCCACCATACCGACAGAAGCCCATAAAGGCAAGTATATATCTATTAACATCAACTCTTTCAAACACTAAACTCTTTATTATCTTTACTCTCAGGACCCTGGACATCATCATCCTGGGGGCAGAAATGGAGCGTGAAGTCCCCCAGAGGCAGTGACGACTGCCACGAAGACACTACATGGACGGGAGGGACGATGGACGACTGCCACCATACCGACAGAAGCCCATAAAGGCAAGTATATATATCTATTAACATCAACTCTTTCAAACACTAAACTCTTTATTATCTTTACTCTCAGGACCCTGGACATCATCATCCTGGGGGCAGAAATGGACCGTGAAGTCCCCCAGAGGCAGTGACGACTGCCACGAAGACACTACATGGACGGAAGGGACGATGGACAACTGCCACCATACCGACAGAAGCCCATAAAGGCAAGTATATATCTATTAACATCAACTCTTTCAAACACTAAACTCTTTATTATCTTTACTCTCAGGACCCTGGACATCATCATCCTGGGGGCAGAAATGGACCGTGAAGTCCCCCAGAGGCAGTGACGACTGCCACGAAGACGCTGCATGGACGGGAGGGACGATGGACAACTGCCACCATACCGACAGAAGCCCATAAAGGCAAGTATATATCTATTAACATCAACTCATTCAAACACTAAACTCTTTATTATCTTTACACTTAGGACCCTGGACATCATCATCCTGGGGCCAGAAATGGAGCCTGAAGTCCCCCAGAGGCAGTGACGACTGCCACGAAGACGCTGCATGGACGGGAGGGACGATGGACGACTGCCACCATACCAACAGAAGCCCATAAAGACAAGTATATATCTATTAACATCAACTCTTTTTTAAAACATTAAACTCTTTATTATCTTTACACATAGGACCCTGGACATCATCATCCTGGGGGCAGAAATGGACCGTGAAGTCCCCCAGAGGCAGTGACGACTGCCACGAAGACACTACATAGACGGGAGGGACGATGGACGACTGCCACCATACCGACAGAAGCCCATAAAGGCAAGTATATATATCTATTAACATCAACTCTTTCAAACACTAAACTCTTTATTATCTTTACACATAGGACCCTGGACATCATCATCCTGGGGGCAGAAATGGACCGTGAAGTCCCCCAGAGGCAGTGACGACTGCCACGAAGACGCTGCATGGACGGGAGGGACGATGGACAACTGCCACCATACCGACAGAAGCCCATAAAGGCAAGTATATATCTATTAACATCAACACTTTCAAACACTAAACTCTTTATTATCTTTACTCTCAGGACCCTGGACATCATCATCCTGAGCGCAGAAATGGACCGTGAAGTCCCCCAGAGGCAGTGACGACTGCCACAAAGACACTGCATGGACGGGAGGGACGATGGACGACTGCCACCATACCGACAGAAGCCCATAAAGGCAAGTACATACATCTATTAACATCAACTCTTTCAAACACTAAACTCTTTATTATCTTTACACTTAGGACCCTGGACATCATCATCCTGGGGGCAGAAATGGACCGTGAAGTCCCCCAGAGGCAGTGACGACTGCCACGAAGACGCTGCATGGACGGGAGGGACGATGGACAACTGCCACCATACCGACAGAAGCCCATAAAGGCAAGTATATATCTATTAACATCAACTCATTCAAACACTAAACTCTTTATTATCTTTACACTTAGGACCCTGGACATCATCATCCTGGGGGCAGAAATGGAGCGTGAAGTCCCCCAGAGGCAGTGACGACTGCCACGAAGATGCTGCATGGACGGGAGGGACGATGGACGACTGCCACCATACCGACAGAAGCCCATGAAGGCAAGTACATATCTATTAACATCAACTCTTTCAAACACTAAACTCTTTATTATCTTTACTCTCAGGAACCTGGACATCATCATCCTAGGGGCACAAATGAAGCGTGAAGTCCCCCAGAGGCAGGGACGACTGCCACAAAGACACTACATGGACGGGAGGGACGATGGACGACTGCCACCATACCGAAAGAAGCCCATAAAGACAAGTATATATCTATTAACATCAACTCTTTCAAACACTAAACTTTATTATCTTTACACTTAGGACCCTGGACATCATCATCCTGGGGGCAGAAATGGACCGTGAAGTCCTCCAGAGGCAGTGATGACTGCCACGAAGACGCTGCATGGACGGGAGGGACAATGGACGACTGCCACCATACCGACAGAAGCCCATAAAGGCAAGTATATATATCTATTAACATCAACTCTTTCAAACATTAAACTCTTTATTATCTTTACACTTAGGACCCTGGACATCATCATCCTGGGGGCAGAAATGGACCGTGAAGTCCCCCAGAGGCAGTGACGACTGCCACGAAGACACTACATGGACGGGAGGGACGATGGACGACTGCCACCATACCGACAGAAGCCCATAAAGGCAAGTATATATATCTATTAACATCAACTCTTTCAAACACTAAACTTTATTATCTTTACACTTAGGACCCTTGACATCATCATCCTGGGGGCAGAAATGGACCGTGAAGTCCTCCAGAGGCAGTTATGACTGCCACGAAGACGCTGCATGGACGGGAGGGACAATGGACGACTGCCACCATACCGACAGAAGCCCATAAAGTCAAGTATATATATCTATTAACATCAACTCTTTCAAACATTAAACTCTTTATTATCTTTACACTTAGGACCCTGGACATCATCATCCTGGGGGCAGAAATGGAGCGTGAAGTCCCCCAGAGGCAGTGACGACTGCCACGAAGACGCTGCATGGACGGGAGGGACGATGGACGACTGCCACCATACCGACAGAAGCCCATAAAGGCAAGTATATATATCTATTAACATCAACTCTTTCAAACACTAAACTCTTTATTATCTTTACACTTAGGACCCTGGACATCATCATCCTGGGGGCAGAAATGGACCGTGAAGTCCCCCAGAGGCAGTGACGACTGCCACGAAGACGCTGCATGGATGGGAGGGACGATGGACAACTGCCACCATACCGACAGAAGCCCATAAAGGCAAGTATATATATCTATTAACATCAACTCTTTCAAACACTAAACTCTTTATTATCTTTACACTTAGGACCCTGGACATCATCATCCTGGGGGCAGAAATGGACCGTGAAGTCCCCCAGAGGCAGTGACGACTGCCACGAAGACGCTGCATGGATGGGAGGGACGATGGACAACTGCCACCATACCGACAGAAGCCCATAAAGGCAAGTATATATATCTATTAACATCAACTCTTTCAAACATTAAACTCTTTATTATCTTTACTCTCAGGAACCTGGACATCATCATCCTAGGGGCACAAATGAAGCGTGAAGTCCCCCAGAGGCAGGGACGACTGCCACAAAGACACTACATGGACGGGAGGGACGATGGACGACTGCCACCATACCGAAAGAAGCCCATAAAGACAAGTATATATCTATTAACATCAACTCTTTCAAACACTAAACTTTATTATCTTTACACTTAGGACCCTGGACATCATCATCCTGGGGGCAGAAATGGACCGTGAAGTCCTCCAGAGGCAGTGATGACTGCCACGAAGACGCTGCATGGACGGGAGGGACAATGGACGACTGCCACCATACCGACAGAAGCCCATAAAGGCAAGTATATATATCTATTAACATCAACTCTTTCAAACATTAAACTCTTTATTATCTTTACACTTAGGACCCTGGACATCATCATCCTGGGGGCAGAAATGGACCGTGAAGTCCCCCAGAGGCAGTGACGACTGCCACGAAGACACTACATGGACGGGAGGGACGATGGACGACTGCCACCATACCGACAGAAGCCCATAAAGGCAAGTATATATATCTATTAACATCAACTCTTTCAAACACTAAACTTTATTATCTTTACACTTAGGACCCTTGACATCATCATCCTGGGGGCAGAAATGGACCGTGAAGTCCTCCAGAGGCAGTTATGACTGCCACGAAGACGCTGCATGGACGGGAGGGACAATGGACGACTGCCACCATACCGACAGAAGCCCATAAAGTCAAGTATATATATCTATTAACATCAACTCTTTCAAACATTAAACTCTTTATTATCTTTACACTTAGGACCCTGGACATCATCATCCTGGGGGCAGAAATGGAGCGTGAAGTCCCCCAGAGGCAGTGACGACTGCCACGAAGACGCTGCATGGACGGGAGGGACGATGGACGACTGCCACCATACCGACAGAAGCCCATAAAGGCAAGTATATATATCTATTAACATCAACTCTTTCAAACACTAAACTCTTTATTATCTTTACACTTAGGACCCTGGACATCATCATCCTGGGGGCAGAAATGGACCGTGAAGTCCCCCAGAGGCAGTGACGACTGCCACGAAGACGCTGCATGGATGGGAGGGACGATGGACAACTGCCACCATACCGACAGAAGCCCATAAAGGCAAGTATATATATCTATTAACATCAACTCTTTCAAACACTAAACTCTTTATTATCTTTACACTTAGGACCCTGGACATCATCATCCTGGGGGCAGAAATGGACCGTGAAGTCCCCCAGAGGCAGTGACGACTGCCACGAAGACGCTGCATGGATGGGAGGGACGATGGACAACTGCCACCATACCGACAGAAGCCCATAAAGGCAAGTATATATCTATTAACATCAACTCTTTCAAACACTAAACTCTTTATTATCTTTACTCTCAGGACCCTGGACATCATCATCCTGGGGGCAGAAATGGAGCGTGAAGTCCCCCAGAGGCAGTGACGACTGCCACGAAGACGCTGCATGGACGGGAGGGACGATGGACGACTGCCACCATACCGACAGAACCTCATAAAGGGAAGTATATATCTATTAACATCAACTCTTTCAAACACTAAACTCTTTAATATCTTTACTCTCAGGACCCTGGACATCATCATCCTGGGGGCAGAAATGGACCGTGAAGTCTCCCAGAGGCAGTGACGACTGCCACGAAGACGCTGCATGGACGGGAGGGACGATGGGCGACTGCCACCATACCGACAGAAGCCCATAAAGGCAAGTATATATCTATTAACATCAACTCTTTCAAACACTAAACTCTTTATTATCTTTACTCTCAGGACCCTGGACATCATCATCCTGGGGGCAGAAATGGAGCGTGAAGTCCCCCAGAGGCAGTGACGACTGCCACGAAGACACTACATGGACGGAAGGGACGATGGACAACTGCCACCATACCGACAGAAGCCCATAAAGGCAAGTATATATCTATTAACATCAACTCTTTCAAACACTAAACTCTTTATTATCTTTACTCTCAGGACCCTGGACATCATCATCCTGGGGGCAGAAATGGACCGTGAAGTCCCCCAGAGGCAGTGACGACTGCCACGAAGACGCTGCATGGACGGGAGGGACGATGGACAACTGCCACCATACCGACAGAAGCCCATAAAGGCAAGTATATATCTATTAACATCAACTCATTCAAACACTAAACTCTTTATTATCTTTACACTTAGGACCCTGGACATCATCATCCTGGGGCCAGAAATGGAGCCTGAAGTCCCCCAGAGGCAGTGACGACTGCCACGAAGACGCTGCATGGACGGGAGGGACGATGGACGACTGCCACCATACCGACAGAAGCCCATAAAGGCAAGTATATATCTATTAACATCAACTCTTTCAAACACTAAACTCTTTATTATCTTTACTCTCAGGACCCTGGACATCATCCTCCTGGGGGCAGAAATGGAGCGTGAAGTCCCCCAGAGGCAGGGACGACTGCCGCGAAGACACTACATGGACGGGAGGGACGATGGACGACTGCCACCATACCAACAGAAGCCCATAAAGACAAGTATATATCTATTAACATCAACTCTTTTTTAAAACACTAAACTCTTTATTATCTTTACACTTAGGACCCTGGACATCATCATCCTGGGGGCAGAAATGGACCGTGAAGTCCCCCAGAGGTAGTGACGACTGCCACGAAGACACTACATGGACGGGAGGGACGATGGACGACTGCCACCATACCGACAGAAGCCCATAAAGGCAAGTATATATATCTATTAACATCAACTCTTTCAAACACTAAACTCTTTATTATCTTTACTCTCAGGACCCTGGACATCATCATCCTGGTGGCAGAAATGGACCGTGAAGTCCCCCAGAGGCAGTGACGACTGCTGCGAAGACACTACATGGACGGGAGGGACGATGGACGACTGCCACCATACCAACAGAAGCCCATAAAGACAAGTATATATCTATTAACATCAACTCTTTTTTAAAACATTAAACTCTTTATTATCTTTACACGTAGGACCCTGGACATCATCATCCTGGGGGCAGAAATGGACCGTGAAGTCCCCCAGAGGCAGTGACGACTGCCACGAAGACACTACATAGACGGGAGGGACGATGGACGACTGCCACCATACCGACAGAAGCCCATAAAGGCAAGTATATATATCTATTAACATCAACTCTTTCAAACACTAAACTCTTTATTATCTTTACACATAGGACCCTGGACATCATCATCCTGGGGGCAGAAATGGACCGTGAAGTCCCCCAGAGGCAGTGACGACTGCCACGAAGACGCTGCATGGACGGGAGGGACGATGGACAACTGCCACCATACCGACAGAAGCCCATAAAGGCAAGTATATATCTATTAACATCAACACTTTCAAACACTAAACTCTTTATTATCTTTACTCTCAGGACCCTGGACATCATCATCCTGAGCGCAGAAATGGACCGTGAAGTCCCCCAGAGGCAGTGACGACTGCCACAAAGACACTGCATGGACGGGAGGGACGATGGACGACTGCCACCATACCGACAGAAGCCCATAAAGGCAAGTATATACATCTATTAACATCAACTCTTTCAAACACTAAACTCTTTATTATCTTTACACTTAGGACCCTGGACATCATCATCCTGGGGGCAGAAATGGACCGTGAAGTCCCCCAGAGGCAGTGACGACTGCCACGAAGACGCTGCATGGACGGGAGGGACGATGGACGACTGCCACCATACCGACAGAAGCCCATAAAGGCAAGTATATATATCTATTAACATCAACTCTTTCAAACACTAAACTCTTTATTATCTTTACACTTAGGACCCTGGACATCATCATCCTGGGGGCAGAAATGGAGCGTGAAGTCCCCCAGAGGCAGTGACGACTGCCACGAAGACGCTGCATGGATGGGAGGGACGATGGACAACTGCCACCATACCGACAGAAGCCCATAAAGGCAAGTATATATATCTATTAACATCAACTCTTTCAAACACTAAACTCTTTATTATCTTTACACTTAGGACCCTGGACATCATCATCCTGGGGGCAGAAATGGACCGTGAAGTCCCCCAGAGGCAGTGACGACTGCCACGAAGACGCTGCATGGATGGGAGGGACGATGGACAACTGCCACCATACCGACAGAAGCCCATAAAGGCAAGTATATATCTATTAACATCAACTCTTTCAAACACTAAACTCTTTATTATCTTTACTCTCAGGACCCTGGACATCATCATCCTGGGGGCAGAAATGGAGCGTGAAGTCCCCCAGAGGCAGTGACGACTGCCACGAAGACGCTGCATGGACGGGAGGGACGATGGACGACTGCCACCATACCGACAGAACCTCATAAAGGGAAGTATATATCTATTAACATCAACTCTTTCAAACACTAAACTCTTTAAGATCTTTACTCTCAGGACCCTGGACATCATCATCCTGGGGGCAGAAATGGACCGTGAAGTCCCCCAGAGGCAGTGACGACTGCCACGAAGACGCTGCATGGACGGGAGGGACGATGGGCGACTGCCACCATACCGACAGAAGCCCATAAAGGCAAGTATATATCTATTAACATCAACTCTTTCAAACACTAAACTCTTTATTATCTTTACTCTCAGGACCCTGGACATCATCATCCTGGGGGCAGAAATGGAGCGTGAAGTCCCCCAGAGGCAGTGACGACTGCCACGAAGACACTACATGGACGGAAGGGACGATGGACAACTGCCACCATACCGACAGAAGCCCATAAAGGCAAGTATATATCTATTAACATCAACTCTTTCAAACACTAAACTCTTTATTATCTTTACTCTCAGGACCCTGTACATCATCATCCTGGGGGCAGAAATGGACCGTGAAGTCCCCCAGAGGCAGTGACGACTGCCACGAAGACGCTGCATGGACGGGAGGGACGATGGACAACTGCCACCATACCGACAGAAGCCCATAAAGGCAAGTATATATCTATTAACATCAACTCATTCAAACACTAAACTCTTTATTATCTTTACACTTAGGACCCTGGACATCATCATCCTGGGGCCAGAAATGGAGCCTGAAGTCCCCCAGAGGCAGTGACGACTGCCACGAAGACGCTGCATGGACGGGAGGGACGATGGACGACTGCCACCATACCGACAGAAGCCCATAAAGGCAAGTATATATCTATTAACATCAACTCTTTCAAACACTAAACTCTTTATTATCTTTACTCTCAGGACCCTGGACATCATCCTCCTGGGGGCAGAAATGGAGCGTGAAGTCCCCCAGAGGCAGGGACGACTGCCGCGAAGACACTACATGGACGGGAGGGACGATGGACGACTGCCACCATACCAACAGAAGCCCATAAAGACAAGTATATATCTATTAACATCAACTCTTTTTTAAAACACTAAACTCTTTATTATCTTTACACTTAGGACCCTGGACATCATCATCCTGGGGGCAGAAATGGACCGTGAAGTCCCCCAGAGGTAGTGACGACTGCCACGAAGACACTACATGGACGGGAGGGACGATGGACGACTGCCACCATACCGACAGAAGCCCATAAAGGCAAGTATATATATCTATTAACATCAACTCTTTCAAACACTAAACTCTTTATTATCTTTACTCTCAGGACCCTGGACATCATCATCCTGGTGGCAGAAATGGACCGTGAAGTCCCCCAGAGGCAGTGACGACTGCCGCGAAGACACTACATGGACGGGAGGGACGATGGACGACTGCCACCATACCAACAGAAGCCCATAAAGACAAGTATATATCTATTAACATCAACTCTTTTTTAAAACATTAAACTCTTTATTATCTTTACACGTAGGACCCTGGACATCATCATCCTGGGGGCAGAAATGGACCGTGAAGTCCCCCAGAGGCAGTGACGACTGCCACGAAGACACTACATAGACGGGAGGGACGATGGACGACTGCCACCATACCGACAGAAGCCCATAAAGGCAAGTATATATATCTATTAACATCAACTCTTTCAAACACTAAACTCTTTATTATCTTTACACATAGGACCCTGGACATCATCATCCTGGGGGCAGAAATGGACCGTGAAGTCCCCCAGAGGCAGTGACGACTGCCACGAAGACGCTGCATGGACGGGAGGGACGATGGACAACTGCCACCATACCGACAGAAGCCCATAAAGGCAAGTATATATCTATTAACATCAACACTTTCAAACACTAAACTCTTTATTATCTTTACTCTCAGGACCCTGGACATCATCATCCTGAGCGCAGAAATGGACCGTGAAGTCCCCCAGAGGCAGTGACGACTGCCACAAAGACACTGCATGGACGGGAGGGACGATGGACGACTGCCACCATACCGACAGAAGCCCATAAAGGCAAGTATATACATCTATTAACATCAACTCTTTCAAACACTAAACTCTTTATTATCTTTACACTTAGGACCCTGGACATCATCATCCTGGGGGCAGAAATGGACCGTGAAGTCCCCCAGAGGCAGTGACGACTGCCACGAAGACGCTGCATGGACGGGAGGGACGATGGACAACTGCCACCATACCGACAGAAGCCCATAAAGGCAAGTATATATCTATTAACATCAACTCATTCAAACACTAAACTCTTTATTATCTTTACACTTAGGACCCTGGACATCATCATCCTGGGGGCAGAAATGGACCGTGAAGTCCCCCAGAGGCAGTGACGACTGCCACGAAGACACTACATGGACGGGAGGGACGATGGACGACTGCCACCATACCGACAGAAGCCCATAAAGGCAAGTATATATATCTATTAACATTAACTCTTTCAAACACTAAACTTTATTATCTTTACACTTAGGACCCTGGACATCATCATCCTGGGGGCAGAAATGGACCGTGAAGTCCTCCAGAGGCAGTGATGACTGCCACGAAGACGCTGCATGGACGGGAGGGACAATGGACGACTGCCACCATACCGACAGAAGCCCATAAAGTCAAGTATATATATCTATTAACATCAACTCTTTCAAACATTAAACTCTTTATTATCTTTACACTTAGGACCCTGGACATCATCATCCTGGGGGCAGAAATGGACCGTGAAGTCCCCCAGAGGCAGTGACGACTGCCACGAAGACGCTGCATGGACGGGAGGGACGATGGACAACTGCCACCATACCGACAGAAGCCCATAAAGGCTAGTATATATCTATTAACATCAACTCATTCAAACACTAAACTCTTTATTATCTTTACACTTAGGACCCTGGACATCATCATCCTGGGGGCAGAAATGGAGCGTGAAGTCCCCCAGAGGCAGTGACGACTGCCACGAAGATGCTGCATGGACGGGAGGGACGATGGACGACTGCCACCATACCGACAGAAGCCCATGAAGGCAAGTACATATCTATTAACATCAACTCTTTCAAACACTAAACTCTTTATTATCTTTACTCTCAGGTCCCTGGACATCATCATCCTGGGGGCAGAAATGGACCGTGAAGTCCCCCAGAGGCAGTGACGACTGCCACAAAGACACTACATGGACGGGAGGGACGATGGACGACTGCCACCATACCGACAGAAGCCCATAAAGGCAAGTATATATATCTATTAACATCAACTCTTTCAAACACTAAACTTTATTATCTTTACACTTAGGACCCTGGACATCATCATCCTGGGGGCAGAAATGGACCGTGAAGTCCTCCAGAGGCAGTGATGACTGCCACGAAGACGCTGCATGGACGGGACCGACAATGGACGACTGCCACCATACCGACAGAAGCCCATAAAGTCAAGTATATATATCTATTAACATCAACTCTTTCAAACATTAAACTCTTTATTATCTTTACACTTAGGACCCTGGACATCATCATCCTGGGGGCAGAAATGGACCGTGAAGTCCCCCAGAGGCAGTGACGACTGCCACGAAGACGCTGCATGGACGGGAGGGACGATGGACGACTGCCACCATACCGACAGAAGCCCATAAAGGCAAGTATATATATCTATTAACATCAACTCTTTCAAACACTAAACTCTTTATTATCTTTACACTTAGGACCCTGGACATCATCATCCTGGGGGCAGAAATGGACCGTGAAGTCCCCCAGAGGCAGTGACGACTGCCACGAAGACGCTGCATGGATGGGAGGGACGATGGACAACTGCCACCATACCGACAGAAGCCCATAAAGGCAAGTATATATCTATTAACATCAACTCTTTCAAACACTAAACTCTTTATTATCTTTACTCTCAGGACCCTGGACATCATCATCCTGGGGGCAGAAATGGAGCGTGAAGTCCCCCAGAGGCAGTGACGACTGCCACGAAGACGCTGCATGGACGGGAGGGACGATGGACGACTGCCACCATACCGACAGAAGCCCATAAAGGCAAGTATATATATCTATTAACATCAACTCTTTCAAACACTAAACTCTTTATTATCTTTACACTTAGGACCCTGGACATCATCATCCTGGGGGCAGAAATGGACCGTGAAGTCCCCCAGAGGCAGTGACGACTGCCACGAAGACACTGCATGGACGGGAGGGACGATGGACGACTGCCACCATACCGACAGAAGCCCATAAAGGCAAGTATATATATCTATTAACATCAACTCTTTCAAACACTAAACTCGTTATTATCTTTACACTTAGGACCCTGGACATCATCATCCTGGGGGCAGAAATGGAGCGTGAAGTCCCCCAGAGGCAGTGACGACTGCCACGAAGACGCTGCATGGACGGGAGGGACGATGGACAACTGCCACCATACCGACAGAAGCCCATAAAGGCAAGTATATATCTATTAACATCAACTCATTCAAACACTAAACTCTTTATTATCTTTACACTTAGGACCCTGGACATCATCATCCTGGGGGCAGAAATGGAGCCTGAAGTCCCCGAGAGGCAGTGACGACTGCCACGAAGATGCTGCATGGACGGGAGGGACGATGGACGACTGCCACCATACCGACAGAAGCCCATGAAGGCAAGTACATATCTATTAACATCAACTCTTTCAACCACTAAACTCTTTATTATCTTTACTCTCAGGACCCTGGACATCATCATCCTAGGGGCAGAAATGGAGCGTGAAGTCCCCCAGAGGCAGGGACGACTGCCGCAAAGACACTACATGGACGGGAGGGACGATGGACGACTGCCACCATACCGACAGGAGCCCATAAAGACAAGTCTATATCTATTAACATCAACTCTTTTTTAAAACACTAAACTCTTTATTATCTTTACTCTCAGGACCCTGGACATCATCATCCTGGGGGCAGAAATGGACCGTAAAATCCCCCAGAGGCAGTGACGACTGCCACGAAGACACTACATGGACGGGAGGGACGATGGACGACTGCCACCATACCGACAGAAGCCCATAAAGGTAAGTATATATATCTATTAACATCAACTCTTTCAAACACTAAACTTTATTATCTTTACACTTAGGACCCTGGACATCATCATCCTGGGGGCAGAAATGGACCGTGAAGTCCTCCAGAGGCAGTGATGACTGCCACGAAGACGCTGCATGGACGGGAGGGACGATGGACGACTGCCACCATACCGACAGAAGCCCATAAAGTCAAGTATATATATCTATTAACATCAACTCTTTCAAACATTAAACTCTTTATTATCTTTACACTTAGGACCCTGGACATCATCATCCTGGGGGCAGAAATGGACCGTGAAGTCCCCCAGAGGCAGTGACGACTGCCACGAAGACGCTGCATGGACGGGAGGGACGATGGACGACTGCCACCATACCGACAGAAGCCCATAAAGGCAAGTATATATATCTATTAACATCAACTCTTTCAAACACTAAACTCTTTATTATCTTTACACTTAGGACCCTGGACATCATCATCCTGGGGGCAGAAATGGACCGTGAAGTCCCCCAGAGGCAGTGACGACTGCCACGAAGACGCTGCATGGACGGGAGGGACGATGGACGACTGCCACCATACCGACAGAAGCCCATAAAGGCAAGTATATATCTATTAACATCAACTCTTTCAAACACTAAACTCTTTATTATCTTTACTCTCAGGACCCTGGACATCATCATCCTGGGGGCAGAAATGGACCGTGAAGTCCCCCAGAGGCAGTGACGACTGCCACGAAGACACTGCATGGACGGGAGGGACGATGGACGACTGCCACCATACCGACAGAAGCCCATAAAGGCAAGTATATATCTATTAACATCAACTCTTTCAAACACTAAACTCTTTATTATCTTTACTCTCAGGACCCTGGACATCATCATCCTGGGGGCAGAAATGGACCGTGAAGTCCCCCAGAGGCAGTGACGACTGCCACGAAGACGCTGCATGGACGGGAGGGACGATGGACGACTGCCACCATACCGACAGAAGCCCATAAAGGCAAGTATATATCTATTAACATCAACTCTTTCAAACACTAAACTCTTTATTATCTTTACTCTCAGGACCCTGGACATCATCATCCTGGGGGCAGAAATGGACCGTGAAGTCCCGCAGAGTGAGTGAGTGAGTTAATATTTAACGTCACATCGGCAATATCTCAGCCATATCGTGACGAGAACATTTAATACTAAAATGAAATATATATCTATAAAAAATCTGTCAGCGAAGGACAGTAAAACAACTAGGATATCACAGATTAGAATATAAAACTAGTAACTATACCTAAAACAATTTATCTATACAGGACAATACAATGTAAAAATGGGCTATATATTGCTAACAGCTGAAGGTAGATCACCATACTAGGGACCATGGGGACTTACAGTACTTTTGCTACCTGCATGGACCCTAGCTGGATTTACATCATTCCCTCAGCCATCAGCAATTTGTGAAATCTAGCCATACAATAAAAAGACATTTATTCTACGATTAAAAACCTGGAAATTTAGAATTTACTTTCACTGTTTGTGGACTTACGTACCCTCTCAGGAGGACAATAATTTTACAATACTTCAACCCCCTTTGAGGGTACAGCCACTAACAATTCTAGTTACAAATCTAAACAACCAATAATTAAAATACATCTATTTACAGAACATGTTATTCAAAATTCAACCAAAAAATCAAGTTCTTTTAAAAAACCAATAATTAAATGAGAATTAATGTTTGTAAAAAGATCCTTCATTGTTTTTACTGTAAAATACTTATCCCTTGTGATGGAGAATTCAACACAGTCAAGCAGAATATGTTTGACCGTGACTCTCTCATCACAAGGGATACAAAATGGAGGATCCTCACCTTTTAAAAGGTATGCATGAGTGTATCGTGTATGGCCAATACGACATCGTCGCAAAATGACTTCCTCAAATCTGGACTGACAACCCAAGTATGTATAACCAATGTAGGGTTTTACTTCATGTAGTTTATTTATACCTACTTGGGTGTCCCACTTCTTCTGCATCAGATTACGAGTGTAAGCTCTAATGCTAGCTTTGTAGTCAGAATAAGGAATAAGAAGTGGTGTCACAGATTTGTTGAGTGCTGCCTTAGCAGCAAGATCGGCCATTGCGTTACCGGAAATGCCTACGTGGCTGGGTAACCAACAGAAGACGATGTCGTATTGGCCAGTAGCAAGATCATTATATAATTCAAATATTTCAATTAAAAGTGGATGTTTACAAGAAAGATTTTTAATCGCCTGAAGGCAAGAAAGAGAGTCGGAATAGATAATATATTGTTTATGTTTATGGCGTCTTTGAATATATTTAAGAGCTGTTAATATGGCGTTAGCTTCTGCTGTAAAAATAGAACTGTTATCTGGTAATCTAGAAGATATTGTTCTGGATCCAATGACAGTGGCACAAGCTACTGCACCACCGTCCTTGGACCCATCTGTAAATAAGGATTTATAACTGCTATATTTATGTTTCAATTCATTATATTCTTGTTTATACTGTAATTCATTAGTTTCTGATTTTTTAAATGTGGTCAATGTTAGGTCCACTTGGGGCCTAACCAACTGCCAAGGAGGAGAAGAAAGAAGACGGGAAGGAGCTATATTTTCCAGCTGAATGCCCGCAGCAGCAAGGAATGGTTTAATTCTTAAACCAAGAGGCGGTACAAGTGAAGATTTCATATTGTATAAATCCTCACACAGAGGACTGAAAACACAGTTATATGCAGGGTTTGACTCACTGGAATATAATTTTGTTACATACTGTAAAGCTAAATTTATACGTCGCTGCTCAAGAGATGGTTCGTCAGCCTCGACATACAGGCTGTCAACAGGGGAAGTTCGAAAGGAGCCAAGACAAAGTCTTAGACCTTGATGATGGACTGAATCTAATAGTTTTAAGTTGCTTTTGCAGGCTCCACCATAGACGATGGAGCCATAATCGAGTTTCGAACGCACGAGAGATCGATATAGATGTAGAAGGGTAGCTTGATCCCCTCCCCATTTTGAATTAGAAACCACTTTCAACAAGTCAAGTGCTTTCAGGCATTTAGTCTTAAGTGATTTAATATGCGGTAAAAACGTTAAGTGTGAGTCAAAAATGAGACCCAAGAACTTAGCTTCCTTCACAACTTTAATTGGTGTGCCATCTAGAGATAGTTCAGGGTCTTTATGTGGTTTATATTTACGACAAAAGTGTATACAGTTAGTTTTCGATTTTGAAAATTTGAAGCCGTTTTCAAGACACCATTTATTAATTTTGTTTAAACACAACTGTAGTTGTCGTTCAATGGTATGCATATTTGCACCACGACAAGAAATATTAAAATCATCCACAAATAACGATCCATCAATTGAATCGTTTAAAACTTTTGATAAACTGTTTATCTTTATACTAAAAAGTGTGACTGACAAAATACTGCCTTGTGGAACTCCCTGATCCTGATTGTAATGATCAGACAGGGTAGAACCCACTCGGACTTGAAATTGTCTATTATTTAAAAATTTGCCTATGAATTCAGGCAAACGACCTCGGAAACCGAAATCATGTAAATCTCTCAGAATGCCATACTTCCAGGTTGTGTCATATGCCTTCTCAAGATCAAAAAAGATAGACACAGCATGTTGTTTATTGACTAGTGCATTTTTCACAAATGATTCTAAACGCACTAAGTGATCGACAGTACTTCTGTTTTTACGGAAACCACATTGTATATCTGTTATAAGGTTATTTGTTTCCAAGTACCAAACAAGTCGATTATTTATCATGCGTTCCATGGTCTTGCAAACACAGCTAGGTAATGAAATCGGACGATAATTAGATGGATCGGTATGATCACGTCCAGGTTTAGGTATTGGTACTACTATGGCATCACGCCATGAAGAAGGAAATTTCCCGGAAGTCCAAATATCATCAAATATTGATAACAGCGTCTCTAAACAGGATTCTGGTAAGTGCTTCAGGAGTTGATAATGTATGTTATCAGCTCCTGTAGCAGTGTCATGAGCCTGATCAAGAGCGCTATGGAGTTCATGAATAGAAAAAGTTTCATTATAATCTTCCCCGTTATCAGAATTGAAATTAATAGTTTTCTTTTCTTGTTGTTTTTGATACTGCTGGAATTTAGGTAAATAATTAGAGGAGGAAGAGTGTTTAGCGAGGGTTTCGCCCAGTCTATTTGCAATATCTGATTTATCCGTAAGTAACTGATCTCCATGTTTAAGATGATGGACAGTAGATTTAGTACCTTTACCTTTAATTTTCTGGACCATGTTCCATACCTTGGACATGGGTGTCCGAGAATTTATTTTAGATACATAATTTTGCCAAGATTGGCGTTTGTTCTGTTTAAACGTACGCCGCGCTTTAGCATTTAAAATTGTAAATTTATTTAAATTATGCACCATTGGATGGCGACGGAAATAATGTTCTGCTTTTTTCCTTGCCTTCCTAGCTTGTTTGCAGTCATCGTTGAACCATGGTTTTCGAATATGTGGAACTGCAGAGGACTTTGGTATACACTCATCAGCTATGGAGTTCAATTCATCAGAAAAACATTTAATAGCATCGGGAACGTCACTAAAACGTTCGGGTTTAGGTTTTTCAGAACACAGTGTTTCATATAAAGCCCAGTTAGCCTTTTTAAAATTCCGCCTTGATGATGGAGGAACATCAGATGGAGTAACAGCTTTTAATATAGTAGGAAAATGGTCACTTCCACAGAGATCATCGTGGACTGACCATTCGAATTCATTAAGTAGTTCTGAATTTGTGAGTGACAAGTCGAGAGCAGAATACGTCCCTGTACCAGGGTGTAAATATGTGTTGGAACCATCATTATAAATACATAAATCATTGTCAGAACAAAAGTCCTCCAACAATTTACCTTTAGTGTTTGTATTTACACTACCCCAGAGTGGGTTGTGCCCATTTAAATCTCCCATTATAATACAGGGCTTCGGGAGTTGATCATATAGAGCTTGAAGATCGGTTTTGGCAAACGCCGAAGACGGCGAAATATAAAGAGAGCAAAGTGTAAACGCTACATGTAAAGTAATTCTTACTGCAACAGCCTGCATATTAGTAACAAGAGAAACAGGGCTTTGAATAACATTTTGTCTGACAAGAATGGATGATCCGCCAGTGGCTCTATCACCCGGAGGTGCAAAACAATGATATGCATTAAACTGACGAAAATTAAATGTATCTGTTTGTTTTAAATATGTCTCTTGGAGACATATCGCTGAAGGTATAAAATCTTGGACTAATAGCTGTAGTTCATGTAAATTAGTCCTCAATCCTCTGCAGTTCCACTGTACAATATTATTGGTATAAACTATCTTTTGGGGGGATTTATTGGGGATCTACCCCGCACTCTTTTGGAGGGCGACAAGCTATGTGCCCTAGAATGGACGTTTTCAGAAACGTCCATATCTTCAAGAGACCCATATTTATTGTACAATTGAATTTTATTTTGTGACCCCTTAGGAGCTCTGCTACTGTGTTGTTTTAAAGCATCAGGCTTTGGCTTTGGTTTACTTTTGACAGTTTGCTGACTATCAGATGTTGATTGAGACCTTGAATGTGACTGAGATGATGATGATTTGTGATCAGAAGACGGCTTTGAGGTACTAGGGAGTGGTTCCTCAGTCTGTGATGATATAGCAGGGTACAAAAGCTGTGGAGAATCGCAGTTGACCCAAGTCAAAGTAGTTTGGCAGCCTGTGGATGATTTTGTTATTTTGGAGCGTGACTCCAATGTTGTTTTTGCCACCGCAGCATAACTTTCTGGAAGATCAGTTCTTTTTGGCCTCAGAAAAAGAGATATTTTGAGTGAATTTGATTTTATTTATTTCCATTTGTTCTTTCCAAACAGGACATTGTTTAGAAAATGAGGAATGGTCGCCTGAGCAGTTGGTGCATTTTTTGAAGTCACTGGTACAATCTTCTGTTGTGTGTGTCTTCTCACCACAGTGGGCACACACAACGGACAATGTACAAGTATTTACACCATGGCCGTACTTCTGACATTTAAAACATCTCAGTGGGTTCGGAATGTACACGTCAACCTTGATGTTGCAGTAACCAGCCTTCAATGATTTTGGAGCTGTCGGAGATGAAAAGGAGAACAGATACGTATTGGTTGGAACACTTTCATTGTTCTTACGGACTGAAAAGCGTTTGACGTCGAGCACACCTTGATCTTTCATTTCAGTCATGATGTCAAGTTCTGTCATGTCAGAAAACAACCGATCACGGTCTCTGATGATCCCTTTGCTCGTGTTTAACGTCTTATGAGCAGATACAGTAACCGGAATTCCAACAAACGATTCTATGCTCATCAAATTGACTGACTGCTGCCGTTTCCCACACTCAACCTGCAGTGCACCTGAACGTAACCGTTTAATGCTCTTAACTTCCCCGGCAATACCTTGAATACCTTTGGCAACTGCGAACGGGTTCAATTTTAGAGGCGTTTTATCAGCAGATTCAATAACAAGAAAGCGTGGCCAAAACTCAATTGATCTCGACGGTCGAAGGTCATTATCATCAACATCATTTTCAAGAGGACGTTTGGTTTTTTTTGTGGGGATTTCATAAGCCATATTTAGTGTTGAGATTTCATCATCCGAGCTCCCCACCCACCACCGAGTATCACAAGGACAATGCTAAAAACAAGCGGATCTCCAGCTTGCAGCACCAAGGATACCCGGATGATATACTCCAGCAGAAAAATTAAAAGATTAATAGTTCCACCAGATTGGCCCATGAGCCACCGCCTTCTGGCATAGGACTCTAGGCAAATTTCAGAACAACATATGTCAAAATCAAAAATGTTTTAGATAATATAGCCAAGTCCAAAGTTATAACAATTCTAAAGTGTGCATTGAAAAATATAACAATACTCCATGCACAGGGCTTGGCATGACCACCCGATTGGACGATTCGACCACCCGTCGAAGTCAGGGCCAAAGTGGTGTATTGAGCAACAGGAGCACGATTGCAGGCCCCTATTGCCCTCAACCACCAGGATCCCCTCCTCCGCCGACACAGGGCCGCAACCCACGGCAAACGGGTTGGTGGACCAAATATCCCCCCGGGTCCACTACGGGGGTGTTGGCGAGCTCTTGGCGTTACCCAGCACCCACCACGAGGAGGTGGCTCGTCACGGGTGCCAGTCCCCCAGAGGCAGTGACGACTGCCACGAAGACGCTGCATGGACGGGAGGGACGATGGACGACTGCCACCATACCGACAGAAGCCCATAAAGGCAAGTATATATCTATTAACATCAACTCTTTCAAACACTAAACTCTTTATTATATTTACTCTCAGGACCCTGGACATCATCATCCTGGGGGCAGAAATGGACCGTGAAGTCCCCCAGAGGCAGTGACGACTGCCACGAAGACACTGCATGGATGTTGAGGGACGATGGACAACTGCCACCATACCGACAGAAGCCCATAAAGGCAAGGATATATCTATTAACATCAACTCTTTCAAACACTAAACTCTTTATTATCTTTACTCTCAGGACCCTGGACACCATCATCCTGGGGGCAGAAATGGAGCGTGAAGTCCCCCAGAGGCAGTGACGACTGCCACGAAGACGCTGCATGGACGGGAGGGACGATGGACGACTGCCACCATACCGACAGAAGCCCATAAAGGCAAGTATATATATCTATTAACATCAACTCTTTCAAACACTAAACTCTTTATTATCTTTACTCTCAGGGCCCTGGACATCATCATCCTGGGGGCAGAAATTGACCGTGAAGTCCCCCAGAGGCAGTGACGACTGCCACGAAGACGCTGCATGGACGGGAGGGACGATGGACAACTGCCACCATACCGACAGAAGCCCATGAAGGCAAGTATATATCTATTAACATCAACTCTTTCAAACACTAAACTCTTTATTATCTTTACACTTAGGACCCTGGACATCATCATCCTGGGGACAGAAATGGAGCCTGAAGTCCCCCAGAGGCAGTGACGACTGCCACGAAGACGCTGCATGGACGGGAGGGACGATGGACGACTGCCACCATACCGACAGAAGCCCATAAAGGCAAGTATATATCTATTTACATCAACTCTTTCAAACACTAAACTCTTTATTATCTTTACACTTAGGACCCTGGACATCATCATCCTGGGAGCAGAAATGGACCGTGAAGTCCCCCAGAGGCAGTGACGACTGCCACGAAGACACTGCATGGACGGGAGGGACGATGGGCGACTGCCACCATACCGACAGAAGCCCATAAAGGCAAGTATATATCTATTAACATGAAAGCTTCAATCGTTAAACTCTTTATTACCTTTACTCTCAGGACCCTGGACATCATCATTATCCTGGGGGCAGAAATGGACCGTGAAGTCCCCCAGAGGCAGTGACTACTGCCACGAAGACACTGCATGGACGGGAGGGACGATGGGCGACGTCACCATTCCGACTGAGACCCATAAAGGCAAATATATATCTATTAACATCAACTCTTTCAAACACTACTCTCCTCTAGAGACTTCATCATAGAGAGATCTGAAAAGTTTGTATCCTACTTCTTTGTTATCAGCGTACGTTGGACCCGGTTTCCATCCCCCATCGGCTTTCCGAAGAACACCATAACCGATGACGTCATTAGAAAATGTATCCACAGCTATGTACACATAGGCTGCACTTGCAATGATGCATTTATGAAAGAAAATAGTTCTCTTGACTGGATGTATCTGTGCATCGTACTCCTCGACAGGTCCAAGTAGGGCACCAGTTACCGGAAATACGCGAAACTTTGTGTCCCGTAAAAGTGGAATCTTGACATTCATCTTTTCCTTTGTCAGCATTTGTATTTCATGTAAGGGTTTGAAACATTCTTGAAATTTAGGATTCAGCGGCAGGATTCAAATGTTTTTTTCCCTACATTTTAATAGTGATGCTGTTTTCAGTTTCTTCCCGATCATTTGATTGTGAGAGTCTTCATCATCGACGAGACATCCTCCGTGGGAAGCAGTATCGTCGAAGTCAAACACGGTACAACAACATAGACTTATGAAGAAAACACACGTGACTGAATGACTGATTTAACATTTAAAGTAATATCCGTAATTGTTCTTACCCATGAAGGTCCCGGGGTAGAATAGGCCTTCAGCAACCCATGCTTGCCATAAAAGGCGACTATGCTTGTCGTAAGAGGCGACTAACGGGATCCGGTGGTCAGGCTCGCTGACTTGGTTGACACATGTCATCGGTGCCCAGTTGCGCAGATCGATGCTCATGTTATTGATCACTGGATTGTCTGGTCCCGACTCGATTATTTACAGACCTCCGCCATATAGCTGAAATATTGCTGAGTGTGGCGTAAAACTAAATTCACTCACTCACTCACTCACTCCGTAATTGTTCTGCCGAAGAGAGTAAAGTGAGTGTGTTTAGTTTTACTCCGCACTCAGCCACATGCAAGTCATATTAGAGCCATATGTAAATAATCAAGTCTGGACCAGACAATACAGTGATCAACAACATAAACATCAGCTACAACTAGGATACGATAACATGTGTCAACCAAGTCAGCGAGGCTGACCGCCCGATCATGTTAGTCGCCTCGTACGATAAGCATGGGTTGGTGAAGATCATTTGTAACCAAGACCTTCACAGGTCTTTCGAGTGTTGAACGCAATATACATTAATAGTGAACGTAAACATCGTGCAAGTTATAAAATAGACACTGTAACAAGTAGGACCAGCATGTAATAAGACGACAGTCCAGAGCCATTCCTTATGGAAACGATCTACCGTTCAGTAGCATCTAAAGCCTGGTCACCATGCTAGGGACGTCTTTTAGCTGCGTTTTACCCTAGCAGTATGTACAGCATGTATTTAGCCACTTATTGATGGTGAGGAATCGGAGCCAAAAACTGGGTACATGGATTAAAGCTGTGGTAGATGCAGGTGTTGCATGTAGCAATACACGAGATGAAAAGTTCATTGCGGCTTCAATTTATTGAAAAATAGTGCATTACTTCCTCTACTGCCTCAATCAACCATCCATCTCATTCCAAATGTGTTTGAATGCAGTCAAGCCGTATGTAACGGCGGAAGTGCGTCAGAGCTGTAGTGAGAGATGTGGCGTTGTCATTGTTATAATTACAAATCTCAGTCTACAACGTACTGGGGTCAAAACAATATCAAATGACGGGAGTTCGACCGTTGCCACAAAATGATCCCCAAACCATTACGTCGTTGTCCTCTGCGTCCTCTACGTTTGGTTCAGTTTAGCCTGTTTCCTCACTCATCTCATCCTTAGGCTCAAGGAGAGCCTATGTACAGAAAGTCCTGTTTTCAAGAAACATCGACAGGCATTTGATCGGTTTAGGCGTTCCTCACATGACTTGGTAATCAAAACAGGGGGATACCATACAGTAGAGAGAGAAACTTTGTCCATTTTTGTGATTTTTATTGTGTGGAAGATTCATATCACTTCCTTTTAATTTGTCCATTCTATTGGGAGTTAAGAAAGTATTATTGTGGATATCCTGAATTTTCTTTGCTAATGAGTACTGATTACAATGCCCTTCTCCGTAAGTTGTCAACATTTATCTACCAGCCGTTGTCTCTACGAAATAGAAATATTAACGTATAGAAAGTATGTACTTATATTGGTATATATGATATGACACGGAACGATATGATGTGATATGGTATGATATTGTGCGATGTGTTATGACATGATATTGTATGGTATGATGTGAGATATGATATGATATGATGACATGGGGTGTTATGATATGA
Organism: Haliotis asinina; assembly: GCF_037392515.1. NCBI lineage: Eukaryota > Metazoa > Mollusca > Gastropoda > Lepetellida > Haliotidae > Haliotis > Haliotis asinina. The sequence goes on along the minus strand of NC_090283.1, from coordinate 38,642,125 downwards.
TGTGATACAACAAAGTATGTGTAATGTGATGTTATATGATGTGATACATTTGATGCGATATGACGTGTTGTGACTATATTATTCCTTTCTATGATATAGCGTACTTTGTACCTGTGGCTATCAGTATGAATAAAGTTTGATTGAACACTGTAAAGTAGTACATACTGTTTTCAAAACGGAAGGAAGTAAAGGATGCCATATTTGTATCTTTCACTAAACGAGAGTGTACTTAAAACAGAACGATGCATAACACTGTAACGTAGCATATGGTGTAGACAGAGTTCAGTTCAATTCAATTCTGTTTATTCAGTATTTAGGGTCTTGAGGCCTACAGTACAAATACAGGTACATTTTATGCAGGTCACGTGTTGTGATTTACAGTTCTTGCTTTGAATACATGTTTTAAGTACAATGCGGTTGCTTTAATAACATCAATATTTCTAGCATTGATAAGATTGGACAGTGTGTGCTTATCTGTAACAGGCAATGAAATAAATGGCAGATATTTGGCTCTTAAGTCGGAGTACATTGTGCAAACAAACAATATATGAAATTCATTTTCAATATACCCTAGATTACAGTGTCTACAAATGGATACACTTAGATCTGGCAAGTCTCTTTTGGATTTACGTACATGATTAACTCTCAGATCATGGACACCTATTCGTAATTTACAAAACGCCCTCATCAGACCTTTATCTTGCAAGTGTGTGATATAAAATTCAGGCTCTAACAAAGTTTTATGGGAGGTATAAAATTCTAAAAAATTTGAGTCATTAAGTGACATCAACCATGCTTGTCGAAAAATATCTTCAAGGCGTTGCTTAAACATACATAGAAAACTCTGTTCATTTCCAACATCCTGCGATATCCACACATAAGAGAAGCCAGTTGAAAAAAGTAATTGTCTAACCTCTGATGTCCAATTTCGCTTGCCATTATCATCCTGCATTTTTAAGAAAATATAACTTTGCCTTGGGTGAGTGAGTGAGTTAATATTTTACGTCACATCGGCAATATCTCAGCCATATCGTGACGAGAACAACTAATATCAAAATCAATTATATGTCTACTATAGAACCTGTCAACGACGGACAGTAAAACAGTGAGTGAGTGAGTGAGTTAATACTTAACGTCACATCGGCAATATCTCAGCCATATCGTGACGAGAACATTCAACGATGAAAAAGAGCATATATAAATCATAAAAACCCGTCAACGAAGGACAGTAAAACAACTAGAATATCACAATTTCAATTAAAACTAGCATGGAAAGTTAAAACTAATAGCACTATTTAGACAATACAATATATAAACAGACTATAGATCGCCAACAACAGAAGGTAGATCACCACACTAGGAACCATGGGGACTTACAGTACCTTTGCTACCTGCATGGTCCCTAGTTGGATTTACACCATCCCTTCAGCTGCTGGCGATTGTATGAAAAGTTAGCCGAAATTAAAAGAACATGAATGCTACGATTAAAATCCTGGTAGACTTAAATTTACTGTGAATGTTTGTGGACTTACGTACCCTCTCAGGAGGACAATAATTTTACAATACTTCAACCCCCTTTGAGGGTACAGCCACCAACGATTCAAGTTACTAATTCAAACTACCAATCATTAAAATACATCTATTTACACAACATAATTTTCAAAATTCCACCACAAAATCAATTTCTTTTAAAAAGCCAATGATTAAATGACAACTAACAGTGCTAAAAAGGTCCTTGATAGTTTTGACATTGAAAAATTTATCCCTTGTGATGGAGAATTCAACACAGTCAAGCAGAATATGCTTGACCGTGACTCTCTCATCACAAGGGATACAAAACGGAGGATCCTCACCTTTTAAAAGGTATGCATGAGTGTATCTTGTATGGCCAATACGACACCGTCGCAAAATGACTTCTTCAAATCTGGACTGACAACCCAAGTATGTATAACCAATGTAGGGTTTTATTTCATGTAGTTTATTTATACCTACTTGGGTGTCCCACTTCTTCTGCATCAGATCACGAGTGTAAGCTCTAATGCTAGCTTTGTAGTCAGAATAAGGAATACGAAGTGGTGTCACAGATTTGTTAAGTGCTGCCTTAGCAGCAAGATCAGCCATTGCGTTACCGGAAATGCCAACGTGGCTGGGTAACCAACAGAAGACGATGTCGTATTGGCCAGTAGCAAGATCATTATATAATTCAATAATTTCTATTAAAAGTGGATGTTTACAAGAAAGATTTTTAATAGCCTGAAGGCAAGAAAGAGAGTCGGAATAGATTATGTATTGTTTATGTTTATGGCGTCTTTGAATATATTTAAGAGCTGTTAATATGGCGTTAGCCTCAGCGGTAAAAATAGAACTGTTGTCTGGTAATCTAGAAGATATTGTTCTTGATCCAATGACAGTGGCACAAGCTACTGCACCACCGTCCTTGGACCCATCTGTAAATAAGGATTTATAACTGCTATATTTATGTTTCAATTCATTATATTCTTGTTTATACTGTAATTCATTAGTTTCTGATTTTTTAAATGTGGTCAGTGTTAGGTCCACTTGGGGCCTAACCATCTGCCAAGGAGGAGAAGAGAGAAGACGGGAAGGAGCTATATTTTCCAGCTCAATGCCGGCAGCAGGAAGAAATGGTTTAATTCTTAAACCAAGAGGCGGTACAAGCGAAGATTTCATATTGTATAAGTCCTCACACAGAGGACTGAAAACACAGTTATATGCAGGGTTTGACTCACTGGAATATAATTTTGTTACATACTGTAAAGCTAATTTGATACGTCGCTGCTCAAGAGATGGCTCATCAGCCTCAACGTACAGGCTGTCAACAGGTGAAGTTCGAAAGGAGCCAAGACAAAGTCTTAGACCTTGATGGTGAACAGAATCTAAAAGTTTCAGGTTGCTTTTACAGGCTCCACCATAGACAATGGAGCCATAATCAAGTTTTGACCGGATCAGTGATCGATAAAGTTGCAGGAGGGTAGCTTGGTCCCCTCCCCATTTAGAATTTGAAACGACTTTCAACAAGTCAAGTGCCTTCAGGCATTTAGTTTTGAGGGATTTGATATGTGGTAGAAACGTTAAATGTGAGTCAAAAATTACTCCCAAGAACTTGGCCTCCTTTACAACTTTGATGGGAGTGCCATCTAGAGATAGTTCTGGGTCCTTATGTGGCTTATATGTTCTGCAAAAATGTATACAATTAGTTTTGGACTTCGAAAATTTGAAGCCGTTTTCAAGACACCATTTATTTATTTTGTTTAAACACAACTGCAGTTGCCGTTCAATAGTATGCATATTTTTACCTCGGCAAGAAATATTAAAATCATCCACGAAAAGTGATCCATCAATTGAATCGTTTAAAACTTTTGATAAACTGTTGATCTTGATGCTAAAAAGAGTGACAGATAAAATACTGCCTTGTGGAACACCCTGATCCTGATTGTAATGATCAGACAGGGTAGAACCCACACGGACCTGGAATTGTCTGTCATTTAAAAAGTTGGCAATAAATTGAGGCAAACGACCTCGCAAACCAAAGTCATGTAAATCCCTCAAAATACCATGTTTCCAGGTTGTGTCATATGCTTTTTCAAGATCAAAAAAGACAGACACAGCATGTTGTTTATTAATTAGTGCGTTTTTAACAAATGATTCTAAACGCACTAAGTGATCGACAGTACTTCTGTTTTTACGGAAACCACACTGTATATCTGTGATAAGATTATTTGTTTCCAAGTACCAAACAAGTCGATTATTTATCATGCGTTCCATGGTCTTGCAAACACAGCTAGTTAGTGAAATAGGTCGATAATTGGACGGATCCGTATGATCACGTCCAGGTTTAGGTATTGGTACTACTATGGCGTCACGCCATGACGGAGGAAAGTTACCCGATGTCCAAATATCATCAAAAATATTGAGAAGAGTTTCTAGGCAGGATTCCGGTAAGTGCTTCAGGAGTTGATAATGTATGTTATCAGCTCCAGTAGCAGTGTCATGAGCTTGATCAAGAGCAGTATTGAGTTCATGAATAGAAAACGTTTCATTATAATCTTCACCATTATCCGAATTGAAATTAATACTTTTCTTTTCTTGTTGTTTTTTATATTGCTGAAATTTAAGTGTGTAATTCGAAGATGAAGAGTGTTTAGCGAGAGATTCACCCAGTTTATTCGCAATATCTAATTTATCAGTAAGCAATTGATCTCCATGTTTAAGATGATGGACAGTAGATTTAGTACCTTTACCTTTGATTTTCTGGACCATGTTCCATACCTTGGACATGGGTGTCCGAGAATTTATTTTGGATACATAATTTTGCCAAGATTGGCGTTTGTTTTGTTTAAAAGTACGCCGTGCTTTAGCATTTAAAATTTTAAATTTATTTAAATTATGCACCATAGGATGGCGACGGAAATAATGTTCAGCTTTCTTCCTTGCCTTCCTAGCTTGTTTGCACTCAGCGTTGAACCATGGTTTTCTTATGTGTGGAACTACAGAGGAATTTGGTATACACGCATCAGCTATGGAATTCAATTCATCAGAAAAAGATTTTATAGCATCGGGAACGTCAATAAAACGTTCGGGTTTAAGTTTTTCAGCACACAGTGTTTCATATAAAGCCCAGTTAGCCTTTTTAAAATTCCGCCTTGATGATGGAGGAACATCAGATGGAGTTGCAGCTTTTAATATAGTAGGAAAATGGTCACTTCCACACAGGTCATTGTGGACTGACCATTCGAATTCATTTAATAGTTCGGAATTTGTCAATGACAAGTCGAGAGCAGAATAGGTCCCTGTACCAGGGTGTAAATATGTGTTGGAACCATCATTATAAATACATAAATCATTGTCGGAACAAAAGTCCTCCAACAATTTACCTTTAGTGTTTGTAGTTACACTACCCCAGAGTGGGTTGTGCCCATTTAAATCTCCCATTATAATACAGGGCTTCGGGAGCTGGTCATATAGAGCTTGAAGATCGGTTTTAGCAAACGTTGAAGACGGCGAAATATAGAGAGAGCACAGCGTAAATGCTACATGCAAAGTAATTCTCACTGCAACAGCCTGCATGTTAGTAATAAGTGATACAGGGCTTTGAATAACGTTTTGTCTGACTAGAATGGATGATCCACCAGTGGCTCTATCACCCGGAGGTGAAAAACAATGATATGTATTAAAATGACGAAGGTCAAATGTATCTGTTTGTTTTAAATATGTCTCTTGTAGACATAACGCTGAAGGTGTAAAATCTTGGACTATTAGCTGTAATTCATGTAAATTAGTCCTCAGTCCTCTGCAGTTCCACTGTACAATATTATTGGAATAACCTATCTTTTGGGGGGATTTATTGGGGATCTACCCCGCACTCTTTTGGAGGGCGACAAGCTATGTGCCCTTGTTTGGATGTTTTCGGAAACATCCATGTCTTCCAAGGATCCGAACTTATTAAAAAGTTGGATTTTGTTACTAGACCCCTTTGAGGCTCTTCCACTTTTACCCTTTTGTGAAGATTCACATCTAGATTTAAGCTTGTTTTTCTCAGTTTCTTTCACATTGGATTGAGACGTCCGTTTTGCATTTGTCTGAGATAATTTCTCCTGTGTACAAGGTACATCCTGAACACCCATGGGCTCCGGAAGTACGTCAGCAGTTTGAGTGGATGATTCAGGTAGCAAAGTCTGAGGAGTGTCAGTATTAATCCATGTTAAGTTGGTTTGACAGCAAACAGAAGACTTGATTACATTCACGGTTGGCGAAGTCGATGTTCGGGTAACAGAAGCATAAGTTTCTGTTAAGTCTGATCTTTGGACAAGTTTTTTGCATCTGCAAAGCTAATGTTTTGAGTATATTTGATTTTGTTGATTTCCATGTTCCGTTTCCAAACTGGACAGTCTTTTGAGAAAGACGAGTGACTTCCGGCGCAGTTAACGCATTTCTTAAAGTTGTTGGTACAATCTTCTGTTGTATGTGTCTGCTCACCACAGTGAGCACACGTGACAGACAATGTACAACTATTCACTCCATGTCCAAATTTTTGGCACTTAAAACACCTTAATGGGTTAGGAACATAGGTATCAACAGCGATGTTACAGTATCCAGCTTTCACAGATTTTGGAGCAGTTGGCGAGGAAAAAGAAAACAAGTATGTATTTGTTGGAACAGTTTCTTTATTTTTCCGGGTTGTAAACCTTTTGACATGCATCACACCTTGATCCTTCATCTCTGTCCCAATATCTAATTCCGTCATGTCCGCAAACAACTGATCACGATCTCGAATTATGCCTTTGCTAGTGTTGAGCGTCCTGTGAGCTGAGACCGATACAGGAATTCCTACCAACATTTCAGTTGTCATCAGGTTTGTAGCTTGCTGTCGTTTACTACATTCAATGAGAAGAGCTCCTGAACGCAAGCGTCTAACATTTTTGACATCACCCGCAATGCCTTGAATAGCCTTCGATACTGCAAACGGGTTCAACTTTAGTGGTGTCTTATCATGAGTCTCGATCACTATAAAGCGTGGCCAGTAGTCAATTGATTGGGTCGGTCTGTGTTCATTATCATCTTCATCAGGGTCCAGTGGACGTTTTGCTTTTTTAATGGGGGTTTCGTAAGCCATAGTTGGTTTTAAATGGTTCATCATCCGAGCTCCCCACCCACCACGGAGTATCACAAGGATAATGCTAAAGCAAGCGGGCCTCCAGCTTGCAGCACCAAGGATACCCGGATGATATACTCCAGTAGAAAAATCAAAAGATTAATATTTCCACCAGATTGGCCCATGAGCCACCGCCTTCTGGGCATACGACTCTAGGCAAAAACATATATAAAATGATGAATTTCAAATTACAATCTCCAAAGTGCCAAGCATGAAAAATCAAATTACCAGTTTCATAAATTTTGAGCATGAAATAGTTGTAGCTCAGGGCTTGGCGTGACCAGCCGATTGATAGAACTGGGCCAGTTCTACCACCCGTCTAGGTGAAGTAAGGGCCAAAGTGGTGTGTTGAGCAATAGGAACATTGGTCCTGCTCCCATTGCCCTCAACCACCAGGATCCCCTCCTCCACCGACACAGGGCCGCAACCCACGGCAAACGGGTTGGTGGACCAAATATCCCCCCGGGTCCACTACGGGGGTGTCGGCGAGCTCTTGGCGTTACCCAGCACCCACCACGAGGAGGTGGCTCGCCACGGGTGCCAACAGTAAAACAACTCGAATATCACAAATGGAATTAAAACTAGCATGGAAAGTTAAAAATAACATCATCATTTGGACAATACACTATAAAATCAGGCTATAGATCGCCAACAATTGAAGGTAGATCACCATACTAGGACCATGGGGACTTACAGTACCTTTGCTACCTACATGGACCCTAGTTGGATTTACACCATCCCTTCAACCGCTGGCGAGTGTACAATATGCTAGCCACAATTAAAACAACAGGAATACTACGATTAAAAACAGTGGTAGACTTAAATTTACTATCAATGTTTTTGGACTTACGTACCCTCTCAGGAGGACAATAATTTTACAATACTTCAACCCCCTTTGAGGGTACAGCCACTAACAATTCTCGTTACTAATCCAAACTACCAATTATTAAAATACATCTTTTTACAGAAACATATTGCTCAAAGTTCAGTCAAAAAATCAATTTCTTTTAAAAAACCAATAATTAAATGACAACTAACGCTGCTAAAAAGATCCTTCATTGTTGTAACTGAAAAATACATATCCCTTGTGATGGAGAATTCAACACAGTCAAGCAGAATATGCTTGACTGTAACTCTCTCATCACAAGGGATACAGAAAGGAGGATCCTCACCTTTTAACAGGTACGCATGAGTATATCGAGTGTGTCCAATACGACATCGTCGTAGAATAACCTCTTCAAATCTGGACTGACAACCCAAGTGGGTATAACCAATGTAAGGTTTTATATCATATAATTTATTCATACCCACTTGAGTGTCCCACTTCTTCTGCATCAGATCACGGATATAACATCTAATCATGGCTTTGTAATCACTGTAAGGAATAAGCAGTGATGTCACAGAAGACGATGTCGTATTGGCCAGTAGCAGGATCATTATACAATTCAATAATTTCTATTAAAAGTGGATGTTTACAAGAAATATTTTTAATAGCCTGAAGGCAAGAAAGAGAGTCGGAATAAATTATATATTGTTTGCGTTTAGGGTGTCTTTGAATATATTTAAGGGCTGTTAATATGGCGTTAGCCTCTGCGGTAAAAATAGAACTATTATCGGGTAATCTAGAAGATATTGTTCTGGATCCAATGGCAGTGGCACAAGCTACTGCGCCACCGTCCTTGGATCCATCTGTAAATAAGGATTTATAACTGCTATATTTATGTTTAAATTGATTATATTCTTGTTTATACTGTAATTCATTAGTTTCTGATTTTTTAAACCTCGTCAATGTTAGGTCCACTGCTGGCCTAACCAACTGCCAAGGAGGAGAAGAAAGAAGACGGGAAGGAGCTATATTTTTCAGCTCAATGCCGGCAGCAGCAAGAAATGGTTTAATTCTTAAACCAAGAGGCGGTACAAGCGAAGATTTCATATTGCATAAGTCCTCACACAGAGGACTGAAAAGACAGTTATATGCAGGGTTTGACTCACTGGAATATAATTTTGTTACATACTGTAAAGCTAATTTGATACGTCGCTGCTCAAGAGATGGCTCATCGGCCTCAACGTACATGCTGTCAACAGGTGAAGTTCGAAAGGAGCCAAGACAAAGTCTTAGACCTTGATGGTGAACAGAATCTAAAAGTTTCAGGTTGCTTTTACAGGCTCCACCGTATACAATGGAGCCATAATCAAGTTTTGACCGGATCAGTGATCGATAAAGTTGCAGGAGGGTAGCTTGGTCCCCTCCCCATTTAGAATTTGAAACGACTTTCAACAAGTCAAGTGCCTTCAGGCATTTAGTTTTGAGGGATTTGATATGTGGTAGAAACGTTAAATGCGAGTCAAAAATTAATCCCAAGAACTTGGCCTCCTTTACAACTTTGATGGGAGTGCCATCTAGAGATAGTTCAGGGTCCTTATGTGGCTTATAGTGAGTGAGTTAACATTTATCGTCACATCGGCAATCTTGCAGCCATATCGTGACGAGAACAAGTAATACTGACATTGTAGAATGAATATAAGAAAATAAAACCTTGTTGACAACGAACAGTAAAAACACTAGTAAATATCACTGATATACATTTAAGACTAGTGATTACATCTAAAACAGGTTAACTATAGTGAACAAGACAATATAAAAACAGGCTATGGATTGCTAACAACTGAAGGTAGATCACCATACAGGGGACCATGGGGACTTACATTACTTTTGCTACCTGCATGGAACCCAGCTGGATTTACACCATCCCCTCAGTCGCTAGCAATTTAGGCACATATAGCCATACATTTAAAAGAACACATATACTACGATTAAAAGAGCGGACTGTTTGAATTTACTTTGAACGTTTGTGGACTTACGTACCCTCTCAGGAGGACAATAATTTTACAGTACTTTAACCCCCCTCGAGGATACAGCCACGAACAATCTTAGTTACTAATTCAAAATTCCAATCATAAAATATTTATCTATTTACAATTCATTTAACAAATCTAATTCTTTTAAAAATGCAATAATTAAATGACCACTGTTATTGTTAAAAAGATCCTTCATAGTTCGGGATTTAAAATAGTTATCCCTTGTGATGGAATATTCAACACAGTCAAGCAAAACATGCTTGACTGTGAATATTTCATCACAAGGGATGCAGAACGGAGGATCCTCACCTTTCAATAAGTATTCATGAGTATATCTCGTATGGCCAATACGACATCGTCGCAAGATGACCTCTTCAAACCTGGACTGACGACCCAAGTAGGTATAACCAATATAGGGTTTTATTGCATGTAATTTATTGATACCCACTTGGGTGTCCCACTTCCTCTGCATCAGATCACGGATATACGCTCTAATTGCACCTTTATAATCAGAGTATGGAATATGAAGTGGTGTCACAGATTTGTTGAGTGCTGCCTTGGCAGCAAGATCGGCCATTGTGTTGCCAGAAATGCCCACGTGGCTGGGTAACCAACAGAAGACGATGTCGTATTGGCCAGTAGCAAGATCATTGTACAATTCAATAATTTCAGTTAAAAGTGGATGTTTACACGACAAATGTTTAATCGCCTGAAGACAAGAAAGGGAGTCTGAATAGATTATATATTGTTTACGTTTAGGGTGTCTTTGAATGTATTTAAGAGCTGTTAATATGGCGTTAGCTTCTGCTGTAAAAATAGAACTATTATCTGGTAATCTAGAAGATATTGTTCTGGATCTAATGACAGTGGCACAAGCCACTGCACCACCGTCCTTGGACCCATCTGTAAATAAGGATGTATAATTGCTATATTTATGCTTCATTTGATTATATTCCTGTTTATATTGTAATTCATTAGTTCCTGATTTTTTAAATGTAGTTAATGTTAGGTCAACTTGTGGCCTAACCATCTGCCAAGGAGGAGAAGAAAGAAGACGGGAGGGGGCTATGTTTTCCAGCTGAATGCCGGCTGAAGAAAGAAAGGGTTTCATTCTGTGCCCTAGAGGTGGAACCAGAGAAGATTTCTTGTTGTATAAATCTTCATAAAGGGGATTGAAGACACAATTAAATGCAGGGTTAGATTCATTAGAGTATAATTTGGTAATGTACTGTAAAGTTAATTTTATACGGCGCTGCTCAAGAGATGGTTCATCAGCCTCAACGTAGAGACTGTCGATAGGTGCTGTTCTAAAAGACCCAAGACAAAGTCTTAGACCTTGGTGATGGACAGAATCAAGAAGTTTCAGGTTGCTTTTGCAAGCTCCACCATATACGATGGAGCCATAATCGAGTTTTGAACGGACAAGTGATCTGTATAAATGTAGGAGAGTTGCTTGATCCCCTCCCCACTTTGAGTTGGATACCACCTTTAATACATCGAGTGCCTTCAAGCATTTTGTTTTTAGTGATTTGATATGCGGCAAAAAGGTTAAGTGGGAATCGAAAATTAGACCCAAGAACTTGGCCTCCTTGACAACTTTGATGGGAGTGCCATTTAAAAACAGTTCTGGGTCCTTATGCGGCTTATATTTTCTACAAAAGTGTATACAATTAGTTTTCGATTTAGAAAATTTAAAGCCATTTTCTAGACACCATTTATTTATTTTGTTTAAACACAATTGCAATTGCCGTTCGATAGTATGCATATTTTTACCTCGACAAGAAATATTAAAATCATCCACAAATAATGATCCATCGACTGAATCATTTAAAACCTTGGATAAACTGTTTATCTTGATGCTAAAAAGTGTTACAGACAAAATGCTGCCTTGTGGAACACCCTGATCCTGATTATAATGGTCAGACAGGGTAGAACCCACTCGGACTTGAAACTGCCTGTCTATTGTGAGATAAAAAGAGGCAAACGACCCCTTAAACCGAAGTCATGTAAATCCTTTAAAATGCCATGCTTCCAAGTGGTATCGTATGCTTTCTCCAAATCAAAGAATATCGATACTGCATGTTGTTTATTTACTAAAGCGTTTTTGACAAAGGATTCCAGACGTACCAAATGGTCAATGGTACTACGATTTTTCCTGAAACCACATTGAATATTTGTTATAAAATTATTGGTTTCAAGATACCAAGTCAATCTATTGTTCACCATTCGTTCCATGGTTTTACAGACACAACTCGTTAAAGAGATTGGCCTGTAATTCGAAGGATCGGTATGATCCCGGCCAGGCTTTGGTATGGGAACTACTATGGCATTACGCCATGAATGTGGGAAGGTCCCTGTAGTCCATATCGTGTCAAATATATTTAGCAGTGTTTCCAGGCACGATTCAGGTAAATGTTTCAGAAGTTGATAATGAATACCATCAGAACCTGTTGCTGTATCATGAGCTTGCTCAAGGGCTGTATATAGCTCATGTAATGAAAATAGTTCATTATAGTCTTCACCATTGTCTGAGTTAAAATTGATCTTTTTCTTCTCCTGCTGTTTCTGGTATTTCTGAAACTCAGGGACGTAATTTGATGAAGACGAATGTTTGGCGAGAGTTACACCAATCTTATTGGCAATATCACCCTTATCTGTCAATACATCGTCACCATCCTTCAGATGGTGCACAGTTGATTTGCAACCTTTACCCTTTATTCGTTGAATCATATTCCACACTTTGGAAATTGGTGTGCGGGAATTTATCTTGGAAACATAATTTCGCCAAGATTGACGCTTATTCTGCTTGAAGGCACGGCGAGCCTTAGCATTTAGAATTTTAACTTTGTCTAAATTATGGACTGTAGGATGTCGCCGAAAATACTTCTCGGCCTTCTTCCTGTTCTTTCTGGCCTGTTTGCATTCATCATTAAACCATGGTTTACGAACGTGTGGGGTTGCAGAGGACTTAGGTATAGTTTCATTAGCTATATTCTTCAGTTTATCAGAGAATACCTGAATCGGATCCAGACTATTGACAAAAACGTCATTATTTAAGTTTTCAGTGCAGAGTGTCTGAAATAGTGGCCAGTTGGCCTTACTAAAATTCCACCTAGTTGCAGGTGGGTTATCAGTAGGATTTATAGCTGTGAGAATTGTTGGAAAATGGTCACTTCCACAAAGGTCATCATGGACTGACCATTCAAACTCATTGTATATATCGGGATCTGAGAGTGACAAATCAAGTGCAGAATACGTTCCTGTACCAGGATGTAAATAAGTGACTGATCCATCATTAAATATGCATACGTTGTTATTAGATATGAAGTCTTCAAGTATTTTCCCTTTATTGTTAGTAGCAGTACTTCCCCATAAAGGGTTATGTCCATTAAGATCACCCATGATAATACAGGGTTTGGGAAGTTGGTCGTATAGCTCCTGAAGATCAGACGGCTGAACAGCTGAAGATGGTGAAATGTACAGGGAACAAAGCGTGAACGTTATTTGTAAAGAAAGCCGTATAGCAACGGCCTGAAGATTGCTTTTAAGTGGAACAGGGCTATGAATAACACCCTGCCTCACCAAAATAGAAGCACCACCAGTGGCTTTATCACCTGGAGGTGAAAACGAATGAAATGAGTTATACTGGCGCAAGTCAAATCTATCTGTACTTTTCAGGTATGTCTCTTGTAAACTAAAAGCTGATGGTTTAAAATCTTGTGATAATAGTTGAAGATCATTAAAATTGTTTCTAAGGCCTCTGCAATTCCACTGGATAACATTATGAGAGCAACTCATGGGGGTTTTGAACCTCTACAGGCACTTTTAATGGTAAAGGCACCTCAATATGTTTAAGGGCCCTGGCTTCCTTTCGTCGTTGTTGTTTCTGTTCTTTTTTTGACATTGTTTTCTTTTCAGGTTCATGATGATTGTTGTGCTCAGACGTCATATTAGGTAGTGGTAAAGTATTTGTTGTAAGACTAGTTTGTGATGATGCTGGCGACAAGCTGGTATGTTCAGCACTGACTTGGTATAAAATAACTTGGTCATCCGAGGTCCAGTTTATAGCAGTTTGACAACCAGAATCAGCTTTGAGAGGGGATGAGGAGACTGCAGCAGAATAGGTGAGAGTAGTAGATGAAGCAGATAATTCATTATCAACCAGTTTCCTTGCATCAGCAAAGGAAATGTCATTTGTGTGTTTGACTTTTTTGTCTGTCTCACGAAAGAAGGACATGCCTTTGACGAGCTCATGTGCTCACCCTTACAATTTGCGCACTTGATGTTATCAGTGCAGTCTGTGCCATCATGGTTTTTACTACACCGGAAGCATACCTGGGTGTTTTTGCAAGATCTTGCACCATGACCAAATTGTTGGCATTTGAAACAACGGAGTGGATTTGGTATGTACACATCCACACCGATGTTGAAATATCCTGCTTTAACAGAAGGTGGAATCTTTGTAAGGGCAAAAGTGAAAAGGTAGGTGTTTGTTTTTATGGTTTTGTCACCTTCTCTCCTTGTAAACCGTTTTACAGACAGTACTCCTTGAGACTTCATTTCGGACACAATCTCTTCTTCAGACATATCTGAGAGGCACATTGCACGATCACGTACAATGCCTCTGCATGAATTTAGGGTCTTGTGGATTGATACGACAATCTCAGTGTTGGCAAAATGGTGAGCTTTGAGAAGATTTTGAGACTGTTGCCTTCTTGCACATTCAACTAGAAGAGAACCGGACCGGAGACGAGTAACATTTTTAACAGTTCCACAAATGCCTTCAATAGATTTTGAAATAACGAAAGGATTAACTTTGAGGGGTGTACCATCACTTCCATCGACAACAAGAAATCGTGGCCATGAATCAATACTATTTATGCATTCTTCATCAGAAGATGTTGCAGCATCACTATCAATGTGCCTTCTTTTAGTTTTTGATCTGGAATCAGGAAGTAGTTGGGTAGCCATAGTGAAAAATATATTCGACACCCTTGCTCCCCACCCACCATGGAGTGTCAACATGGACGGAATTGCAGCGGAAGCCAACTACAAAACCAGGGCTACAAGGATGCTATACTCCAGCAAGAAGGACGCAGGTAGCTATAATAGTCAAACAGAGTAAAAGGTCAGGCTGGTCCGGCCCTAGACAATTACCTAATGACAAACAGAACCCGGAGGTCATTAATGCCAGATTGGCCCATGAGCCACCGCCTTCTGGCATAGGACTCTAGGCAAAAGTGTGATATAGTAATAGTTTCATGGTTTCCATAGTAACCACATGAAATATCAATATGAACACTCACGTATAATTATCCATGCTCAGGGCATGGCGTGACCAGCCGATTGATAGAATCGGGCCGATTCTACCATCCGTCTAGGTGAAGTAAGGGCCGAAGTGGTGTGTTGAGCAAAAAGGAACAATGTTCAAGCTCCCACTGCCCTCAACCACCAGGATCCCGTCCTCCACCGACACGGGACGCAACCCACGGCAAACAGGTTGCCCAATTTAGTCGCCTCTTACGACAAGCAATGGGGTGCTGTGGACACATTCTGTCCCGGGTCCACACGGGATATGTGGCTTATATGTTCTGCAAAAATGTATACAATTAGTTTTGGACTTCGAAAATTTGAAGCCGTTTTCAAGACACCATTTATTTATTCTGTTTAAACACAACTGCAGTTGCCGTTCAATAGCATGGATATTTTTACCTCGGCAAGAAATATTAAAATCATCCACGAAAAGCGATCCATCAATTGAATCGTTTAAAACTTTTGATAAACTGTTGATCTTGATGCTAAAAAGAGTGACAGACAAAATACTGCCTTGTGGAACACCCTGATCCTGATTGTAATGATCAGACAGGGTAGAACCCACACGGACCTGGAACTGTCTGTCGTTTAAAAAGTTGGCAATAAATTGAGGCAAACGACCTCGCAAACCAAAGTCATGGAAATCCTTCAAAATACCATGTTTCCAGGTTGTGTCATATACTTTTTCAAGATCAAAAAAGATAGACACAGCATGTTGTTTATTAATTAGTGCGTTTTTAACAAATGACTCCAGTCGCACTAAGTGATCGACAGTACTTCTGTTTTTACGGAAACCACACTGTATATCTGTGATAAGATTATTTGTTTCCAAGTACCAAACAAGTCGATTATTTATCATGCGTTCCATGGTCTTGCAAACACAGCTAGTTAGTGAAATAGGTCGATAATTGGACGGATCCATATGATCACGTCCAGGTTTAGGTATTGGTACTACTATGGCGTCACGCCATGAAGAAGGAAAGTTACCCGATGTCCAAATATCATCAAAAATATTGAGAAGCGTTTCTAGGCAGGATTCTGGTAAGTGCTTCAGGAGTTGACAAATGTATGTTATCAGCTCCTGTAGCAGTGTCATGAGCTTGATCAAGAGCAGTATGGAGTTCATGAATAGAAAACGTTTCATTATAATCTTCCCCATTATCAGAATTGAAATTAATAGTTTTCTTTTCTTGTTGTTTTTGATACTGCTGGAATTTAGGTAAATAATTAGAGGAGGAAGAGTGTTTAGCAAGGGTTTCGCCCAGTTTATTAGCAATATCTGATTTATCAGTAAGCAATTGATCTCCATGTTTAAGATGATGGACAGTAGATTTAGTACCTTTACCTTTGATTTTCTGGACCATGTTCCATACCTTGGACATTGGTGTCCGAGAATTTATTTTGGATACATAATTTTGCCAAGATTGGCGTTTGTTCTGTTTAAAAGTACGCCGTGCTTTAGCATTTAAAATCTTACATTTATTTAAATTATGCACCATAGGATGGCGACGGAAATAATGTTCTGCTTTTTTCCTTGCCTTCCTAGCTTGTTTGCACTCAGCGTTGAACCATGGTTTTCTTATGTGTGGAACTGTAGAGGACTTTGGTATACACTCATCAGCTATGGAATTCAGTTCATCAGAAAAAGATTTGATAGCATCAGGAACGTCAATAAAACGTTCGGGTTTAAGTTTTCCAGCACACAGTGTTTCATATAAAGCCCAGTTAGCCTTTTTAAAATTCCGCCTTGATGATGGAGGAACATGAGATGGAGTTACAGCTTTTAATATAGTAGGAAAATGGTCACTTCCACAGAGGTCATCGTGGACTGACCATTCGAATTCATTTAATAGTTCGGAATTTGTCAATGACAAGTCGAGAGCAGAATACGTCCCTGTACCAGGGTGTAAATATGTGTTGGAACCATCATTATAAATACATAAGTCATTGTCAGAACAAAAGTCCTCCAACAACTTACCTTTAGTGTTTATATTTACACTACCCCAGAGAGGGTTGTGCCCATTTAAATCTCCCATTATAATACAGGGCTTCGGGAGTTGGTCATAGAGAGCTTGCAGATCAGTTTTGGCAAACGTCGAAGACGGCGAAATATACAGCGAGCATAGCGTAAACGCTACATGTAAAGTAATTCTCACAGCAACAGCCTGCATATTAGTATTAAGTGATACAGGGCTTTGAATAACGTTTTGTCTGACTAGAACGGATGACCCGCCAGTGGCTCTATCACCCGGAGGTGAAAAAGAGTGATATGCATTAAAATGACGAAGGTTAAATGTATCTGTTTGTTTTAAATATGTCTCTTGGAAACATATCGCTGAAGGTGTAAACTCTTGGACTAATAGCTGTAATTCATGTAAATTAGTCCTCAATCCTCTGCAGTTCCACTGTACAATATTACTGGAATAAACTATCTTTTGGGGGGATTTATTGGGGATCTACCCCGCACTCTTTTGGAGGGCGACAAGCTATGTGCCCTAGAATGGACGTTTTCAGAAACGTCCATGTCTTCAAGAGACCCATATTTATTAAGCAATTGAATTTTATTTTGTGACCCTTTAGGAGCTCTGCCACTTTGTTGTTTTGAAGCATCAGGCTTAGGCTTAGATTTACCTTTAGCAGTTTGTTGTCTATCGGCTGAAGATTGAGACTCAGTGCGTAACTGCGAAGATGATTTATGATCAGAAGAAGACTTTGAAGTTCCAATAAGTGATTCCTCAGTCTGGGATGACATAGCTGGGTATAGAAGTTGTGGAGAGTCGCTGTTGACCCAAGTCAAGGTAGTTTGGCAGCTTGTAGATGATTTTGTTACTTTAGGGCTACGCACAGATGCGTTTGCTACTGTAGCATAACTTTCTGTAAGGTCAGATCTCTTCACCAGTTTTTTTGCTTCAGAAAAAGAGATATTTTGTGTATACTTTATTCTGTTTATTTCCATTTGCTCTCTCCAGATTGGACACTGTTTCGATGAAGATGAATGGTCGCCTGAGCAGTTGGTGCATTTTTTGTAATCACTGTCACAATCTTCTGTTGTGTGTGTCTTCTCACCACAGTGAGCACACACAACAGACAATGTACAGGTAGATACACCGTGTCCATATTTCTGGCATTTAAAACACCTTAGAGGGTTGGGGATGTATGTCTCAACTTGTATGTTACAGTAACCTGCCTTCACTGACTTGGGAGCATTTGGAGAAGAAAAGGAAAACAGATAGGTATTTGTTTGGATTGTTTCATTACTTTTCCGTGTTGAAAAACGCTTTACATAAAGCACACCCTGATCTTTCATTTCGGATGCTATGTCAAGTTCTGACATATCAGCAAGCAACCGATCACGATCTCTGACAATACCTTTACTTGTGTTCAGGGTCTTGTGAGCAGAGACCGTGACCGGAATGCCCACAAAAGAATCAATACCCATCAGATTGGTTGCTTGCTGCTTTTTCCCACACTCAACGAGCAGGGCACCCGAGCGTAAGCGTCTAAGATTCTTCACATTTCCAGCGATACCTTGAATACCCTTAGATACTGCAAAAGAGTTCAATTTTAATGGTGTCTTGTCAGGAGTTTCAATTACAAGGAAACGTGGCCAGTACTCAATCGATAAAGACGGTCTATGGTCAGTATCAACAGGATCAATTTCAAGTTGACGTTTTGATTTCTTGGGGGGGATTTCATAAGCCATGGGTAATGTAAATTGGTTCATCATCCGAGCTCCCCACCCACCACGGAGTATCACAAAGGACAATGCTAAAGCAAGCGGGCCTCCAGCTTGCAACACCAAGGATACTCGGATGATATACTCAAGTAGAATAATCATAAAGTAATTACTCTACCAGATTGGCCCATGAGCCACCGCCTTCTGGGCATACGACTCTAGGCAAATTACAAAACAACATAATTCAAAATCAAAGATGTTTCAGAAGCCAATAAATCCAAGACCAAAATTTCAATTTCAAATCATATTTGTGCAATGATATATTTATAATCTATGCACAGGGCTTGGCATGACCAGCCGATTGGTTGAACCGGGCCCATTCAACCACCCGTCTAGGTGAAGTAAGGGTCGAAGGGGTGTGTTGAGCAAAGGGAACGCAGTCACAGGTCCCCAGTGCCCTCAACCCCCAGACTCCCGTCCTCCACCGACACAGGGCCGCAACCCACGGCAAACGGGTTGGTGGACCAAATATCCCCCCGGGTCCACTACGGGGGTGTCGACGAGCTCTTGGCGTTACCCAGCACCCACCACGAGGAGGTGGCTCGCCACGGGTGCCAGTAGACTGTTCGGGTGCAACGAACTGAGCATTATTTGTTTTAACCCACGTCAAATCTGTCTGGCAATGTATCGACGAGGTAGTTACTTTTGAGGTATATTCAGGAGTTCTTACAACTGATGCAAATGATTCAGTATGTGCTGCAGATTCCACAAGTTTCTTTGCGTCAGAAAAGCTGACGTTCTGGGTGAATTTAATTTTATTGATTTCCATTTGTTTTTTTCCAGACTGGACACTCTTTGGCGAAAGACGAATGATTTCCCGAACAATTTGTACACTTTTTATGGTCACTGTTACAGTCTTCTGTGACATGAGTATTCTCACTACAGTGGGCGCATGTAATGGGCTTGGTGCAAGTGTTAACACCGTGCCCATACCTTTGACATCTAAAACATCTCAAAGGATTTGGGATGTACACGTCAACTGAAAGACTACAATAACCTGCTTTAACAGACTTCGGAGGATTTGGCGATGAGAAGGAGAACAGATAAGTATTTGTTTGGACCGTTTCATTGTTTCTGCGGATCGTGAATCTTTTAACATAAATCACTCCCTGATCTTTCATCTCAGAAGCAATATCTAACTCTGACATATCAGCAAACAATCCATCTCTGTCTCTGATTATGCCTTTACTGGTATTCAGAGTCCTGTGGGCAGTGATAGAGACGGGAATTCCAACAAATACTTCTGTTGACATGAGGTTCTTTGCTTGCTGTTTTCTGTTGCATTCAACCAGCAGAGAGCCTGAACGCAAGCGTCTAACGTTTTTAACCTCACCTGTAATGCCATGTATACCCTTGGAAATGGCGAAAGGGTTAAGTTTCATTGGCGTCTTGTCTACAGTTTCTAGAACTAAAAATCGTGGCCAATAGTCGATTGAGTTGGAAGGTCGTTGGTCGTCATCATCGTTGTCAAGTTGACGTTTATTGCGTTTTTGGGGGGTTTGGTATTCCATAGGTAGTATATATGTTTCATCATCCGAGCTCCCCACCCACCACGGAGTATCACAAAGGACAATGCTAAACACAAGTGGGTCTCCAACTTGCAGCACCAAGGATACTCAGATGATATACTCCAGCAGAAAAACCAAAAGATTAATTCTTCCACCAGATTGGCCCATGAGCCACCGCCTTCTGGGCATAAGACTCTAGGCAGAATTCATGTAAACAAAATTCAAGTCAAATAATATTCTGAAGAAAGGGTGCCAAGACTAAAGTTTAAACAATTCCAAATCACTTTTTTTGCAATTACATATTATCTATGCACAGGGCTTGGCATGACCAGCCGATTGGTTGAACCGGGCCCATTCAACCACCCGTCTAGGTGAAGTCAGGGCCAAAGTGGTGTATTGGGCATTAGGAACACTGGTCCTGCTCCCATGCCCTCAACCACCAGGATCCCCTCCTCCACCGACACAGGGCCGCAACCCACGGCAAACGGGTTGGTGGACCAAATATCCCCCCGGGTCCACTACGGGAGTGTTGGCGAGCTCTTGGCGTTACCCAGCACCCACCACGAGGAGGTGGCTCGCCACGGGTGCCTTATTTCTATGTAATAACTGTAGAAAAGTAATATCAGGCACAACTCTATCCAGGAAAGAGATTTTCTAGTTTCTGTTAATTTTACTTGAAACCGGTTTTCCCTTGGTTTATTGTTCTTAGTATTAGAAGACCTTTCTTTGGAAACCTCGTGAAGTTCTTCCAAGGTCCGAGCGGCAACATAAACACAGCAGTTTACTTCATTTAATGAACAGTCGACAGAATGTTTCAAGGAAATAATGCCATTTAATAAATCAGTTTCAGTTTTGGGAAAAGATTGACTGGTTTGTTTAATTGGCCTCTGTCTTTCCAAAGGTGTAACAGATATTTCATCATAAACAAAGTGAAACAAAATATACACAGGGTTTTCTGGAGGTCAGCAATTTAGGAAGAGGAAGAGTGAGGGTCCAACATTTCGGTCGGGGCCAATTGGCTCGACGCTGGAAGAGTTTGTTTCTGGAAAGATGAAAGAGGTTCACGCGGACGTCCATCAGATGTTTTGGATCTGCTGCCACTTGAGCAGTTTGCTCATGCAAAGGTTCCTGATAGGCACCAGTTTTGGGTTGAACTGGCTCACGGGGCATAAGATGTTTAGACCGCCGGAGTTGATCTGGGAGATTTTGCTCCGTCAGTTAAGCATACATGGGCATGGCATTGTCCCAATGTAGCTTAAGCGACTTGCCATTAATACGTGGATTATCAGGCCATCCAGTCGCCATCGCACACTCAAGTAGTGTGGATTTGAGATGTTTTGACCAAGATATACTTGGCCAGGTTCTGTGCCTTCCCCTGGGGCAAGTCCCATCTCCAGTAAGTTTGACTACCGGAGGAAGGCTGACTGGGCTGCAGAAGTTAAAGAATATTTTCCTCTTATCTGTCTGTAAAGTCGTTAGATAACAAGCTTCGGGGGATCAGCCCTAGCTGGGTGATAAAAAAATAAATAAAATTGCCCTATCTAGGCCCACCACGGAGAGGCGTACATCATCATGCCATTTTTATGTTTTACAGATTGAGATAGAAATGCAGAAGAGAGGGTTCGGGTGATCCTGGCACAGTCAGGCTGGTAAAGCTCATCATCAGCTCAGTGCCCTTGCCCCCTCCACACGCAGCCCAGACAGCGAATGAGACTTCTCCCAGAAAACACTGCCTAGTCGAACCCACCAAGACCTTTCCGGATAATTTGGAGGCTCCCCAACACTGCAGCCTTCTGCATTACCCAGATTGTCAGAAGGGCTGTGCTCCCGATGGAGAACCCGGGCACGCTCCTGATCTGCGCCAAGAGATCAGGAGGTACCAAACCATGGGCACTGTGAACAATGGGTAGCCTAACGACAGTGTACATGGGATGCAAGCGAGACATTTCAAAGGCGAGGTCCGCATATATATCATGCTTTTCTTGAATCTTGCCAATCACATTGATGTCAAAAGGGACAGAAAATTCAATGATATAAATAATTACATTGGTTTTATCAAACAGGACAAGATCAGGTTTGTTGGCTGAATTCGTCTCAGGCTGCATATTGGCCTATTCCAGAGAATTTTAAAAACATCATTTTCCAGGACGCCGTGGACATGTTCAGGGTCGTACCATGGATGGACCTAGGGGTCAAAGCCACAGACATGGTGGGGACGATGATAAAAGCAGCGAGCCATGCCATCATGTCTTTTAAGATATGGTGTTTGTGCCAAGGAAGGGCATCCACTGACAAGGTGTTGGACAGTCTCTGTAAATTCATTACAAAGACGACATTTCGTTCACATTTTGGTTAAGAATCGCATTATGGCGATTGCGAGTGGGAAGTGACTGGTCCTGAGCAGCAAAAAGAAAGCCCTCAGTTTCACATTTGAGACCAGCCGACTTCATCCAGGCGAAGGAGTCGGTTGGATTGCTGTTCTGTTCCACGCACTGCATGCACATACGATGCAATGGCTTCTCAGACAGCTTTTCCACAAAGGGCCGACTCTGGGCAGACTTGCTGAAGGACCTCACCTGGTTTACTCCCATCACTGTACCGTCCAGCAGTAGATCATTATTATCACTCCTGATAATCAGACCTAGCAATAATTAGCACAATTCATCACAGAGACAACTGACTCACCAACGGTTCTTCCATCTTTCTTTTCTGCTACCCACCAAATCGAGTGATCGATATCAAAACATTTGAGCAGATATGGGAGTGAACTACTCCAGCCTTCATGTTTAGCTAGCTCAGCTACATATTTCACTTCAGATCGGCCAACCAAACGTCTGATCACAACTCCTGCCATGATAGTATAGTTGAAAACACCAGCCCTCTTCGGGTAAGCACAACCTGAATGGATTTCAATGCTTAACCGAGGCCTTTTGATGTGGACGTGGCTGGTAAAACTTGCCACAACAGATGGTTCCAACGCTGTTTTATACTATATATGAAATATGTAACAGCCTTGAACAGCGTGTACCACAGCGTTTTTCGACCGTGGCGTCGTTGTCTCTCGTCGTTGTCTGTAACGATATAGTGTAAGTGTCAGTACTGCCTGTCAACGAGACGAGGCGACGAGATGTCATTAGTTTTTTGATCTATTTTTATCAAAATCTGTAACTCAAAGGTTTAAAAACATTTACTTGCATTTCTGGCCTGCCTTGCAACCTCTATCACCTAAAACCTCATTATACCGAACTTTTATAGTAGAATCAGTGATCGTGGTTTAATGCCGCATTTAGCAATATTCCAACAATATCACGGTGGTGGACTCCAGAAATGGGCTTCACGTGTTGGGATTAGAACACGGGTCTTCAGCGTGACAAGCAGATGCTGAAACCATTAGGCTACCCCACAGCCCCTTTAAATCAGACCTAATAAAAGAGCATTGCGTCTTTGATGTCGACATTGCATTTTAAACTTTTAGGACATCAACAGCACGATGCACATCAAATGAATCCAACAAAAAGACAGGAAAAATCCAGATAAAATAATGTTCCATCAGAAAAAAAGACCATGAATGTTATGAGGTGCTAGACGATATTTTCATATTCATATTTTCATAGAAGATCATTTTATATCCGTTTTCACAATTTAAGAACAATATATATTCCACCATTTTGCCGTATCAATCATAGTGAATATATATTAGAGGCATTCTTGAAAGCAACAAATTTACAAATAGTCAAATTTCTATAGGTATACCTATCCTTAATTGAACAATAGCAGATCTGTTTGAAATGTTATATGTGTGTGCACACATGTATTGTACTAAAGGCCTGTAGCCTCTTAAGTTCCCTGAATGAAAAAAAAAAAGTTTCAGTGGATAGATATGGGTGAGTGTGGTGTCGCATTTAGCAATATTCAAGCATTATCACGGTTGTGGACATTGCCTTTACCCATTGTGCTCATGTGAGGAATAGAACGCATAAAAAGGCAGATTTTTTCATTCTTATTTTTTATTACGCATAGATGGTCATGAGGCCAACAGTACAGCATGTGTAAACAGTGAGGTAAAGACATGCATATGCGCCACTCTGATAATGTGGATCTTAGTGCAATCAATACGATTATACATTCGCAATATATCTAAAGAAATATATCACGGTGAATGAGTAGTTTGGTTCCACAAAGATTCCTCATATTATTATCACACGTTAACTAGACTGTACTGACACCTCCTGCATTTCAATGCTATGGAAATTACTACATGTTCATTTGGGAACCAGTTCGAATTCTAAGAGGGACAGACAGACAGACAGAGAGAGAGAGAGAGAGGGGGGGGGGCACTATGAACCTAGTAATTTGGATATACTTCATGCCTATGTTGTGATAGGTTTATAAAGATATGTTTTTCTCACATTGGCATTACAGCTCGATTATTGGTATCCATATTCAGTTACCTCAGAATGACACTTATAATCATCAAAAATAGAAAAACAACATTTTTTTCTGAATCCATACGCATTTCTGCGGAAAGCAGTCTGCACTACGACTTGGCCTTGTGATGTTTACATGGATCTGTCTGACAATGTTCGACATATGGAGCTCAGACACATCCCTGTGCTTCCACACTGTTTGACGATGAACGCCTTCACCAGCACATATCTCTACTGCAGATTACAGAGATTATTCGGAACCAGTTCTCTCAAGTGAATGAGTGAGTAAGTTTAATTTTACGCCGAACTCAACAATATTTCAGCTGAATGGCGGTGGTCTGTAAACAATGGAGCCTGGACCACCAGACAATCCAGGAATCCAACAGCATGAGCATCGATCTGCGCAACTGACATGTGTCAACCAAGTCATCGAGCCTGACCACCCAACCCCACTAGCCCGGGGCTCTCAAGAAATCATCACTGCTCGCAATGGATGTGTCATTCGTGTAGACTGCTTAACTCATCAGCTTAATATCTGAACGTTAATTAACAGCATATTACATGGCCTACTAAACTCTCAAACATAATGAATTTTGAGACAAATACAGATTATTGCCTGTCGTAAAGTGTGCAAATATTAAATGAAACACAACAGAGATAATTGTGAATACAAATATATTTGTGTGTACTGGTTATGTTATTGTCAATATATACTTGTCTGGATCCTACTCGTTATTTATAGACCGCCACCATACAGCTGGAATATTGCTGAGTGTGACGTTAGTAAAAACAAAACCTAAAGTCCATATAGTTTTAGTTAATCATAGGATAGTTTAAACTAGAAAACAGAATCTCTGAATTGAATGATTGCATTCATTTTATTTTGTAGCCTCCGCAATGCTATAGTTGTCTCTACATAATTCTTGTCCTGTACCACATTGTAGAATATATGTATAGTATGAAAACAAGTACGAAGGTTAGTCAAGCCAGCTCATAATTATAATTTCTTAAATTTTAGATGGCAGAAAAGGTTTCTCAGATTGTATGTTACATGAGGGAGTCTATCCCACTCCTCTTTGGTCGCCTGGTTGTATTCAGTCACGAATATCATTTGTTTTCCGTGATCCCGAGCTCTTTGTCACGGCACCAAATGTATGACGTTTTAGTTAAATCGAGGCTTTTTTTATAATGGTTTCTGTATTTGAAAATAAGGTCGAAAATCTACAATATTGTTTTTATTGATGGCGTCTGTGGTTTCTTCTAATGTCTATGCAAAGCTGACAGCAATGATGCTGAAGATGTTTTTGCATAATATTTTTAACAATGGTAGACAGTGTTATGAGTGGGCAGGTCAACGTGTTAGAAAGCACCTCAAGGAGGTCTGAACATCGGACCGACAACACGACCGAAAAATCATCTGTGAAGTCAAAATGGTTTCTTTCATCTGTTAGCTGGATTTGCACATGGCGCTACCAATTTCTGGAGGAGAGAACTCAGGGTACTTGAGTGAGTGAGTGTTACGTTTTCCGTTATTAGTGAGTGAGTGAGTTAATATTTAACGTCACATCGGCAATATTTCAGCCATATCGTGACGAGAACATGTAACACTGAAATGGATGATATATATTTCTTAAATAAACCTGTCAGCAAAGGACAGTAAAACAACCAGAATATCACAGTTACGATTTAAAACTAGTCTTGAAAGTTAAAACTAAGATCACTATTAGGACAACACAATATAAAACACGGGCTATATATCACAAACGACAGAAGGTAGATCACCATGCTAGGGACCATGGGGACTTACAGTACATTTGCTTCCTGCATGGACCCTAGCTGGATTTACATCATCCCTTCAGCCGTTAGCACTTCAGAAAATCTAGCCATAAATTAAAAGGACACGTATTCTACGATTAGAAACAGTGGAATATTTTGATGTACTTTAAATGTTTTTGGACTTACGTACCCTCTCAGGA
This sequence comes from Haliotis asinina, assembly GCF_037392515.1. Classification (NCBI taxonomy): domain Eukaryota; kingdom Metazoa; phylum Mollusca; class Gastropoda; order Lepetellida; family Haliotidae; genus Haliotis; species Haliotis asinina. Next base: position 38,615,633 of record NC_090283.1, on the reverse strand, counting down.
GGACAATAATTTTACAGTGCTTTAACCCCCCTCGAGGATACAGCCACTAACACTTTAAGTTACTAATTCAAACTTCCAAGAATAAAATATTTATCTATTTACAATTCATTTAGCAAATCTAAGTCTTTTAAAAATGCAAGAATTAAATGGGAGCTAACATTATTAAAAAGATCCTTCAAAGTTTGTGAATTAAAATATTTATCCCTTGTGATGGAATATTCAACACAGTCAAGCAGGACATGCTTGACTGTGATTCTTTCATCACAAGGGATACAAAACGGAGGATCTTCACCTTTTAATAGATAACCGTGAGTATACCTCGTATGGCCAATGCGACATCGTCGCATAATGACCTCCTCAAATCTTGACTGACAACCCAAGTAAGTATAACCGATATAAGGTTTTATTTCATGTAATTTATTTATACCTACTTGAGTGTCCCACTTCCTCTGCATCAGATCACGGATATAAGATCTTATTGTAGCTTTATAATCTGAGTATGGAATAAGAAGTGGTGTCACAGATTTGTTGAGCGCTGCCTTGGCAGCAAGATCGGCCATTTTGTTACCAGAAATGCCAACGTGACTAGGCAACCAACAAAAGACGATGTCGCACTGGCCAGTAGCAAGATTATTGTACAGTTCAATAATTTCTATTAAAAGTGGATGTTTACAAGAAATATTTTTAATAGCCTGAAGGCAAGAAAGAGAGTCGGAATAGATTATATACTGTTTATGTTTAGGGTGTCTTTGTATGTAATTGAGAGTCGTTAGTATGGCGTTAGCTTCTGCTGTAAAAATAGAGCTATTATTTGGTAATCTAAAAGATATTGTTCTGGATCCAATGACAGTGGCGCAGGCCACTGCTCCACCATCCCTGGACCCATCTGTAAATATGGGTTTATAATTGCTATATTTATGTTTAAATTGATTATATTCTTGTTTATACTGTAATTCATTAGTTTCTGATTTTTTAAATGTAGTTAATGTTAGGTCAACTTGTGGCCTAACCATCTGCCAAGGAGGAGAAGAAAGAAGACGGGAGGGAGCTATATTTTCCAGCTGAATGCCGGCTGAAGAAAGAAAGGGTTTCATTCTGAGCCCAAGAGGTGGAGCAAGAGAAGACTTCTTGTCGTACAAATCCTCATACAGTGGATTGAACACACAGTTATATGCAGGGTTAGATTCATTAGAGTGTAATTTAGTAATGTATTGTACGGACAATTTAATACGGCGTTGTGTAAGAGAAAGTTCATCAGCCTCAACGTAGAGACTGTCAACAGGTGAGGTTCTGAAGGACCCAAGACAAAGTCTTAGACCTTGGTGGTGGATAGAATCAAGAAGTTTAAGGTTGCTTTTACAGGCTCCACCGTATACGATAGAGCCATAATCAAGTTTAGACCGTACTAATGATCTGTATAAGTGGAGGAGGGTAGCTTGATCCCCTCCCCACTTTGAATTTGAAACAACTTTTAACAAATCTAGTGCCTTCAGGCATTTAGCTTTAAGGGATTTAATATGCCGTAAGAATGTTAAATGAGAGTCGAAAATTAAACCCAGGAACTTGGCCTCCTTTACAACTTTGATAGGGGTGCCATTTAAAGATAATTCTGGGTCCTTATGCGGCTTATATTTTCTGCAAAAATGTATACAATTTGTTTTTGATTTAGAAAATTTGAAGCCGTTTTCAAGACACCATTTATTTATTTTATTTAAACACAACTGTAGTTGCCGTTCAATAGTATGCATATTTTTACCACGACAAGAAATATTAAAATCATCCACAAAAAGTGATCCGTCAATCGAATCGTTTAAAACCTTGGATAAACTGTTGATCTTAATACTAAATAAAGTGGCAGACAAAATACTGCCTTGTGGAACACCCTGATCCTGATTATAATGGTCAGACAGGGTAGAACCCACTCGGACTTGAAATTGTCTGTCTTTTAAAAACTGTGATATAAAAAGAGGCAAACGGCCTCTCAACCCAAAGTCATGTAAATCCTTCAAAATACCATGCTTCCATGTCGTGTCATAAGCTTTCTCGAGATCAAAGAAAATCGACACAGCATGTTGTTTATTGACTATAGCATTTTTAACGAAGGATTCTAAACGTACCAGATGATCAATAGTACTTCTATTCTTCCGAAAACCACATTGAATATTTGTAATGAGGTTATTGGTTTCCAGATACCAAATTAATCTGTTATTTACCATTCGCTCCATGGTTTTACAGACACAGCTGGTTAAAGATATCGGTCTGTAATTGGAAGGATCAGTAGGATCCTTACCAGGTTTGGGTATTGGGACCACAATGGCATTACGCCATGAAGGAGGAAAGTTTCCAGATGTCCATATTTTGTCAAATATATCCAAAAGTGTAACCAGACATGGTTCAGGTAAGTGTTTCAGCAGCTGATAATGAATATTGTCATCACCCGCTGCTGTGTCATGAGCTTGCTCAAGAGCAGTATATAGCTCATGTAATGAAAACACTTCATTATAGTCTTCACCGTTATCTGATTCAAATTTAAGTTTTATCTTCTCCTGTTGTTTCTGGTATCTCTGAAACTCAGGGACGTAATTTTCTGATGAAGAATTTTTGGCAAGAGTTTCGCCAATTTTATTTGCAATTTGACATTTGTCAGTAATTAGATTATCACCATCTTTGAGATGGTGAACGGCAGATTTTGAACCTTTGCCTTTAATTCTTTGAACCATGTTCCATACTTTGGACATTGGCGTGCGCGAATTAATTTTGGAGATATAGTTCCTCCAAGATTGTCGCTTACTTTGTTTAAAGGTACGACGCGCCTTTGCATTCAGTATTTTAAATCTGTTTAAATTATGGACAGTTGGGTGATGGCGGAAATATTTCTCTGCCTTTTTCCTTGCTTTTCTAGCACTTTTACAGTCTGTCGTAAACCATGGCTTTCGTACATGTGGAGTTGTAGAGGATCTTGGTATGTACTCATCAGCAATTACGTTTAAAACGTCAGAAAATACCTGAATAGGATCAGCAATATCACTGAAACATTCAGGTCTTAGTTGAGATGTGCATTGAGTTTGAAATAAGGACCAATCCGCTTTGGAAAAATTCCATCTTGTATAAGATGAAGAATCAGTCGGAGAAGATGCAGATAATATCGTTGGAAAATGATCACTTCCACAGAGATCGTTGTGAACGGACCAATCAAATTCATTAAGTAGATTAGAGTCTGCTAGAGACAAATCTAGGGAAGAGTAGGTGCCTGTTGCAGGATGTAGATAAGTGCTTGAATCATCATTAAAAATGCACAGGTCATTATTTGAGATGAAATCTTCCAGTATTTTACCTTTAGTGTTAGTATTTGTACCACCCCAGAGTGGATTGTGACCATTAAGATCACCCATTATAATGCAAGGTTTCGGAAGTTGATCATAGAGAGCTTGCAGATCAGTCAGGTGAAGTGTTGAAGAAGGCGGAATATAGAGTGAGCATAATGTAAGGACAACATGAAGTGTGAGTCTCACTGCAACTGCTTGGAGATTAGTTGTAAGTGGTATATGGCTGTGGATAACATTCTGCTTAACAAGGATTGAGGACCCACCAGTGGCCCTTTCAACCGAAGGTGAGAAATAATGATAGGCATCGTACTGACGTAAATGGAAAGTATCTGTCTGTTTCAGATGAGTTTCCTGCAGACAGAACGATGATGGTGCCAGATCTTGGACTAATAGATGTAACTCATTATAATTAGTCTTCAGTCCTCTACAGTTCCATTGTACTATATGTTTGGAAGACATTATCTTTTTGGTGGATTGATTGGGGATCTACCCCTCACTTTCTTGGAGGGCGACAAGCTCTGTGCCCTGTGGTGGATGTTTTCTGACACATCCATGTCCTCGAGTGAACCATATTTATTGAATAATTTTATGCGATTATCTGAACCCTTGGGTGGTCTACCAGTCTTTTTCCCATTATCTGTTCTCGGTTTGACAGTACTTTTAGACTTTGAATTTGTTTCAGAAGGAGTCTGTTCTGTAGATTGTGACAATCGTTGTTCTTCAGACTGAACTGTAGAAAGCACACGGGCGTTCACATTTGTTTCTGAAGTCTGAGTAGATTGTTCAGGCGTGGAAAGTTTCGGGTAATCGGTTTTAACCCAAGTCAGGTCTGTTTGACACACAATCGTTGAAGTTGAAACTTTAGGCATGGTTTCAGAAGGTACTCTGACCACTGATGCATAAGTTGCATTAGGTATGGTTGATTCCACAATCTTTTTAGCATCAGCAAAGCTAACGTTTTGAGTGAATTTTACTTTGTTTATTTCCATTTGCTTTTGCCATATTTTACATTCTTTGGAAAACGATGAATGATTGCCTGAACAATTCGTGCATTTTTGGAAAGTGCTAGTGCAGTCTTCCGTTACATGAGATGTCTCGCTACAATGAGCGCATGTCACTGGCTGTGTACAGGTGTTAACTCCATGACCATATTTTTGGCATCGAAAACACCTCAACGGATTTGGGATATAGACTGCAACTGCAATATTACAGTATCCCACTTTAACAGACTTGGGGAGAGTTGGAGATGAGAATGAGAAGAGGTAAGTGTTTGTGTTCATCAATTCGTTGTTTTTCCGGGTAGTAAATCGTCGGACATATGTCACACCTTGATCTTTCATTTCAGACGCAATGTCCAGCTCCGACATGTCAGCTAACAAATGGTCTCTGTCTCTTATGATGCCTTTAGAAGTGTTCAAGGTTCTATGGGCAGTGACTGAAACAGGAATGCTAGCCAAAGTTTGCAGTGTCAATAGGTTGGAGGCCTGCTGTTTTCGATGACATTCAATCAGTAGGGAGCCTGAACGCAAGCGTTTGATGTTCTTAACGTCACCCGCAACGCCATATATCCCCTTAGAAATAATGAAAGGATTCAACTTGAGTGGAGTCTTGTCAACAGTGTCAAGAACAAGAAAACGTGGCCAATTGTCTGGTACAGTGGATTCATTCTCTTCATTGTCGTTGTCAAGTTGTCGCTTGGTCTTTTTGGAGGGAGTTTGGTAAGCCATAGTGAGCTTATAATTGTTTCATCATCCGAGCTCCCCACCCACCACGGAGTATCACAAGGACAATGCTAAAAACAAACGGATCTCCAGTTTGCAGCACCAAGGATACCCGGATGATATACTCCAGCAGAAAAATTAAAAGTGTAATCATTCCACCAGATTGGCCCATGAGCCACCGCCTTCTGGGCATACGAGTCTAGGCAAAAACATGAAAGTGTATAGTTGAAATGAAGAAGGTCCAAAAATTCGCCAAGACTTAAAAAGATACAATTTCCAATTTTTTAACATTACATAATGTAATGCTCAGGGCTTGGCGTGACCAGCCGATTGGTTGAACCGGGCCCATTCAACCACCCGTCTAGGTGAAGTCAGGGCCGAAGTGGTGTATTAGGCAATAGGAACACGGTTGCAGGCCCCTATTGCCCTCAACCACCAGGATCCCCTCCTCCACCGACACAGGGCCGCAACCCACGGCAAACGGGTTGGTGGACCAAATATCCCCCCGGGTCCACAACGGAGGTGTCGGCGAGCTCTTAGCGTTACCCAGCACCCACCACGAGGAGGTGGCTCGCCACGGGTGCCATTTCGTTTTGGTTTCATACATACATAAGTTTTTTAATGTGATCAAGGTGACGGTTATCCAATCAAACGACTAGAATGACGTCTGTTTATGTCTGTTACCATATTTATCTTCATCACGTGGGTCATAATATTCTCAATTACACTCACAGATTTGAAGCAGGTGTCTGCACGCTAGATACTCCTGTCTACTCACTGGCGATGGCGGGCTATCTCATCAGACGTTTGATGGGATCTGAAATGAAACACGGGGCTGAGCTGGTCAACAAAGAAGGGTGGAACCTGTCCCTCGAATATCTCAAAAATGCATTTGATGCGAATCCCTCATGTTGGTGGGGACCTGAGGTAGTCGACGGCCAGATTATCGATGAATAAAATATGCTTCTTTAGATAAAAGAGCACAAATGCTCGTTTGCGATATTGCGAATTTTATGAAAACAACTGGCTAGAATTCAAATACCTTCTCGCAACCTTTACCACACTTTCAACCGATATGCTCTCTCTCTTCCTTTCTCTCTCTCTCTCTCTCTCTGTATCTCTCTCTCTCTCTCATGACGTATTCGCAACATTCACGTGAAGCAACCCTAAGCACTTGCTTCGGACAGTAAACACACATACAATAAAAAAGGCAAAACAAAGGCACTCTTCAAACGCTTGATAAGTAAGCGAGTACTCCACAAATCAGCAGCGAGAGCATGCCATGGATCGACTAAATGGTGAACACTTCCTTGAAGCAGTTGCACACGATCTGGATTAAATTTGTAGGACAATACTGTCGGCAAGAAATGGGCGCAGTTGTAGATCGCCTAAGGTCTGGGGCGCTGCGTGTGATGTCATGGCAAGATGACGTACCAATCATCGCCACAGATGTGTGCATGTACTGACGGAATTATTGCTAGCGCCAATATTCCCGCATTTTAACAATATTCCAGCAATATAACTACGGGGAACACCAGAAATGGGCTGCAGTATTCGAACCCGGGTCTTCGACGAATTTAGTTATCCACACGAGTTACAGAGTTGACACAGGCCATCAGGAATCGTCTGCACCCTGCACACATGTCCAACACAGTCGACCATAAACAAGACCTATCCTGACTCCGTTTCGTCGTGCTCAACTCTAGGGATGAGATGAGTGGGGAAACAGGCTAGACTGAACCAAACGTAGAGGACGCAGAGGACAACGACGTAATGGTTTGGGGATCATTTTGTGGCAACGGTCGAACTCCCGTCATTCGATATTGTTTTGACCCCAGTACTTTGTAGGCTGACATTTGTAATTATAACAATGACAACGCCACATCTCTCACTACAGCTCTGACGCACTTCCGCCGTTACATACGGCTTGACTGCATTCAAACACATTTGGAATGAGATGGATGGTTGAGTGTGGTAGTAGAGGAAGTAATGCACTATTTTTCAATAAATTGAAGCCGCAATGAACTTTTCATCTCGTGTATTGTTACATGCAACGCCTGCATCTACCACAGCTTTGATCCATGTACCCAGTTTTTGGCTCCGATTCATCACCATCAATAAGTGGCTAAATACATGCTGTACATACTGCTAGGGTAAAACGCAGCTAAAAGACGTCCCTAGCATGGTGACCTGGCTGTAGATGCTACTGAACGGTAGATCGTTTCTATGAGGAATGGCTCTGGACTGTCGTCTAATAACATGCTGGTCCTACTTGTCACAATGTCTATTTTATAACTTGCACGATGTTTACGTTCACTATTAATGTATATTGTGCTGTCCTGGTTACAAATGATCTTCACCAACCCATGCTTATCGTACGAGGCGACTAACGTGATCAGGTGGTCAGCCTCGCTGACTTGGTTGACACATGTTATCGTATCCTAGTTGTAGTTGATGTTTATGTTGTTGATCACTGTATTGTCTGGTCCAGACTTGATTATTTACATATGGCTGTAATATGGCTTGCATGTAGCTGAGTGCGGAGTAAAACTAAACACACTCACTTTACTCTCTTCGGCAGAACAATTACGGAGTGAGTGAGTGAGTGAATTTAGTTTTCCGCCACACTCAGCAATATTCCAGCTATATGGTAAGGCGGTCTGTAAATAATCGAGTGGACCAGACAATCCAGTGATCAATAACATGAGCATCGATCTGCGCAACTGGGCACTGATGACATGTGTCAACCAAGTCAGCGAGTCTGACCACCGGATCCCGTTAGTCGCCTCTTACGACAAGCATAGTCGCCTTTTATGGCAAGCATGGGTTGCTGAAGGCCTATTCTACCCCGGGACCTTCACAGGTAAGAACAATTACGGATATTACTTTAAATGTTAATTCAGTCATTCAGTCACGTGTGTTTTCTTCATAAGTCTATGTTGTTGTACCGTGTTTGACTTCGACGATACTGCTTCTCACGGATGAGTGAGTGAGTGAGTTAATATTTAACGTCACATCGGCAATATCTCAGCCATATCGTGACGAGAACATTCAATACTAAAATGAAATATATGTCTATTATAAAATCTGTCAGCGAAGGACAGTAAAACAACTAGGATATCACAGATTATAATATAAAACTAGTAACTATGCCTAAAACAATTTATGTATACAGGACAATACAATGTAAAAATGGGCTATAGATTGCTAACAACTGAAGGTAGATCACCATACTAGGGACCATGGGGACTTACAGTACCTTTGCTACCTGCATGGACCCTAGCTGGATTTACACCATTCCCTCAGCCGTCAGCAATTTGTGAAATCTAGCCATACAATAAAAAGACATTTATTCTACGATTAAAAACCTGGAAATTTAGAATTTACTTTCACTGTTTGTGGACTTACGTACCCTCTCAGGAGGACAATAATTTTACAATACTTCAACCCCCTTTGAGGGTACAGCCACTAACAATTCTAGTTACAAGTCTAAACAACCAAGAATTAAAATACATCTATTTACAGAACATGTTGTTCAAAATTCAATCAAAAAATCAATTTCTTTTAAAAAACCTATAATTAAATGAGAATTAATGTTTGTAAAAAGATCCTTTACAGTTTTGACATTGAAATATTTATCCCTTGTGATGGAGAATTCAACACAGTCAAGCAGAATGTGCTTGACCGTGACTCTCTCATCACAAGGGATACAAAAAGGAGGATCCTCACCTTTTAAAAGATATGACTGAGTATATCTAGTATGGCCAATACGACATCGTCGTAAAATAACCTCTTCAAATCTGGACTGACAGCCCAAGTGGGTATAACCAATGTAAGGTTTTATCTCATGTAATTTATTTATACCCACTTGGGTGTCCCACTTCTTCTGCATCAGATCACGGATATAAGATCTAATGCTCGCTTTGTAATCACTGTAAGGAATAAGCACTGCTGTCACAGATTTGTTGAGTGCTGCCTTAGCAGCAAGGTCAGCCAATGTGTTACCAGAGATCCCTACATGGCTGGGTAACCAACAGAAGACGATGTCGTATTGGCCAGTAGCAAGATCATTATGCAATTCAATAATTTCTATTAAAAGTGGATGTTTGCAAGAAATATTTTTAATAGCCTGAAGGCAAGAAAGAGAGTCTGAATAGATTATATATTGTTTACGTTTAGGGTGTCTTTGAATATATTTAAGAGCCGTTAGTATGGCGTTTGCTTCAGCTGTGAAAATAGAACTGTTGTCTGGCAATCTAGAAGATATTGTTCTGGATCCAATGACAGTGGCACAAGCTACTGCGCCACCATCCTTGGACCCATCTGTAAATAAGGGTTTGTAATTGCTATATTTAGTTTTTAATTGGTTATATTCTTGTTTATACTGTAACTCATTAGTTTCTGATTTTTTAAATGTAGTTAATGTTAGGTCGACTTGAGGCCTAACCAACTGCCAGGGAGGAGAAGAAAGAAGACGAGAGGGAGCTATGTTTTTCAGCTCAATGCCGGCCGAAGAAAGAAAGGGTTTAATTCTGTGCCCTAGAGGTGGAACCAGAGAAGATTTCTTGTCATACAAATCCCCATAAAGTGGATTGAACACACAGTTATATGCAGGGTTAGATTCATTAGAGTATAATTTAGTAATGTATTGTAAGGATAATTTTATACGACGTTGTGTAAGAGATGGTTCATCAGCCTCAACGTAGAGACTGTCAATAGGTGAAGTGTTGAAGGACCCAAGACAAAGTCTTAGATCTAGGTGATGAACAGAATCTAATAGTTTCAGGTTGCTTTTGCAGGCTCCACCATATACAATGGAACCATAATCAGGTTTGGATCGCACCAATGATCTATATAAATGAAGGAGGGTAGTTTGATCCCCTCCCCACTTAGAATTGGAAACAACCTTCAGCAAATCTAGTGCCTTCAGGCATTTAACGAGATTTAATGTGTGGTAAGAAGGTTAAATGAGAATCGAAAATTACACCCAAGAATTTAGCCTCCTTTACAACTTTGATTGGAGTGCCATTTAAAGATAGTTCTGGATCTTTATGCGGTTTATATTTTCTACAAAAGTGTATACAATTAGTTTTTGTTTGAGAAAATTTAAAGCCGTTTTCAAGGCACCATTTATTTATTTTATTTAAACACAACTGTAATTGCCGTTCAATGGTGCGCATATTTTTACCACGACAAGAAATATTAAAATCATCCACAAAAAGTGATCCATCGATTGAATCAGTTAAAACCTTTGAGAGACTGTTGATCTTAATACTAAACAGAGTGACAGACAAAATACTGCCTTGCGGGACACCCTGATCCTGAGTATAATGGTCAGACAGGGTTGAACCCACTCTGACTTGAAATTGCCTGTCATTTAAAAAGTTGGATATAAATTGAGGGAGGCGGCCTCGTAATCCAAAGTCATGTAAATCTTTTAAAATCCCATGTTTCCATGTCGTGTCGTATGCTTTTTCTAGATCGAAAAAGATTGACACAGCGTGTTGTTTATTAATTATGGCATTCTTAACAAAAGATTCTAAACGCACGAGATGATCGATGGTACTTCTGTTTTTACGGAAACCACATTGTATATCTGTTATTAGGTTATTAGTCTCCAAGTACCAAACAAGTCGATTATTTATCATGCGTTCCATGGTTTTGCAAACGCAGCTCGTTAGTGAAATTGGTCTATAATTCGATGGATCAGTATGATCACGTCCAGGTTTAGGGATGGGCACAATTATGGCATCTCGCCACGAGGGAGGAAATTTTGCGGTTGTCCAAATGTCATCAAATATATGTAAAAGTGTCTCTAAACAGGATTCTGGCAAGTGCTTCAGAAGTTGATAATGAATACCATCAGCTCCGGAAGCAGTATCGTGAGCTTGGTCAAGGGCAGTATGAAGTTCATGTATTGAAAAGGTTTCATTGTAGTCTTCCCCATTCTCTGAAGTAAAATTAATATATTGCTTTTCCTGCTGTTTTTGATATTTTTGGAATTCAGGTACATAATTTGATGAGGAAGAATGTTTCGCCAAAGTCTCACCAAGTTTATTCGCAATATCTGATTTATTAGTCAATAACTGATTCCCATCTTTAAGATGGTGAATACTAGGTTTAGAGCCCTTACCTTTTATTTTCTGGACCATGTTCCATACCTTTGAAATTGGCGTACGTGAATTTATTTTTGAAACGTAATTTTGCCATGACTGGCGTTTATTTTGTTTAAAAGTACGCCTTGCTTTAGCATTTAAAATTTTAAATTTGTTTAAATTATGGACCATAGGATGGCGACGGAAATACTGTTCAGCTTTCTTCCGGGCCTTCCTAGCTTGTTTGCAGTCAGCAGTAAACCATGGTTTACGTATGTGTGGATTTGAAGAGGACTTCGGGATACATTCATCAGCTATTTGAAGAAGTTCTTTAGAGAAGATTTTTATCGGATCAGAAACATCAACAAAGGCATCAGGTGTTAGTTTTGCAGAGCAGCGAATTTCATACAAATCCCAGTCAGCTTTAGCAAAATTCCATCGTGATAATGGAGGGACATCAGAAGGTGTCACAGATTTTAGAATGGTAGGAAAATGATCACTTCCACAGAGGTCATCGTGGACTGACCATTCGAATTCTGTAAGCAAATTAGAATCAACTAGTGATAAGTCAAGGCACGAATACGTGCCAGTGGCAGGATGTAAATACGTGTGAGAACCATCATTAAAAATGCACAAATCATTATTCAAGGAAAACTCTTCAAGTACTTTGCCCTTGGTATTTGTATCATGAGAACCCCAAATTGGGTTATGACCATTTAAATCACCCATGATAACACATGGCTTAGGGAGCTGGTCATATAGAGCCTGGAGTTCAGACTGTTGAAGTGAATAGGAGGGTGGTACATACAAAGAACAAAGAGTAAACACTATGTTTAATGTAACTCGGACTGCAACAGCTTGAAGGGGCGTAGCTAGAGGAACAGGACTGTGAATCACACCCTGTCGCACTAGTTGATCCACCAGTAGCTTTAACTCCCGCGGGAGAATAGTGATGATATGAATTGTAAAGCCGTAAATCAAATTTATCTGTTGTCTTAAGGAAAGTTTCTTGTAAACAAATTACCGATGGTTTGTAATCTTGAATTAATAACTGCAGATCATTGAAATTATTCTGAAGTCCCCTACAATTCCACTGTATAATGTGACTTGCACTCATGGTGGGTTAATGGGTGAACGAGAACGTGAAGGAAGAACATTCCTCTTGGTTTGAAACGGAGTAGTAACCTCCATTTCCAGCGGTTCAAAAGAATTTTGAACCTCTACAGGTGGTTGCGAAGAAGGTGGCGCCTCCAAGTGTTGAAGCACCTTCGTCTTTTTTTTCTTGTGTTTTTTTTATTTCCTTGTTTGACGAAGAACATTGTTCTCAGTGTCAGAAAGTTCTGGAGATTCTGGCTCTGTGATCTTCAATGGTGGGCTTTCGGTTTGAGAGGCCGAAGTATTTGTCATTTGACTTGATAGGATACTTTCACTTACAGATATTTGTTTATCTTGAATCCATGAAATTTCAGTCTGGCACGATGTAGTCACTGTAGTAACTTTTTTCATAGGGGCAGGAGAAGATGCTACAGCTGAAAAGGATAATGTACTTGGAACTGAAAACGGATCTGGCACCAACTTTTTGGCTTCAAAATAAGAAAGATTGTTTGTGCATTTCACTTTCATAATTTTTGACTGATAAACGAAGACGGGACAGGACCTGGACGAGGCCAAATGCTCACCATCACAGTTTGCACACTTTATTGCATTGTTGCAATCAGAATTGGCATGAGTACCACCGCAGCGAGAACATATCTGAGTGCGAGTACAAGTTCTGGCACCATGACCAAATTTTTGGCAATGGTAACACCGGAGAGGATTTGGAACATAAACATCAACTCCGATGTTGAAGTATCCGGCTTTTATTGATTTTGGGGTAGTTGGCAGGGCAAACGTGAAAAGATAAGTGTTGGTTTTTATCACAGTGTCATTTTGTTTCCTTGTAAATCGCTTAACAGCAATTACTCCTTGGTTTTTGAATTCGACCAGAAGCTCCTCCTCGCTCATGTCAGAAAGACAACGAGCACGATCTCGAATTATTCCACGGCAGGAATTAAGTGTATTGTGTGCTGAGACAACAACCGGGACATTTACAAACTGCTTTAATCCAAGCAGATTGACGGACTGTTGTCTTCGTATACATTCCACAAGAAGTGAGCCAGAGCGGAGTCGAGTGACGTTTTTAACTTCTCCACAGGCACCTTTGATGCCCAAGGATATGGCAAACGGATTCAACTTGATCGCATTACCATCGGAAGATGAAATGACAATAAATCTCGGCCAGTAATCATTAACTTCAGGTGTAACTTCCTCATCAGATGATACACAATCAACATGACGGCGTTTGTTCTTCGACGAACCAGAGCATTGGTTGAGAGACATGGTGAGAGAATTATATTCGGCAAACTTGCTCCCCACCCGCCATCGAGTGTCAACAAAGGACGATGTTGCAGAGGAATCCAGTCTGCGTCATCAGGGCTACAAGTCTGCTATACTCCAGCAAATGTAACACGAATAGCTATATTTGTCTACCAAAGTGACTGTCCAGCTGGTTCTGCACATGACAGAAATTTGGAGACCTACAGAATTCGGAGGTTGACATTAACCAGATTGGCCCATGAGCCACCGCCTTCTGACGTAGGACTCTAGGCAAAAACTGTAGATATTTTTTACAAATGTGAAGCCCAAACACAAATGAGTAGGATAGTAGACTCAAAACATGGTATGTCCAACACAGGGCTTGACATGACCAGCCGATTGATAGAATCGGGCCCATTCTACCACCCGTCTAGGTGAAGTCAGGGCCAAAGTGGTGTGTTGAGCAGTAGGAACACGGTTCCAAGAACCCACTGCCCTCAACCACCAGGATCCCCTCCTCCACCGACACAGGGCCGCAACCCACGGCAAACGGGTTGGTGGACCAAATATCCCCCCGGGTCCACTACGGGGGTGTCGGCGAGCTCTTAGCGTTACCCAGCACCCACCACGAGGAGGTGGCTCGCCACGGGTGCCTCTCACGGATGATGTCACGACGTTGATGAAGACTATCACAATCAAATGATCGGGAAGAAACTGAAAACAACATCACTATCAAAATGTAGGGAGAAACACATTTCAATCCTGGTGCTGAAGAAGGTTTCAAACCCTTACATGAAATACAAATGCTGACAAAGGAAAAGATGAATGTCAAGATTCCACTTTTACTGGACACAAAGTTTCGCGTATTTCCGGTAACTGGTGCCCTCCTTGGACCTGTCGAGGAGTACGATGCACGGATACATCCAGTCAAGAGAACTATTTTCTTTCATAAATGCATCATTGCAAGTGCAGCCTATGTGTACATAGCTGTGGATACATTTTCTAATGTCGTAATCGGTTATGGTGTTCTTCGGAAAGCTGATGGGGGATGGAAACCGGGCCCAACGTACGCTGATAATGATGAAGTGGGATACAAACTCTTCAGAACGCTCTATGATGAAGTCTCGGAAGGAGACGTCGTGGTTGTGAATTCATACGTCGAGAATCACACGGCGATTGCCTTATTTAGAGAAACTGGATTTTGCTGTCAGCGCACCTTTACCTTGATGTACTCAAAGAATCCTCTGAACATTCCAGTCAAAAAGGTGTATTCTGCAGTTGGTTCTTCCTTCACACCGATGTGAGTGACTTTTGTATCACCCTGCTGTTAGCAATATAACAGCTACATCACGGCGGGGAACGATTCAAAAGAGGTTGAAACAATTTACCTATATGAAAAATCGAACCCGTATGGTTGGTGTGACGAGCGAACGCTCAAACCACTAGGCTACCCCTACGTCGATGTCGTGTCATAAGGAACACTAGGCAGTCCTAGGGTCTCAAGTGTTCCTGTACCCATTATAAATGTAATTACACTTCCCCCTGTGAGAAATGTTAGGTTGATAATCAATCGAATGTTGGTAATATTTCTAAGTTTGCACTTTGTTAGTTGTACGGCGATTCGTTTTCATATATGCTAGTGTTCATACTTCAGACGTCCAGAGATTATTCTGCTCAAATTCAAATATTCAGGTGAGCATTGTATTATGACCATGTTACTGGTCTGTTTGCTCTCCTATCATGGACGAGTGCATGAATCGACACTGACGACACCTATATATAGTATCTTATTAAAACTTTTAAATATTCCTCATTTGGTGCAATATTGCAGCAATGTGAAATACATTATGTTATATTTTATGTGTACATCTGTGAACAAAGACGGAACTACGTTGCATTTTGTACAATAAATTGAATAAGTGATTTAGTTCATGTGAGTGTATGGAACATTTGACACTTACATATACATAGTGTAAACTCATTATGTGCTGGAATCTATTGGAAACGCAACAGCTGAAAACGCCGTTTAATTTCCTTAATTCCATTGTCATAAATTAAGCATAATGAGTGAGTGAGTTTAGTTTTACGCCGCACTCAGCAATATTACAGCTATATGGCGACGGTCTGTAAATAATCGAGTCTGGACCAGACAATCCAGTGATCAACAACATGAGCATCGATCTGCGCAACTGGGAACCGATGACATGTGTCAACCAAGTCAGCGAGCCTGACCACCCGATCCCGTTAGTCGCCTCTTACGACAAGCTGAGTCGCCTTTTATGGCAAGCATGGGTTGCTCACTCCAAGTTTGCTCCAGCATCTCTACATGTACATTCCAGCATGTCTAAATGTAACGATAAAGCGTGTCTACATGAATGTTCCAGCATGTCTACATGTATCGTTCCAGAACGTCTACATGTACGCTCCAGCATACCTACATGTACATCGCAGCATGTTTACATGTACATTCCAGCATGTCGATATGTAACATTCCAGCTTGTATACATATGCGGCCATGGTCCAGGGGTGTGATTTCGGGTCTCTGGATGACGCCGAAAAAAATGAAAGTCTGAAAGTCTAACCAACATTCTACAGTTTGTTGCAATGGTGATGAGGTGTTGTGGGGAAACTGTATAAAAGAGAAGGTCTCCCAAAGGAGCAGGAACCCACTGATGAGCAAAATATCACATTTAAAACAAGAAAGACATATGGACAATATGGCCAAAATATATATAATACAATCTCATGGTTAAATATCACGACATTATGTCAATATTACAGACATTTAATTCACTAATTCATAGACAGTCTGTCACTGTACCAAGTAATGGGATTACTGTCATGGTCGACAAAATAAGCACATGATCATGGTCAGATTCACAACTCAAACAGCCTGCATGTGAAACAAATAACCAGACAGTTGTATAAGTGTTTTGCAGTGGAATTTACAAAACAAAACAAAACTCCATTTATATAACCCAAATTTTATTTCCGCACAATTGGCTGTCTACAATAAACTAACGAGTGTAAGACACCGCACACTGGCAATATCCCACTGAGGTCCGATTATGACCAACTAATTCCTAACATGTCAACTGTTCAACATCTAACACACAGACGTCACATAATCAGTGTCATAAAACTCCTAACCTAACCCTAATACTGTTTTACAGAATCACAACCTGTCCTTATATCAGATGCATGCATGGAAATCTCGTGCAGAAGTCCTTTCCGCGAAGCGTAGTGCGTTTGCGAGCACAACACACTGTCCAAGAACAAAACATCCACTAACTAAACATGTCCGAATACGCATTCCACGAACCGTTCTTCAGTCCATTCCCCCCTCCATGATAGACTCCTGTCTATCAGAGCTTACGTAGATATCAAAGAATCATGAATCACACAAAATGAAAATGTACATTTCACATACACAAATCCTCGGAAATAGTCCTTTTGTATCCTTATTTGAAGCTTGAAAAGTCAATCTTCCATACAGAAGTCCATCGAATTTAGTTATCCACACGAACTTGATCCATCATCCATGCTCCATCCTTGTCTTCAATGTGCCCATCCTCTTGAGATTTCTCCCGACGATGATAATTTATCCTACAGGCGAAGATCCATCCTGTTGATACCTCCAGACAACGACGATTAATCCCTTCTCCAGGCTACGTTCCATCGTCTCGATTCCTCTGCATCCCTGATCTGCTTAATCTTCCTTGAAGTCCTCCTCTGAGCTCCATTCCAGTGGACATACCTTTGTCACCGGTCGCATCAGCGTAGTCTTCCCCATCTTCACTTGCACGACCCGAACATGTCCATCCTTGCCTGGATATGTGTTGACGATTCTCCCCAAAGGCCAAC
The DNA here is from genome assembly GCF_037392515.1 of Haliotis asinina. Lineage (NCBI taxonomy): Eukaryota > Metazoa > Mollusca > Gastropoda > Lepetellida > Haliotidae > Haliotis > Haliotis asinina. The sequence continues at coordinate 38,598,272 of NC_090283.1, read as the reverse complement.
TTCCACCTGGAGAATCTGGTGATACTAAGATGACGACATCATTTACCTTCAGATTGCGATTAGTCTCTTTCCACTTCTTTCGGACTTGAAGAGTTGGTAGTAGTTCTCTCAACCACCTCCTCCAGAAGTGCCGCACAAGTTCTTGTACTCGTCTCCATCTTTTTCTGGGGTTGTATGGTGTTGTATCAACACTATCTGGCGCAAATGTCCCACCAACTTGTCCACGTATAAGATGATTTGGGGTTAAAGGTACATCATCTTGGCAGTTAGCACTTTGATAAGTGAGTGGACGAGAATTGATGAGTGCTTCGGCTGCAGTAAATGCTGTTGTTAGTTCTTCATCTGTGACGTCCCCTTTACCCAAAATGGCAAAGATAGCTTTTTTTTCGCCGATTTAATCATACATTCAAAGACACCACCAAAATGTGGTGCATGAGGAGGGTTGAATCTCCAGATGACTCCCTTGTTAGCCAAGGATGATCGAGCAGTCACATCAAGTTGTTTTAACCAAATCCCGCAATTCCTTCACAGCACCTATAAACTTAGTTCCATTATCGGATACTACCTCTTTAGGAATCCCTCTCCTATTTGTCATACGAAAGAAGGCATTCAAAAATGAGTCACTGTCAAGACCATATGACATTTCCAGATGTACAGCCCTTGTGGACAAACAAGTAAAGAGACATAAATATCGTTTTTGTCTTTTCTTTGATCTTCCTTGGATAGTCAGAAAAGGCTCTGCATAGTCCACTCCAACTTGAGTAAATGCTCTCAGTGAATAGCTAACTCTAAGCTTTGGAAGTGGAGCCATAATCTGAGGTCTAGGCTGAACCTTTTGTCTTCGACAAAAGGCACATTCTGTCTCCCAAGCTCGAATCTCTTCACGAGCAGCAATGACCCAGTATCTTGAGGAGAGAGCAGCCAAAGTTTGATTTGTACCTACTGCATGTTTACCTGCTTCGTGGTAATGTTTTACAATGAGTCTTGTCACCCAGTTTTCTCGAGGCAAGATTATTGGGACTCGTGCTTCCCAAGACAAGCAATCGGCATATTTCAGTCTGCCACTGCATCTAATGAGCCCCTCTTCATCGATTATCGGCTGAAGGCCATTGAGTTTGCTGTCTTTTGGAAGCTGTTTTCCATGTTGTAATGCATGAAACTCTTTTGCAAATTCCTGTTGTTGCAACTGACTAATGATTCTCATCTCAGCATCTTGGATTGCCTCTACCTCCAAATTACCCATGTGTCGCAATTTTGGTGAAATACGTGCATTGGTAATGAATCTGCATACCCATGCATATATTCTAGTCAACCTCTTCCAGTCAGAGTATCTGTATGGATGAAGACGCCATGTATTCCCCTCACCTTCAGTCAGTAGAGTAACAAGTTCCCTTTTTCTAGATGCTTTCTTCATTTCTGAACTACTTTCACTATGAAATCTATCGGTTTGATCTGGCCATTCACTTTCTGTGAAAGTCAGAAATGCTGGTCCTGTCAGCCATGTACTACTGGCTAGGTTCTTCACTGATGTACCCCTGGTAAGTATGTTTGCAGGATTTAACTGAGATGGAACATATTTCCACTGATATGGACCTGTATGTTCCTGGATGTAACCAATGCGATTTGCCACAAACGACTTGTATTGTCTACTCTGGCTTTTTATCCAACATAACACATTGCTACTGTCACACCAAAAATGTGTGTTGACACTGGACAGTTCTAACACCTTTGCTGAAGCAACAAACAATTTTACCCCAAGAACTGCTGCCATCAGCTCCATTCTTGGAATGCTTACAGAGTGAAGAGGAGCAACCCTGCTTTTGGAGGTAACTAAACGACTCACCACTTCCCCACTCTGGTAAGTATAAACTGCATATATTGCTGCTCCATATGCATCTGTAAATACATGAAATGTTTTGCTTTCTATTTCAGATTTGGTTCTCAAGCACCGTGGTACCCTGATATGGCATAACTCTTTCACCTCATTCACCCATTTCAAAGTTCTAAGATTCAGATCCGGATCAAGCTGTTCATCCCATCGGACACCTGCTATCCACATCTCTTGTATCATCATTTTACCCATAATGGTGAAAGGTGTCAAGAGTCCAAGTGGATCAAAGATCCTTGCGATTTCACCAAGAAACACTCGTTTGGTTATCGTCTTCAAATTGTCTTCAGGAACATTCATACAGAAACTGAACTCATCCTTATTTACAATCCACATAAGGCCTAGTGTTTTCACTGACGGTAATTCATTTTTGTAGATGTTTACCTTCTGTGCCCTAGATTCTAACGGAATTCCATCGAGAACATCTAAAGAATTTGAATGCCATTTTCTAGCGTTCATACCTGCTGTGCGCCATAGCTCACTCAACTGATTGTACAACTCTGGATTCAGTTGAAGATGAGATGACTGGGACATACTATCGTCCATGTATGTGAAGTTTACTACAGTGTCTGCAGCTAGTGGAAATTCAGTCTGATGTGCTTTTGCATGTTCTTGAGAAATGTATTGTGCTATGAATGGTGAACAATTCAAGCCGAACAACACTCGTTTAAACTCATACACATTTGGTTCTTCATTTAAATTCATGGATTGCCATAGAAACCTGAGGTATTTACGATCTTCAGGTTTCACCTCAATTTGTAGGTACATCTCTGAGATGTCACAAACAAGTGCTATGGGTTGCTTCCTAAAACGGAGCAAGATTTCAAAAAGGTCATTTTGCAATTTCGGTCCTGGATGCATTGTGTCATTGAGTGAAACTCCCTGACACTTTGCAGAAGCATCGAATACAATGCATACTTTGGTTGTAGTCCTGTCTGAACGAACTACAGGAAAATGAGGTAGTAACCATTGAATCTCACTTCCCTCTGACTGTACCTTACAAATGTATCCTTTTTGCACATACTGATCAAGAACTGAGCAATATGCTTCAGCAATCACTTTGTTCTTCTACAGTTTCTTCTCAGTGCTAAGAAGACGACTGAAAGCCATGTTGTAATTGTCTGGTAATGTCTGTGTGTCATTTTCCCAAGGTATACCTACTTGGTAATGGCCATTGTTGTACTGAAGTGTCTGTTTAACCTTTTCAACTGCAGCCATGTCATCATCAGTGTAGTCATTCACCGAGCTACACGAAATGTTCTCCAATTCCCAGAACTTGTGCACTAAAGCATCGAGATTCTGCAGTTCAGTTCTATTGTTATCAACGACAAAGGTACTTGCAAAATGTGTTTGGTTCTCACAGTGAACACGTCCTATGCATGTCCACCCAAGAGGTGTAAGTCTTGCAACCGGTTCTCCTGGACCACCACTTACCTCTTTATATGAACGATGAAGGTCAATATAGTCAATGCCTATGAGGACATCAACCACAGTACGAGAAATCAATTTTGGAAATTTAATGTGATCCAAATGTTTCCATTTTTGTCCATGTTTCTCCCAATCTACTACTTGCATGTTGCCTGTAACCTTTGTAGTTGTGAGAGCTGACATTGATACATCAACTGAACCATCAATGCTTTCTAACCCAAAGCTAACAGTCATTGATTCAAAACTCTCCTTTCGGCCGTTTAGAACATTCACTGACACCTTCTGGTAATGTCCTTGTAACCCAAGTTCTGCAGCTATATCTTCATTTATGTATGTCTGCGTGCTTGCATCATCTAAGAGAGCATTCACTGTAATCCTGCGATGTCCATTTTTGATAACTACTCGAACACTTCTCAGTGCTGTGTATGATATGTCACACTAAGAGGTAGACATTGTGGTTGGTTGCGTTTCATTCACAGGATTTAGGGGGTAACTTACCTTTGCCCCATCTGTCCAAGTCCTTACTTTCCCATCAGTGTGAAGTAAGCGATTGTGGTTAGCTAAACAACCACCTATTCCACATTTACTAAACCTAGTGCAACTCCTACCACAGTGGTTGGGACCTAAACAACGGAAGCAAAGATTCAACCTCTTTGCAACCTCCCACCTCTTACTAACGCTCAAGTCTTTGAACTTGGTGCACTTCCACATCTCATGATTTGCACCTGAGCACCTGATTTCTGCCTTTCAGCAACCCCATTTATCACTTCACTTGCAATGACCTGAAACTCCGATTCTTGCAGAATGCATTCCCTAAGGACTTCGACAGATTCCTGTCTCTGTGTCTCAAATATCCACCTCTGATATTGTATTACCATGGCCTCTGTTAATTTCTGTAGCCATTGTGAGTATAAGGTTCCATTACCCAACTCTTCTAACTTATCTGATTCTCTAAGGTTTGCCACCAAAATATCAAGCAAGTCAGCAAACTTCTCCAAGTCCCTGGCATTACCTGACCTATTTGGTCTGAACTTTGTTATTTCTTCTAACTTCAAAGCGATGTTACGTCTTTTGCCACCATACTTACGTTCATGACGTTCTAATGCGATGTCATATGCAGCCGCGCTATGATCTAAACTAGCCATTACTTTCAATGCTTCTCCGGTAAGACATTGTCTTAACTGTAACAGTTTGTATTCGGGGGTGGCTGGTGCCATGTCCACACAAGCTACAAATGCCGCTTTCCAGTTCTCAAACATTTTAATGTCACCATTAAATGTGGGTATGGAGACTCATTTGAGTTGCTTCCACATATCCCTTCCAAGCTCATGTCTAGTTGTAATAGGATCTGTTCTGTGAACATCACAATGTGCTCCAGAGGTTTCAACCACATTTAACTTGGGATCCAAACATTCGACTTTCTCCTCTTTTTTTCTCTGTGACGACATTCTTATTTATGCCCTTGTCCATTGTCAATGTTCTGTTTGAAGTTTGCATTTTGATCAGATTGTGCTGTTTGTTCGACTTGATTTTCCTGATGGAATAGCACTGATAAACCTGCTCTTATGCTGCTTACAGAAGTAGCATCTGATCTCTCATTCAAATATTCTTGTGCCATTTTAACAGCATCTTCATTTATCCCTTCTACTGACGCAAGTTCTTTGTAGACCTGCGTTTTGTTTTCAGCGTCCCCAATATCTGAATATGCCTGAATCAAGTCAACCATGATATTCACTGCCTTAAGATGAAGTGAACTTACCTTGTCAGTTACATCTCTTACCTCCCGACGGGAAGGAACATCAGCCTGTTCTATCAAATTATACAGCTTGTTTTTGCATTTTGTAAAAGCAGTTTTAGCTGCTGCTTTTTGTTTCTTTAATTTGATGATTTTGTCACTAACTTCTATTTGTGCAACCTTGGCCTCATCCACTGAAGCTTTCTGCTTCACTGCTTTCTCCGACATGATGTAAAATCAACCTAACCAAACCTTTGGCAGAACTAACCAGCAACTAAACTTACCTGCATCTAACCTAACCACCCGCAACTAACCTAAAACAACCACGCTCTGCTACCATTTTGTTTTTCAGTGGAATTTACAAAACAAAACAAAACTCCATTTATACAACCACAAATTTTATTTCCCCATAATTTTCTGTCTACAATAAACTAACGAGTGTGAGACACCGCACACTGGCAATATCCCACTGAGGTCCGATTATGACCAACTAATTCCTAACATGTCAACTGTTCAACATCTAACACACAGACGTCACACAGACGTCACATAATCAGTGTCATAAAACTCCTAACCTAACCCTAATACTGTTTTACAGAATCACAACCTGTCCTTATATCAGATGCATGCATGGAAATCTCGTGCAGAAGTCCTTTCCGCGAAGCGTAGTGCGTTTGCGAGCACAACACACTGTCCAAGAACAAAACATCCACTAACTAAACATGTCCGAATACGCATTCCACGAACCGTTCTTCAGTCCAATAAGTTAATGTTTTTATATGTTGTAATTAATAGCTAATAAATTTGAATATTTACTGTTAACTATATGTTGCTATTTAATGAATTTAACTGAGGCCTAACCTAATTTAGGATGAATCATTGAAGAAGATTGACTCACGTGTACAAAAGAGAAGGTCTCTCAAAGGAGCAGGCACCCACTGAGAGGCAACATACAGGTGGGCAAAAACAGTTGTTGCTATAAGGAGCCAATCAAGGACAGGTAAATACTAAGAAGGAAGTAAGGTTATGGGCAGAAAACAGAAAATGAAGTGAATTAGGATGATTCCCAATTCCGAAAAAGATGGTGGTTATTTTTAGAAAATTCAAGATGGAGGCCAGTGCTAGTAAACATAGAAAAGACACCACAATGACATGGATGACATGGGTGTTATTACACCACCCAATTGACATTTAAGGTAGTATGTATAACCAAACATGCTAACTTTATGCCAAATTTATTTACAAACATATGCCACACTGCTACACATATAACGTTCCACTTTGTTTACATGTACATTCCTGCATGTCTACATGTAACGTTCCAGCATGTCTACATGTAACGTTCCAGTTTGTCTACATGCACATTACACCATATCTACATGTATTGATGTACATGTAATGTTTCTTCATGCCTACGTGTAAATCATGTTTATATGAATGTTACATGTAACGTTCCAGCATCTCTGGATGTACATTCCAGAATGTCTACAAATCCGTTTAAACATGTCTACTGGTAACCTTCCAACGTGCCTACATGCAACGCTCCAGCATGTCTTCATGTGACTCTCCAGCATGTCTACATGTAGCGTTTCAGTATGCCTACATGTACTTTCAACCAAGTCTACATAAATGTTGCATCATGTCTACATGTAATGATCCAGCTTGTCTGAATATACATTCTAGCATGTTTACATATACATTCCAGCATGTCTACATGCAACGTTCAAGCACCTCTACATGTACGTTCCAACATGTCTACATGTAACATTCCAGCAAGTGTACATGTCATCTTCCACAGTGTCTACATGTTACGTTCCAACATGTCTATATGAATGTTCCAGCATGTCTACACGTCATGTAACGTTCCACAATGTCTGCATGTAACGCTTCAGCATGTGCTGATATAATGATCCTGCATGTCTACATGTACATTTTAGTATGTCTACATGAACAATCCAGCATCTCTACAGGTAGATTCCATCATGTCAACATGTAACTTTCCAGTATGTCTAAACGTGGCGTTTCAGCATGTCTACATGTAACGTTTCAGTAACGTTAAAGAATGACTACATATAACGGTTAAGCATGTCTACTTGTAACCTTCCACAATGTATACACGAGTGTTCCAGCATTTCTACATTTAACGTTCCAGTATGCCCACATGTAACGCTCCAGCATGTCTACATATACGTTCCAGAATGTCTACATGTAACGTTTCAGCATATATACATGTACACTCCAGCATGTCTTCATGTGCTTTTTCCAGTATGTACAATGTCTCCATGTACATTCCAGCATGCCTATATGTAACGATTAAGCAAGTCTGATGAATATCCCAGCGTGTCTCCAAGTAACCTTCCAATATATATAGATGTACATTAAATAATGTCTACATGTACGTTTAAACATGTCTACATGTAACCTTAAAGCGTGTCTCTATGAGCACTCCAGCATGTCTACATGCAACGATCCAGTACGCCGACGTGTAACGTTCCAACATGTCTATATGTAACGTTCCAGCATGTCTACATGTAACTCTCCAGCATGTCTACATATAACGTTTCAGCAAGTGTACACGTAGCATTCCACAATGTTTACATGTAACGTTTTAGCATGTCTATATGTTACGTTCCAGCATCTCTACATGAACATCCCAACATGTCTACATGTAACGTTCCAGCATGTCTTCATATAATGATCCAGAATGTTTACATGTACATTCCAGCATGTCTACATGAACACTCTAGCATGTCTACATGAATCTTCCAGCATGTTTACATGTAATATTTCTGCATGTCTATATGTATCTTTCCAGCATCTTTACATATAACGCTTCAGAATGTCTACGCGTATCGTTTCAGCATGTCTACTGTAACCATCCAGAATGTCTGCATGAACGTTCCATTTTGTCTACATGTACGCTCCAATATATCTACATGTACGCTCCAATATATCTACATGTAGCGTTCCAGCATGTCTATATGACAATTTCACCATGTCGACATGAACGCTCAATCATGTCTACATGTAACATTCCAGCATGTCTACGTGCAGCGTTCCAGGGTGTCTACATTTTACGTTCCAGCATGTCAACATGGATGTTCCTGCATGTCTACCTGTACCTTCCTGTATGTCTGCATGAATCTTTCAGCAGGTCTACACGTACATTCCTGTATGTTTACATGAACTCTACAGTATGTCTACTTGCAATGGTGCAGCATGTACATTCAACAATGTCTACATGTACATCCCAACATGTCTCCATGAAACGTTCCAGCATGTCTACATAAACGTTTCGGTATGTCTACACGTAACAATCCAGCATGGCTATACGTAACCTTCCAGAATGTTTCTATGTGATTTTTCATCATGCCTACGTGTACGTTCCAGCATGTCTACCTGAATGTTCCAGTATGTCTTCATGTACATTCTAGCTTCTCTGCAGGCACATTCCAGTATGTCTGCATGTAAATTTGAGGCATGTCTATATGAATGTTCCAACATGTCTACATGAATATTCCAGCTTGTCTACATGAACGCTCCAGCATGTCTACATATAGATTCCAGCATGTCCACAAGTACGTTCCAGCATGTCTACATGTATCGATCCAGCACGTCTACATGAACTCTCCAACATGTCTACGTTTTAGAATGTCTACATGTAATGCTCCAGCATGTCTACATAAACATTTCAGAATGTCTACATGTAACATTTCATTATGTCTACATGTAACATTTCATTCTGTCTACAAGAACTTTCCAGCGTGTCTACATGTACATTCCAGCATGTCTATATGTAACGTTTATTAAAATTAAATGGCCCAGCATGTCTACTTGAACGCTTCAGTATGTCTAGATGTACATTCCACCATGTCCACATTTTAATGTTCCATCATGTCTGTATGTACTTTCTACTTTTTCTGCATGTACATTCCATCATGTCCATATGTAGCGCTAAAACGTGTCAACATGAATGTTCCAGCATGTCTACATGAAACGCTCCAGCATACCTCGATTACATTCCAGAGTCTCTACATGTGCGTTCCAACATGTGTGCATTGAATTTTCCTGCACGTCTACTTTCCAATATGTCTACCTGAATGTTGCAGCATATCTTCAAATAACGATCCAGCATATCTAAATGAACGTTGCAGCATGTCTACATGTAGATTCCAGCAGGTCTACATTTTACTTTCCACTGTTTACATGTACATTCCACCATGTCTACATGTAACGTTCCAACGTGTCTACATGAACGCTCCAACATGTCTGAATGTAACGTTCTAGCATGTGTAAATGAACGCTCCAGCTTGGCTACATGTAACGTTCCAGTATGTCTACCTGAAACGTTCCTGCATGACTACATGTCAGACTGCAGCATGCCTACATGCCATTTCAGTATATCTACATGTAATGTTAAAGCATGTCTACATGAACGTTCCATCATATCTACATTTAACATTCCAGCATGTGTACATATAACGTTCCAGCATGTCTACATGCAAAATTCCAGAATGTCTACATGCACTGTTTCAGCATCTCTACATGGACGCTCTAGCATGATTACATGTACATCAAAGAATGTCTATATGAAAGCTGCAGCAGCCCTATCTGTACATTCCTGTATATTTAAATGAATGCTAGACCATATCTACATGTAATGATCCAGAATGTACGTTCCAGCATGTCTATATGTACATTCCAGCATGTCTACATGAAGCGTCCCCGCATGTCAACATGAAAGTTACAGTATGTATACATGTAACTTTTCTAGAATGTGTACATGTGACTTTGTAGCATGTCTACAAGTATCTTCCAAAATATCTACATGTATCGTTCCAGAATGCCTACATGTACCTTCCAGCATGCCTACATACTACGTTTTAAAAAGTCTACAGGTAATGATCAAACACGTCTACATATAAATTCCGGCTTATCTACATGAAAGCTGCAGCAGCTCTATCTGTACATTCCTGTATATTTAAATGAATGCTAGAGCATGTCTAGATGTAATGATCCAGAATGTACGTTCCAGCATGTCTACATGTACATTCCAGTATGTCTCTAAGTTACGATTCAGCATGTCTACAGGTAACGTTCCAGCCTGTCTACATCTAACTTTCCAGGGTGTCTACTTGAACGCTTCAGTATGTCTAGGTGTACATTCGAGCATGTCTATATGCAACGTTCCAGCATGTCTACATGTACGTTCCAACATGTCTACATGTAACGTTCAAGTATACCTATATGTACTTTGAAGCATATCAACATGGACGTTCCAGCATGTCTACAAGTACATTCCAGAATGTACATATGAACGCTCCAGCATGTGTACTTGTGTACTTTAGATATAATGTTCCAGCATGTCTACATGGATGTGCCATCATGTCTACATGTAACGTTCCAGCTTTTCTACATGTAATGATCCAGCATGTCTACATGTACGTTCCAGTGTGTCTACCTCTAACGTTCCAGCATGTCTATATGTACGGTCCAGCATGCTTACATAAATTATCCAGCATGTCTACATGTACATTCCAGCTTGTCTGCATGGACATTCCACCATGCCTACATGTAACGTTCTAGTATGTCGACATGAATGTTCCGGTATATCTACATAAATGTTCCAGCATGTATACATGAACGTTCCAGCATGTATACATGAACGTTCCAGCTTGTTTACATATACATTCTAACATGTCTACATGTAACGTTCGAGCATGCCTACATGAACGCGCCAGTATGTCTACATGTAACGTTCCTGCATGTCTACATGAATGCTCAAGGAGGGGAAAGGAATATCTGGGTGACAGAAGAGTGAAAAGATGTTACCTCACCTCAACTCTAGTTCACATTATTTACATTTGTAGGAGTTGATAGTCAAGGACAAATAACTGAGTCATTAATTATGCACAAACACATTGTAACTGAATGTTATTTCTCCACAAAATGCAATGATCCACGGCTGAACACTACAGTACTTTTAGTAATATGTTTCACAAATATGCTAGCATCAAATCATTAGTCATCTGCTGGGATTCAGGAAATTAAATCTAGAATTCGAAAGCGGACTATTATGATATGTGTATTTCATAATTGTATATTATATCATCAAAATATACATTTCTCTCTGATGTGTCTTCCTCGAATTTTGTCTACGCCGTGCTGAATCGTTCAGTTAAATATCTGCTCGTTATCATTATCATTATCTTTACCAATAAATCATCATAAATCTATACTCTGTTTTAGTCACAATATAGCTGATCTTAAATCTTAACTCACCCACCCACTCACTCACTCACTCACTCACTCACTCTCAAGTCTACCTAATGATTGATGCATAACCTGTTTCAATGACGACGTCGCACATGTTTACACTGGACTTTGCTCTTGGGGAATTCAAGAGCAACGTGGACATCATGGGTTTACGCTGGTCAGTTGTTGACTATGGCTAATTATCACAACTTTGACCAGTCAGAGGACTCTTATATTTCAGTTTGGAAGATGCTCGTTAATGGATACAGTTTGACCAATCAAATGCCTATTCCATACATTTTATCTGAATGCCAACTTTGAAGCAAATCTCTAAATCGCGATCAAAGAGAATACGCCTCATACCCGTTGCAGTGAAAAACCTGTCGCTGTAGGGCTCATAAGTAGGTCGCGGCACGTTGCGAGACTGGTGACTCTTTGTCAGGCCCCGAATTCTCGAAACGATCTTCAGTTTTTACTCAGTCTGAAATAGAGACAATTTCAAACAGTGGAATATTTAACTCAGATGCATTTTATAATATATACGTCCAAACAACTTAGGCATTCAATTCACCAAGCTCAATTGTCTATTATATTTTAGTTCAATACCTGTTTCAGTTCATGCGTTTTCTCAATTTAAGCTAAAACTCTAAAGTCAAAACTCAGACTTAAGCCTGTTCCGAGGAATTGGGGCCCGGTCTCAGAAGTCTTATTTGGCGGTTGCGCAATTTGGAAGCACCAATATGTTTAATGAATATATGCTTGTCACAGGAAATCTGGAACAGGGTGTAAGCAGTACCCCGTCTCGCACATCGGAAGTTGGCGTTCACAAAGAGAACCAGCACTGGAAAAAAGTGCACATTTATGAGCTTGTAACTGTTTTGTAAAGATGATGTTTACAATATATTTACAATTTTGAAAAGATGATGTTTGCAAGACATTTAAATTTTGTAAATATCCACAAGGAGAGATAACTGGTGGGTGATGGTAAAACGGTTCACGGGGCCTCAAATTCACACCTAGTAAACCCCAAAGGCTAATTACAGTTTGCCCACATGACATAATTAACGAGGTAATTGGGGCGTGAAACACGAGTGGGACAGATAACCGTTCAGTGGACAGGATCACTCTGTTAGGCGTAGGATACTGGATGCTGATGCTCTTACTACTGTGCTCGGTGAAGTGAAGATGCATGGGTGTTCCTTTCACTATGCACAAGCTGTTAAGAAAAGATTGTGTTGTGATCACATAACACCAGGAAATATATGTTGCAGTAGATCTTGTGGTCGATCCAACCGTTACTAATAAAACCAGTCATACAGATGGGATAGGTCACCTTTTAGTATATTTCACAATTATATTTGATTTTTACTGTTTCTTTTGACAATAATCATAATCCCATAAAAGTATTAAGGCGTGAAGTCCCATGCAGCCTAATGAACTGTACCTACCTAACGTAATATTTTTAGGTTTCGTGGGACTACACCTGTTGTACATGGGCTAGTTGCAGTTAACACGTACTGCTATATTTAACATAACTAAACAATAACCTTCAGGAATGGAATAACATGTGCACAGGACAAATAACAGTTTGGAAGGTTGGCATGGGAGGTTAGAGTAACTTGTTGGAAAGGCCCACCCCAACGCTTTCGAGATGATAAATTTCATTTTGATCTGGAGACGCAAATCAATAAACTGAACATGGTGCAATATAGTGCTGGCCAGACACTGCTCCCAACGAAAAAGAAATACCAAGACCTCCAGAGAGAACTGCCCACCCTGGAACATAGGGCATTATTGATATGTTGTATTACTTCGGGTATTTCGTGGAACGAAACTCTCTTAAAATAATGTATTATATGTAATATGAATTGTGACTCTGTAGTGATATTGAGAAAGAAATTACTTAACAATCAGAAGTGAATGGAATGTAATGGAATATATGTTTTTAGTAATGATAGTGGTGGAATATTTGGCATATTGGTAGCTCATATAATGTTTTGTTTCATATCGTGATCAATAGTGGTAACACCAAATACTGATCAGTTATTATCCACCTTGTGCCGCTTAAAACACAGGATGGTCTATGTTCAACTTGCAGTTCATGCAAAAACATTGCATTTACAAATTTGCGGAAAATATGTTACACGTTATTATCAGAGATACATCAAAACAATCAAAAACACAAAATTTGAATGTTAACTTGCTTCGTGAAATTACACGCAACATGTCATTCTTCAGCGCAACCACAGCTTGGGGAATATATTCCACCCCATTGCCTGATTAAGACCTAGGACGGATGACATGTAATAAACCATTGATCATCGAATTAGCCGGGCTGTTGTTCTCACGTCGTGAATTCAATATACTGAACACTTACTAAATGCAGGGATACTCTACATCTCTGTGTATTGAGCTCCCTGCTAATTATAATATAAATGATATGGTAGTCTTGAGTGTAAGATTTCTCAACAACCTTGCTGCTGAAGGAACGCATGCCATCATCAGGATTGCCTTACTGATTTTACAAATGATATACTTGCGTTAGCTGTGATACACTCACCTGAGTTGAATGTGCCCTCTTAAGAAATATCGCTGACAGACATTCTGAACGGCTTTATAGATGTAAAGTCTCAAATTCACAATAGCAAAAAGGTCTGGATGTTGGAGTGCAATGATCAACTGCATTTTCCCATCGGGTGTTCATATATTTATTTATTTATATATTTATTTAGGTATCAAAACATAACCTTCTAGCTTGTTTACCAATACATTCGTCTTCACGATTAAATATGTTTCAACCATTTATACACATATTACATCTAACTTCCCCCTTCTAAATATTCCATACAAAGAGGTAACAAACTAAATGTAGCAATATGGAACATTTATGAAGATGTTACTGTTAAGTTAATTATTTTTGGTGTCTTGATGGTAAAATTGTGGATGCTCACCGGAGTCACCATAGACTAAAGACAAGAGACAACATCTTCAAGCAGAGAGGAAGACCGTGACAGAGTATGGAAAAGCGTTTCCCCATCTTGTTTGACTTTAAAGTCAATTTAAGTATGAAATGAACTATTATTGTGGACACTGATGATGTATGATTGTGTAGCACTTTATGAATTTCTTACATTTACGCAGTTACCAAACGCTCTCTCTCTCTCTCTCTCTCTCTCTCTCTCTCACACACACACACACACACACACCCGCGCGCGTGCGCGCGCACACCATTTAAACATTCTGTAACATACGTCTTGAATATGATTATATTAATCTTTTAATTTATCAATTCGTTTGAGTATTTGCTCCAATCAACACGTATTGACAACACAGCCAATCTACTGACACGTTTATGAGCTTCAATGGCATAACATTGTTAATGAGCACCAACACAAATCGTCTGGTGACAGGTGTTATTCGGAGAATGTAGAGAATTAGAGTGGTAATATGCACCCAGACGACATTAACAGACGCGTTCTTATTTAGACTCACCATACATGGAAACGGAACTGGACCAACGGAATTGGACATTTTATGACAAGGAATAATTTATCTTATATTTATAATCTTCACGGTGATATAGAGATTCTTGCAAAAAGAATTCTAGAGCTGTGCAAAGAATTGTATTTGACGACTATGTAATGACGTGGAACAATCGGGTAAAATCTGACTTCACACAAAATGGAAGGGGATAAGTTGCGTATCTGAATATCTAAATCTGAATGTTCTACTGAGGAATATCTTAAATGCCTCGTGCCACTGGAGTGCCCTTGCTAAGTTCCGGACTGGAGTGGTCCCACTTAAGATTGAGACTGGGACGCTATGAAAACACCCCACTGTGTGGAAGACGTTGTTTTAATTGCCCTGATGAGATTGAAGATGAGATCCACACCCTACTAAACTGTCCACTGTATAAGAGTGAAAGAGAGACTGCTTAATGACTGTCTGTCCTACTTTTAACATGTTATCTGACTGTGGTAAATTTCATTATATATTATCAAGTACAATTGTGATGTTTGAAACGGCCAGAACCTGTAATATCATTCTTTTTAAAAGGATCATTTTGTATAATTAACCTTTACCTTTTCATATTGTATTGTATTGTATTGTATATATGCATTTTAATATTTATTGTAGACTTTTTTTGTTTACTTTTTTGCGTGTATAGTTTTGTGTCTCTTATACATCTAATACAAGATTGGTCGTATACAATTTCATTTTGTCAAATTTTATGTTGAAATGAATTGTATTTGTATACGAGTGAGACGTTAAAAAACATTTCTTCCTCATGGGATAATATCACCGGAATGAGCTTGTGTTGATGATCTAGAACAAAGGCAAGACGTCTGTTTTAATGGCACAAATATATAGGTATATAGGTCAATGCAAGCCGCATACATTAATGAAGTGTGTGAGACTTGCTTAAAATACCTTTCTTATTCTCCTTTCTGTAATAACAAAATTCGGCTTCACGGCCATTACGTCATGGCACAGGATCAGTTTTAACACATGTAATACAACCTGTTCAGTCAGTCAATGGGTCTCTTACATTCTTGTTTAGTTCATACCGTGGGTTACTTTTAATTACTTGAACAGTGAGAGGGGAGAAATGAAACATAGTTGTGCTTTTGTGGATAGAACTTATACATGTACATGCATTTTGAAATGCTTGCCATACTAGCAGTAAAAAGAACAGTCAATATAAATTCGTCTCTCCTAGAACAAGGAGGATGCAGGTGAGTGAAGCTCTATACAGGATTGGTTCCTAGTTGGATACAGGACACTGGACACAGGACAGTGAAAAGAAAACACACTACACATGATCAACTTTCATCTCTCCATGCACCAGAAGCAGTTGCATTGATATAAAGCACAAATGGACAATACAAAATATAGCTTATTCCTGCACTTATCACGAATAAATATGCCACATGCTTAAATTTGATTCAAAATATATTTTTCAAATCGAAATCAATATTGTGACCTTAATTGACACGGATAATTTCTAATCACCAAATCCAAAGAGACAAACCTTGATAGTAAGGTTAAACCTGCTCACGAAGTAAAGGTAGCATGATGTACTTGTTAACTGTATATTCAAATGTCTGATACTTTAACATACGACACCCACCGCCATATAACTAGAAGGTTACTGAGGGCACCATCACACAACAAACAAATCATATGCAGCAATGTGTTTTATCAAATGTAACTGATTTTTTAAAGAGCTAGTTAACCCAACGTTCAACTGAGTCGCAAGAAATATATGTATGCATCCTACCTTTATTATCATATAACAGTCATACAATAGCAGTGGTAAGCTGTTTGGAGTTAAGATTTCAGTCTTTAGGCATTTTATAGCTGAATCTATAGTTCTTGCCATAGCTATGAGATCATAGTGTCTACATATTTATGTGTATTGCTAAACGTAGCAACTGTTTGAATATATATGCCACACAAGTGTAAAACTGTTACACCTGTTATCTGTCAACAAGAGAGCTAGTCCTAACGTTTTCTGATGTACTGCTCTCTGGCTTTCTCATCAGGCGGTTGGCACTTCGGTCTGACGTGAAACGTGTGGCTGAGCTGGTCAACAAAGAAGGGTGGAACCTATCCCTCGAATATCTCAATAAAGCCTTTGATGCCGGTGGGCAGCTGGGGGAGCCGACGGCAGGATTATTTGTGAGCAAAATATTTTAATAGATCAAAGATCAGATTAAAGGTATACACACCTGGTATTTTTCATAGTGTCACTGTTATCATGAATAATAATAATATTAAGTGCATTTCTATTGCGCCAAACTCCACTCACGAGGTGAATGCCTATAGCGCTAACAAAGCAGGCATATCATAACCATTTTCTGCTGGGTGAACAGAGGCAAATTTGAACAAACTCACTTGCCTAAGGTGAGACCACATGCGTCATGTGCTTTGCTGTGGGGCAGAATAGAATTCCTAGACATTCTCAGGCGTTAAGCTTCCGATCACCCATATCAAAGTGACGTACCCGTTACGACGTTATATGCAACATTCTGGCGTACACGTCACAAGAAATCATATTGGTATAAATAACCGACCATAATGTCAATATCTGGTGTAAACACCTACAGTAACATCCCTGACTCAATTCCTTACTGACTCGATTAGATTAGATGCTCATCTGAATGTTATCCTGGACGAGCACAATGAAACCGGTTTAAGTTCATGTGACAGCAAGAAGCCACTCGCGTGTGCAATCACGTCACTAATAATGAATTAACTTGACGTGACGTTAAAACCCCTGTTACACCTATCATGTTATGTATTATTCGTTTGTATAAACAATGACATACTATTACACGAAGTAATCTGTTGACATTTTTGTATATCTAGGTTGTTTTGCCGATTTTGAAGTCATCGACAACGAGACTTCTCAAGTTGGGTTAGGCGTGGTAGAGAAGATGCATTACCACCGGAGGATAGTCATGACGTTGGTGGGAACAGCATTATCAAAGCCTCAACGGAGAAACGTTTTAATACTTACTATTCATAATAACTTTAAACTTTTCAGACCTTTTTTTGTGAAATTCTGATGTTGAGAACAAGAAAAAAGCAGTATGATGTTTCCTCCTGCACTGAAAACTCGGATTTAAATACCTCCATTAACTGATATATCCCTGAATGGTGTCGAGGAATACAATGCAGAGATACCTACAGAGAAGAGAACTACTTACTTCTACAGGTGTACCATTGCAAGAGCGGCGACTGTCTTTGTAGCCTTAGATAAAAGTTCTGGTGACGTCATCTGTTATGGTGTTCTTCAGAAAACCAACGAGGGATGGAAACTGGGACCAACGTACGCCGATAATGATGAGGTGGGATACGAACCTTTCAGAACGCTTTATGATGGAGACGACATGGTTGTGTATCCATACCCAGGGAATCACGATTGTCTTATATAGAGAAACTGGATTTACCTATGGGCATACGTTTACTTTGCTGTACTCAAAGAACCCTCTGAAAATTCCAGTCGAAAAGGTATATTCAGTGGCTGGTGCCCCCTTTGAACCAATGAAGCTACAAGTCCAAGATCACCCTTAGGTTTTGCAGATTGAAAGTTATTGTGTGAAGGTATCCATTCGATGGGTGAGAAATGTATTTGCAGACTGCATCTATGCCCTGAATGAATGAAGTCTATTTAGGAAATAATGGTCAACAGCAGTTACATATCCAGGGGTAAGGACTGAAATCAAACACTAAACTATATGATTGCACCCGTTTTTAATTTTAGGGCGTGGTCCAAAAAACTAATATCGCCTGAATGCGCTTCTTTTCTCAAGACAATGCAGAGACATACTCCAAATCAAAAGCATCATGTCAACTTAGTTTATTTTAAACCATGCTTACTCACCCTTCCATTGTGGTCCAAAAAGAGAAACCGACGTCTATGTGGACGTGTAAATTGCACCACCTGTGCCTCCAGGATGTTGTCATCGTGGCAGTGCCAACCGCGTAAATCATTGATGTTCTGCTAACCACAGTGATCCAATCCTTCTCCATTACTGAGCTATTAGCGAAAAGTTCTTCTGTGTTATGATAACAACATTCCTTCTACCCTGCACTGCAACAGTCCTAGGTAAACCCTGAAGCATCCGAATATACAACGTCTGTCCAACTATGATTGGTCCAACGCTGCCGTTCTTGTCGCCAGCGACGTATATGCCGATGAGTCAGTCGTGAATCGTGAGACCAAACTGAAGATCTCATGAAGTATTCAGGTGTGGGGTTGCACCGATTAGACTTTAAACTGGGTGCTACACGAATGTGATCGTCAATGAGTCATGTGTTTTAATTTACCGACTGTGTAGAAGATGATATACATGTACTACTTTAATGCCCTGTTTATAATGATCTTTTATTAACAATGTTTCCACTAAATGTAATGATAAGTGGCCTGATGGCAATCTACAAGATGGTGATGTTAAGTTTTATCCTGGCCGGCCTTAATGTTGTACATGTAAGTGCCAAAACCTGCAAAGCCATCTAAATTTACGTAAGGATATTATATACCATAAAGTACTTTTACCTGTGCATATTATCCATTTAATGTGTTTTTTTTTCAATTGTATTTTAGTAAATTTACTTTGTACATTTTCAGTCTCTCAAAACACCAAAAACGAATGCCTAATTATAATAACTTTCATGTAATATAGCGAACCACCTATTTGTCTGTTGAGGGAATATCAAGTGATAGTGTTGAAGTGAAATTTGGAAATATTTCTTGTGGACATGAATGTGATCCCCGGAATAGTTCATTATTTTGTGTTTGAAATCAGATGAAAATATTTATGAGCAAGGCTTGTTGTTGTTTTAATATTTTTGACATTACAAGACGTAGGCGTTTAAAAATGAACAATGGTAAGTTATTGGCATGCATGTCTCAAGGTCGTCCTGACGCAAAATTGATACTAGCTTGGACTCTAACCACGATGTCAATAGCCGACTCTATAGGTCGTATGACCATATTTACAAAATTGCTTATATACCCTTATCGGTGCATTAATTTCAGATTAGAAGTAAATGTTACCAAATATAAATTTCAGATAATTATTTCATGGTTGTTTCTTTTTTCAAATATGCACATTCAATGGATGGGGCTTGAGTAACGCTGGTATGTATATAAGGTAAATTACACGAAGAAATGTATTTTATGAAAGGTGACAAAGTGAATCTGTATCTGAAGGTTACATGACCCATGAACGTGCTATCTGAGAAACCTTTCACCTTTTTCTGTTGGATTGGGCAACTCTTGCTTAATACAGACACGTTTCAATGACACACGCGTATTTCCTTTACATGTCAGTCAGTCGATATATCTTTCAACAAGTCGCTATGAACTTTTACTCCAAGGGAACATTTCGAATGATCACTAATGGAGGTGCTACCGAATGTATTCAATCCCTATGTCTCTAATCTACAGGATCTGAAATCTGCAGGCCCAGTTTGTTTAAGTCAACCCAATAAAAGCAAAATAAACTACATTGTGCCTTGTTCCACACTGTTTCCACGAAATTAATAAACGAACACTATCGGGCAAACAGAGATTTGTATTTTTAGCAAAGACTGGTTTTGTCATTCCTCTGCGCATAGCGCTGAAATACCAGAAAGTAGAACTGTTAGGTACCGGAACTTGATGATTCATAGATGGTTCAGCACCCGTGAACGGCCACCTCCTCGTGGTGGGTGTTTGGTAACGCCGAGAGCTGTTCACCCCCGTTGTGGACCCGGGGGGATATTTGGTCCACCAACCCTTTTGCCCAGGGTTGCGGCCCTGTGTCGGTGGAGGAAGGGATCCTTGTGGTTGAGGGCAATAGGGGCCTGCAACTGTGTTCCTGTTGTTCTACACACCACTTTGGCCCTGACTTCGCCTAGACGGGTGGTCGAATGGGCCCGCCTCGACCAATCGGCTGGACATGCCAAGCCCTGAGCGTGGATTATTCATGTAATTGCACACATTTGACTTTGTGGACCGATGACCTTTGTACAGAAATAAAGTTTGATTGATTGATTGACTTTGTATTGTTTCAATTTTGGTCTTGGCTTTTTACTCACATAACACTTTTGGATTTGAAAACTGATGTTATGAACTTTGCCTAGAGATTTATGCCCAGAAGGCGGTGGCTCATGGGCCAATCTAATGGATCGATTAATTTCTTATTAATCTTCTGCTGGAGTATACGATTTCAGTATTCTTGGTGCTGCCTGTCGGAGACCGACTGGTGTATATGTGACACTCGGTGGAGGGTGGGGAGCTGGGATCGTGAACTTTCTATTATTAACCATGGCTCAACCTCAAAAACATAAACGAGCACTACGTGAGTGTTTGAGGACAGCACCACAAACAGATATCCAAATACATGGAGTGGATTCTACTGACGGTGAACCGCCAAAACTAAATCCATTTGCGACATCCAAAGCAATTTATTGACTTGTTGATGATGTTAGCTGTTAGAAAAAATAGATCACGGTTTCTCCTCATAGAGTGTCAAATGACAAAACAATCTGCTACCCTCATTGCCACAGAACAGCTTATCAATAATCAAGTTTCAGTTCTCCGCACGTCTCTGAACAGTAGCAAAGGCATTTTGAGAGACAGAGATCGCTCGTTTGCCTACATCAAAATCAAGGAGTCACTCGTGTTAAACGATTCACGTTTAAGAAAAATGGAGAAACTTTAAATACCAACACATACTTAATTTCTTTTTGACAACTCCAACACCCAGAGTACATAAAAGCTGGATATTGCAACATCGAAGTGGAACAGTATATTCCAAACCCACTTCGTTGTTACCCGTGTCAAAAGTTTGATCACGGTGCCCAATCCTGCGGGAATCGTGCAACACGCTATAGATGTGGTAAAGATGATCATGAAGGCTCTGACTGTTTGTCTTCTCCAAAATGTGTCAAATGTCTGGGAGATCACATGTCTTCGTCAAAGTCATGTCATGACTGAAAACGTGAATATGAAATTCAAAATCCAAATCCAGAAGAATGTCAGGTATCATGAGGCAAAACGGTTAATAAATGTAGCCTCCCCTCAGCCATCAGGTGTACCATATTCTGCAGTTGTTGCTTGCAAACAATATCTCCTGTTGTGCAAAAATGTCAAAAAGTAGATGACAGACAAAACTCTGATCGAGTACAAAAGAGATCACGTGATCCTGTACAAACACATAGGAAGTTTCGACTTTTAGAAGACTTTTTCATTCCCATGCGCGAAATAGAAGCAGTTCGCCTCGGAAGGTGAAAAGTCTGTCCCCAGTACTACACCCTGCTATTAAATGAACAATAACTCCTTAATCCATTGGAATTGCAGAGGACTTAGGACCAATTTTAATGAAGTACAATTACTAGCACAGGACTTTAAAATATCAGCATTTAGTTGTCAACAAACGTACTTCAAACACAATGAGAAGTTTGAGTTGCGTAAACACCATTCTTATCATTCTTTTGCACACCCTGGTGACAAAACTACTAGTGGATATTCCATATTGGTGATACAAGGCATTATTCATAGCCCTGTTCCTCTTAAAACCACTCTTCAGGTTGTTGCTGTTTGTCTTACTTTACATATAACTTTTTGTTTTTGTTCCTTGTATATCTCTCCTTCTTCCTTTCTTCGCCAGGCTGATCTTCAAGATTTTTTTGGCCAATTACCAAACTCTTGTATCATAATGGGTGAACTCAATGGACATAACCCATTACGGGGAAGTCCTGATACTAACAATAAAGGGAAAGTTCTTGAAGCGTTTATATCTAATAATAACTTATGTACATTCAATGATGGCTCTGACATATATTTACATCCAGCAACGGGAACATGTACTTCTTTAGACCTGTCACTCACTGATTCAAACGTTTATATTGAATTTGAATGCTCAGTTCATAATGATCTCTGTGGTTGTGACCATTTTCCAACAGTACTTACAGCACTTAACCCTTCCGATGATCCGCCTGTAACAAGATGGAAAGCCATAGTTGTTCTTATTTCAAAGCCTGGCAGGGGTTATAGAGATCCATCAAATTATTGACCTATTTCCTTAACTAGCTGCGTTTGCAAAACCATGGAGCGAATGGTAAGTAATTGCTTAGTTTGGTTTTTGGAAACCAACACTCTCATCACTGATATACAACGTAGTTTGCGTAAAGACCGAAGCACAATTGACCACTTGGGTCGTTTTGAATCATTTGTTAAAAATTCTTTCATTAAAAAAAAACAACATGCAGTATCAAACTTTTTGAATTTGTAAAAGCATATGGTACTACATGGAAGCATGCTATTTTTAAAGATTTACACTCTTTTGGGTTGAGAGGTCGCTTGCCTCAATTCATATCTAATTTTTTAACTGACAGACAGTTTCAAGTACGTGTGGGATCAACCCTCTCAGACTACTTTCATCAACATGAGGGTGTTCCACAAGGCAGTATTTTGTCTGTGTCTTTATTTAGTATAAAAACCAATAGTCTTGGATGATTTTAAAGTTTCTTCTACAGGCAGAAATATGCATACAATAGAGTGGCAATTACAGATCTGTCTCAATATAATTGAAAAATGGTCACTTGGAAACGAATTTAAATTTTCTATAACGAAAACAAATTGTTTACATTTCTGCAGAAAGTATAAACCGCATAAAGTAGTAAAGGAGGCCAAGTTCTTGGGTCTTATTTTCGACTCATACTTAACTTTTCTACCCCACATTAAACCCCTTAAAGCACTTGATCTGTTAAAAATTGTTTCCGGTTCTAAGTGGGGAGGAGACCAAAGTGCCCTATTCCACCTATACAGATCTCTCATCCGTTCGAAGCTTGATTATAGCTCCATCGTGTATGGGGAAGCCTGTAAAAGCACCATCAAAATACTTGATTTTATCCACCATCAAGGTCTAAGGATTTGTCTTGGGTCATTTAGAACTTCTCCTATTGGCAGTCTTTACGTCGAGACCGCTGAGCCATCTCTTACTCAACGACGTATAAAACTCTCCTTACAATACATAACAAAACTATATTCTAAGGAGGATAATTCTGCATTTATCTGTGTTTTCATCCTCTTTATGAGGATCTATACAATAAAAAGTCTTCTCTTGTTCCGCCTCTGGGACCAAGAGTGAAACATTTTTTTTCTGCTGGCGGCATTAAGTTAGCCAAGCAGAAGCAAACGCTATATTAACGGCTCTTAAATATATTGAAAGACATCCTAGACATAAACAGTATATAACCTACTCCGACTCTCTTTCTTGCCTCCAGGCAATTAAAAACCTGTTATGTAAACATCGACTTTTAATAGAAATTATAGAATTGTATAATGATCTTGCTACTGGCCAGTACGACATCATGTTTTTTTGGTTACCAAGCCATGTAGGCATTGCTGATAACACAATGGCTGATCTTGCAGCCAAGGCAGCACTCAACAAATCTGTGACACCACTTATTCCATACTCTGATTATAAAGCTACAATTAGATCGTATATCCGTAATCTGATGCAAAAGAAGTGGGACACCCAAGTGGGCGTAAATAAATTACATGCAATAAAACCTTATATTGGGTATACCCACTTGCGTTGTCAGTCCAGATTTGAAGAGATCATTTTGCGGCGATGTCATATTGGCCATACGAGATATACTCATGAATACCTTTTGAAAAGCAAGGATCCTCCGTTCTGCATCCCTTGTGATGAAAGTATCACAGTCAAGCATGTCCTGCTTGACTGTGATGAGTATTCCATCACAAGGGATCAGTCTTTTAATTCACGAACTATGAAGGATCTTTTCAGCAATGTTAGTCCTCCTTTAATTATTGCATTTTAAAGGAATTAGATTTGTTGAATGAATTGTAAATACATAAAATATTTTATGATTGGAAGATAAAATTAGTAACTCAAGTCGTTAGTGGCTGTACCCTCAAAGGGGGTTGAAGTACTATAAAAACATTGTCTTTCTGAGAGGGTACTTAAGTCCCAAAACATTTGATGTAAATTAAAGTTTTCCAGGTTTTTAATCCTGGAATAGATGTTCCTTTATTGTCTAAACTGCTAACAGCTGAAGGGACGATGTAAATCTAGTTAGAGTCCATGCAGGAAGCAATTGTACTGTAAGTCTCCATGGTCCTTAATATAGTGTTCTATCTTCAGTTCTTGGCAACCTATAGTTCATGTTTATATTGTATTGTCCTCTATAGATACATTGTTTTAGGTCTAATCACTAGTTTTACGCTTTACTCTGTGGTATTCCAGTTAGTTTTACTGTCCTTCGTTGACAGGTTTTTACAATGTATGTGCTATCAATTTATTTGTATTTTTATAATTAATCGTTCTCGTCACTCACGCATGGATGATTCTCAAAGTCAGTGAGAAAGGCTCTTTTTGGAGAAAATATACTGAGGGCTACAAGGGCGTGAACATACTTCAAACTGCCGGCAAGATGCAATACCAATCGGCGCTGGGCCTGCAGGCCGTTCGAACATCGTAGGAACCTTCTACAGTGATCATTACTACACTACTGTCTGTCTCTTTGTATGTATGTATGTATGTATGTATGTATGTATGTATGTATGTATGTATGTATGTATGTATGTATGTATGTATGTATGTATGTATGTATGTATGTATGTATGTATGTATGTATGTATGTATGTATGTATGTATGTATGTATGTATGTATGTATGTATGTATGTATGTATGTATGTATGTATGTATGTATGTATGTATGTATGTATGTATGCATGCATGTATGTATATTTATTTCTATGACACTAGTAAACCTGGGTACCGTAAGAACGTGAACACCCAAACATACATTTTTCCATGTTTCATCCTCAACTTTGACTTCAGATTCGAATTCCGAATCTAAAAATAAATTTCAGAGTCGGGATTCTGAACAGAATGCTCAGATTCGGGATTCAAATGCCGAAACCCACCAGAAATAGTGTTAACCTCAACTTTCGGCCTTCAAACATTAAACTTGACTAAGGAATACTGACTAAGGTATTGACTAGAAAAACATCACTAGTTATTTAAAACGTACAGTATGATTGAACAGATGGAAGTAGGTGAGTATGGATTTACAGGGGTTTTAAGCAAATTCAGAAATATGTATTGTATGTATGTATGTATGTATGTATGTATGTATGTATGTATGTATGTATGTATGTATGTATGTATGTATGTATGTATGTATGTATGTATGTATGTATGTATGTATGTATGTATGTATGTATGTATGTATGTATGTATGTATGTATGTATGTATGTATGTATGTATGTATGTATGTATGTATGTATGTTTATCTCTATGACGCTAGTAAAGCGGGGTATCGTGAAAACGTGGACACCCAAACTTACATTTTTCCATGTTTCAGTTTCAATTTTGACTTCAGAATCGAATCTGAACATCTCGACATTTAGTTGACCACGTTACATTCTTGTACACATAGACAAACACCTTATACGTCCGCCTCAATCACTACAATTACATTTGACATTTTAAATAAATAAACCACACTTACATGTTTACACAATGCCGTGATTATTTTATTGTCTAATTCAAGGCGTCATAGATAAGTGACGTTTTGGCGTCAGTCATGGTGTTATCTGCCCCACTTATCACCTTCATGTTGACTGTGTAGAGACCTGGTGGCCCAGCACCAAACACGGGAAGAAGAGACTCCCTCCACTCAACATCCAACTTGGCTAAAAAACCTCTCTGTCGAGGTCGATGAAGGAGAGTCTCCCCCTCCCCACATCCAGCACAACGCCATACTGGAGGGTGGCCTGTGTGCCGAGTGTGTTAGATATTGTGTTACTGTAACACTTCCCCACCTCCCCCTGCTGCCACACCCTGGTACAGAGAACCCCCGGTGTGTGCCACATCTCCCTACAATGACACACCAGGAGAGGCACTGTCAACAAACATACATCTCACTGTCCACCTGGCTTTCCTCCACCACACCCACCTCCAGGACAAGCCACCACCCTCTACTCACCACACCCACCCTAGAGTGTGTCTCCCAGTACTATGGGGTGTGTGGGGCAGGGGTGACAGTAGAGGGGATGGAGGAAGGGGGATGGAGATGGAGGCACATGTACCCAGATATTTCCGCAACCTGCCGCTGTGTCTGTGTTGTCTGGCGGGCTGTGAGTTGACCAGCTGACCGTCTGTAGTTACGTGGCACATGTCTGTGTTGGCTCGAGCAGCGTCCAGTTGTAGTTGAGGACATGGAAATATACATTTTGTTTACAATTTAATGCATTTCCCGACTTTAGACAACAAATTAGACATTTTATTGTCAACCTCGTTTCAGTGAAACACCGCATTGAATATCGGCTGCCATTTTCGTCTGTGTGAATTGTGTTAGAATTCTGATATAAATAGACATTTTAACGCTGTGAAAATATTTGTGTCGGTAATCTAAATGTTGGCTATAAACTCCATTGAATACTAAGCTTGCAGTTTCAACGTTTACTCCGTTTTCACGTTTTCACGTTTTGGCCACCACCTGGTCACTTACTGACGTATCTTTTAAGTGCACAGGTTTGTGTACTGTGCACTAAGGGTGGTGACAACACTGAAAGAGTCTGCAAACAAGGTTGTTGCAGCCGGTCACAAGTGGACTCCTTCGTGACACCTCAAGCTCTCTGGATCTTTATCCTTGGAGAGGATACACCTCGCACCCTCACACCCATTACTTCATGACACCTCGAACTCTCTGTATCTTTTTCCTTGGAGATGGTAAACCTCGCACCCTCAAACCCCATACTTCCCAACACCTCAAGTCCCTCTGGATCTTTATCCTTGGAGATGGTACACCTCGCACCCTCAAACCCCAGGAGCCCATGCTTTAATGAGTCTAAATCCAATGCCTTACCATGCAATCAGAAGATGGAAAACATACACGCATTATAACCATTCCCATGTCTTTGATAAGAAAATGTCTGAGACTAAAATTGGGCTCCCAATGGATTTCAGTGATATTATCTGAAAGCGCTCAGTGTGAAAGTATTTCCGCAGCGTCCTGTACAACACCCCAGTGGTTGCACGTTAGGGCAGAGTCAGTAACATATCCTGTTTGAGAAGCGCGCACATCAGTAGTGTAACGTCAACAACTACTAGACTGATTTGACTCACATAGTAATGTCAACGTGGTCCTTGTTTCTGTTTGCAGACTGTAGGTGTTACTCCCCGCATCTGTAAAATATTTCAGGATTAAAGAACAAAACCAACACTACTTACAGACATGAACAAATAAAGAGCAAGTTCGATTTTCAGGACTTGGGGGTTCTCCATCTTAGCATACCATATCCACGACGCATCTGGATCTGTCTAACACTGAAGATTTACACAAAATGTGACTGCTGTCGGGTAATGATAATATGAAGGATCCTTGTCCATTATGTGTACACATATCGCACTACCAGGATAACATATTGTACAAAACCCGAATGTTGATTACCAAGCTATGTATTTGCTAATATCGTTAAGTTGTGACCATTCGTTAATATTTCTATTCAAATCATCAGGATGTTTGGGAATGTGTTTCTGATATATATCAGAATAACTATGTATCCATTCTGATAACATAGCAGGAGGAAAATAGATGTAAACAGTAGTGTCTTTAATTTTGTTATTTTCTATTTTATAAATGTTTTCAAGGTAATGAAAAATAACCTTACCAAACTGTGGCAGTGGTGTTGAAACGTTGACAGCTTCCGGGGACTTCACCTTGAAACGAGATAAAATAATTCAATGTCGCGATCTTAGATTCACATTGGCATGTTTCAGCTCTAATATACGAGCTCAGTTTACAGACAAGGTGAACATTATAATATGTACATCGTGAAATGTTGATGTTAGTTACCTAATAAGCGACGTATATACGCTTGCCTGTAGATTAAGAAGTACTTACCTGCCTGCGTGCGTTCTTCGTGTCAATTAAATGGAACTCGGCGGTCTATGTACCTTTGTCTGTAAGATAAGCTACAGCTGTTCACTATTCAAGCCTTTTATGTCATGATAACCAGCTAATGCTTCCTCAACTGATTTAAATGTTTCACTGAATTATTGTTATTAGAAATGTCTAAAAACAGCGTCGATAAGCCATTTTACGGGCTCTTTATATAATTGCAAGATATAAAAAAAGGTTTAAAACTTTTCACTATTGATAAAGTTCTATCAGTATTACTGTAAACATTAAGACGTATTCATAAAGTAAGAAGTAAGCACATGTAAGTGTGTGCTTATCAGATGGTGAAACATGTCCATTGACAGATCTGAAGGCAGAGATGTCGGATTTCAAGTTATCCAGCCCCCTCGTGTTGAATTTGGCTGCAGGTGTCCTGTGCCTCTCTGGTGGAAGTGATACGAGGTGCGTCTTCGTTGTGTCTTTTCGGTGTGCAGATTTGACAGTTCCTGCTTCGTCTTATTTTCAAGCTCGATGATCAGTTCCTTCTCTCTTTGGTCGAGTTGTGTCCTCAGAGAATGGAAAGTGTGGTGGATGGCCTCCTTCAGAGCGCTGCTTGCATTCTCTGTGTCATTTATAACTTTGTTGATACTCTCATGTCTCACATACATCGTGTAGACAGGGCAGTAGGAAGGGAGCTGGACTTTTCAAGGTAAACTGCTGTTGGCAGATAGAACTTTTGGGGAAGGCGTCCATTCTGAAAAGGAAAATGTCACTGTCTCTATTCCACTAAAAATAGTGCAGTCTACAACATATCTTCAATTCAATAATAGGAAGGGATTATCAAGAATGGTACACTGACTCTTCGAAATACCTGCTCTCTAATTCCGCTTCAACAGAAAAAGAAAAAATGAATTCAAACAAAGCCAATCCCATTGTATCACATTATAACGATTGACCACTATTTGTGACTACTTCCAAAAACAACAGTGAATTATGAAAAAAATATCTCAGACAATATGTTACTCTTTGAATACAGATATTAAAAGGGCATACATCAGGGAGAGAAATTGGTCATGGGTCGGGTCTCGATAAGAGGGAGGGTGGGTAATTGCAGGGTGTGCAGGTAATGGGAACGGTGACAGAAAGAAGGGTGAAACAGGAGAGGGAATTACAGATAAGAAGGACGTTTATGTAGTAAGAAAGGTGGATACAGGTAGGAGTGACAGGTGTGTAGTGAGAGGAGAGGTGGATACAGGTAGAAGTGACAGGTGTGTAGTTGGAGGAGAGGTATATAAAGGTAGGAGTGACAGCTATGCAGTAAGAGGAGAGGTAGATATGTGACAGGTGTGTAGTGGGAGGAGAGCTGGATACAGGTAGGAGTGACAGGTGTGTAGTGGCAGGAAGAGTAGATGCAGGTAGAAGTGACAGGTATGCAGTGGGAGGAGAGGTATATAAAGGTAGGAGTGACAAGTAAGCAGTGGGAGGAGAGGTAGATATGTGACAGGTGTGTAGTTGGAGGAGAGGTATATAAAAGCAGAAGTGACAGGTGTGCAGTGGGAGGAGACTTAGATACAAGTAGAAGTGACAGGTGTGTAGCTGGAGGAGAGGTATATAAAAGTAGAAGTGACGGGGTACAGTGGGAGGAGAGGTAGATACAGGTAGAAGTGACAACTGTGTAGTTGGAGGATAAGTATATAAAGGTACTAGTGACAGGTATGCAGTGGGAAGAGATCTGGATAGGTGACAGGTGTGTAGTGGGAGGAGAGCTTGGTACAGGTAGGAGTGACAATTGTGAAGTGGCAGGAAGAGTAGATGCAGGTAAAAGTGACAGGTATGCAATGGGAGAAGAGGTAGAAACAGGTAGAAGAGAGTGATGTTATAGTGGGAGGAGAGGTATATAAAGGGAGAAGTGACAGGTATGCAGTTGTAGGAGAGGTATATAAAGTTAGTAGTGGCAGGTATGCAGTGGGAGGAGAGGTAGATATGTGATAGGTGTGTACTGGGTGGAGAGCTGGATACAGCTAGGAGTGACAGGAGTGTAGTGGCAGAAACTCTAGATGGAGGTAAAAGTGACTGGTATGCAGTTTGAGAAGAGGTAGATACAGGTAGAAGTGACAGGTGTGTAGTTGTAGGAGAGGTATATAAAGGTAGGAGTGACAGGTACGCAGTGGGAGGAGAGGTAGATATGTGACAGATGTGTAGTGGCCGGTACAGTAGATGCAGGTAGAAGTGACAGGTATCCAGTGGGACTGGAGGTAGATGCAGGTAGAAGTGACAGGAATGCAGTGGGAGTTGAAGTAGATACAGGTAGAAATGAATGGTCTTACAGTGGAAGGAGAGGTGTATAAAGGTACTAGTGACAGGTATACAGTGGGAAGAGAGGTAGATATGTGACAGGTGTGTAGTTGGAGGAGAGCTGGATACAGGTTGGAGTGACAGGTGTGTAGTGGCAGGAAGAGTAGATGAAGGTAGAAGTGACAGGTATCCAGTGGGAGGAGAGGTAGATACAAGTAGAAGTGAGAGGTGTTATAGTGGGGGGAGAGCTGGATACAGGTAGGAGTGACAGGTGTGTAGAGGCAGAAACAGTAGATGGAGGTAGAAGTGACAGATGTGCAGTGGGAGGAGGTTTAGTGCAGGAGGTTTAGATACAGGTAGAAATGACAGGTGTGAAGTTGGAAGAGGTATATAAAAGCAGACGTGACGGGGTACAGTGGGAGGAGAGGTAGATACAGGTAGGATTGAGAGGTGTTATAGTTGAAGGAGAGGTATATAAAGGTAGAAGTGACAGGTGTTTAGTTGTAGGAGAGGTATATAAAGGTAGAAGTGACAGCTATGCAGTAGTAGGAGAGGTAGATGTGTGACAGGTGTGTGGTGGGAGGAGAGCTGGAAACAGGTAGAAGTGACAGGTATGCAGTGTGAGGAGAGGTAGATATAGGTAAAAATGATAGGTGTGTAGTTGGAGGAGAGGTAGATACAAGTAGAAGTGAATGGTGATATAGTGGGAGGAGAGGTATATAAAGGTAGGAGTGAGAGGTATGCAGTGGGCGGAAAGGTAGATATGTGACAGGTGTGTAATGGGAGGAGAGCTGGAAACAGGTAGGAGTGAGAGGTGTGTAGTGGCAGGAACAGTAGATGCAGGTAGAAGTGACAGGTGTGCAGCGGGAGGAGACGAAGATACAGGTAGAAGTGAATGGTGTTATAGTTGGAGGATAGGTATATAAAGGTAGGAGTGAGAGGTATGCAGTGGGAGGAAAGGTAGATATGTGGCAGGTGTGTAATGGGAGGAAAGCAGGAAACAGGTAAGAGTGAGAGGTGTTTAGTGGATGGATGAGTAGATACAGGTAGAAGTGACAGGTATGGAGTTGTAGGAGAGGTATATAAAGTTAGTAGTGGCAGGTATGCAGTGGGAGGAGAGGTAGATATGTGATAGGTGTGTACTGGTAGGACAGCTGGATACAGGTAGGAGTGACAGGTGTGTAGTGGCAGAAACAGTAGATGGAGGTAAAAGTGACAGGTATGCAGTTTGAGAAGAGGTAGATACAGGTAGAAGTGACAGCTGTGTAGTTGCAGGAGAGGTTTATGAAAATAGGAAGGACAGGTATGCAATGGGAGGAGAGGTAGATATCTGACAGATGTGTAGTGGCAGGTACAGTAGATGCAGGTAGAAGTGACAGGTATGCAGTGGGACTAGAGGTAGATAGAGGCAGAAGTGACAGGTGTTTAGTTGTAGGAGAGGTATATAAAGGTAGAAGTGACAGGTATGCAGTGGGAAGAGAGGTAGATATGTGACAGGTGTGTAGTGGGAGGAGAGCTGGATACAGGTAGGAGTGACAGGTGTCATGTGGCATTAACAGTAGCTGCAGGTAGAAGTGACAGACAAGCAGTGGGAGGAGAGGTAGATACAGGTAGAAGTGAGGGGCGTTATAGTGGGTGGAGAGCTGGATACAGGTAGATGTGACAGGTGTGTAGTGACAGGAACAGTAAATGGAGGTCAAAGTGACAGATGTGCAGTGGGAGGAGATTTACAAACAGGTAGAAGTGACAGGTGTGTAGTTGGAAGAGGTATATAAAAGCAGAAGTGACGGGGTACAGTGGGAGGAGATTTAGATACAGGTAGGAGTGAAAGGTGTTAAAGTTGGAGGAGAGGTATATAAAGGGAGGAGTGGCAGGTATGGTGTGTAGTGGGAGGAGAAGTAGATATAGGTAGAAGTGATAGGTGTGTAGTTGGATTAGAGTTGTATAAAATCAGAAGTAAAAGGTGGGATGAGAGCTGGGTACAGGTAGAAGTGACAGGTGTGCAGTGGGAGGAGAGGTAGATACAGGTAGAAGTGAGTGGTGTTATAGTGGGAGGAGAGCTGGTAAGAGGTAGAAGTGACAGGTTTGTAGTTCCAGGAACAGTAGATGGAGGTAGAAGTGACAGATATGCAGTGGGAGTAGAGGTAGATACAGGTAGAAATGATAGGTGTGTAGTTGGAAGAGGTATATAAAACCAGAAGTGACAGGTGTGTAGTGGGAGGAGAGGTAGATACAGATAGAAGTGACAACTGTGTAGTTGGATGAGAGGTATGTAAAAGTAGAAGTCACGGGGTACAGTGGGACTAGAGGAAGATACAGGTAGAAGTGATAGGTATACAGTGGGACTAGAGGTAGATACAGGTAGAAGTGACAGGTGTATAGTTGGAGGAGAGGTATATAAAGGTACTAGTGACAGGTATGCAGTGGGAAGAGAGGTAGACATGTGACAGGTGTGTAGTGGGAGGAGAGCTGGATACAGGTAGGAGTGACAGGTGTGTAGTGGCAGGAACAGTAGATGCAGGTAAAAGTGACAGGTATGCAGTGGGAGGTGAGGGAGATACAGGTAGAAGAGACAGGTGTGTAGTTGGAGGAGAGGTATATAAAGGTAGGAGTGACAGGTATGCATTGGGAGGAGAGGTAGATATATGTGGCAGATGTGTAGTGGCAGAAACAGTAGATGCAGGTAGAAGTGACAGGTATCCAGTGGGA
Source organism: Haliotis asinina (assembly GCF_037392515.1). Taxonomy (NCBI): domain Eukaryota; kingdom Metazoa; phylum Mollusca; class Gastropoda; order Lepetellida; family Haliotidae; genus Haliotis; species Haliotis asinina. The sequence continues at coordinate 38,564,527 of NC_090283.1, read as the reverse complement.
CTAGACTTAGATAGAGGTAGAAGTGACAGGTGTTTAGTTGCAGGAGAGGTATATAAAGGTAGCAGTGACAGGGGTGCAGTGGGAGGAGATTTAGATACAGGTGGAAGTGACTGGTGTGTAGTTGTAGGAGAGGTGTATAAAAGTAGAAGTGACGGGTGTGTAGTTGGAGGAGAGGTATATAAAGGTAGGAGTGACACGTATGCAGTGGTAGGAGAGGTAGATATGTGACAGGTGTGTAGTGGGAGGAGAGCTGGAAACAGGTAGAAGTGACAGGTTTGCAGTAGGAGGAGAGGTAGATACAGGTAGAAATTATATTTGTCTAATTGGAGGAGAGGTATATAAAAGCAGAAGTGACAGGGGTGCAGTGGGAGGAGATTTAGATACACGTGGAAGTGACTGGTGTGTAGTTTTAGGAGAGGTATATAAAAGTAGAAGTGACGGGTGTGTAGTTGGAGGAGAGGTATATAAAGGTAGGAGTGGCAGGTATGCAGTGGGAGAAGAGGTAGATATGTGATAGGTGTGTAGTGGGAGGACAGCTGGATACACGTAGAAGTGACAGGTGTGTAGTGGTAGAAACAGTAGATGCAGGTAAAAGTGACAGGTATGCAGTTTGAGAAGAGGTAGATACAAGTAGAAGTGAGATGTGTTATAGTGGGTGGAGAGCTGGATAAAGGTAGGAGTGACAGGTGTGTAGTGGCAGGAACAGTAGATGCGGGTAAAAGTGACAGGTATCCGGTGGGAGGAGAGGGAGATACATGTAGAAGTGACAGGTGTGTAGTTGCAGGAGAGGTATATAAAGGTAGAAGTGACAGGTATGCAGTGGGAGGAGAGGTAGATATATGTGGCAGATGTGTAGTGGCAGAAACAGTAGATGCAGGTAGAAGTGACAGGTATGCAGTTTGACTAGAGATAGATAGAGGTAGAGGTGACAGGTGTTTCGTTTGGATGAGAGGTATATAAAGGTAGGAGTGACACGTATGCAGTGGGAAGAGAGGTAGATATAGGTAGAAGTGATTGGTGTGTAGTTGTAGGAGAGGTATATACAATCAGAAGTGACAGGTGTCCAGTGGGAGGAGAGGTAGATACAAATAGAAGTGAGAGGTGTTATTGTGGGTGGAGAGCTGGATAAAGGTAGGAGTGACAGGTGTGTTGTGGCAGGAACAGTAGATGCGGGTAAAAGTGACAGGTATGCAGTGGGAGGAGAGGTAGATAGAGGTAGAAATGACAGGTGTGTAGTTGGAAGAGGTATATAAAAGCAGAAGTGACAGGTGTGCAGTGGGAGGAGAGAAAGATACAGGTAGAAGTGAGAGGTGTTATAGTGGGAGGAGAGGTATATAAAGGTAGAAGTGACAGGTGTGTAATTGTAGGAGATTTATATAAAGGTAGGAGTGACAGGTATGCAGTGGGAGGAGAGGTAGATATATGGCAGGTGTGTAGTGGGGGGAGAGCTGGATACAGGTAGGAGTGACAGGTGTGTAGTGGCAGAAACAGTAGATGGAAGTGGAAGTGACAGGTATGCGGTGGGAGGAGATGTAGATACAGATAGAAGTGAGTGATGTTATAGTGGGAGGAGAGGTGTATAAAGGTTCAAGTGACAGGTGTGTAATAGGAGTGAGAGGTAGATATGTGATAGGTGTGTAGTGTGAGGAAAGCTGGATACAGGTAGGAGTGACAGGTGTGTAGTGGCAGAAACAGTAGATGGAAGTGGAAGTGACAGGTATGCGGTTTGAGGAGATGTAGATACAGGTAGAAGTGACAGGTGTGTAGATGGAAGAGGTATATAAAAGCAGAATTGACAGGGGTGCAGTGGGAGTTGATGTAGATAGATGTAGAAGTGAATGGTGTTATAGTGGAATTAGAGGTATATAAAGGTAGGAGTGAGAGGTATGCAGTGGGAGGAGAGGTAGTTATGTGACAGGTGTGTAGTGGTAGGAGAGCTGGATACAGGTAGGAGTGACAGGTCTGTAGTGGCAGGAACAGTAGATGCAGGTAAAAGTGACAGGTATACAGTGGGAGGATAGGGAGATACAGATAGAAGTGACAGGTGTGTAGTTGGAGGAGAGGTATATATAGGTAGGAGTGACAGGTATGCAGTTGGAGGAAAGGTGGATATGTGACAGGTGTGTAGTGGGAAGAGAGATGGATACAGGTAGGAGTGAGAGGTGTGTAGTGGATGGATGAGTAGATGATCGTAGAAGTGACAGGTATGTAGTGGGAGGAGAGGTAGATACAGGTAGAAGTGAGAGGTGTTATAGTGGAAGGAGAGCTCTATACAGGTAGGAGTGAGAGGTGTGTAGTGGCAGGAACAGTAGATGCAGTTAGAAGTGACAGGTGTGCAGTGGGAGGTGAGGTATATAAAAGTAGAACTGACGGGGTACAGTGGGAGGAGATGTAGATACAGGTAGGAGTGAGAGGTGTTATAGTGGGAGGAGAGGTATATAAAAGTAGAATTGACAGGTATGCAGTGTTAGGAGAGGTAGATATGTGACAGATGTGTAGTGGGAGTATATCTGGATACAGGTAGGAGTGACAGGTGTGTAGTGGCAAAAACAGTAGATGGAGGTAGAAGTGACATGTATGCGGTGGGAGGAGAGGTAGATACAGGTAGAAGTGACAGGTGTGTAGTTGAAGGAGAGGTCTATAAAAGCAGACGTGACAGGTTGGAATGGGAAGAGAGGTAGATACAGATAGAAGTGAGTGATGTTATAGTTTGAGGAGAGGTATATAAACATAGAAGTGACAGGTATGCAGTGGGAGGAGAGGTAGATATGTGACAGGTGTGTAGTGGAAATAGAGCTGGATAGAGGTAGGAGTGACAAGTGTGTAGTGGCAGGAACAGTAGATGGAGGTAGAAGTGACAGGTATGCAGTGGGAGGAGAGGTAGATACAGGTAGAAGTGACAGGTGTGTAGTTGGAAGAGAGTTACAATACAGCTAGAAGTTAGAGGTGTTATAGTGAAATGAGAGGTATATAAAGGTAGGAGTGACAGGTGTGTTGTGGGAGGAGAGGTTTATAAAGGTAGGAGTGACAGGTATGCAGTGGGAGGAGAGGTAGATATGTGACAGGTGTGTAGTGGGAGGAGAGCTGGATACAGGTAGGAGTGAGAGGTGTGTAGTGGCAGAAAGAGTAGATACAGGTAGAAGTGACAGGTATGCAGTGGGAAGAGAGGTAGATTCAGGTAGAAGTGACAGGTGTGTATTTAGAGGAGAGGTATGTAAAAGCAGAAGTGACGGGGTGCAGTGGGGTTAGAGGTAGATACAGGTAGAGTGAGAGGTGTTATAGTTGGAGGAGAGGTATATAAAGGTAGAACTGACAGGTATGCAGTGAGAGGAGATGTAGATATGTGACAGGTGTGTTCTGGGAGGAGAGCTGGATACTGGTAGGAGTGACAGCTGTGTAATTGGAGGAGAGGTAACACAGGTAAGGTGTGCATTGGGAGGACGGGTGGCTACGGGTAGATGTTGCCGACGTGTAGTGGGAAAATACGTTTGCAGGTAGATGTGATAAGTGTTTAATGGGAGGTGAAGTGGATACAGGCAGGAGTGACTTTGTTTGTGTTGGGATTATAGGTGGAGAAGCGCGTGCCTGAATGAGAGAAAGATGGGTTATAGAAGGGAGAGATTTGTATCTCAACAGGGCCACGAGGAGAGGGACGGATGGAGAGATAAAAAGAGACACAAGATCTCATGTCGCTTGTACTTCACTCACTTCACCTACTTCATAAACTGCATAACACACGTCTACTTGATCTGCGTCTCCCACACCCTGAGCGACCTTCAAGTGATATACACACCTGAATATCCAGTCCCCGAATGCATAGGCCTGTCTCAGTGATCCCAAGTATAATTAACTCTTTACAATAGCCAGTCCTACATATCGACAACGCCTCGTTTGTGCACAGCAATCGACGACAGTGCACACTTCAAGGCAGACTGCAGTCACGTCACAAATAATATGTTCCTGGTTGATCTCCCTGAAGAAACGCATTCTGCTGGACTATGCTATGTGTCAGTTTGCATATTTCTTAGCTCTAACGATGCAAGATGAACTTGTGTTTAAGCACAAAAAGGGTAGAACGAATGAATTCTGAAGTGACGATAAAATAAGGTTTAGGTGTTTGCTTTTCGTTCGATTGTGAAAACTTCACTCATGGTCAACGTAGGTATCATCTGATCCACTACGCTTGCGTATGTACTTATTTGAGTTTTGTTTTTAGGATATTTCAGCTTTACTCACATTTGTCGAGACAAAGCAGAACACACCTATGTGGAGGTTTGGCTTCCTTGTAATAAAAACAGGAGAGTCATCTTAATTGTAGAAAATTCTGCCACGCTACTAAACATTGCCAGTTCAAAGTGAACTATTTAATGATATGTCGAATGTCCGCTATCCTCCCAACTCTCCTTATTCTGCCCCAAACCATACAAAACTTACCCCATCAGCGCCTCTCACACCCTGAGCTTCCTAACTAATCTATCCACCCGTATCTCCTATTTCTTCCACACCCTGAGTTTCCTAAATCACTTATCCACCCGAATCTGATTCCGTTTGTTCTAACCCACTAGGCTCTACTTACCTTACCTACGTCTCCCACACCAAGAGTTGCCAAAATACATAATCCTGTCTCCTGATTGTTTTACCCCACCATACACGACTTACTCGATCTGCGTCTCGCACACCCTCATCTTCCTAAATAACTGACCTACCCGTATGTCCTATTTGTTTTAATCTATTATGCAGTACTTACACTACCTGCGTAACGTACACTCTAAATTAGTACTTCCTGACTAATTTATCCACCATTATCTGTCTCTATACGCTCAACCCCACCATACACTACTCTTTCTACTTGCGTTTCCCACTCCGAGTGTAACCAAATAGCACAAATTATATGTCTGCCGCGTCTCCTTCTCCTTTCACTGATTTTGATTAAATCCCACACACTAGTTATCCCCCCACCCCTACTACTACTACCACTACTACTACTACTACCACTACTACTACTACTACTACTTCTACTACACACGAGGCTATGAACAGCATGGAATTATCTCGGCCTTTCTCTTCCTGACACACCACTTTCACCACTAACAACACCCGTTTGTTGATTTCTATACTCAACTACAGACCGTCGCTTAACGTTTGTTTCTCTCACTGATTTCTAGCATAGATAGACCTCTAAGCATAGCCTGTCCTACATGTCGGGTACATGGTTATAGTAACGCCCACCTTCAAGAATTCTTATAGATAGCTCTGTATATTTCAAGGTCGACTGAGGTCTCGTCATGACAAGTATATTCCTGGTTGATCTTTAAAGATATGGAATCTGCCTAAACATAATATGTGCTAGTTGATGTCATGTTGCACTCTCACTCAGTTAAGCATTGTTATTCTTGTTTTGAAAGTTTGATATGTTCGTATTGTGAACACTCAGTAAGTAAATGGGTCCGAAGTAGGCGTGAAAGTATAAGGTTTAAATGCTTCCTCGAAGTTTGATTGTGGAAACTTAAACAATAACCAATTTGTATATATGCTGTACCATGTCCTCGTACGTACTTCTCACACTTACAAGTTAAACCATCTCTATCAAGACAACTTACTCAGATGATGCAGGGCCCACTTACCTGGAGGTTTGGCTTCCTTGTTATTATGTCATTTCCGGGTCACAGGTCAAAGGCACGTTGTACAACAGTCGGACTGTTAAAACGTCTCTCACATTACACATAGCACTGCGTACAGGTAGGAAACAATGCTGTAGAGTGTGTTACACTGAGATGTACATTTAGCAGTATCACAATTGTATCATGACTGGTGTATGTGTTGTCCATTGAACTGAGATATACGCTGAGCTGTATTACAGCTGTGTAATGACGGGTCCATGTCTTAAATGTGACACTGAGATCTACATTCAGCTGTATTACAGCTGCATCATAACTGGTCCATGTGTTGCCCGTTACACGTACAGCTGTGTGATGACTGGGGGTCGTGTTATCCATTACCCTGAGACCTACATTTAACTGTATTACAGCTGTGTCGTGACGGGACCATGTATTACACTACGTTACACTACGTGAGATCTACATTTAGCTGTGTTACAGCTGTATGATCACTGGTCCATGTGTTGTCCGTTACACTGAGATCTACATTCAGCAGAATAACAGTTGTATCATAATGGATCTATGTGTTGTCAGTTACACCGAGACCTACATCTAGTTGTATCACAGTTGTATCATCACGGGTCCATGTGTTGTCCATTACGCTGAGATCTGCATTTAGCACTGTCACAGCTCTGCGATGACTGGTCCATGTATTTTTCGTGAAACTGAGATCTACATTTAGCAGTATCACATGCAGCAATATCATGGTAGATCAATGTGTTGTCTGTACACTGCGAATTATAGAAGCAGTGTATATTAAATCTGTAAAGTGATGTTATGTGGAAAGGTCTATCTATTCTAACCCGAAATGCCCACTGTGATTTCCTTTATCTAAGTACAAAGTCTATTGCATAATTTCCTTTCATACACAAATGTCTAAACGTGTGCTGAAAAAATGGGGTTTTTTTTAATTTTATTGACAGTGTGCAAAGATTCATGGCATACATTTTCCTTAAATCTCTGTCTGGTATGAGAAGTAATTCCATGACATGTTGTCGTTAGCAATTGGTATTAAGTGTACAGTGTAAAAGCCTTGCTTTCCTTTAATATCTATCTACAATGGGCAATAGATTCATGACACGTGTTCTTGTAAAGTTCTCATCTGTGTAAATGAGATAAAATTTGACATCACATCGGGAAGTTTTGAGCCATAGTCTTCTATTGAAGGTGTATAATACATCAGTGATTTATGTTCTCTCTAAACTGCTTACAAAAGATCTATGACGCTTACTTACTTCAGATCTCTGTCTAAAGTGTACAATACAACCATGAATATATTTTCCTTAACACTCTCTCTACAGTGCACGACAGATCCATGATACATGTTTTCATTAGATTTCTCTCTCCCTATGATGTACAATAAATTCATGAGACTCTTTTCCTTAGATCTTTGTCTACAGTGTATAATAGATCCATAAAATATGTTTCCTTAGATCCATGTCTATAGGGTACAGTAGATCCATGACACAATTTCCTTTGATCTCTGTCTACAGTGTGCAGTAGATCCATGACGCATATTTACTCTACATTTCTATATGTAATGCACAGTAAGAACGCGACACACGTTTACTTTTGTAATGTACAACAGATCCACGACACATGTATACTTCACATCTCTGCCTGTAATGTTTCTGGGTATCATGAGGTGTAGCTGTATGTTAGCATCTGATGGGGATATGTTTCTGAGGCCATAAGGAGTAGGTGTATGTTAGCATCTAATGGATATGTGTTTCCAGGTGTGTGCTACAAATTATCATATACTCTTCATAAAAGCAGGGGAACCTGGACACTGAAGTCTGGTAGAAAGAAAACCCATTGAGGAACGTTACAATGACGTTGACCTTGTGTATGCAGCATCATCTCATCTCACGTTATCACCACATGCAAACACAATGCATGGCAAGCACGTGCACAATGCTTCAGACTTCGACATGTGCATGGGGTGTCATCTTGAAGGTTGACGTTTTTCAGGAAGGTCGATAAATCACTGTAGATAATTTCTTCCGATATTTTTCTTGCATCTGTGCTGGGTCAGGGTTTTTAGGGTTCATTCACACAATACTGACTGAAAATCAGTCACAGTTCACAAGACATCCATTATTAATCTATCCAAATTGATTCAGTCCAACAAATCTCCCACTTTTGAAAATCGTACAATGAAAGTACAGTTCCCCTACATTTTTGAAAAGTATGTGTCTTCTTGTAATCATTGCAACACTGCAGGTGTTCATTTTATCGAATGCGAAATATTAGTGAACACAAAAAAATCCTTCAGTATGAACATGTGAAATCCAGGCAATCACACCAATCACTTGAACTGGTCGGGCCACCCTCTGTCTGACTCTGCATTCTGTGCCTACGCTACCGGAGGCTTCCATGACATCACCAAGATCATCCTCTCTGGCCGGGGACTGAAGGAGGCAGCAGTGACATCAGGACATTATGATTTGCTTCTATGGTGTCAGCACATATTGTGTTATAGTATTTTGACATCATGACATGGTGCATTTTATTATTAAGATATCAGCACAGTTCCATGTCCTATTTGAATAACTTTATGCATGGTTTCCACAGCTGAATATTTTCTGTTGATGTTCTCCCAGTATTTCCATCCAACATATTGACTCCGTGTAGTGTTTTCACAAAATTAAAGTGCCATTTGAATGGAAACAATATCGAATCAATTTCGTGATTTTATCAATATTCCAGCAATATCAGGGAACACCAGAAATGGGCGTCACACATTGTGTCCATGTGGGGATTCAAACCCGGGTCTCCGCCGATGATTTACCCATAGGGCTACACCGCTCCTCTATTTTGAAGAAGGTTGTACGCTGTGATTTATTCTGCTCACTATTCTCAACAAATATGTTCCCCCTTGTCTTTACTGCTGTTCGTCCTTTCAGTTTTTTATGGGCATGCTTCTTAAATAAGTCCCTTTTTACAGATACCTAAGGTACTTCATCTGTTGCCGTATTTTATCTTACCAAAACTGAATGTACGAATGCTAGTACAGGAAAATGTGAAACCATTGGCGGATGATCTCTGGACAGAACATCAAAGACATATTCAGATATAAAGACATTAAACAAGTTGCCTAGTGAGTGAACAAACTGCAACAAACAGGCACCACTGCTGATCGGCCAAGGTCAGGTCGAGCACGTGTAATGTCACAGGTGTAGGGTCGTCAAATTGTTTTACGTCATTTTTGTAAAAGTTGGTTTTGACGGCTACGTGCAGGGGTAGGTGGTAATATACCAGTTAACGGGTATATTGCAATTTCAACTTCACAATACGATATATTGCGGTACACTTTTCCTGAAACTGTTCACCCGGTGCGTAATTTTCGTGATGTCATAAAAAATACCGAGAACGTTTGTATTTCCTGTATGCTATTACAAGTCAATAGTTTTTAGAATGTTTTTCGGTCATATAATTGTACTCGTGTGACTTTTAAACCATATAAATGAAAAGATAGATTGTTACTGACAGTCGTCGTAGATTAAAGAAACCAAATTGACGGACGCCTCTGCGGAAGAATATTCTCGCGTTCAAATCTTCAGAGTGAGTTTGGGAGCATTTTCAGTACCATCACATCTGACTCCTTGCAGTGGCCACTGCATGGCATTGTTTCGAAAGAAAGGAAACAGTACTTTAATTACCTTAAACCATTTGTTACACTTCCACATGCCAACACATATGACAATATATCGGAATGTGCAAATTGTGGCAATACCCAACCTTAGCTACAGGAACAAGAAATGGGCTGCTTAGTGGTCGATCGTCGGCACAACACATCTGAAACCGACAGCTCACCCTCGTGTTCGACGACCACACTGGAATCATTTTGACGCCATTTCATCGACGTCAGCTTTTGCAGTGGGTCCGACGACACCTCCGATGGTCTCAGGCAGAGGGGAATCGAGTTGTCATCAGTGGCGAATCAAGATATACCCTCAGATTCACTGTAAAGAAATCAGTTCTGTTGTGATACACACTTTTCAAGACTGATACCCTATAGCTTTAATGCTGACTGTCCAGTAGCCAAATCTTTACATCAAAAGACAGCTGTTCATATCCAAAATATTTGCACAATTCGATGCATGATCCTAATGCATTTCACATTCTATATGTTTCGCAGTTGGTTCGCCCACGTTTGTGGAGAAATTCGTCTTGGATGTAACCAAATGTATATACACGACATATAGTCAGTTCTGTAAGTCAGTCTGAAGTTTTGATGAATAGTATATTATTTAACATATGATTGTGAAGTTTTATTATTGGCTCATTATATTATTGGCAGATCTTTTAATCTGTGTTTGGTTTGTTGACAAATGAACATTCCTTAATTGCTTTGAATTGTCCACCTTGTGGCCATTATGAAACATGACAAGAATTCACAACATACGCTCTACAATTGTAAACCACTCTTGGATTAAATGCTTACATTTGTCAGGACAAATGCCATGATGCTACAACTAACTGCACCTGTAATAAGTTAATTGAGCCTCAAATGCACGCCGTATATACTAGAGTAGGGTTGTATCCTAAAACATGGCTGACATTGTAAGAGTAGTAATAGTTGTACTGTATAAAGTGTAGTTGTTGATGGGTCCGGGTTTTAGGTGGTACTTGCTTTCCAAAGAATTTGGTAAACAAGCAACACTTTGCTTCTATTAATACCTCACAATCTAGGAAAAAACCGAAACTCATAACCCTAAATCTGTTGCTGAAACGTTGTTTTTTCAAAGATGTATAACTCGTCCACAAATAGACTTTAGTGCATCGAATACAACATCAGTTTAAAGGAAGGTAATGTTTACACAAGCAAGTGGATACAGTCATATAAAAGGGACTTTGAGCGCGATGGTGACGACGTAGCACGACCCCGACGTCGGGGTTCCTGGCTCTCAGACCAATCTCTTTTGCTGTCCCGTGGCAGTACGACCGCGCAACTGTAGTACCCGGATGTGCCGATCTTGAGCTGCAGTGGTAACTCGAGGTCTGCCTGTATGAGGACGGTCATTTGTTATGCCTGTTTGGTTGCAACGAGCTGCAAGCCATGATATCTTGCTTAGACTAACATTCAGACGTCTGGCAACAAAATACTGGTAATCTTAATCATGTATGTTTACAATGGCGATGTTCCGTGTCACAGAGTCAAGACGTGACGTAGTGATTTAATCTCTTGAAACTCCTTCAAAACGAATGTTAATTTCTGACAATAATCAGGAGGTTTATTGCCAGACAGTGAATATTCTTTGATGCACAATTTCAACTGGAAGGTTATTTCTGCTGCTTTGTAGCGATGAACTTTTCATCCCTAAAAGAAATCACATCAAAATCAACATTTTCATGTAAAATCGACTTTTTACTTGTGCATTTGTGTAAAATCATGTTATCACCACTTGTGCTACCTATTTTGACAATTGTCTGAACACTATATGTAATTCATAGATTTATAACAATAAAATCGTTGGGTGGCGTGGCTGTGAAAGTCCAAACACTTAATGCAAAACGAAAAATTAAATTATATGTGTGCATTGTACCTGGACACGATCTGTGAGCTTACAGATACGTTTCCTTAATTGTATCCATGTGTGGGTGTAGAAAAAATATCAAGTCATGTCTCAGAGATGAATGGATCCTAATATGTTGTTATTGACAATGTTGGTCGCTGGGGGTCTTCCATATAACACAGTTTGGAGGGTGTGACCATTTACATACATGTTTTAGGTTGTGCTTTAACAAGTTGAAATATATTTTATACACTTTTTAGTTTTAGGGAAGGTGGGGTAATATACTGGTTACTGCGTTCGCTCGTCACGCCGCAGAACTAGACTGGATTCCCTACATGGGTACGATGCTTGAAACACGCTTCTGGTGTGCCCCACCGTGATATTGCTGGAATATTGCCGAAAGTGGAGCAAAACTAAACTCACTGACTCACTAACTCACTCTAGTTTGTGACCGTCTGATATAGTGTCAGACTACGCACCAACCGTGCATAGTTAAAAATGGATATATGCATTGGAAGTTTATACACACATGTAACAGGGCAGGGAACTTTGAAGACTGCATCTTGTTCAGTTACAGCTAAAAGAAACAGTATACAATACCGCTATGCAGTTCCAAATGTGGATATTTGCTGTAGGTTTATGCTTGAATATTACTGTTACACGTCGATTATTATTACATGGTAAAGAACCTTAACGTCAGCTTCTGTTGTTTTCAGCTGTATGTTTTTCAAGTCCAGCTACAAACTTATTATTTCAGAACACACGTAGTTCATCAGCCTCCAGTGATCTTTTGGGTGGCCTAATGGTTAAGGCGTTCTTTCGTCACACCGAAAACCCTGGTTCGATTCCCCACTTGGATACAACATGCCAAAGCCAATTCTTGTGTCCCCCGAGGTGATAGTGTTGGAATTTAGTTAAAAGCGTTCGAATCCCGGAAAGGAATAGGTATGCTACTCATAAAATGTACCCCCAAATATAACATAATTTTGATTTTACCACTAGTTCAGAACTATCAAGTGCTCAGAAATGCTTAAAAACAATGCTACAAGCTTATTTCACCTTCTGTTCCCTTGTCCGCAAACGGCGAGATATCTGGTCAGAAAAAAGTGATTTGTGACCCTCGAAGTCTGAGATTTCTAACTTATTTAATCTGTGTGGATTTGAAACACTTCTTACTAACAACAAAACCCAGTTAATTAGAGAAACAAAGGATTCCGTGAACTTGATTGTGTTTCGGAACATGTGTCTCACCAAGTACATGAGGACATTCTGTGTCCGCTTCAATCACTTTCACCACATGTCTTCACTAACATCAAATGTGGCGTGTGTGGATTCACAACTACAATAATTTCACCACAACAGTTCATGTGGGGATTTAAAACATTTACATTACAGAGTAGAAACTAAATATGGTAATAAATTCATGATTTGAAAAACTTTTGATGAACTTGTGGAATCAGTTATTTGTTGTGCCATTTCCCAGACATGTATGAAATGTATGATAAACTGGTCAACTACTGCAGAATAATAATCATAACAATAGTCATGTGTGCATGGAAAATGTTTGTAACATCCCACAGAATCCAGTCAAGTAGAAAAACAACAGATTTAGCTGACCTCGTTACAACAACACATACACAGACAACTTATACGTACGCCTCAATCACTACAAATACATTTGACAGTTTAAATAAATAAATCACACTTACATATTTACACAATGTCATATTTATTTCATTGTCTAATTCAAGGCGTCATAGATAAGTGACTTCTTGGTGTCAGTCATGGTGATATCTGCTCCACTTATCACCTTTATGTTGACTGTGTAGTCATCTGGCAGCCCAGCAACAAACACGGGAAGAAGAGTCGACTCCCTCCACTCAACATCCAACTTGGCTAAAACAACCTCTCTGTCCATGTCGATGAAGGAGAGTCTCTCCCTCCCCACATCCAGCACAACGCCATACTGGAGGGTGGCCTGTGTGTCGAGAGTGTTAGACATTGTTACATTGTTACTGTAACACTTCCCCTCCTCCCCTTACGGCCACACCCTGGTACAGAGACTCCGATGTATGACTCCCTACACTGACACACCAGGAGCGGCGCTGTAGATAAACATTCATCTTACTGTCCACCTGCCTCTCCTCCACCACACCCACCACAGGACAAGGAGCCACCCTCCACTCACCACACCCACTCTAGAGTGTGTCTCCCAGTACTATGGGGTGTGTGAGGCAGGGGTGACAGTAGTGGGGGATGGAGGAATCGGGATGGGGATGGTGACACATGTACCCTGATATTTCCGTAACGTGCAGCTGTGTCTGTGTTGTCTGACGGGCTGTGAGTTGACCAGCTGACCGTCTGTAGTTACATGGCACATATCTGTGTTGGCTCGAGCAGCGTCCAGATGTATTTGAGGACCTGGAAATACACATTTTGTTTACAGTTTAACAAATGTCCCGACTTACGACAACAAGTTAGACATTTTATTGTCAACATTCAATGTTTAGGAAAGAGAGCACTGAATATCGGCTGCCATGTTCGTCTGTGTCTGAATTGTGATAACTGTGATATAAATAGATTATAACGGTGGGAAAATATTTGTATGGGTATTCTAAATGTGTTTTATGCAATTTTACACCGATTGACAATGAAATAAATACTCCATGAAACATTTTGTAAGAATTTGTTGGTTGAGCTGGTTTGCTGTCTGTAGTCAGAAATAGACACTTGCTGACTAAAAGCATAGTTGTATAAACTTCATATCAGGCTAAAACTGTCATTGTTTGTATTCGAAACTGTTCTTTTACGATTTAGTAAAAAATAACACGTACAAAGTAGTTGTTTGAAGATATTTTTACACCTGAGTGTTCAAGAGACACAGTGTCAACAGGTAACTTCTGCGTCCGCTTCAATCACTGACCACAGTCTGAACACACTCGCTGGGCGGGACACAGGTTGTCGCGTGATATGTATTGACTAGAAAATGTGGTTATTTATCTTTCCAACACTATTCATAATTCCAACACTAAATATTTTAACAGTTGACAGTTTTCAAATTGATCATATACGTATATATTTACACAGTTCATTACAGTGTTTATCAAATATATATAATATTCCGGCTTTTAATCACTAAATTATATTATCTGCATGATATATGGAAAAACTCATTATTTAGGCATAAATCCCCTCTAAGCATAACGTCCGTTGTAGCGGACATCGCGCGTGTTACTGTTATAAGCTAAGGCGCTCATCTCACAGTTTACTTTGACAAAGACTGTCACAGGTAATCGATCATCACACAATATAAATACACGTAATAAGATACCAATCCGCTCAAAATGTTAACAGAGATGATGAAACAAAGTTTGTCAACACCATAAAATTTTCCGTGGAGGGCTCTCGATGTTGGCAATTAGTTTTACATAATTGACATTTAAGTAATCGAAGATCATGTCTTACGAAAGTCAAAGAGACTTTTTACACCTGCGAATGGCGAAAGTGACGTCATCAGCTTGTTAAATTCATTCAATAATATTCATGTAAATAAAGCTATAAACTCCACTGAATACTAAGCATGCTGATTCAACATTTACTCCGGCTTAAAAACACAAAATTGTATTATCTCCTTATTATATATGGGAAAACTCATTATTTAGACATTTTAACTTATTATGCATAAATGCTTTTTAAGTATAGTCTCCAAGGGGCAATATTTTACAAGTTACTTTTTCATGCATCAAAGTATTGACATAAGATTCTTTTAACGTCGATAGCGGCCACCTTATTAAGGAAAGGCAACTACGGCCCTGAATTGATTCTCAATCTCAAATCCCAGGGGATTATACAACTTTTGCAGTTATTAGGTGCAGCAAGTTATTGCGGTTTTCACATCCACATCAGGTACCCATTTACAGCTGGGTGGATTGGGGTACATAGTCACAGTACTTTGTACAAATATACTGCCGTTGCTGTACCCCCGCATTTACTGACGCATTGGTGGGTTCTTTTAAGTGCACAGGTTTTTGTACTCTACACTAGGGGTTGTGACAACACTGGAAGAGTCTGCAAACAAGGTTGTTACAGCCGGTCACAAGTGGACACCTCAAGCTCTCTGGATCTTTATCCTTGGAGATTGTACACCACGTACCCTCACACCCATTACTTCCTGACACCTTAAGCTCTCTGTACCTTTATCCTTGGACATGGTATACCTCGCACCCTCCAACCCCATACCTCCTGACACCTCAAGCTCCTCTGGATCTTTAACCTTGGAGATGGTACACCTCGCACCCTATAAACCCCAGGGTCCAATGCTTTAATGAGTCTAAATCCAATGCCTTACCATGCAATCAGAAGATGGTAAACACACACGCATTATAACCGTTCCCATGTCTTTGATAAGAAAATGTCCGACACTAAAATTGGGCTCCCAATGGATTTCAGTGATACAGAAAGCGTTCAGTTTGAAAGTATTTCAGCAGCGTCCTGTACAACATCCCACATAGCAGTGTCAACGTGGTGCCTGTTCCTGCTTCCAGTAGGTTTTACTCCCCGCATCTGTAAATATTTCAGGACTAAAGAACAAAACCAACACTACTTACAGACATGAACAAATAAAGAGCAAGTTAGATGTTCAGGACTTGGGGGTATTCCATCTTAGCATACCATTTCCACGACGCATCTGGGTCTATTTAATAGTGAAGATTTACACAAAATGTGACAGCTGTCGGGTAATGATAGTATGAAGGATCCCTGTCCATAATGTGTACACATATCACAATACCAGGATAACATATTGTACAAAACCCGAATGTTGATTACCAAGCTATGTATTTGCTAATGTCGTTAACTTGTGACCATTCGTTAATATTTTCTATTCAAATCATAAGGCTGTTTGGGAATGTGTTTCTGATATATATCAGAATAACTATGTATCCATTCTGATAACATAGCAGGAGAAAAATAGATGTAAACAGTAGTGTTTTTAATTTTGTTATTTTCTACTTTATAAATGTTTTGAAGGTAATGAAAAATAACCTTACCAAACTGTGGCAGTGGTGTTGAAACGTTGACAGCCTCCGGGGACTTCACCTTGAAACGAGATAAAATAATTCAGTGTCGCGATCTTAGATTCACATTGGCATGTTTCAGCTCTAATATACAGGCTCAGTTTACAGACAATGCGAACATTATAATATGTACATCGTGAAATGTTGATGTTACTTACCTAATCAACAACGGATGCCTACAGACTAATAAGTACTTACCTGCTTGCGTGCGTCCTTCGGGTCAGTTAAATGGAACTCGGCGATCTGTGTACCTCTGTCTGTAAGATAACCTACAGCTGTTCATTAATCCAGCCTTTTATGTCATGATAACCAGCTAATGCTTCCTCAACTGATTTAAATGTTTCACTGAATTATTGTTATTGGAAATATCTAAATACAGCGTCCATATGCCATCTTAAGGTGGCATTATGTAATAGGAAAATGTAAAACAATGTTTCAAACTTTGTTCATTTTTGACAAAGTTTTATCGGTATTACTGTAAACATTAAGACGTTTTCTTAAAGTAAGAAGTAAGCACCTGTAAGTGTGTGCTTATCAGATGTTGAAACATGTCCATTGACAGATCCGAAGGCAGAAATGTCGGATGTCAGTTTATCTACCCCCCTCGTGTTGAATTTGGCTGCAGGTGTCCTGTGCCTCACTGGTGGAAGTTGCATCTTCGTTTTGTCTTGTATTGAACTCTCCAGTGTGAGAAAGTCCGAGTTTGAAGCATATTTGAGAACGGTGTTGATATAGTCTGAGATCCACTTGCATCGTGTACTCTCACCTTCAGAGGTAACTTGTTTGGTGTGCAGATTTGACAGTTCCTGCTTCGTCTGATTCTCAAGTTCGATGATCAGTTCCTTCTGAAAGCGTGGTGGATGGCCTCCTTCAGAGCGCTGCCTGTCTTCTTTGTGTCATTTATAACATTGCTGATATTCTTCACGTGTGCTTTGTGAGAAGTATGATGTGCAGACATGCTTTTCTCATGTTCTTCTATTCGTCCTCTAGCAGCATCAGCAGCCACATCTACATCACCAACGTTGTGCTCAGAATGGTCACCAAGTCTGCATTTGGCAGGGATTAAAATGTTGCAGTTGTTGTCAACATATTCGAGAGGATAAGGATTGTGAAGTTTGCAGATTTGTTTAGTATTTATGCTTCCCGGTGCTGCGTCCACAATGGTTTCCACAACATGTCGTCGGGTAGCTTTAAAACTGTTGTGCATGTTCTGGGAGTTTTCACAGAGTAACTCCTCACACTCCTGACACCAACACACAGCCTGGTTGCCGTCATTTTCATGTACAGAGAAGCTCTGTAGGGCGATGTTTGGCTGTTAGATGGAATATTTCCTTCTGTCTCACTACATCCTTCTGCAGGGTTATGTCTGTGAGGTGGACTTCCCTCTGACATGTAGAACATGATATGACACCAGCAGCTGCAGATGTCAGACACGTCTCGCACACGGTGTGTAGACAGGGCAGTAGGTCGGGAGCTGGACCTTTCAAGGTAAACTGCTGCTGGCAGACAGAACACTTGGGGAAGGCGTCCATTCTGAAAGAGATAATGTCACTCTCTGTTCCAGGGAGAATAGTGCAGTCTATAACATATCTTCAATTCAATAATAGGAACAGTTTATCAAGAATGGTATACTGACTACACGAATTACGTGGTCTCTAATTCTGCAGCGGAACTTGAACAGAGAAAATAATAGGAAGGGTTTATCAAGAATGGTACACTGACTCCTCGAACAGAAAAAATGCATTAAAACACCGCAAGTTCCATTGTATCACATTATAACGAGTGACCAATCTTTGTGACAACGTGCAGGAAACAACACTGAATTTGAAACAAATATTTTACAGTTTGAATGCAGATATTAAAAGGACATACACCAGGATGATACGCTGTATCATTAGGGGTGAAGATGATGGAGAAGGATAGTCAAACTGTCATAGGTCGGATCTAGATAAGAGGGAGGGTTGGGAAGTAGCAGGGAGTGCAGGTAAAGGGAAGGGTGACAGGAAGAAAGGTGTAACAGGAGAGGGAATTACAGATAAGAAGGACGTTTATGTAGTAAGAGAGGTGGATACAGGTAGGAGTGACAGGTGTGAGGCGGGAGGAGAGGTGGATACAGGTATGCTTGACAGGTGTGTAGTAGGAGGAGAACTGGATACATGTAGGATTGCCGTCGTTACACTTGAGTGCACTGGCACCCGCTATGACTGGTTTCGGTCTCGTTTCAGGGAAAGTAAGCCCAAGTACAAATTATTGCACTTTTGAATCGCTATTGTACGCTTATAATTTTATTTATTAGTTTTTTCTTTAAAAGCAGCAATGTATATTATATGTCATGAATAAGTGATAAACGTGTTTTGATTATGTTTGATGTTTTTTGTTGCATGTGACCTTTAAGGAAATGTCCAATGTCCGCCATCCACCCGAATCTCCTTATTCTGCTCAACACCATGCATTACCTACCCCATCAGCAACGCTTACACCCTGAGTTTCCTAAATCACTTATCCACCCGATTCTGATTCCGTTTGTTCTACCCCACTACGTTCTACTTACCTTACCCACGTCTCCCTCACCCAGAGTTGCCAAAATAATTAACCCCATCTCCTGATTGTTTTACCCCGACCATACACGACTTACTCGATCTGCATCTCCCACACCCTCAACTTCCTAAACAATTCACCTACCCGTATTCCTATTTTAACCAATTATGCAGTACTTACCCTACTTGCGTAATGTACACTCTGAGCCTCCTTAATTAGTACTTCCTAACTAATTTATCCACCATTATCTGTCTCTATACGCTCAACCCCACCATACACTACTCCAACTCCGAGAGTAACCAAACAGCACAAATTATATGTCCACTGTGCCTCCTTCTACTTTCACTGATTCTGACCCCACACACTAGTTATCCCCCTACCCCACCCCTCCCCTACTACCGCTACTACTATCTCTACCTTTCTTTGCCTCACATACCACTTTCACCACTAACAACACCAGTTTGTTGATTTCTCTACCCGACTACAGACCGTCGCTTAACGTTTGTTTCTCTCACTGATTCCTAGCATAGTTAGATCTCTAAGCATAGCCTGTCCTACATGTCGGGTATATGGCTATGGTAACGCCCACTTTCAAGAATTGTTATCGATAGCTTTGTATATTTCAAGGTCGACTGAGGTCTCGTCATGACAAGTATCTTCTTGATTGATCTTTAAAGATATGGAATCTGTCTAAACATAATATGTGCTAGCTGATGTCATGTTGCACTCTCACTCAGTTATGCATTGTTATTCTTGTTTTGAAAGTTTGATATGTTCGTATTGTGTACACTCACTAAGTAAATGGGTCCGAAGTAGGCGTGAAAGTATAAGGTTTAAATGTTTCCTCAACGTTTGACTGTGGAAACTTAAACAATAACCAACTTGTATGCATGGTGTACCATGTCCTCGTACGTACTTCTCACACTTACAAGTGTAACCATCTCTATCAAGACGACTTACTCACATATATCGAGATGGTACAGGGCCCACTTACCTGGAGGTTTGGCTTCCTTGTTATTATGCCATTTCCGGGTCACAGGTTCAAAGGCACGTTGTACGACAATCAGCCTCTCACATTACACATAGCACTGCGTACAGGCAGGAAACAATGCTGTAGAGTGTGTTACACTCAGATCTACATTTAGCAGTATCACAATTATCTCATGACTGGTGTATGTGTTGTCCATTGAACTGAGATATACGCTGAGCTGTATTACAGCTTTGTGATGACGGGTCCATGTGTTTTACGTGACACTGACATCTACACTCAGCTGTATTACAGCTGCATCACAACTGGTCCATGTGTTGTCCGTTACACGTACAGCTGTGTGATGACTGGGGAACGTGTTATCCATTACACTGAGATCTACATTTAACTGTATTACAGCTGTATCATGACGGGTCCATGTGTTGTCCGTTACGCTGAGATCTACATTTAGCAGTGTCACAGCTCTGTGATGACTGGTCCATGTGTTGTCCTTTACGCTGAGATCTACATTTAGCAGTGTCACAGCTCTGTGATGACTGGTCCATGTGTTGTCCTTTACGCTGAGATCTACATTTAGCAGTGTCACAGCTCTGTGATGACTGGTCCATGTGTTGTCCTTTACGCTGAGATCTACATCTAGCTGTATCACAGTTGTATCATGACGGGTCCATGTGTTTTCCATTACGCTGAGGTCTACATTTAGCAGTATCACAGCAATATCATGGTAGATCAATGTGTTGTCTGGACACTGCGATCTATAGAAGCAGTGTATATTAAATCTGTTAAGTGACGGGTCCATGTTATGTGGGAAGGTCTATCTATTGTAACCCGAAATACCCGCTGTGGTTTCCTATATCTACAAGAGTACAACAGTCTCTTAAATCTCTGTCTGGTATGAGAAGTAATTCCATGACATGTTTTCATTAGCAATCGGTATTGTACAATGTAAAGGTCTTGCTTTCCTTTAATATCTATCTACAATGGGCAATAGATTCATGACACATGTTCCTGTAAAGTTCTCATCTGTTTAAATGAGATAAAATTTGACATCAGATCGGGAAGTTATCAGCCGTAGTCTTCTACTGAAGGTGTATAATACATCAGTGATTTATGTTCTCTCTAAACTGCTTACAAAAGATCCATGACGCTTACTTACTTCAGATCTCTGTCTAAAGTGTACAATACAACCCGTGATATATATTTTCCTTAAATCTCTCTCTTTACAGTGCACGACAGATCCATGATACATGTTTTCATTAGATCTCGATCTCTCTCTCTCTCTCTCTTCCTCTCTATGATGTACAATAAATTCATAAGACGTGTTTTCCTTAGATCTCTGTCTACAGTGTATAATAGATCCATAAAACATGTTTCCTTAGGTCCATGTCTATAGGGTACAGTAGATCCATGACACAATTTCCTTTAATCTCTGTCTACAGTGTGCAGTAGATCCATGACGCATATTTACTTTACATTTCTGTATGTAATGCACAGTAAGAACGCGACACATGTTTACGTTTGTAATGTACAACAGATCCACGACACATGTATACCTCACATCTCTGCCTGTAATGTTTCTGGATATCATGAGGTGTAGCTGTATGTTAGCATCTGATGGGGATATGTCTCTGACGCCATGAGGAGTAGGTGTATGTTAGCATCTAATGGATATGTGTTTCCAGGTGTGTGCTACAAATTATCATATACTCTTCATAAAAGCAGGGGAACCTGGACACTGAAGTCTGGTAGAAAGAAAACCCATTGAGGAACGTTACAATGACGTTGACCTTGTGTATGCAGCATCATCTCATCTCACGTTATCACCACATGCAAACACAATGCATGGCAAGCACGTGCACAATGCAGCAGCCTTCGACATGTGCATGGGGTGTCATCTTGAAGGGTGACGTTTTTCAGGAAGGTCGATAAATCACTGTAGATAATTTCTTCCGATATTTTTCTTGCATCTGTGCTGGATCAGGGTTTTTAGGGTTCAATCACACACTACTGACTGAAAATTGTAAACCTGGAATTTTCATGTCATACTCAAGTCCCCTAACAAGGAGGATAACTGAAAGAACAGCTCTCTTTTGAATGAAATCCATGTTGTGATGCATTCACAATACATCCATTATTAATCTATCAAAACTCATTCAGTCCCACAAATCTCACACTTTTG
Organism: Haliotis asinina; assembly: GCF_037392515.1. NCBI lineage: Eukaryota > Metazoa > Mollusca > Gastropoda > Lepetellida > Haliotidae > Haliotis > Haliotis asinina. Next base: position 38,542,571 of record NC_090283.1, on the reverse strand, counting down.
ACAATCATACAAGGAAATGTATGATGTACAGTTCCCCTACATTTTTAAAGAGTATATGTCTTCTTGTAATCATTGCAACACTGCAGGTGTTCATTTTATCGAATGCGAAATATTAGTGAACACTTTCCAGTGAACATGTGAAATCCAGGCAATCATACCATTCACTTGAACTGGTCGGGCCACCCTCTGCCTGACTCTGCATTCTCCGCCTATGCTACCGGAGGCTTCCATGACATCACCAAGATCATCCTCTCTGGCCGGGGACTGAAGGAGGCAGCAGTGACACCAGGACATTATGATTTGCTTCTATGATATCAGCACATATTGTGTTTTACTATTTTGACATCATGACATGTTGCGTTTTATTATTAAGACATCAGCACAGTTCCATGTCCTATTTGAATAACTTTATGCATGGTTTCCACAGCTGAACACTTTCTGTTGATGTATTCTCCCAGTATTTCCATATTGACTCTGTGTAGTGATTGCACAAAATTCAAGTGTCATTTGAATAGAAACAATATCGAATCAATTTCGTGATTTTATCAATATTCCAGCAATATCAGGGAACACCAGAAATGGGTGTCACATTGTATCCATGTGGGGATTCAAATCCGGGTCTCCGCCGATGATTTACCCATAGGGCTACACCGCTCCTCTGTTTTGAAGAAAATTGTACGCTGTGATTTATTCTGCTCACTATTCTCAACAAATATGTTCCCCCTTGTCTTTACTGCTGTTCGTCCTTTCAGTTTTTTATGGGCATTTTTCTTAAAAAGTCCCTTTTTACAGATACAAAGGTAATTTGTCTGTTGCCGTATTTTATCTTACCAAAACTGAATTTAGGAATGCTTTTCAAAACACAACAGAAGTTGGTGATCTGCTACTAATACAGGTAAATGTGAAACCATTGGCGGATGATCTCTGGACAGCGTATAAAGACATTAAACAAGTTGTCTAGTGAGTGAACAAACTGCAGCAAACAGGCACCACTGCTGATCGGCCAAGGTCAGGTCGAGCACGTGTGACGTCACAGGTGTAGGGTCGTCAAATTGTTTTACGTCATTTTTGTAGTAGTTGTTTTTGACCGCTACATGTAGGAGTAGGTGTCAATATACCAGTTAACGGGTATATTGCAATTTCAACTTCACAATACGATATATTGCGGTACACTTTTCCTGAAACTGTTCACCCGATGCGTAATTTTCGTGATTTCAAAAAAAATACCAGAACGTTTGTATTTCCTTTATAATATTATACGTCAATAGTTTTTAAAAAAAATTTGTCATATAATTGTACTTGTGTGACTTTTAAACCATATAAATGAAAAGACAGATTGTTACTGACAGTCGTTGTAGGATAAAGAAACCAAATTGACGGACGCCTCTGCGGAAGTATACACAGAGAAAAAAGTTAAGCACCCCCCTCCCCACCCCCGGTGTTTTTGGTCATTGAGTTGAACACACACAAATTTACAGACCATGGTGAAATAAACATGAGTAATTAAGATAGGTTATCAATGAACACATTCTTGGGAACACAAGAACACCACAAGTGTCTGATTTACAGTTCCATGTATTGTGTTACAAGCTGACCATTAAAGGGGGTGGTTTTGCATACATATGAAATACTGTGACACTATTGAGCTGGTAAAGCTATGGGGTGAACATGTGCTGATGGCATTTGTCCATGAGCTCACAAGATGGGGCCAAAACAATTTACAGTCAGTAACGGGTACTTCCTCCAATTGCCTGGATCACAGCGCCAACCCTCCGTCGCATACTCCTAACAAGACGCTGAAAGTGATTCATGGGTATTCTCTGCCATTCCTCATGAAGTGCTGCCTCCAATTCATTCAAGTTCTGTGGCGGAAGTTCTCTTGCTTGCACACGACGACCAATGATATCCCAGATGTGCTCTATAAGGTTGAGATCAGGACTCATGGCGGGCCAGTCACACCTATCCACAGCATTCTGGTGGATAAAAAGGTTCACTGCGATGGAACGATAGGGTCTGGCGTGGTCGTCCATAAATACAGGTCGAGAAGCAAGAGTATGATTGTCAAAATGAGGAGCGACATGTGGCTGCAGCAGTTCCTGGATGTATCGCGCACCTGTCAAATTGCCCCGTATAGTCAGCAGGTCCAACTTGCAATCATGTGAAAAGCATCCCCAAACCATCACAGAGCCTCCCCTAAAAGGAACATTTGGTAGGATGTCCCTAGGAGCATAGGCTGTATTTCCACGCCTCCAGACCCGCATTCGACCATCTTTGGGATGCAGCATGAAACGACTTTCATCAGACCAATGGATACTTCTCCAAGACCTCAAGGTTCAGTTCTCCCTCGCTCGACACCACATCAGTCGCCGCGTTTGTGGTCATTGGTCAATTACCCTCCTCGAAGCCAATCCAACAGTCCTCAAACGGTTCTTAACAGTCTTAGAGCTCAATTGGCGATTTGGAAGCCAAAGACGTTTCAGGACTGTACTGGTCGCAAAGGGCAAACGTCTCTCCAGCCGTATCAGTGCTCTGTTGTCACGATGTGACGTCACAGGGGGACGTCAAGAACGTTGACGATCCTTAACTTGATTAGTCTGGGCATGCTTTCTAATGAGTCTGCTGATCACAGTGTAATGGTACCCTGTTTGTCTTCCAATCGCCTTAAAGGACATTCCTGCAGCATGAAGACCAATAATCTGCCATCATTGGCCTTCAAACAACCTCCTACGTGCCATTGTTTATGGTAATGACAAACCGTCTGGAAAAAGCCCATTAAATAGTGAATTTCGCATGCACGAACATACTGCATTTCGGAAAAAGCATGGGTAGTTTGTTGCACGTGCAATATTTGTTGTGTTCTGGCGCTCTGGTTTCACTAAAACACTGACCATATGTTGCAAACATAATGTTGATTGGTGTCAACAAATGTCATATTCATTTGGGCTATTCAGTGCATGGTCATAACTATTTAATTATGGGGGTGCTTAACTTTTTTCTCTGTGTATATATTCTCGCGTTCAAATCTTCAGAGAGAGAGTTTGGGAGCATTTTCAGTTGATCTCATGTACAATCACATCTGACTCCTTGCAGTGGTCATTGTATGGCATTGTTTCGAAAGAAAGGAAACAGTAATTTAATTACCTTAAACCATCTGTTACACTTCCACAGGCCAACACATATGACAATATATAGGAATGTGCAAATCGCGGCAATACCCAAACTTAGCTACAGAAATGGGCTGCTTAGTGGTCGATTGTCGGCACAAAACATCTGAAACCGACAGCTCACCCTCGTGTTCGACGACCATTTTGACGCCATTATGTCGACGTCAGCTTTTGCAGTGGGTCCGTCGACACATCCGATGGTCTCAGACAGACAGGAATCGAGTTGTCATTAGTGCTAAATCAAGATATACCCTCAGATTCGCTGATGGTAGGTTGAGAGTGCTGTTTCGACGCCATGAACGTTATACAGGAAGGTGACAGATTTGGGGGTGGAGTGCCATGGTTAAGGGTGCTTTCTGTGGGATTGCCTATTCCCAGCTTTTGGTTATGTATGGGAATCATAATGCTGCAGTTACCTGGAGAAAGCAGGAATCAACGTTCTTGACTGGCCGTCAAGGTCACCTGATCTCAATACAATCGAGCACAACTGTTATACTCATAGTACATGTCCGTGTACTCTCCCGAACCATCCCGGGAATTTGATGGATGTTGGTGCTGCTTTGCTGACTCCCAAGCAATGTTTTTCACACGCATCAGGAGGCGGTGCTTGGCAGTTGTGAACGCACGGGGTGGCCATTTACTGAACATCACATCAGATTTAAGTTCCTGTAACTTGACATTTTAATTTCGCCTCTTCTTTGATGAATTGTGTAATCACATGGAACCGATTGTTGGTATTGTGATTATTCTCAGTTTGATGTACAACCCATCAAAGGTTCAGACCCACAAGTGTTAATGTAACCACTTAACTCAGTCAACTGTTCTAAATTAGATTTTGTAAAATAGTCCACACTGTTTAAAGCAATGTTTGCACATGAGCTGATGTCCTGTTAAACAAATTCGTACTGTTGAAACGATTTTTGTCATGAGTTAAATAAATCATGAAACTGAGTAAAAATTGTCAACTGTGTAAAAATTATATTGGTGACAGCCTGTTACTATGACAACAGACATAATGAAACGATCGCAATACTATGTAATCAACGACCTACTTATGTGACCTATTTGATGGCAATGAATCGGTGTGTCGTAGTTCTAATAATCTTGTGATTTTGATATATTACAATCATGTTCTCAAGAACTGTTTACTGAGAATGAGCGAAAATAGTAGCATAAGAAAATATAGTAGCCTAACGTATTTATATGTAACAGAATTATTTCTGATACAGTTTTAAAGCTCATGATGACTAGTGTAAGCATACATGTACATTAGATCTTGTTGTATATACCCAAACACAGTGTCATTACAGTGACAATTATAATATTAAAATATGTATTATAATTTAGAGGATGATTTGGTTGCTTCTCACTGTAATGAAATCAGTTCTGTTGTGATACACACTTTTCAAGACTGATATCCTATAGCAGTGATAATTTGCTTTAATGCTGACTGTCCAGTAGCCAAACCTTTACATCAAAAGACAGCTGTTCACATCCAAGATATTTTGCACATGCCTTTCAGCAATTTGATGCATGATCCTAATGCATTTTACATCTATATGGTTTGCAGTTGGTTCCCCCAATATTTTGGAGAAATTCGTCTTGGATGTAACCAAATGTATATACACGACATATAGTCAGTTCTGTAAGTGAGTCTGAAGTTTTGATGGATAGTATATTATTTGATATATGATTGAGAAGTTTCTAGTTTGGCTCATTATATTATTGGCAGATCCTTTTATCTCTGTCTGGTTTGTTGACAGATGAACAGACCATACTTGCTTTCAATTGGCCACCGTGTGGCCATTATGAAACATGACACGAATTCACAACATACGCTCTAGAATTGTAAACCAATCTTGGATTAAATACTTACCCTTGTCACGAGAAATGTCATGATGCTACAACTACCTGCACCTGTAATGAGTTAATTGAGCATCAAATGCAAGCCGTATACACTAGAGTAGGGTTATATCCTAGAACATGGCTGACATCATAATAGCTGTACTGTATGAAGTTGAGTTGTTGATGGGTCAGGGTTTTAGGGGGTATTTGCTTTCCAAAGAATTTGGTAAACAAGTAACACTTTGCTCTTATTAATACCTCACCAGTACATACACAATCCAGGAAAAAAACGAAACTCATAACCCTAAATCTGTTGCTGAAACGTTGTACTTTCAAAGATGTATAACCCGTCCACAAAAAGACTTTAGTGTATCGAATATAACATCTACTTAAAGACAGGTAATGTTTATACAGCCAAGTGAATACTGTCAGAGAAAGGAGACACTGAGCGCGATGGTGACGACGTAGCACGACCCCTACGTCGGGGTTCCTGGCTCTCAGATCAATCTGTTTCAACGTGTTCCATACAGTTTGACCTGATATCCACTGAAGTCCACATACCCTGGCTGTTGTACTGTCACCCGTGGCAGTACGACCGCGCAACTGTAGTGCCCGGATGTGCAGATCTTGGGCTGCAGTGGTAACTCGAGGTCTGCCTGTATGGGGACGGTCATTTGTTATACCTGCTTGGTTGCAACGGGCTGCAAGCCATGATATCTTGTTTAGACTAACATTCAGACGTCTGGCAACAAAAGACTGGTAATCTTAATCATGCATTTTAACAATGGCGTCAAGACGTGACGTAGTGATTTAATCTCTTGAAACTCCTTCAATACGAATGCCAATTTCTGTAAATGATCAGGATTTGTATTGTCAGACAGTAAATATTCCTTAATGCACAGTTTCATCTGGAAGGTGATTTATGATGCCTTTCTGATCCTTGAAAGAAATTACTTCAAAATCAACATTTTCATGTAAAATCGTCTTTTTACTTGTGCAATTGTGTAAAATCATGTCATCACCACTTGTGTTACATATTTTGACAATTGTCTGAACACAATAGTTAATTCATACATTTATAACAATACAAATCGCCTATGGGTTTCTTTTTATGTTTGTTGGGCGGCGTGGCTATGAACACGATCTGTGAGCTTACAGATGCATTTTCTTAATTGTATACATGTGTGGGTGTAGAAAAAATTATCAGCTCGTTTAGCCTCAGAGATGCATGGATTCTACTATGTTGTTATTGAAAATGTTGGTAGCTGGAGGTCTTCCATATAACACAGTTTGATGGGTGTGACCATTTACATAGAACTAGGTATTATTTCTGACAGCAGTGTATAACTTCGTGAGCAGTTATAACTTCAACATTTCATTTACGTGTTTAGGTGTGAATTAGGTTGAGTAGGCGAGATGTTGTTATTGAGGTAGGTTGTTTTAGGTTGTGCTTTAACAAGTTGAAATATGTTTTATATGTTTCTAGTTTTAGGGAAGGTGGGGTAGTTTACTGACTATTGTGTTCGCTCGTCACGCGAACTAGGTCAATTATCTAGAACTAGGCTGGATTCCCTATATGGGTACAATGTGTGAGACCAGCATCTGGTGTGCCCCACCGTGAAATTGTTGGTATATTGCGAAAAGGGAGCAAAACTAAACTCACTGACTCACTAACTCACTCTAGTTTTTGATCGTCTGATATAATGTCGGATTACGCACCAACCCTGCATAGTTATAAATGGATATATGCACTGAAAATTTCTACACAAATGTAACAGGGCAGGGAACATTGAAGACTGCATCTTGTTCAGTTACAGTTAATAGAAACAGTATACAATAACGCTATGCAGTTCCAAATGTGGATATTTGCTGTATATTACTGTTACACATCGATCATTATTACACGGTAAAACACTTAAAGTCAGTTTCTGTTGTTTTCAGCTGTGTCCAGCTACAACCTTATTATTTCAGAACACACGTAATTCATGAGCCCCCAGTGATCTTTTGGGTAGCCTATTGGTTAAGGCATTCGTTCGTCACGCCGAAGACCCTGGTTAGATTCCCCATATGGATGCAACATGCGAAAGCCAATTCTTGTGTCCCCCGAGATGATAGTGCTGGAATTTAGATAAAAGCGCCGTAAAACCATACTCACTCACTCACCATTGACCTTCACACCTGTTTAAGTAAAAGAAATGAGTTAACATGCGCTCTTTATGGATGACTCTATCTCTGAGAGTGTGTGTTCGAATCCCAGAAAGGAATAGTTATAGTACTGATACAATGTACCCCAGATAAAACATAATTTTGATTTTACCACTAGTTCAGAACTATCAAGTGTTCAGAAATGCTGAAAAATAATGCTACAAGCTTATTCTGCTGTTTTCGCAGATGGGAGCACAATCTCTTGTCACCTTCTGTTCCCTTGTCCGCAAACGGCGAGATATCTGGTCAGAAAACAGTGATTTGTGCCCCTTGAAGTCTGAGATTTCTAACTTATTTAATCTGTAAACTAGTCACGTGTGGATTTAAAACACTTCTTACTAACAACAAAACCCAGCTAATTAGAGAAACAAAAGATTCTGTGAACTTGATTGTGTTTCTGAATATGCGTCTCGCCACGTACACGAGGACATTCTTTGTCCGCTTCAATCACTTTCACCACATCTCTTCACTGACATCAAATGTGACGTGTGTCGATTCACAACTACAATAATTTCACCACAACAGTTCATGTGGGGATTTAAAACATTTACATTACAGAGTAGAAACTAAATATGGTAATAAATTCATGATTTGAAAAACTTTTGATGAACTTGTGGAATCAGTTATTTGTTGTGCCATTTCCCAGACATGTATGAAATGTATGATAAACTAGTCAACTACTGCAGAATAATAATCATAACAATAGTCATGTGTGGATGCAAAATGTTTGTAACATCCCACAGAATCCAGTCAAGTAGAAAAACAACAGATTTAGCTGACCTCGTTACAACAACACATACACAGACAACTTATACGTCAGCCTTAATCACTACAATTACATTTGACAGTTTAAATAAATAAATCACACTAACATGTTTACACAATGTCATATTTATTTTATTGTCTAATTCAAGGCGTCATAGATAAGTGACTTCTTGGTGTCAGTCATGGTGATATCTGCCCCACTTATCACCTTCATGTTGACTGTGTAGTCATCTGGCAGCCCAGCAAGAAACACGGGAAGAAGAGACTCCCTCCACTCAACATCCACTTTGGCTAAAACAACCTCTCTGTCCATGTCGATGAAGGAGAGTCTCCCCCTCCCATCATCCAGCACAACGCCATAGTGGAGAGTGGCCTGTGTGCCGAGTGTGTCAGACATTGTGTTACTGTAACACTTCCCCTCCTCCCCCAGCTGCCACACCCTGGTACAGAGACTCCCACGGTGTGTGTCACATCTCCATACACCGACACACCAGGAGCGGTGCTGTAGACAAACATACCTCTCACTGTCCACCTGACTCTCCCCCACCACACCCACCTCCAGGACAAGAGGCCACAATCCTCTATCCACCACACCAACCCTAGAGTGTGTCTCCCAGTACTGTGTGCGGGGCAGGGGTGGCAGTAGAGGGGAATGGAGGAAGGGGGATGGAGGTGGAGGCACATGTACCCAGATATTTCCGTAACCTGCCGCTGTGTCTGTGTTGTGTGGCGGGCGGCGAGTTGACCAGTTGACCGTCTGTAGTTACGTGGCACCAGTCTCTGTTGGCTCGAGCAGCTTCCATTTGTAGTTGAGTACCTGGAAATATACATTTTGTTTACAGTTTAACAAATTTCCCGACTTCAGACAACAAATTAGACATTTTATTGTCAACCTCGTTTCAATGTTTACAAAACAGTGCACTGAATATCGGCTGCAATTTTCACCTGAGTGAGAACTGTGTCATAACTGCAATATAAATAGATATTATAATGTTGTGAAAATATTTGTGTGGGTATTCTAAATGTTTTTCATGCAATTTTACACTGACTGGCTATGAAATAAACACTGTATAAAACATTTTGTCAGAAATTGTTGGTTGAGCTGGTTCGCTGTCTGTAGTCAGAAATAGACGCTTGCCGACTTAAAACACATTTGTATAAACTTCATATCATGATAAAACTATCATTGTTTGTATTCTAAACTCATCTTATACAATTTAGTGAACAATAAGACCGACAAGGTAGTTGTTTGAGGATATTTTTACATCTGAGTGTTCAACAGACACTGTATCAACAGGTAACTTCTACGTCCGCTTCAATCACTGACCACAGTCTGAACACACTCACTGGGCGGGACAGGTTGTCGCGTTATGTGTATTGACTAGTGAATATGGTTATTTCTCATTCCAACACTATTGATAATTCCAACACTAAATATTTTAACAGTTGACAGTTTTCAAATTGATCATATTCGTATATATTTACAAAGTTTATTACAAAGTTTCTCAAAAATATACAATTTTGCCGGGAGGACTCTCAATGTCGCCAGTCATTTTTACATATTAGACATTCAAGTAATTGAAGATCATGTCTCACTAAACATCATGTCTCTATGCTTGATATATGGAAAAACTCACAAAATCACACAATATAAATACACATAATAAGATCACAATCCGTTAATACTGTTAACAGAAATAATGAAACAAAGTATTATTTATTAGTAATATAACTCACATATTCATGCAACTGGTACATGCGTTTTTCAGTTGCACCCCCCACCCCACCCCCGATTTATTTTTATGCATCCAAGTACTGACATGAAATTCCTTTAAGTTTGATAGTTCCTCCCTTATTAAGAAAAGTTAACTTCGACCATGAATTGATTATCAGTCTCAGCTCCCTGGGGACCATACCATTCTTGCGGCTATTAACCACACCAAGTTATTGCGGCTTTCCCATCCATATGAGGTACCCATTTACAGCTGGGTGGATTGGGACACATAGTAACAGTACTTTGTATAAATTTACTGCACGTTGCTCTACCTGCACGTTTTCATGTGTCCACCATCTGGTCATATACCAACGTATTGGTGGGTCCTTTTAAGTGCACATTGTTGTGTATTGTACACTAGGGGTTGTGAGAAAACTGGAAGAGTCTGCGCACAAGGTGTATACAGCCGATCACAGGTGGACACCTTCCTGACACCACATGCACGCTGGATCTTTAGCCTGTGACCATTCGTTAATATTTGGATTCATAAGGATGTTTGGGAATGTGTTTCTGATATATATCAGAATAGCTATGTATCTATTGTGATAACATAGCATGAGAAGAGAGAGATGTAAACAGTCTTGTTCTTTTCAATTTCATAATTGTTTTCAAGGTAATGAAAAATAACCATACCAAACTGTGGTAGTGGTGTTGAATCGTTGGCAGCCTCCGGGGGCTTCACCTTGAAACGAGAGAATTCAATGTCGCGATCTTAGATTTACAGTTGGTATGTTTCAGCTCTAATATACAAGCACAGTTTACAGACATTGCGAACATGCGAACATTATACGTACATCGTAAAGTGTTGATGGTACTTACCTAATCAACAACGCGACGTATATACGCATGCCTACAGACTAACAAGTACTTACCTGCTTGTGTGCTTTCTTCGTGTCAATTATATGGACCTCTGGGGTTTGTGTACAATTGTCTGTAAGATAACCCACAGCTGTTCATTATTCAAGCTTTCTATGTCATGACAACTAGCAAATGTTTCCTCAACTGATTTAATGTTTCACCGAATTATTGTTGGAAATGTCGAAATACAGCGTCCATATGCCATCTTAAGGTGGCATTATGCAATAGGAAAATGTAAAACAATGTTTCAAACTTTGTTCATTTTTGGCAAAGCTATATCGGTATTACAGTAAATATTAACACCCATTGTTAAAGTAAGAAGTAACCACCTGTAAGTGTCGGTTTATCAGATGCTGAGCCATGTCCACTGACAGACCTGAAGATAGAGATGTCGGATTTCAATTTATCCAGTCCCCTCGTGTTGAATTTGGCTGCAGGTGTCCTGTGCCTCACTGGTGGAAGTGATCCGAGTTGCATCTTCGTTGTGCCTTCTATTGAACTCTCCAGTGTGAGAAAGTCCAAGTTTGAAGCATATCTGAGAACGGTCTTGATATAGTCTGAGATCCACTTGCATCGTTCACTCTCGCCTTCAGAGGTATCCTGCTCGGTGTGCAGATTTGACAGTGCCTGCTTCGTCTGATTCTCAAGCTCTATGATCAGTTCCTTCTCTTTGTGTCCTCAGAGAATGGAAAGCGTGGTGGATGGCCTCTTTCAGATCACTGCTGGTCTTCTTGGTGTCATTTATGACCTTGCTGATATTCTTCACAAGTGCCTTGTGAGAAGTATGATATGCACACATACTCTTCTCATGTTGTTCTATCCGTCCTCTATCAGCCACACCTACATCACCAACGTTGTGCTCAGCATGGTCGGCAAGTCTTCATTTGTAACAGATTAAAATGTTGCAAGTTTTGTTAACATAATCGAGAGGATAAGGATTGTGAAGTTTGCAGATGGGTTTAGTATTCCCGGCGCTGCGTCCACGATGGTTTCCACATGTCGTCTGGTAGCTTTAAAACTATTACGCATGTTCTGGCAGTATTCACAGAGTAACTCCTCACACCCCTGACACCAACACACAGCCTGGTTGCCGTCATCTTCATGTGTACAGAGAAGCTCTGTAGGGCAATGTTTGGCTGTCAGGTGAAGTATTTCCCTCTGTCTCACTACATTCTTCTGGAGGTTTGTGTCTATGAGGTTGACCTGTCTCTGACATGTGGAGCATGATCTGACACCAGCAGCTGCAGATGTCACACATGTTTCACACACAGCATGAAGAGAGGGCAGTAGGTAGGGGGCAGGGTCTTCCAGAATAAATTGTTGCTGGCAGACAGAACACTTGGGGAAGGCGTCCATTCTGAAACAAATAATGTCACTGTCTCTATTCCAGCGAGAATATTGCACTCCACAACATATCTTCAATTCAATAATAGGAATAGTTTATCAAGAATGGCAGAATGACTCCGCGAATTACCTGGTCTCTAATTCCGCACCCAAATTTGAACAGAGAAGAATTGCAGTAAAACACCGGCAGTCACGTTGTATCACATGATAACGACTGACCACTCGTTGTGACTACTTGAAAACAACATTGAATTATGAAAAAATATCTCAGACAATATCTTACAATTTGAATACAGATATTAAAAGGACATACATCAGGATGATACGCTGTATCATAAGGGGTAAAGAGGATGGAAAGGGATAGGGAGGGAAACTGTCATGGGTCGGGTCTAGATAAGAGGGGGATGGGAGTTGGGGGTTGGGGGATGGGTAGTAGCAGGGAGTGCAGGTGAAGGGAAAGGTGGCAGGAAGACGGGTGTAACAGGAGAGGGAATTACCGATAGAGGTGGGAGTTACCGATGTGTAGTGGGAGAAGACAAGCGTGCTAAAGGTAAGAGTGACAGGTGTGTAGTAGGGAGGGAGGTGGTACAGGTAGGAGTCACAGGTGTGTAATAGTAGGAGACTAATTGTGTAGTAGAAGGAGAGGTGGATACAGGTGCAAGTGACAAGTGTGTAGTAGAATTAGAGGTGGATACAAGTAGGAGTTACCTGTGTGTAGTGGGAGTGGAGGTTGATACAGGTAGGAGTCAACGGTGTGTAGTGGGAGGAGAGGAGGATACAGGTAGGAGTCAACGGTGTGTAGTAGAAAGAAAGGTGGATACAGATTGAAGTGATAGGTGTGTGGCTGGAGGGGAGGTGGATACAGGTAGGAGTGACAGGTGTGTAGTGGGAGGAGAGGTTATTACAGGTAGGAGTCACCAGGGTGTAGCATGAGGAGAGGTGGATCCAGGTTGAAGTGACAACTGTGTAGAGCGAGGAGAGGTGGATACAGATGGAAGTGACAATGGTGTGGCAGGAGGATAGATGGATAATTGTAGGAGTGACAACTGTGTAGTTCGAGGAGAGGTGGATAGATGTAGGAGTGACAACTGTGTAGAGGGAGGAGTAGTGGATACAGGTAGAAGTGAGAGTCGTGTGGTGGGAAGAAGAGGTATATACAGGTGTGAAAGGCACGTGTGAGGCAGGATGAGAGGTAGACACTGGTAGGAGGGACAGAGAGTGTAGTAGGAGGAGAGGTGGATACATTTGCAATTGACAAGTGTGTAGTAGGAGGAGAGGTGGTTACAGGTAGGAGTCACCGGTGTGCAGTGGGAGAAGAGGAGGATACAGGTAATGTCACCGGTGTGTGGCGGGGGGAGAGGTTGACACAGGTAGGATTAACAGATTGTGTAGTACGAGGAGAGGTGGATACAGGTAGAAGTGATAGGTGTGTAGTGGGAGGAAAGGTGGATACAGGTGGAAGTGATAGGTGTGTGGTGGGAGCAGAGGTAGATGCAGGTTGAAGTGACTGTGTGTTGGGAGGAGAGGTAGATGCAGGAAGGAGTGACAGAGTGTGTAGTAGGAGGAGAGGTGGATACAGTTAGGAGTCACCGGTGTGTAGTAGGAGGAGACGTGGATACAGGTAGAAGTGATAGGTGTGTGGCAGGAGGAGAGGTAGATTCAGGTTGGAGTGACTTTGTGTTGTGTGCAGAGGTAAATGCAGGTAGGAGTGACAGAGTGTGTAGTAGGAGGAGAGGTGGATACAGGTGGAAATCACCAGTGTGTAGTAGGAGGAGACGTGGATACAGGTAGAAGTGATAGGTGTGTGGCAGGAGGAGAGGTAGATTCAGGTTGGAGTGACTTTGTGTTGTGTGCAGAGGTAAATGCAGGTAGGATTGACTGGTGTGTAGTTGGAGGATAGGTGGATACAGATAGGAGTCACCGGTGTGTAGTGGGAGGAGAGGTGGATACAGGTTGGACTGACAACTGTGTAGAGGGATCAGAGGTGGGTACAGGTGGAAGTGACAATCGTGTGGCGGAAGGAGAGGTAGACACAGGCAGGAGTGACAGATTGTTTATTAGGAGGAGAGGTGAATGCAGGTGGAAGTGACAAGTGTGTAGTAGGATTAGAGGTGGATACCGGTAGGAGTCACCGGTGTGTACTGTAAGGAGAGGTGGATACAGTTTGGAGTGACAACTGTGGAGAGGGAGGTGTTGTTGATACAGGTAGAAGTGAGAGTCGTGTGGCAGGAAGAAGAGGTATATACAGGTGTGAAAGGCAGGTGTGTAGCAGGAGGAGAGGTAGACACAGATAGCAGTGACACAGAGTGTAGTAGGAGGAGAGGAGGATAAATTTGCAATTGACAAGTGTGTAGTAGGAGGAGAGGTGGATACAGGTGGGAGTCACCGGTGTGTAGTTGGAGAAGAGGAGGATACAGGTAATGTCGACGGTGTGTGGCGGGAGGAGAGGTCGACACAGGTAGGACTAAGAGATTGTGTAGTACGAGGAGAGGTGGATACAGGTAGAAGTGATAGGTGTGTGGCGGGAGGGGAGGTAGATACAGGTTGGAGTGACTGTGTAGTAAGAGGAGAGGGAGACACAGGTAGAAGTGACAGAGTGTGTTGTAGAAGGAGAGGTGGATATAGGTAGGAGTGACAGGTGTGTAGTGGGAGGTACGCTGGATACAGGTATGAGTGACAGGTGTGTAGTGGGAGGAAAGGTGGACAGAGGTAGGAATGAGAGGTTTGTAGTGAGAGTTACGGTGGATACAGGTAGGAGTGACAGGAGTGACAGGAGTAGGAGTTTTCCTCAAATTCCGAAATTGTAAAGCTTATAGAGAGGTCCATTTACCCAGACTTTGTCAAACGCTGTCTCATTATCAAGGAAGGCACAATAAAGTGGTGACATAGTTGGCAATACTCTCAGTTAGCGTAAGCGCTGCCGTTTCAGCTTTCGTCCATGTTTCCATTCTTTTAAGCAGTAGTCTTACAAAAGGTATGTATGTATGTATGTATGTATGTATGTATGTATGTATGTATGTATGTATGTATGTATGTATGTATGTATGTATGTATGTATGTATGTATGTATGTATGTATGTATGTATGTATGTATGTATGTATGTATGTATGCATGCATGCATGTTTGTATGTATGTATGTATGTATGTATGCATGCATGTATGTATATTTATTTCTATGACACTAGTAAACCTGGGTACCGTAAGAACGTGAACACCCAAACATACATTTTTCCATGTTTCATCCTCAACTTTGACTTCAGATTCGAATTCCGAATCTAAAAATAAATTTCAGAGTCGGGATTCTGAACAGAATGCTCAGACGGGATTCAAATGCCGAAACCCACCAGAAATAGTGTTAACCTCAACTTTCGGCCTTCAAACATTAAACTTGACAAAGGAATACTGACTAAGGTATTGACTAGAAAAACATCACTAGTTATTTAAAACGTACAGTATGATTGAACAGATGGAAGTAGGTGAGTATGGATTTACAGGGGTTTTAAGCAAATTCAGAAATATCATCAGAAATGGGCTTTACACGCTATACCAACCACTAGGCTATCTCCCAAAATGTAGAAACAGAGTTTGGAGGGTTAGTCAGTAGTCACGTGACATAAACTGCGTTACTCTCCGATGTGTAAACATAGTATAAATCATTTAAGGCGATTTCCTTTTATATTGAATTTCCGGAAAACGATCCCATATCTGTGGCTGATTCCTTATTATTTTTAACCGAACGTTAAAGAATCACTTCAACATAACAAGAGCAGTTCTGATATCTAGGTATGTATTATAAGGTGATTATTTGTAGAATGGGCCACACAGCCCACAAGACAAATGATTCGTAAAGTTTATAGAGTTACCTGTCCGGTTCTTTTGCTTTGTTATCACAAACATAAACATCAATCAACGATATGGCAACATAAACAAGTAAAACATCTACAGTTCTTGTGTGGGATGCAGCATCAAAACACAAAGTGTATTTTTAGATGAAGGTATCGGCCTGTATATAGACAACCTTAAGTCTTATAATCAAAGGATGAAACGTTGCTTCCAAGTTTTCGAATGAGGAAAAGGATGCCTTTGGTTCGATTCGCTCAACAAGACAGTCCTTGTGACTCAATCTCCTCTTCCTTCTCCAGGTACATGCACATGAGGGAATCCTGGTGGTGTCATTTCAGCTATATATTGCTTCATTCCCTGCCTCTTGGACCTAAGTTTCAGTTAAGAATAAAACATCAATGTCATATTCCATAAGCAAGTCAGCTATATCTGTTGATTTTTGTTTTGAAAACATTCCAGAAGACAGCATTGAGTAAACAGTTGGAACTATTACTGGTTTTGTTTTGTAAGCGTTCGTGGTTAGTCGCATGGACGGTACATAGACTGTTCACTTTCCGTCCAAATCTACAACGTCCTTTTCTTATTTTCCTCTTCACATATAGTGTGTTCATATTGACTGGCGGACAATGAAGTTGGTGCACTGATTGTCTGATTGACAATAGCATGTCTCAGGAGTACACGGGGGACTGATTGGTCACCATTGTTCCACTCCCCTCGCGCTCTTGTCTTACTATCAGAGCATGGATACTGATTAGCAAGGCATTAGAGATCACAGAGAAACACAAACAGCATAAAACTACCCATAGCTTTCCAAATCATGCACTTACTTTCTCAACCAGGTTTCAAGGGCTACGTGACGAATTCCGAGGGCAACGGACGACCAAGACATCCTGTTACAGGTTTATTTTTACAATCCAGCACAGGCTTTTCGCATTCGTGTAGCAGTATGTTTGTAAGTAGTATATTGTTAGATTTTAAATCATCATCATATTAAACTTGTATGAAGTAAATTAATAACCTAAACCTAAATATTTCATGACTTAAACCTAAGCATGTAACATTTAATTTCCCTAAATACCTGTGTTAACTCCAGCACTTGGTTAGTTTAGCCTCTTTATTGTATATAGGTTCCTGGGTATTGTTACTTGGGCAGTCATGGGCTTGGCCTGTGATTGGGGTTTTATTGTTCTCGGGGGTCACGTGATCGTTTCAGTCATGTGAGGTCAAACTTCAAACGTTTGGCTCATCAGCAGACTATTTCTCCCTTCTGTCAGTGAGCACATGTTCTGCGCCAGGGAACATAGGGTAAGTTCAGGTATTACTTTATCTGGAATCTAAGATTGAACATTATGCATTTTGGAAAGAGTTCCACCCGTACCCTCCTCTGTTTTTAGTAAGAACTGCGGTCCCGGGGATTTATTCCCCGATCTAATATTCTAAAAAGGGGCGATGGTATAAATGTTTGGGGGGTTAAAGCGTTTAATGGGGATTTAGAAGTTTGGGGGTAATATTCAATATTTTAAGGTTAGTGTATGCAGTAGAGTATATGCGTGCGAATAATTTGCAAATGATCCGCCATTTCCAGTAATACTTGTTTGTATTTAGTACCAAACCCCACCACCGGTGCCTGTACAAACCTGATCGAAAACCGGCGGTGGTGCATCAAAAGGCGACAATACTTTGCTCTACATCTAGCCGAATATATGTATCACTGTATTGCCGAGAGAGACATTTTTATTCAAATCCTAGAGGGCACTGGCTCCATTTACTCTGGAGGACACTAGAGGTGTATAATTTACATGTTTTGGGAGGGGTGTGGGGGTGGGCTGGGGTACGGGCGGAACTCTTACCTTCATTTTAAGCCTTGTTATAAATGTAGTATTTTAGTAAGTAATGCATTATGTTGTATGGTAGTGTTTATTCAACTTACCTGTGTGCTTCATAGAGGTATAGACAAAGTGTACTGCACAGGATATAAATGTACATTTTGTATGTGTAAACAGGGGTTAGAAGCATCTTATATATCATGTATGCATATTATTTCTGGAAGTGTATAACATAATCTGTACATGCTAGTGTTCCATAAGTTATATCATAAATTTATATAGGATGTTAATCCAGCCTGCGTCCCTTTGAGGAGGTAATGTATCTATGTGCATGATCTTTGTATAAAGGGTAAAATGATTTATCTAAAGGGATTTGTAAATCATATACAAATGAGTTGTAAATCCTGAAAGTGTTATAAATAACATGGTTACATTGTGTCTGTGCAGTGCCATGATATTTATGATTGAATTATGTATGTCTACCATTTACACAAATATATTCCTCGAACCCGCGCAAGTACTCGCTTGTGATTGAGGGAACATGAGTACTTTGTTTACATTCCTAAAGAGTGTCAATGACGACCCGTTGAAAAAATTGCTAAAAACGGCAGAAACCACACTTACACACTGTTATTAAACAAATCTACATACGTTCAAAATGTGATTCCATTACCCGTTTCTTTCAGACGCAGGAACTCTGGCACATTTTGGATTTGGTTTTGATCAGTCCACACCCATTTCTACTCGAACTTCAGTACACTGCTTCTCCGAGATACGGGAGGGACAATGGGCGACTGCCACCATACCGACAAAAGTTCATAAAGGCAAGTATATATCTATTAACATCAACTCTTTCAACCACTAAACTTTTTATTATCTTTATTCTCAGGACCCTGGACATCATCATCCTGGGGGCAGAAATGAATCGTGAAGTCCCCCAGAGGCAGTGACGACTGCCACGAGGACACTACATGGACGGGAGGGACGATGAGCGCATAGAACCATACTGACAGAGGACCATAAAGGCAAGTATATATCTATTAACATCAACTCTTTCAACCACTAAACTTTTCATTATCTTTATTCTCAGGACTCTGGACATCATCATCCTGGTTGCAGAAATCAATCATGAAGTCCCCCAGAGGCAGTGACGACTGCCACGAGGACACTACATGGACGGGAGAGACGATGAGCGCATAGAACCATACTGAGAGAGGACCATAAAGGCAAGTATATATCTATTAACATCAACTCTTTCAAACACTAAACTTTTCATTATCTTTACACTTAGGACCCTGGACATCATCATCCTGGGGGCAGAAATGGAGCGTGAAGTCTCCCAGAGGCAGTGACGACTGCCACGAAGACGCTGCATGGACGGGAGGGACGATGGACGACTGCCACCATACCGACAGAAGCCCATAAAGTCAAGTATATATATCTATTAACATCAACTCTTTCAAACACTAAACTTTTTATTATCTTTACTCTCAGGACCCTGGACATCATCATCCTGGGGGAAGAAATGAAGGGTGAAGTCCCCCAGAGGCAGTGACGACTGCCACGAAGACGCTGCATGGACGGGAGGGACGATGGACGACTGCCACCAGACCGACAGAATCCCATAAAGGCAAGTATATATCTATTAACATCAACTCTTTCAAACACTAAACTCTTTATTATCTTTACTCTCAGGACCCTGGACATCATCATCCTGGGGGCAGAAATGGAGGGTGAAGTCCCCCAGAGGCAGTGACGACTGCCACGAAGACGCTGCATGGACGGGAGGGACGATGGACGACTGCCACCATACCGACAGAAGCCCATAAAGGCAAGTGTATATCTATTAACATCAACTCTTTCAAACACTAAACTCTTTATTATCTTTACACTCAGGACACTGGACATCATCATCCTGGGGGCAGAAATGGACCGTGAAGTCCCCCAGAGAAAGTGACAACTGTAACGAGGACACTGCATGGACGAGAGGGACGATGTGTGACAGCCACCATACCGACAGAGGCCCATAAAGGCAAGTATATATCTATTAACATCAACTCTTTCAAACACTAAACTTTTCATTATCTTTACACTTAGGACCCTGGACATCATCATCCTGAGGGCAGAAATGGACCGTGAAGTCCCCCAGAGGCAGTGACGACTGCCACGAAGACGCTGCATGGACGGGAGGGACGATGGACGACTGCCACCATACCGACAGAAGCCCATAAAGGCAAGTATATATCTATTAACATCAACTCTTTCAAACACTAAACCCTTTATTATCTTTACTCTCAGGACCCTGGACATCATCATCCTGGGGGCAGAAATGGAGCGTGAAGTCCCCCAGAGGCAGTGACGACTGCCACGAAGACGCTGCATGGACGGGAGGGACGATGGGCGGCTGCCACCATACCGACAGAAGCCCATAAAGGCAAGTATATATCTATTAACATCAACTCTTTCAAACACTAAACTCTTTATTATCTTTACTCTCAGGACCCTGGACATCATCATCCTGGGAGCAGAAATGGACCGTGAAGTCCCCCAGAGGCAGTGACGACTGCCACGAAGACGCTGCATGGACGGGAGGGACGATGGACGACTGCCACCATACCGACAGAAGCCCATAAAGGCAAGTATGTATATCTATTAACATCAACTCTTTCAAACACTAAACTCTTTATTATCTTTACTCTCAGGACCCTGGACATCATCATCCTGGGGGCAGAAATGGAGGGTGAAGTCCCCCAGAGGCAGTGACGACTGCCACGAAGACGCTGCATGGACGGGAGGGACGATGGACGACTGCCACCATACCGACAGAAGCCCATAAAGGCAAGTATACATCTATTAACATCAACTCTTTCAAACACTAAATTCTTTATTATCTTTACTCTCAGGACCCTGGACATCATCATCCTGGGGGCAGAAATGGAGGGTGAAGTCCCCCAGAGGCAGTGACGACTGCCACGAAGACGCTGCATGGACGGGAGGGACGATGGGCAACTGCCACCATACCGACAGAACCCATAAAGGCAAGTATATATCTATTAACATCAACTCTTTCAAACACTAAACTCTTTATTATCTTTACTCTCAGGACCCTTGACATCATCATCCTGGGGGCAGAAATGGAGCCTGAAGTCCCCCAGAGGCAGTGACGACTGCCACGAAGACGCTGCATGGACGGGAGGGACGACGGACGACTGCCACCATACCGACAGAAGCCCATGAAGGCAAGTATATATATGTATTAACATCAACTCTTTCAAACACTAAACTCTTTATTATCTTTACACTTAGGACCCTGGACATCATCATCCTGGGGGCAGAAATGGACCGTGAAGTCCCCCAGAGGCAGTGACGACTGCCACGAAGACGCTGCATGGACGGGAGGGACGATGGGCAACTGCCACCATACCGACAGAAGCCCATAAAGGCAAGTATATATCTATTAACATCAACTCTTTCAAACACTAAACTCTTTATTATCTTTTCTTTCAGGGCCCTGGACATCATCATCCTGGGGGCAGAAATGGACCGTGAAGTCCCCCAGAGGCAGTGACGACTGCCACGAAGACGCTGTATGGACGGGAGGGACGATGGACGACTGCCACCATACCGACAGAAGCCCATAAAGGCAAGTATATATATCTATTAACATCAACTCTTTCAAACACTAAACTCTTTATTATCTTTACTCTCAGGACCCTGGACATTATCATCCTGGGGGCAGAAATGGACCGTGAAGTCCCCCAGAGGCAGTGACGACTGCCACGAAGACGCTGCATGGACGGGAGGGACGATGGACGACTGCCACCATACCGACAGAAGCCCATAAAGGCAAGTATATATCTATTAACATCAACTCTTTCAAACACTAAACTCTTTATTATCTTTACACTCAGGACCCTGGACATCATCATCCTGGGGGCAGAAATGGAGCGTGAAGTCCCCCAGAGGCAGTGACGAGTGCCACGAAGACGCTGCATGGACGGGAGGGACGATGGACGACTGCCACCATACCGACAGAAGCCCATAAAGGCAAGTATATATCTATTAACATCAACTCTTTCAAACACTAAACCCTTTATTATCTTTACTCTCAGGACCCTGGACATCATCATCCTGGGGGCAGAAATGGAGCGTGAAGTCCCCCAGACGCAGTGACGACTGCCACGAAGACGCTGCATGGACGGGAGGGACGATGGGCGGCTGCCACCATACCGACAGAAGCCCATAAAGGCAAGTATATATCTATTAATATATCTATTAACATCAACTCTTTCAAACACTAAACTCTTTATTATCTTTACTCTCAGGACCCTGGACATCATCATCCTGGGGGCAGAAATGGAGGGTGAAGTCCCCCAGAGGCAGTGACGACTGCCACGAAGACGCTGCATGGACGGGAGGGACGATGGACGACTGCCACCATACCGACAGAAGCCCATAAAGGCAAGTATACATCTATTAACATCAACTCTTTCAAACACTAAATTCTTTATTATCTTTACTCTCAGGACCCTGGACATCATCATCCTGGGGGCAGAAATGGAGGGTGAAGTCCCCCAGAGGCAGTGACGACTGCCACGAAGACGCTGCATGGACGGGAGGGACGATGGGCAACTGCCACCATACCGACAGAACCCATAAAGGCAAGTATATATCTATTAACATCAACTCTTTCAAACACTAAACTCTTTATTATCTTTACTCTCAGGACCCTTGACATCATCATCCTGGGGGCAGAAATGGAGCCTGAAGTCCCCCAGAGGCAGTGACGACTGCCACGAAGACGCTGCATGGACGGGAGGGACGACGGACGACTGCCACCATACCGACAGAAGCCCATGAAGGCAAGTATATATATGTATTAACATCAACTCTTTCAAACACTAAACTCTTTATTATCTTTACACTTAGGACCCTGGACATCATCATCCTGGGGGCAGAAATGGACCGTGAAGTCCCCCAGAGGCAGTGACGACTGCCACGAAGACGCTGCATGGACGGGAGGGACGATGGGCAACTGCCACCATACCGACAGAAGCCCATAAAGGCAAGTATATATCTATTAACATCAACTCTTTCAAACACTAAACTCTTTATTATCTTTTCTTTCAGGGCCCTGGACATCATCATCCTGGGGGCAGAAATGGACCGTGAAGTCCCCCAGAGGCAGTGACGACTGCCACGAAGACGCTGTATGGACGGGAGGGACGATGGACGACTGCCACCATACCGACAGAAGCCCATAAAGGCAAGTATATATATCTATTAACATCAACTCTTTCAAACACTAAACTCTTTATTATCTTTACTCTCAGGACCCTGGACATTATCATCCTGGGGGCAGAAATGGACCGTGAAGTCCCCCAGAGGCAGTGACGACTGCCACGAAGACGCTGCATGGACGGGAGGGACGATGGACGACTGCCACCATACCGACAGAAGCCCATAAAGGCAAGTATATATCTATTAACATCAACTCTTTCAAACACTAAACTCTTTATTATCTTTACACTCAGGACCCTGGACATCATCATCCTGGGGGCAGAAATGGACCGTGAAGTCCCCCAGAGGCAGTGACGAGTGCCACGAAGACGCTGCATGGACGGGAGGGACGATGGACGACTGCCACCATACCGACAGAAGCCCATAAAGTCAAGTATATATCTATTAACATCAACTCTTTCAAACACTAAACCCTTTATTATCTTTACTCTCAGGACCCTGGACATCATCATCCTGGGGGCAGAAATGGAGCGTGAAGTCCCCCAGACGCAGTGACGACTGCCACGAAGACGCTGCATGGACGGGAGGGACGATGGGCGGCTGCCACCATACCGACAGAAGCCCATAAAGGCAAGTATATATCTATTAACATCAACTCTTTCAAACACTAAACTCTTTATTATCTTTACTCTCAGGACCCTGGACATCATCATCCTGGGGGCAGAAATGGACCGTGAAGTCCCCCAGAGGCAGTGACGACTGCCACGAAGACGCTGCATGGACGGGAGGGACGATGGACGACTGCCACCATACCGACAGAAGCCCATAAAGGCAAGTATACATCTATTAACATCAACTCTTTCAAACACTAAATTCTTTATTATCTTTACTCTCAGGACCCTGGACATCATCATCCTGGGGGCAGAAATGGAGGGTGAAGTCCCCCAGAGGCAGTGACGACTGCCACGAAGACGCTGCATGGACGGGAGGGACGATGGGCAACTGCCACCATACCGACAGAACCCATAAAGGCAAGTATATATCTATTAACATCAACTCTTTCAAACACTAAACTCTTTATTATCTTTACTCTCAGGACCCTTGACATCATCATCCTGGGGGCAGAAATGGAGCCTGAAGTCCCCCAGAGGCAGTGACGACTGCCACGAAGACGCTGCATGGACGGGAGGGACGACGGACGACTGCCACCATACCGACAGAAGCCCATGAAGGCAAGTATATATATGTATTAACATCAACTCTTTCAAACACTAAACTCTTTATTATCTTTACACTTAGGACCCTGGACATCATCATCCTGGGGGCAGAAATGGACCGTGAAGTCCCCCAGAGGCAGTGACGACTGCCACGAAGACGCTGCATGGACGGGAGGGACGATGGGCAACTGCCACCATACCGACAGAAGCCCATAAAGGCAAGTATATATCTATTAACATCAACTCTTTCAAACACTAAACTCTTTATTATCTTTTCTTTCAGGGCCCTGGACATCATCATCCTGGGGGCAGAAATGGACCGTGAAGTCCCCCAGAGGCAGTGACGACTGCCACGAAGACGCTGTATGGACGGGAGGGACGATGGACGACTGCCACCATACCGACAGAAGCCCATAAAGGCAAGTATATATATCTATTAACATCAACTCTTTCAAACACTAAACTCTTTATTATCTTTACTCTCAGGACCCTGGACATTATCATCCTGGGGGCAGAAATGGACCGTGAAGTCCCCCAGAGGCAGTGACGACTGCCACGAAGACGCTGCATGGACGGGAGGGACGATGGACGACTGCCACCATACCGACAGAAGCCCATAAAGGCAAGTATATATCTATTAACATCAACTCTTTCAAACACTAAACTCTTTATTATCTTTACACTCAGGACCCTGGACATCATCATCCTGGGGGCAGAAATGGAGCGTGAAGTCCCCCAGAGGCAGTGACGAGTGCCACGAAGACGCTGCATGGACGGGAGGGACGATGGACGACTGCCACCATACCGACAGAAGCCCATAAAGGCAAGTATATATCTATTAACATCAACTCTTTCAAACACTAAACCCTTTATTATCTTTACTCTCAGGACCCTGGACATCATCATCCTGGGGGCAGAAATGGAGCGTGAAGTCCCCCAGACGCAGTGACGACTGCCACGAAGACGCTGCATGGACGGGAGGGACGATGGGCGGCTGCCACCATACCGACAGAAGCCCATAAAGGCAAGTATATATCTATTAATATATCTATTAACATCAACTCTTTCAAACACTAAACTCTTTATTATCTTTACTCTCAGGACCCTGGACATCATCATCCTGGGGGCAGAAATGGAGGGTGAAGTCCCCCAGAGGCAGTGACGACTGCCACGAAGACGCTGCATGGACGGGAGGGACGATGGACGACTGCCACCATACCGACAGAAGCCCATAAAGGCAAGTATACATCTATTAACATCAACTCTTTCAAACACTAAATTCTTTATTATCTTTACTCTCAGGACCCTGGACATCATCATCCTGGGGGCAGAAATGGAGGGTGAAGTCCCCCAGAGGCAGTGACGACTGCCACGAAGACGCTGCATGGACGGGAGGGACGATGGGCAACTGCCACCATACCGACAGAACCCATAAAGGCAAGTATATATCTATTAACATCAACTCTTTCAAACACTAAACTCTTTATTATCTTTACTCTCAGGACCCTTGACATCATCATCCTGGGGGCAGAAATGGAGCCTGAAGTCCCCCAGAGGCAGTGACGACTGCCACGAAGACGCTGCATGGACGGGAGGGACGACGGACGACTGCCACCATACCGACAGAAGCCCATGAAGGCAAGTATATATATGTATTAACATCAACTCTTTCAAACACTAAACTCTTTATTATCTTTACACTTAGGACCCTGGACATCATCATCCTGGGGGCAGAAATGGACCGTGAAGTCCCCCAGAGGCAGTGACGACTGCCACGAAGACGCTGCATGGACGGGAGGGACGATGGGCAACTGCCACCATACCGACAGAAGCCCATAAAGGCAAGTATATATCTATTAACATCAACTCTTTCAAACACTAAACTCTTTATTATCTTTTCTTTCAGGGCCCTGGACATCATCATCCTGGGGGCAGAAATGGACCGTGAAGTCCCCCAGACGCAGTGACGACTGCCACGAAGACGCTGTATGGACGGGAGGGACGATGGACGACTGCCACCATACCGACAGAAGCCCATAAAGGCAAGTATATATATCTATTAACATCAACTCTTTCAAACACTAAACTCTTTATTATCTTTACTCTCAGGACCCTGGACATTATCATCCTGGGGGCAGAAATGGACCGTGAAGTCCCCCAGAGGCAGTGACGACTGCCACGAAGACGCTGCATGGACGGGAGGGACGATGGACGACTGCCACCATACCGACAGAAGCCCATAAAGGCAAGTATATATCTATTAACATCAACTCTTTCAAACACTAAACTCTTTATTATCTTTACACTCAGGACCCTGGACATCATCATCCTGGGGGCAGAAATGGACCGTGAAGTCCCCCAGAGGCAGTGACGAGTGCCACGAAGACGCTGCATGGACGGGAGGGACGATGGACGACTGCCACCATACCGACAGAAGCCCATAAAGGCAAGTATATATCTATTAACATCAACTCTTTCAAACACTAAACCCTTTATTATCTTTACTCTCAGGACCCTGGACATCATCATCCTGGGGGCAGAAATGGAGCGTGAAGTCCCCCAGACGCAGTGACGACTGCCACGAAGACGCTGCATGGACGGGAGGGACGATGGGCGGCTGCCACCATACCGACAGAAGCCCATAAAGGCAAGTATATATCTATTAACATCAACTCTTTCAAACACTAAACTCTTTATTATCTTTACTCTCAGGACCCTGGACATCATCATCCTGGGAGGAGAAATGGACCGTGAAGTCCCCCAGAGGCAGTGACGACTGCCACGAAGACGCTGCATGGACGGGAGGGACGATGGACGACTGCCACCATACCGACAGAAGCCCATAAAGGCAAGTATACATCTATTAACATCAACTCTTTCAAACACTAAATTCTTTATTATCTTTACTCTCAGGACCCTGGACATCATCATCCTGGGGGCAGAAATGGAGGGTGAAGTCCCCCAGAGGCAGTGACGACTGCCACGAAGACGCTGCATGGACGGGAGGGACGATGGGCAACTGCCACCATACCGACAGAACCCATAAAGGCAAGTATATATCTATTAACATCAACTCTTTCAAACACTAAACTCTTTATTATCTTTACTCTCAGGACCCTTGACATCATCATCCTGGGGGCAGAAATGGAGCCTGAAGTCCCCCAGAGGCAGTGACGACTGCCACGAAGACGCTGCATGGACGGGAGGGACGACGGACGACTGCCACCATACCGACAGAAGCCCATGAAGGCAAGTATATATATGTATTAACATCAACTCTTTCAAACACTAAACTCTTTATTATCTTTACACTTAGGACCCTGGACATCATCATCCTGGGGGCAGAAATGGACCGTGAAGTCCCCCAGAGGCAGTGACGACTGCCACGAAGACGCTGCATGGACGGGAGGGACGATGGGCAACTGCCACCATACCGACAGAAGCCCATAAAGGCAAGTATATATCTATTAACATCAACTCTTTCAAACACTAAACTCTTTATTATCTTTTCTTTCAGGGCCCTGGACATCATCATCCTGGGGGCAGAAATGGACCGTGAAGTCCCCCAGAGGCAGTGACGACTGCCACGAAGACGCTGTATGGACGGGAGGGACGATGGACGACTGCCACCATACCGACAGAAGCCCATAAAGGCAAGTATATATATCTATTAACATCAACTCTTTCAAACACTAAACTCTTTATTATCTTTACTCTCAGGACCCTGGACATTATCATCCTGGGGGCAGAAATGGACCGTGAAGTCCCCCAGAGGCAGTGACGACTGCCACGAAGACGCTGCATGGACGGGAGGGACGATGGACGACTGCCACCATACCGACAGAAGCCCATAAAGGCAAGTATATATCTATTAACATCAACTCTTTCAAACACTAAACTCTTTATTATCTTTACACTCAGGACCCTGGACATCATCATCCTGGGGGCAGAAATGGAGCGTGAAGTCCCCCAGAGGCAGTGACGAGTGCCACGAAGACGCTGCATGGACGGGAGGGACGATGGACGACTGCCACCATACCGACAGAAGCCCATAAAGGCAAGTATATATCTATTAACATCAACTCTTTCAAACACTAAACCCTTTATTATCTTTACTCTCAGGACCCTGGACATCATCATCCTGGGGGCAGAAATGGAGCGTGAAGTCCCCCAGACGCAGTGACGACTGCCACGAAGACGCTGCATGGACGGGAGGGACGATGGGCGGCTGCCACCATACCGACAGAAGCCCATAAAGGCAAGTATATATCTATTAATATATCTATTAACATCAACTCTTTCAAACACTAAACTCTTTATTATCTTTACTCTCAGGACCCTGGACATCATCATCCTGGGGGCAGAAATGGAGGGTGAAGTCCCCCAGAGGCAGTGACGACTGCCACGAAGACGCTGCATGGACGGGAGGGACGATGGACGACTGCCACCATACCGACAGAAGCCCATAAAGGCAAGTATACATCTATTAACATCAACTCTTTCAAACACTAAATTCTTTATTATCTTTACTCTCAGGACCCTGGACATCATCATCCTGGGGGCAGAAATGGAGGGTGAAGTCCCCCAGAGGCAGTGACGACTGCCACGAAGACGCTGCATGGACGGGAGGGACGATGGGCAACTGCCACCATACCGACAGAACCCATAAAGGCAAGTATATATCTATTAACATCAACTCTTTCAAACACTAAACTCTTTATTATCTTTACTCTCAGGACCCTTGACATCATCATCCTGGGGGCAGAAATGGAGCCTGAAGTCCCCCAGAGGCAGTGACGACTGCCACGAAGACGCTGCATGGACGGGAGGGACGACGGACGACTGCCACCATACCGACAGAAGCCCATGAAGGCAAGTATATATATGTATTAACATCAACTCTTTCAAACACTAAACTCTTTATTATCTTTACACTTAGGACCCTGGACATCATCATCCTGGGGGCAGAAATGGACCGTGAAGTCCCCCAGAGGCAGTGACGACTGCCACGAAGACGCTGCATGGACGGGAGGGACGATGGGCAACTGCCACCATACCGACAGAAGCCCATAAAGGCAAGTATATATCTATTAACATCAACTCTTTCAAACACTAAACTCTTTATTATCTTTTCTTTCAGGGCCCTGGACATCATCATCCTGGGGGCAGAAATGGACCGTGAAGTCCCCCAGAGGCAGTGACGACTGCCACGAAGACGCTGTATGGACGGGAGGGACGATGGACGACTGCCACCATACCGACAGAAGCCCATAAAGGCAAGTATATATATCTATTAACATCAACTCTTTCAAACACTAAACTCTTTATTATCTTTACTCTCAGGACCCTGGACATTATCATCCTGGGGGCAGAAATGGACCGTGAAGTCCCCCAGAGGCAGTGACGACTGCCACGAAGACGCTGCATGGACGGGAGGGACGATGGACGACTGCCACCATACCGACAGAAGCCCATAAAGGCAAGTATATATCTATTAACATCAACTCTTTCAAACACTAAACTCTTTATTATCTTTACACTCAGGACCCTGGACATCATCATCCTGGGGGCAGAAATGGACCGTGAAGTCCCCCAGAGGCAGTGACGAGTGCCACGAAGACGCTGCATGGACGGGAGGGACGATGGACGACTGCCACCATACCGACAGAAGCCCATAAAGGCAAGTATATATCTATTAACATCAACTCTTTCAAACACTAAACCCTTTATTATCTTTACTCTCAGGACCCTGGACATCATCATCCTGGGGGCAGAAATGGAGCGTGAAGTCCCCCAGACGCAGTGACGACTGCCACGAAGACGCTGCATGGACGGGAGGGACGATGGGCGGCTGCCACCATACCGACAGAAGCCCATAAAGGCAAGTATATATCTATTAACATCAACTCTTTCAAACACTAAACTCTTTATTATCTTTACTCTCAGGACCCTGGACATCATCATCCTGGGAGGAGAAATGGACCGTGAAGTCCCCCAGAGGCAGTGACGACTGCCACGAAGACGCTGCATGGACGGGAGGGACGATGGACGACTGCCACCATACCGACAGAAGCCCATAAAGTCAAGTATGTATATCTATTAACATCAACTCTTTCAAACACTAAACTCTTTATTATCTTTACTCTCAGGACCCTGGACATCATCATCCTGGGGGCAGAAATGGAGGGTGAAGTCCCCCAGAGGCAGTGACGACTGCCACGAAGACGCTGCATGGACGGGAGGGACGATGGACGACTGCCACCATACCGACAGAAGCCCATAAAGGCAAGTATACATCTATTAACATCAACTCTTTCAAACACTAAATTCTTTATTATCTTTACTCTCAGGACCCTGGACGTCATCATCCTGGGGGCAGAAATGGACCGTGAAGTCCCCCAGAGGCAGTGACGACTGCCACGAAGACGCTGCATGGACGGGAGGGACGATGGACGACTGCCACCATACCGACAGAAGCCCATAAAGGCAAGTATATATATCTATTAACATCAACTCTTTCAAACACTAAACTCTTTATTATCTTTACACTTAGGACCCTGGACATCATCATCCTGGGGGCAGAAATGGACCGTGAAGTCCCCCAGAGGCAGTGACGACTGCCACGAAGACGCTGCATGGACGGGAGGGACGATGGGCAACTGCCACCATACCGACAGAAGCCCATAAAGGCAAGTATATATCTATTAACATCAACTCTTTCAAACACTAAACTCTTTATTATCTTTTCTCTCAGGGCCCTGGACATCATCATCCTGGGGGCAGAAATGGACCGTGAAGTCCCCCAGAGGCAGTGACGACTGCCACGAAGACGCTGTATGGACGGGAGGGACGATGGACGACTGCCACCATACCGACAGAAGCCCATAAAGGCAAGTATATATATCTATTAATATCAACTCTTTCAAACACTAAACTCTTTATTATCTTTACTCTCAGGACCCTGGACATTATCATCCTGGGAGCAGAAATGGACCGTGAAGTCCCCCAGAGGCAGTGACGACTGCCACGAAGACGCTGCATGGACGGGAGGGACGATGGACGACTGCCACCATACCGACAGAAGCCCATAAAGGCAAGTATATATCTATTAACATCAACTCTTTCAAACACTAAACTCTTTATTATCTTTACACTCAGGACCCTGGACATCATCATCCTGGGGGCAGAAATGGAGCGTGAAGTCCCCCAGAGGCAGTGACGAGTGCCACGAAGACGCTGCATGGACGGGAGGGACGATGGACGACTGCCACCATACCGACAGAAGCCCATAAAGGCAAGTATATATCTATTAACATCAACTCTTTCAAACACTAAACCCTTTATTATCTTTACTCTCAGGACCCTGGACATCATCATCCTGGGGGCAGAAATGGACCGTGAAGTCCCCCAGACGCAGTGACGACTGCCACGAAGACGCTGCATGGACGGGAGGGACGATGGGCGGCTGCCACCATACCGACAGAAGCCCATAAAGGCAAGTATATATCTATTAACATCAACTCTTTCAAACACTAAACTCTTTATTATCTTTACTCTCAGGACCCTGGACATCATCATCCTGGGAGGAGAAATGGACCGTGAAGTCCCCCAGAGGCAGTGACGACTGCCACGAAGACGCTGCATGGACGGGAGGGACGATGGACGACTGCCACCATACCGACAGAAGCCCATAAAGGCAAGTATGTATATCTATTAACATCAACTCTTTCAAACACTAAACTCTTTATTATCTTTACTCTCAGGACCCTGGACATCATCATCCTGGGGACAGAAATGGAGGGTGAAGTCCCCCAGAGGCAGTGACGACTGCCACGAAGACGCTGCATGGACGGGAGGGACGATGGACGACTGCCACCATACCGACAGAAGCCCATAAAGGCAAGTATACATCTATTAACATCAACTCTTTCAAACACTAAATTCTTTATTATCTTTACTCTCAGGACCCTGGACGTCATCATCCTGGGGGCAGAAATGGACCGTGAAGTCCCTTAGAGGCAGTGACGACTGCCACGAAGACGCTGCATGGACGGGAGGGACGATGGACGACTGCCACCATACCGACAGAAGCCCATAAAGGCAAGTATATATATCTATTAACATCAACTCTTTCAAACACTAAACTCTTTATTATCTTTACACTTAGGACCCTGGACATCATCATCCTGGGGGCAGAAATGGACCGTGAAGTCCCCCAGAGGCAGTGACGACTGCCACGAAGACGCTGCATGGACGGGAGGGACGATGGGCAACTGCCACCATACCGACAGAAGCCCATAAAGGCAAGTATATATCTATTAACATCAACTCTTTCAAACACTAAACTCTTTATTATCTTTTCTCTCAGGGCCCTGGACATCATCATCCTGGGGGCAGAAATGGACCGTGAAGTCCCCCAGAGGCAGTGACGACTGCCACGAAGACGCTGTATCGACGGGAGGGACGATGGACGACTGCCACCATACCGACAGAAGCCCATAAAGGCAAGTATATATATCTATTAATATCAACTCTTTCAAACACTAAACTCTTTATTATCTTTACTCTCAGGACCCTGGACATTATCATCCTGGGAGCAGAAATGGACCGTGAAGTCCCCCAGAGGCAGTGACGACTGCCACGAAGACGCTGCATGGACGGGAGGGACGATGGACGACTGCCACCATACCGACAGAAGCCCATAAAGGCAAGTATATATCTATTAACATCAACTCTTTCAAACACTAAACTCTTTATTATCTTTACACTCAGGACCCTGGACATCATCATCCTGGGGGCAGAAATGGAGCGTGAAGTCCCCCAGAGGCAGTGACGAGTGCCACGAAGACGCTGCATGGACGGGAGGGACGATGGACGACTGCCACCATACCGACAGAAGCCCATAAAGTCAAGTATATATATCTATTAACATCAACTCTTTCAAACACTAAACTCTCTATTATCTTTACTCTCAGGAACCTGGACATCATCATCCTGGGGGCAGAAATGGACCGTGACGTCCCCCAGAGGCAGTGACGACTGCCACGAAGACGCTGCATGGACGGGAGGGAAGATGGACGACTGCCACCATACCGACAGAAGCCCATAAAGGCAAGTATATATATCTATTAACATCAACTCTTTCAAACACTAAACTCTTTATTATCTTTACTCTCAGGACCCTGGATATCATCATCCTGGGGGCAGAAATGGAGCGTGAAGTCCCCCAGAGGCAGTGACGACTGCCACGAAGACGCTGCATGGACGGGAGGGACGATGGACGACTGCCACCATACCGACAGAAGCCCATAAAGGCAAGTATGTATATCTATTAACATCAACTCTTTCAAACACTAAACTCTTTATTATCTTTACTCTCAGGACCCTGGACATCATCATCCTGGGATCAGAAATGGACCGTGAAGTCCCCCAGAGGCAGTGACGACTGCCACGAAGACGCTGCATGGACGGGAGGGACGATGGACGACTGCCACCATACCGACAGAAGCCCATAAAGGCAAGTATATATCTATTAACATCAACTCTTTCAAACACTAAACTCTTTATTATCTTTACACTTAGGACCCTGGACATCATCATCCTGGGGGCAGAAATGGAGCGTGAAGTCCCCCAGAGGCAGTGACGAGTGCCACGAAGACGCTGCATGGACGGGAGGGACGATGGACGACTGCCACCATACCGACAGAAGCCCATAAAGGCAAGTATATATATCTATTAACATCAACTCTTTCAAACACTAAACTCTCTATTATCTTTACTCTCAGGAACCTGGACATCATCATCCTGGGGGCAGAAATGGACCGTGACGTGCCCCAGAGGCAGTGACGACTGCCACGAAGACGCTGCATGGACGGGAGGGACGATGGACGACTGCCACCATACCGACAGAAGCCCATAAAGGCAAGTATATATATCTATTAACATCAACTCTTTCAAACACTAAACTCTTTATTATCTTTATTCTCAGGACCCTGGATATCATCATCCTGGGGGCAGAAATGGAGCGTGAAGTCCCCCAGAGGCAGTGACGACTGCCACGAAGACGCTGCATGGACGGGAGGGACGATGGACGACTGCCACCATACCGACAGAAGCCCATAAAGGCAAGTATGTATGTCTATTAACATCAACTCTTTCAAACACTAAACTCTTTATTATCTTTACTCTCAGGACCCTGGACATCATCATCCTGGGAGCAGAAATGGACCGTGAAGTCCCCCAGAGGCAGTGACGACTGCCACGAAGACGCTGCATGGACGGGAGGGACGATGGACGACTGCCACCATACCGACAGAAGCCCATAAAGGCAAGTATGTATATCTATTAACATCAACTCATTCAAACACTAAACTCTTTATTATCTTTACTCTCAGGGCCCTGGACATCATCATCCTGGGGGCAGAAATGGAGGGTGAAGTCCCCCAGAGGCAGTGACGACTGCCACGAAGACGCTGCATGGACGGGAGGGACGATGGACGACTGCCACCATACCGACAGAAGCCCATAAAGGCAAGTATACATCTATTAACATCAACTCTTTCAAACACTAAATTCTTTATTATCTTTACTCTCAGGACCCTGGACATCATCATACTGGGGGCAGAAATGGACCGTGAAGTCCCCCATAGGCAGTGACGACTGCCACGAAGACGCTGCATGGACGGGAGGGACGATGGACGACTGCCACCATACCGACAGAAGCCCATAAAGGCAAGTATATATATCTATTAACATCAACTCTTTCAAACACTAAACTCTTTATTATCTTTACACTTAGGACCCTGGACATCATCATCCTGGGGGCAGAAATGGAGCGTGAAGTCCCCCAGAGGCAGTGACGACTGCCACGAAGACGCTGCATGGACGGGAGGGACGATGGGCAACTGCCACCATACCGACAGAAGCCCATAAAGGCAAGTATATATCTATTAACATCAACTCTTTCAAACACTAAACTCTTTATTATCTTTACACTTAGGACCCTGGACATCATCATCCTGGGGGCAGAAATGGAGGGTGAAGTCCCCCAGAGGCAGTGACGACTGCCACGAAGACGCTGCATGGACGGGAGGGACGATGGGCAACTGCCACCATACCGACAGAAGCCCATAAAGGCAAGTATATATCTATTAACATCAACTCTTTCAAACACTAAACTCTTTATTATCTTTACTCTCAGGACCCTTGACATCATCATCCTGGGGGCAGAAATGGAGCCTGAAGTCCCCCAGAGGCAGTGACGACTGCCACGAAGACGCTGCATGGACGGGAGGGACGACGGACGACTGCCACCATACCGACAGAAGCCCATGAAGGCAAGTATATATATCTATTAACATCAACTCTTTCAAACACTAAACTCTTTATTATCTTTACACTTAGGACCCTGGACATCATCATCCTGGGGGCAGAAATGGACCGTGAAGTCCCCCAGAGGCAGTGACGACTGCCACGAAGACGCTGCATGGACGGGAGGGACGATGGGCAACTGCCACCATACCGACAGAAGCCCATAAAGGCAAGTATATATCTATTAACATCAACTCTTTCAAACACTAAACTCTTTATTATCTTTTCTCTCAGGGCCCTGGACATCATCATGCTGGGGGCAGAAATGGAGCGTGAAGTCCCCCAGAGGCAGTGACGACTGCCACGAAGACGCTGTATGGACGGGAGGGACGATGGACGACTGCCACCATACCGACAGAAGCCCATAAAGGCAAGTATATATCTATTAACATCAACTCTTTCAAACACTAAACTCTTTATTATCTTTACACTCAGGACCCTGGACATCATCATCCTGGGGGCAGAAATGGAGCGTGAAGTCCCCCAGAGGCAGTGACGAGTGCCACGAAGACGCTGCATGGACGGGAGGGACGATGGACGACTGCCACCATACCGACAGAAGCCCATAAAGGCAAGTATATATATCTATTAACATCAACTCTTTCAAACACTAAACTCTCTATTATCTTTACTCTCAGGAACCTGGACATCATCATCCTGGGGGCAGAAATGGACCGTCACGTCCCCCAGAGGCAGTGACGACTGCCACGAAGACGCTGCATGGACGGGAGGGAAGATGGACGACTGCCACCATACCGACAGAAGCCCATAAAGGCAAGTATATATATCTATTAACATCAACTCTTTCAAACACTAAACTCTTTATTATCTTTACTCTCAGGACCCTGGACATCATCATCCTGGGGGCAGAAATGGAGCGTGAAGTCCCCCAGAGGCAGTGACGACTGCCACGAAGACGCTGCATGGACGGGAGGGACGATGGACGACTGCCACCATACCGACAGAAGCCCATAAAGGCAAGTATATATCTATTAACATCAACTCTTTCAAACACTAAACTCTTTATTATCTTTACACTTAGGACCCTGGACATCATCATCCTGGGGGCAGAAATGGAGCGTGAAGTCCGCCAGAGGCAGTGACGACTGCCACGAAGACGCTGCATGGACGGGAGGGACGATGGGCAACTGCCACCATACCGACAGAAGCCCATAAAGGCAAGTATATATCTATTAACATCAACTCTTTCAAACACTAAACTCTTTATTATCTTTACACTTAGGACCCTGGACATCATCATCCTGGGGGCAGAAATGGAGCGTGAAGTCCCCCAGAGGCAGTGACGACTGCCACGAAGACGCTGCATGGACGGGAGGGACGACGGACGACTGCCACCATACCGACAGAAGCCCATGAAGGCAAGTATATATATCTATTAACATCAACTCTTTCAAACACTAAACTCTTTATTATCTTTACTCTTAGGACCCTCGACATTATCATCCTGGGGGCAGAAATGGAGCGTGAAGTCCCCCAGAGGCAGTGACGACTGCCACGAAGACGCTGCATGGACGGGAGGGACGATGGACGACTGCCACCATACCGACAGAAGCCCATAAAGGCAAGTATATATCTATTAACATCAACTCTTTCAAACACTAAACTCTTTATTATCTTTACACTTAGGACCCTGGACATCATCATCCTGGGGGCAGAAATGGAGCGTGAAGTCCGCCAGAGGCAGTGACGACTGCCACGAAGACGCTGCATGGACGGGAGGGACGATGGACGACTGCCACCATACCGACAGAAGCCCATGAAGGCAAGTATATATATCTATTAACATCAACTCTTTCAAACACTAAACTCTTTATTATCTTTACTCTCAGGACCCTGGACATTATCATCCTGGGGGCAGAAATGGAGCGTGAAGTCCCCCAGAGGCAGTGACGACTGCCACGAAGACGCTGCATGGACGGGAGTGACGATGGGCAACTGCCACCATACCGACAGAAGCCCATAAAGGCAAGTATATATCTATTAACATCAACTCTTTCAAACACTAAACTCTTTATTATCTTTACTCTCAGGACCCTTGACATCATCATCCTGGGGGCAGAAATGGAGCGTGAAGTCCCTCAGAGGCAGTGACGACTGCCACGAAGACGCTGCATGGACGGGAGGGACGACGGACGACTGCCACCATACCGACAGAAGCCCATGAAGGCAAGTATATATATCTATTAACATCAACTCTTGCAAACACTAAACTCTTTATTATCTTTACACTTAGGACCCTGGACATCATCATCCTGGGGGCAGAAATGGACCGTGAAGTCCCCCAGAGGCAGTGACGACTGCCACGAAGACGCTGCATGGACGGGAGGGACGATGGGCAACTGCCACCATACCGACAGAAGCCCATAAAGGCAAGTATATATCTATTAACATCAACTCTTTCAAACACTAAACTCTTTATTATCTTTTCTCTCAGGGCCCTGGACATCATCATCCTGGGGGCAGAAATGGACCGTGAAGTCCCCCAGAGGCAGTGACGACTGCCACGAAGACGCTGTATGGACGGGAGGGACGATGGACGACTGCCACCATACCGACAGAAGCCCATAAAGGCAAGTATATATATCTATTAACATCAACTCTTTCAAACACTAAACTCTTTGTTATCTTTACTCTCAGGACCCTGGACATTATCATCCTGGGGGCAGAAATGGACCGTGAAGTCCCCCAGAGGCAGTGACGACTGCCACGAAGACGCTGCATGGACGGGAGGGACGATGGACGACTGCCACCATACCGACAGAAGCCCATAAAGGCAAGTATATATCTATTAACATCAACTCTTTCAAACACTAAACTCTTTATTATCTTTACACTCAGGACCCTGGACATTATCATCCTGGGGGCAGAAATGGAGCGTGAAGTCCCCCAGAGGCAGTGACGAGTGCCACGAAGACGCTGCATGGACGGGAGGGACGATGGACGACTGCCACCATACCGACAGAAGCCCATAAAGGCAAGTATATATATCTATTAACATCAACTCTTTCAAACACTAAACTCTCTATTATCTTTAATCTCAGGAACCTGGACATCATCATCCTGGGGGCAGAAATGGACCGTGACGTCCCCCAGAGGCAGTGACGACTGCCACGAAGACCCTGCATGGACGGGAGGGAAGATGGACGACTGCCACCATACCGACAGAAGCCCATAAAGGCAAGTATATATATCTATTAACATCAACTCTTTCAAACACTAAACTCTTTATTATCTTTACTCTCAGGACCCTGGACATCATCATCCTGGGGGCAGAAATGGAGCGTGAAGTCCCCCAGAGGCAGTGACGACTGCCACGAAGACGCTGCATGGACGGGAGGGACGATGGACGACTGCCACCATACCGACAGAAGCCCATAAAGGCAAGTATATATCTATTAACATCAACTCTTTCAAACACTAAACTCTTTATTATCTTTACACTCAGGACCCTGGACATCATCATCCTGGGGGCAGAAATGGAGCGTGAAGTCCGCCAGAGGCAGTGACGACTGCCACGAAGACGCTGCATGGACGGGAGGGACGATGGACGACTGCCACCATACCGACAGAAGCCCATAAAGGCAATTATATATCTATTAACATCAACTCTTTCAAACACTAAACTCTTTATTATCTTTACACTTAGGACCCTGGACATCATCATCCTCGGGGCAGAAATGGAGCGTGAAGTCCGCCAGAGGCAGTGACGACTGCCACGAAGACGCTGCATGGACGGGAGGGACGACGGACGACTGCCACCATACCGACAGAAGCCCATGAAGGCAAGTATATATATCTATTAACATCAACTCTTTCAAACACTAAACTCTTTATTATCTTTACTCTTAGGACCCTCGACATTATCATCCTGGGGGCAGAAATGGAGCGTGAAGTCCCCCAGAGGCAGTGACGACTGCCACGAAGACGCTGCATGGACGGGAGGGACGATGGACGACTGCCACCATACCGACAGAAGCCCATAAAGGCAAGTATATATCTATTAACATCAACTCTTTCAAACACTAAACTCTTTATTATCTTTACACTTAGGACCCTGGACATCATCATCCTGGGGGCAGAAATGGAGCGTGAAGTCCCCCAGAGGCAGTGACGACTGCCACGAAGACGCTGCATGGACGGGAGGGACGATGGACGACTGCCACCATACCGACAGAAGCCCATGAAGGCAAGTATATATATCTATTAACATCAACTCTTTCAAACACTAAACTCTTTATTATCTTTACTCTCAGGACCCTGGACATTATCATCCTGGGGTCAGAAATGGAGGGTGAAGTCCCCCAGAGGCAGTGACGACTGCCACGAAGACGCTGCATGGACGGGAGGGACGATGGACGACTGCCACCATACCGACAGAAGCCCATAAAGGCAAGTATATATCTATTAACATCAACTCTTTCAAACACTAAACTCTTTATTATCTTTACACTTAGGACCCTGGACATCATCATCCTGGGGACAGAAATGGAGCGTGAAGTCCCCCAGAGGCAGTGACGACTGCCACGAAGACGCTGCATGGACGGGAGGGACGATGGGCAACTGCCACCATACCGACAGAAGCCCATAAAGGCAAGTATATATCTATTAACATCAACTCTTTCAAACACTAAACTCTTTATTATCTTTTCTCTCAGGGCCCTGGACATCATCATCCTGGGGGCAGAAATGGACCGTGAAGTCCCCCAGAGGCAGTGACGACTGCCACGAAGACGCTGTATGGACGGGAGGGACGATGGACGACTGCCACTATACCGACAGAAGCCCATAAAGGCAAGTATATATATCTATTAACATCAACTCTTTCAAACACTAAACTCTTTATTATCTTTACTCTCAGGACCCTGGACATTATCATCCTGGGGGCAGAAATGGACCGTGAAGTCCCCCAGAGGCAGTGACGACTGCCACGAAGACGCTGCATGGACGGGAGGGACGATGGACGACTGCCACCATACCGACAGAAGCCCATAAAGGCAAGTATATATCTATTAACATCAACTCTTTCAAACACTAAACTCTTTATGATCTTTACACTCAGGACCCTGGACATCATCATCCTGGGGGCAGAAATGGAGCGTGAAGTCCCCCAGAGGCAGTGACGAGTGCCACGAA
The DNA here is from genome assembly GCF_037392515.1 of Haliotis asinina. Taxonomy (NCBI): domain Eukaryota; kingdom Metazoa; phylum Mollusca; class Gastropoda; order Lepetellida; family Haliotidae; genus Haliotis; species Haliotis asinina. The sequence continues at coordinate 38,501,964 of NC_090283.1, read as the reverse complement.
GACGCTGCATGGACGGGAGGGACGATGGACGACTGCCACCATACCGACAGAAGCCCATAAAGGCAAGTATATATATCTATTAACATCAACTCTTTCAAACACTAAACTCTCTATTATCTTTACTCTCAGGAACCTGGACATCATCATCCTGGGGGCAGAAATGGACCGTGACGTCCCCCAGAGGCAGTGACGACTGCCACGAAGACGCTGCATGGACGGGAGGGAAGATGGACGACTGCCACCATACCGACAGAAGCCCATAAAGGCAAGTATATATATCTATTAACATCAACTCTTTCAAACACTAAACTCTTTATTATCTTTACTCTCAGGACCCTGGACATCATCAACCTGGGGGCAGAAATGGAGCGTGAAGTCCCCCAGAGGCAGTGACGACTGCCACGAAGACGCTGCATGGACGGGAGGGACGATGGACGACTGCCACCATACCGACAGAAGCCCATAAAGGCAAGTATATATCTATTAACATCAACTCTTTCAAACACTAAACTCTTTATTATCTTTACTCTCAGGACCCTGGACATTATCATCCTGGGGGCAGAAATGGACCGTAAAGTCCCCCAGAGGCAGTGACGACTGCCACGAAGACGCTGCATGGACGGGAGGGACGATGGACGACTGCCACCATACCGACAGAAGCCCATAAAGGCAAGTATATATCTATTAACATCAACTCTTTCAAACACTAAACTCTTTATTATCTTTACTATCAGGACCCTTCACATTATCATGGTGGGGGCACAAATGGACCGTGACGTCCCCCAGAGGCAGTGACGACTGCCACGAAGACGCTGCATGGACGGGAGGGACGATGGACGACTGCCACCATACCGACAGAAGCCCATAAAGGCAAGTATATATCTATTAACATCAACTCTTTCAAACACTAAACTCTTTATTATCTTTACACTTAGAACCCTGGACATCATCATCCTGGGGGCAGAAATGGAGCGTGAAGTCCCCCAGAGGCAGTGACGACTGCCACGAAGACGCTGCATGGACGGGAGGGACGATGGACGACTGCCACCATACCGACAGAAGCCCATAAAGGCAAGTATATATATCTATTAACATCAACTCTTTCAAACACTAAACTCTTTATTATCTTTACACATAGGACCCTGGACATCATCATCCTGGGGGCAGAAATGGAGCGTGAAGTCCGCCAGAGGCAGTGACGACTGCCACGAAGACGCTGCATAGACGGGAGGGACGACGGACGACTGCCACCATACCGACAGAAGCCCATGAAGGCAAGTATATATATCTATTAACATCAACTCTTTCAAACACTAAACTCTTTATTATCTTTACTCTCAGGACCCTGGACATTATCATCCTGGGGGCAGAAATGGAGCGTGAAGTCCCCCAGAGGCAGTGACGACTGCCACGAAGACGCTGCATGGACGGGAGGGACGATGGACGACTGCCACCATACCGACAGAAGCCCATAAAGGCAAGTATATATCTATTAACATCAACTCTTTCAAACACTAAACTCTTTATTATCTTTACACTTAGGACCCTGGACATCATCATCCTGGGGACAGAAATGGAGCGTGAAGTCCCCCAGAGGCAGTGACGACTGCCACGAAGACGCTGCATGGACGGGAGGGACGATGGGCAACTGCCACCATACCGACAGAAGCCCATAAAGGCAAGTATATATCTATTAACATCAACTCTTTCAAACACTAAACTCTTTATTATCTTTTCTCTCAGGGCCCTGGACATCATCATCCTGGGGGCAGAAATGGACCGTGAAGTCCCCCAGAGGCAGTGACGACTGCCACGAAGACGCTGTATGGACGGGAGGGACGATGGACGACTGCCACTATACCGACAGAAGCCCATAAAGGCAAGTATATATATCTATTAACATCAACTCTTTCAAACACTAAACTCTTTATTATCTTTACTCTCAGGACCCTGGACATTATCATCCTGGGGGCAGAAATGGACCGTGAAGTCCCCCAGAGGCAGTGACGACTGCCACGAAGACGCTGCATGGACGGGAGGGACGATGGACGACTGCCACCATACCGACAGAAGCCCATAAAGGCAAGTATATATCTATTAACATCAACTCTTTCAAACACTAAACTCTTTATGATCTTTACACTCAGGACCCTGGACATCATCATCCTGGGGGCAGAAATGGAGCGTGAAGTCCCCCAGAGGCAGTGACGAGTGCCACGAAGACGCTGCATGGACGGGAGGGACGATGGACGACTGCCACCATACCGACAGAAGCCCATAAAGGCAAGTATATATATCTATTAACATCAACTCTTTCAAACACTAAACTCTCTATTATCTTTACTCTCAGGAACCTGGACATCATCATCCTGGGGGCAGAAATGGACCGTGACGTCCCCCAGAGGCAGTGACGACTGCCACGAAGACGCTGCATGGACGGGAGGGAAGATGGACGACTGCCACCATACCGACAGAAGCCCATAAAGGCAAGTATATATATCTATTAACATCAACTCTTTCAAACACTAAACTCTTTATTATCTTTACTCTCAGGACCCTGGACATCATCAACCTGGGGGCAGAAATGGAGCGTGAAGTCCCCCAGAGGCAGTGACGACTGCCACGAAGACGCTGCATGGACGGGAGGGACGATGGACGACTGCCACCATACCGACAGAAGCCCATAAAGGCAAGTATATATCTATTAACATCAACTCTTTCAAACACTAAACTCTTTATTATCTTTACTCTCAGGACCCTGGACATTATCATCCTGGGGGCAGAAATGGACCGTAAAGTCCCCCAGAGGCAGTGACGACTGCCACGAAGACGCTGCATGGACGGGAGGGACGATGGACGACTGCCACCATACCGACAGAAGCCCATAAAGGCAAGTATATATCTATTAACATCAACTCTTTCAAACACTAAACTCTTTATTATCTTTACTCTCAGGACCCTTCACATTATCATGGTGGGGGCACAAATGGACCGTGACGTCCCCCAGAGGCAGTGACGACTGCCACGAAGACGCTGCATGGACGGGAGGGACGATGGACGACTGCCACCATACCGACAGAAGCCCATAAAGGCAAGTATATATCTATTAACATCAACTCTTTCAAACACTAAACTCTTTATTATCTTTACACTTAGAACCCTGGACATCATCATCCTGGGGGCAGAAATGGAGCGTGAAGTCCCCCAGAGGCAGTGACGACTGCCACGAAGACGCTGCATGGACGGGAGGGACGATGGACGACTGCCACCATACCGACAGAAGCCCATAAAGGCAAGTATATATATCTATTAACATCAACTCTTTCAAACACTAAACTCTTTATTATCTTTACACATAGGACCCTGGACATCATCATCCTGGGGGCAGAAATGGAGCGTGAAGTCCGCCAGAGGCAGTGACGACTGCCACGAAGACGCTGCATGGACGGGAGGGACGACGGACGACTGCCACCATACCGACAGAAGCCCATGAAGGCAAGTATATATATCTATTAACATCAACTCTTTCAAACACTAAACTCTTTATTATCTTTACTCTCAGGACCCTGGACATTATCATCCTGGGGGCAGAAATGGAGCGTGAAGTCCCCCAGAGGCAGTGACGACTGCCACGAAGACGCTGCATGGACGGGAGGGACGATGGACGACTGCCACCATACCGACAGAAGCCCATAAAGGCAAGTATATATCTATTAACATCAACTCTTTCAAACACTAAACTCTTTATTATCTTTACACTTAGGACCCTGGACATCATCATCCTGGGGACAGAAATGGAGCGTGAAGTCCCCCAGAGGCAGTGACGACTGCCACGAAGACGCTGCATGGACGGGAGGGACGATGGGCAACTGCCACCATACCGACAGAAGCCCATAAAGGCAAGTATATATCTATTAACATCAACTCTTTCAAACACTAAACTCTTTATTATCTTTTCTCTCAGGGCCCTGGACATCATCATCCTGGGGGCAGAAATGGACCGTGAAGTCCCCCAGAGGCAGTGACGACTGCCACGAAGACGCTGTATGGACGGGAGGGACGATGGACGACTGCCACTATACCGACAGAAGCCCATAAAGGCAAGTATATATATCTATTAACATCAACTCTTTCAAACACTAAACTCTTTATTATCTTTACTCTCAGGACCCTGGACATTATCATCCTGGGGGCAGAAATGGACCGTGAAGTCCCCCAGAGGCAGTGACGACTGCCACGAAGACGCTGCATGGACGGGAGGGACGATGGACGACTGCCACCATACCGACAGAAGCCCATAAAGGCAAGTATATATCTATTAACATCAACTCTTTCAAACACTAAACTCTTTATGATCTTTACACTCAGGACCCTGGACATCATCATCCTGGGGGCAGAAATGGAGCGTGAAGTCCCCCAGAGGCAGTGACGAGTGCCACGAAGACGCTGCATGGACGGGAGGGACGATGGACGACTGCCACCATACCGACAGAAGCCCATAAAGGCAAGTATATATATCTATTAACATCAACTCTTTCAAACACTAAACTCTCTATTATCTTTACTCTCAGGAACCTGGACATCATCATCCTGGGGGCAGAAATGGACCGTGACGTCCCCCAGAGGCAGTGACGACTGCCACGAAGACGCTGCATGGACGGGAGGGAAGATGGACGACTGCCACCATACCGACAGAAGCCCATAAAGGCAAGTATATATATCTATTAACATCAACTCTTTCAAACACTAAACTCTTTATTATCTTTACTCTCAGGACCCTGGACATCATCAACCTGGGGGCAGAAATGGAGCGTGAAGTCCCCCAGAGGCAGTGACGACTGCCACGAAGACGCTGCATGGACGGGAGGGACGATGGACGACTGCCACCATACCGACAGAAGCCCATAAAGGCAAGTATATATCTATTAACATCAACTCTTTCAAACACTAAACTCTTTATTATCTTTACTCTCAGGACCCTGGACATTATCATCCTGGGGGCAGAAATGGACCGTAAAGTCCCCCAGAGGCAGTGACGACTGCCACGAAGACGCTGCATGGACGGGAGGGACGATGGACGACTGCCACCATACCGACAGAAGCCCATAAAGGCAAGTATATATCTATTAACATCAACTCTTTCAAACACTAAACTCTTTATTATCTTTACTCTCAGGACCCTTCACATTATCATGGTGGGGGCACAAATGGACCGTGACGTCCCCCAGAGGCAGTGACGACTGCCACGAAGACGCTGCATGGACGGGAGGGACGATGGACGACTGCCACCATACCGACAGAAGCCCATAAAGGCAAGTATATATCTATTAACATCAACTCTTTCAAACACTAAACTCTTTATTATCTTTACACTTAGAACCCTGGACATCATCATCCTGGGGGCAGAAATGGAGCGTGAAGTCCCCCAGAGGCAGTGACGACTGCCACGAAGACGCTGCATGGACGGGAGGGACGATGGACGACTGCCACCATACCGACAGAAGCCCATAAAGGCAAGTATATATATCTATTAACATCAACTCTTTCAAACACTAAACTCTTTATTATCTTTACACATAGGACCCTGGACATCATCATCCTGGGGGCAGAAATGGAGCGTGAAGTCCGCCAGAGGCAGTGACGACTGCCACGAAGACGCTGCATGGACGGGAGGGACGACGGACGACTGCCACCATACCGACAGAAGCCCATGAAGGCAAGTATATATATCTATTAACATCAACTCTTTCAAACACTAAACTCTTTATTATCTTTACTCTCAGGACCCTGGACATTATCATCCTGGGGGCAGAAATGGAGCGTGAAGTCCCCCAGAGGCAGTGACGACTGCCACGAAGACGCTGCATGGACGGGAGGGACGATGGACGACTGCCACCATACCGACAGAAGCCCATAAAGGCAAGTATATATCTATTAACATCAACTCTTTCAAACACTAAACTCTTTATTATCTTTACACTTAGGACCCTGGACATCATCATCCTGGGGGCAGAAATGGAGCGTGAAGTCCCCCAGAGGCAGTGACGAGTGCCACGAAGACGCTGCATGGACGGGAGGGAAGATGGACGACTGCCACCATACCGACAGAAGCCCATAAAGGCAAGTATATATCTATTAACATCAACTCTTTCAAACACTAAACTCTTTATTATCTTTTCTCTCAGGACCCTGGACATTATCATCCTGGGGGCAGAAATGGAGCGTGAAGTCCCCCAGAGGCAGTGACGACTGCCACGAAGACGCTGCATGGACGGGAGGGACGATGGACGACTGCCACCATACCGACAGAAGCCCATGAAGGCAAGTATATATATCTATTAACATCAACTCTTTCAAACACTAAACTCTTTATTATCTTTACTCTCAGGACCCTGGACATTATCATCCTGGTGGCAGAAATGGACCGTGAAGTCCCCCAGAGGCAGTGACGACTGCCACGAAGACGCTGCATGGACGGGAGGGACGATGGACGACTGCCACCATACCGACAGAAGCCCATAAAGGCAAGTATATATCTATTAACATCAACTCTTTCAAACACTAAACTCTTTATTATCTTTACACTTAGGACCCTGGACATCATCATTCTGGGGGCAGAAATGGACCGTGAAGTCCCCCAGAGGCAGTGACGACTGCCACGAAGACGCTGCATGCACGGGAGGGACGATGGGCAACTGCCACCATACCGACAGAAGCCCATAAAGGCAAGTATATATCTATTAACATCAACTCTTTCAAACACTAAACTCTTTATTATCTTTACTCTCAGGACCCTGGACATTATCATCCTGGGGGCAGAAATGGAGCGTGAAGTCCCCCAGAGGCAGTGACGACTGCCACGAAGACGCTGCATGGACGGGAGGGACGATGGACGACTGCCACCATACCGACAGAAGCCCATGAAGGCAAGTATATATATCTATTAACATCAACTCTTTCAAACACTAAACTCTTTATTATCTTTACTCTCAGGACCCTGGACATTATCATCCTGGTGACAGAAATGGAGCGTGAAGTCCCCCAGAGGCAGTGACGACTGCCACGAAGACGCTGCATGGACGGGAGGGACGATGGACGACTGCCACCATACCGACAGAAGCCCATAAAGGCAAGTATATATCTATTAACATCAACTCTTTCAAACACTAAACTCTTTATTATCTTTACACTTAGGACCCTGGACATCATCATCCTGGGGGCAGAAATGGAGCGTGAAGTCCCCCAGAGGCAGTGACGACTGCCACGAAGACGCTGCATGGACGGAAGGGACGATGGCAACTGCCACCATACCGACAGAAGCCCATAAAGGCAAGTATATATCTATTAACATCAACTCTTTCAAACACTAAACTCCTTATTATCTTTTCTCTCAGGACCCTGGACATCATCATCCTGGGGGCAGAAATGGACCGTGAAGTCCCCCAGAGGCAGTGACGACTGCCACGAAGACGCTGTATGGACGGGAGGGACGATGGACGACTGCCACCATACCGACAGAAGCCCATAAAGGCAAGTATATATATCTATTAACATCAACTCTTTCAAACACTAAACTCTTTATTATCTTTACTCTCAGGACCCTGGACATTATCATCCTGGGGGCAGAAATGGACCGTGAAGTCCCCCACAGGCAGTGACGACTGCCACGAAGACGCTGCATGCACGGGAGGGACGATGGACGACTGCCACCATACCGACAGAAGCCCATAAAGGCAAGTATATATCTATTAACATCAACTCTTTCAAACACTAAACTCTTTATTATCTTTACACTCAGGACCCTGGACATCATCATCCTGGGGGCAGAAATGGAGCGTGAAGTCCCCCAGAGGCAGTGACGAGTGCCACGAAGACGCTGCATGGACGGGAGGGACGATGGACGACTGCCACCATACCGACAGAAGCCCATAAAGGCAAGTATATATATCTATTAACATCAACTCTTTCAAACACTAAACTCTTTATTATCTTTACTCTCAGGAACCTGGACATCATCATCTTGGGGGCAGAAATGGACCGTGAAGTCCCCCAGAGGCAGTGACGACTGCCACGAAGACGCTGCATGGACGGGAGGGAAGATGGACGACTGCCACCATACCGACAGAAGCCCATAAAGGCAAGTATATATATCTCTTAACATCAACTCTTTCAAACACTAAACTCTTTATTATCTTTACTCTTAGGACCCTGGACATCATCATCCTGGGGGCAGAAATGGAGCGTAAAGTCCCCCAGAGGCAGTGACGACTGCCACGAAGACGCTGCATGGACGGAAGGGACGATGGACGACTGCCACCATACCGACAGAAGCCCATAAAGGCAAGTATATATCTATTAACATCAACTCTTTCAAACACTAAACTCTTTATTATCTTTACTCTCAGGACCCTGGACATTATCATCCTGGGGGCAGAAATGGAGCGTGAAGTCCCCCAGAGGCAGTGACGACTGCCATGAAGACGCTGCATGGACGGGAGGGACGATGGACGACTGCCACCATACCGACAGAAGCCCATAAAGGCAAGTATATATATCTATTAACATCAACTCTTTCAAACACTAAACTCTTTATTATCTTTACTCTCAGGACCCTGGACATCATCATCCTGGGGGCAGAAATGGAGCGTGAAGTCCCCCAGAGGCAGTGACGACTGCCACGAAGACGCTGCATGGACGGGAGGGACGATGGACGACTGCCACCATACCGACAGAAGCCCATAAAGGCAAGTATATATATCTATTAACATCAACTCTTTCAAACACTAAACTCTTTATTATCTTAACTCTCAGGACCCTGGACATTATCATCCTGGGGGCAGAAATGGAGCGTGAAGTCCCCCAGAGGCAGTGACGACTGCCACGAAGACGCTGCATGGACGGGAGGGACGATGGACGACTGCCACCATACCGACAGAAGCCCATAAAGGCAAGTATATATCTATTAACATCAACTCTTTCAAACACTAAACTCTTTATTATCTTTTCTCTCAGGGCCCTGGACATCATCATCCTGGGGGCAGAAATGGACCGTGAAGTCCCCCAGAGGCAGTGACGACTGCCACGAAGACGCTGCATGGACGGGAGGGACGATGGACGACTGCCACCATACCGACAGAAGCCCATAAAGGCAAGTATATATATATCTATTAACATCAACTCTTTCAAACACTAAACTCTTTATTATCTTTACTCTCAGGACCCTGGACATTATCATCCTGGGGGCAGAAATGGAGCGTGAAGTCCCCCAGAGGCAGTGACGACTGCCATGAAGACGCTGCATGGACGGGAGGGACGATGGACGACTGCCACCATACCGACAGAAGCCCATAAAGGCAAGTATATATATCTATTAACATCAACTCTTTCAAACACTAAACTCTTTATTATCTTTACTCTCAGGACCCTGGACATCATCATCCTGGGGGCAGAAATGGAGCGTGAAGTCCCCCAGAGGCAGTGACGACTGCCACGAAGACGCTGCATGGACGGGAGGGACGATGGGCAACTGCCACCATACCGACAGAAGCCTATAAAGGCAAGTATATATCTATTAACATCAACTCTTTCAAACACTAAACTCCTTATTATCTTTTCTCTCAGGACCCTGGACATCATCATCCTGGGGGCAGAAATGGAGCGTGAAGTCCCCCAGAGGCAGTGACGACTGCCACGAAGACGCTGTATGGACGGGAGGGACGATGGACGACTGCCACCATACCGACAGAAGCCCATAAAGGCAAGTATATATATCTATTAACATCAACTCTTTCAAACACTAAACTCTTTATTATCTTTACTCTCAGGACCCTGGACATTATCATCCTGGGGGCAGAAATGGACAGTGAAGTCCCCCAGAGGCAGTGACGACTGCCACGAAGACGCTGCATGCACGGGAGGGACGATGGACGACTGCCACCATACCGACAGAAGCCCATAAAGGCAAGTATATATCTATTAACATCAACTCTTTCAAACACTAAACTCTTTATTATCTTTACTCTCAGGACCCTGGACATCATCATCCTGGGGGCAGAAATGGAGCGTGAAGTCCCCCAGAGGCAGTGACGAGTGCCACGAAGACGCTGCATGGACGGGAGGGACGATGGACGACTGCCACCATACCGACAGAAGCCCATAAAGGCAAGTATATATATCTATTAACATCAACTCTTTCAAACACTAAACTCTTTATTATCTTTACTCTCAGGAACCTGGACATCATCATCCTGGGGGCAGAAATGGAGCGTGAAGTCCCCCAGAGGCAGTGACGACTGCCACGAAGACGCTGCATGGACGGGAGGGAAGATGGACGACTGCCACCATACCGACAGAAGCCCATAAAGGCAAGTATATATATCTATTAACATCAACTCTTTCAAACACTAAACTCTTTATTATCTTTACTCTCAGGACCCTGGACATCATCATCCTGGGGGCAGAAATGGAGCGTGAAGTCCCCCAGGGCAGTGACGACTGCCACGAAGACGCTGCATGGACGGAAGGGACGATGGACGACTGCCACCATACCGACAGAAGCCCATAAATGCAAGTATATATATCTATTAACATCAACTCTTTCAAACACTAAACTCTTTATTATCTTAACTCTCAGGACCCTGGACATTATCATCCTGGGGGCAGAAATGGAGCGTGAAGTCCCCCAGAGGCAGTGACGACTGCCACGAAGACGCTGCATGGACGGGAGGGACGATGGACGACTGCCACCATACCGACAGAAGCCCATAAAGGCAAGTATATATCTATTAACATCAACTCTTTCAAACACTAAACTCTTTATTATCGTTTCTCTCAGGGCCCTGGACATCATCATCCTGGGGGCACAAATGGACCGTGAAGTCCCCCAGAGGCAGTGACGACTGCCACGAAGACGCTGCATGGACGGGAGGGACGATGGACGACTGCCACCATACCGACAGAAGCCCATAAAGGCAAGTATATATATCTATTAACATCAACTCTTTCAAACACTAAACTCTTTATTATCTTTACTCTCAGGACCCTGGACATCATCATCCTGGGGGCAGAAATGGAGCGTGAATTCCCCCAGAGGCAGTGACGACTGCCACGAAGACGCTGCATGGACGGGAGGGACGACGGACGACTGCCACCATACCGACAGAAGCCCATGAAGGCAAGTATATATATCTATTAACATCAACTCTTTCAAACACTAAACTCTTTATTATCTTTACTCTCAGGACCCTGGACATTATCATCCTGGGGGCAGAAATGGAGCGTGAAGTCCCCCAGAGGCAGTGACGACTGCCACGAAGACGCTGCATGGACGGGAGGGACGATGGACGACTGCCACCATACCGACAGAAGCCCATAAAGGCAAGTATATATCTATTAACATCAACTCTTTCAAACACTAAACTCTTTATTATCTTTACACTTAGGACCCTGGACATCATCATCCTGGTGGCAGAAATGGAGCGTGAAGTCCCCCAGAGGCAGTGACGAGTGCCACGAAGACGCTGCATGGACGGGAGGGACGATGGACGACTGCCACCATACCGACAGAAGCCCATAAAGGCAAGTATATATCTATTAACATCAACTCTTTCAAACACTAAACTCTTTATTATCTTTACTCTCAGGACCCTGGACATTATCATCCTGGGGGCAGAAATGGAGCGTGAAGTCCCCCAGAGGCAGTGACGACTGCCACGAAGACGCTGCATGGACGGGAGGGACGATGGACGACTGCCACCATACCGACAGAAGCCCATAAAGGCAAGTATATATCTATTAACATCAACTCTTTCAAACACTAAACTCTTTATTATCTTTACACTTAGGACCCTGGACATCATCATCCTGGGGGCAGAAATGGAGCGTGAAGTCCCCCAGAGGCAGCGACGAGTGCCACGAAGACGCTGCATGGACGGGAGGGAAGATGGACGACTGCCACCATACCGACAGAAGCCCATAAAGGCAAGTATATATCTATTAACATCAACTCTTTCAAACACTAAACTCTTTATTATCTTTACTCTCAGGACCCTGGACATTATCATCCTGGGGGCAGAAATGGAGCGTGAAGTCCCCCAGAGGCAGTGACGACTGCCACGAAGACGCTGCATGGACGGGAGGGACGATGGACGACTGCCACCATACCGACAGAAGCCCATGAAGGCAAGTATATATATCTATTAACATCAACTCTTTCAAACACTAAACTCTTTATTATCTTCACTCTCAGGACCCTGGACATTATCATCCTGGGGGCAGAAATGGAGCGTGAAGTCCCCCAGAGGCAGTGACGACTGCCACGAAGACGCTGCATGGACGGGAGGGACGATGGACGACTGCAACCATACCGACAGAAGCCCATAAAGGCAAGTATATATCTATTAACATCAACTCTTTCAAACACTAAACTCTTTATTATCTTTACACTTAGGACCCTGGACATCATCATCCTGGGGGCAGAAATGGACCGTGAAGTCCCCCAGAGGCAGTGACGACTGCCACGAAGACGCTGCATGGACGGGAGGGACGATGGGCAACTGCCACCATACCGACAGAAGCCCATAAAGGCAAGTATATATCTATTAACATCAACTCTTTCAAACACTAAACTCTTTATTATCTTTTCTCTCAGGACCCTGGACATCATCATCCTGGGGGCAGAAATGGACCGTGAAGTCCCCCAGAGGCAGTGACGACTGCCACGAAGACGCTGTATGGACGGGAGGGACGATGGACGACTGCCACCATACCGACAGAAGCCCATAAAGGCAAGTATATATATCTATTAACATCAACTCTTTCAAACACTAAACTCTTTATTATCTTTACTCTCAGGACCCTGGACATCAACATCCTGGGGGCAGAAATGGAGCGTGAAGTCCCCCAGAGGCAGTGACGACTGCCACGAAGACGCTGCATGGACGGGAGGGACGATGGACGACTGCCACCATACCGACAGAAGCCCATAAAGGCAAGTATATATCTATTAACATCAACTCTTTCAAACACTAAACTCTTTATTATCTTTACACTCAGGACCCTGGACATCATCATCCTGGGGGCAGAAATGGAGCGTGAAGTCCCCCAGAGGCAGTGACGAGTGCCACGAAGACGCTGCATGGACGGGAGGGACGATGGACGACTGCCACCATACCGACAGAAGCCCATAAAGGCAAGTATATATATCTATTAACATCAACTCTTTCAAACACTAAACTCTTTATTATCTTTACTCTCAGGAACCTGGACATCATCATCCTGGGGGCAGAAATGGAGCGTGAAGTCCCCCAGAGGCAGTGACGACTGCCACGAAGACGCTGCATGGACGGGAGGGAAGATGGACGACTGCCACCATACCAACAGAAGCCCATAAAGGCAAGTATATATATCTATTAACATCAACTCTTTCAAACACTAAACTCTTTATTATCTTTACTCTCAGGACCCTGGACATTATCATCCTGGGGGCAGAAATGGACCGTGAAGTCCCCCAGAGGCAGTGACGACTGCCACGAAGACGCTGCATGGACGGGAGGGACGATGGACGACTGCCACCATACCGACAGAAGCCCATAAAGGCAAGTATATATCTATTAACATCAACTCTTTCAAACACTAAACTCTTTATTATCTTTACACTCAGGACCCTGGACATCATCATCCTGGGGGCAGAAATGGAGCGTGAAGTCCCCCAGAGGCAGTGACGAGTGCCACGAAGACGCTGCATGGACGGGAGGGACGATGGACGACTGCCACCATACCGACAGAAGCCCATAAAGGCAAGTATATATCTATTAACATCAACTCTTTCAAACACTAAACTCTTTATTATCTTTACACTCAGGACCCTGGACATCATCATCCTGGGGGCAGAAATGGACCCTGAAGTCCCCCAGAGGCAGTGACGACTGCCACGAAGACGCTGCATGGACGGGAGGGACGATGGACGACTGCCACCATACCGACAGAAGCCCATAAAGGCAAGTATATATCTATTAACATCAACTCTTTCAAACACTAAACTCTTTATTATCTTTACTCTCAGGACCCTGGACATTATCATCCTGGGGGCAGAAATGGAGCGTGAAGTCCCCCAGAGGCAGTGACGACTGCCACGAAGACGCTGCATGGACGGGAGGGACGATGGACGACTGCCACCATACCGACAGAAGCCCATAAAGGCAAGTATATATCTATTAACATCAACTCTTTCAAACACTAAACTCTTTATTATCTTTACACTTAGGACCCTGGACATCATCATCCTGGGGGCAGAAATGGAGCGTGAAGTCCCCCAGAGGCAGCGACGAGTGCCACGAAGACGCTGCATGGACGGGAGGGAAGATGGACGACTGCCACCATACCGACAGAAGCCCATAAAGGCAAGTATATATCTATTAACATCAACTCTTTCAAACACTAAACTCTTTATTATCTTTACTCTCAGGACCCTGGACATTATCATCCTGGGGGCAGAAATGGAGCGTGAAGTCCCCCAGAGGCAGTGACGACTGCCACGAAGACGCTGCATGGACGGGAGGGACGATGGACGACTGCCACCATACCGACAGAAGCCCATGAAGGCAAGTATATATATCTATTAACATCAACTCTTTCAAACACTAAACTCTTTATTATCTTCACTCTCAGGACCCTGGACATTATCATCCTGGGGGCAGAAATGGAGCGTGAAGTCCCCCAGAGGCAGTGACGACTGCCACGAAGACGCTGCATGGACGGGAGGGACGATGGACGACTGCAACCATACCGACAGAAGCCCATAAAGGCAAGTATATATCTATTAACATCAACTCTTTCAAACACTAAACTCTTTATTATCTTTACACTTAGGACCCTGGACATCATCATCCTGGGGGCAGAAATGGACCGTGAAGTCCCCCAGAGGCAGTGACGACTGCCACGAAGACGCTGCATGGACGGGAGGGACGATGGGCAACTGCCACCATACCGACAGAAGCCCATAAAGGCAAGTATATATCTATTAACATCAACTCTTTCAAACACTAAACTCTTTATTATCTTTTCTCTCAGGACCCTGGACATCATCATCCTGGGGGCAGAAATGGACCGTGAAGTCCCCCAGAGGCAGTGACGACTGCCACGAAGACGCTGTATGGACGGGAGGGACGATGGACGACTGCCACCATACCGACAGAAGCCCATAAAGGCAAGTATATATATCTATTAACATCAACTCTTTCAAACACTAAACTCTTTATTATCTTTACTCTCAGGACCCTGGACATCAACATCCTGGGGGCAGAAATGGAGCGTGAAGTCCCCCAGAGGCAGTGACGACTGCCACGAAGACGCTGCATGGACGGGAGGGACGATGGACGACTGCCACCATACCGACAGAAGCCCATAAAGGCAAGTATATATCTATTAACATCAACTCTTTCAAACACTAAACTCTTTATTATCTTTACACTCAGGACCCTGGACATCATCATCCTGGGGGCAGAAATGGAGCGTGAAGTCCCCCAGAGGCAGTGACGAGTGCCACGAAGACGCTGCATGGACGGGAGGGACGATGGACGACTGCCACCATACCGACAGAAGCCCATAAAGGCAAGTATATATATCTATTAACATCAACTCTTTCAAACACTAAACTCTTTATTATCTTTACTCTCAGGAACCTGGACATCATCATCCTGGGGGCAGAAATGGAGCGTGAAGTCCCCCAGAGGCAGTGACGACTGCCACGAAGACGCTGCATGGACGGGAGGGAAGATGGACGACTGCCACCATACCGACAGAAGCCCATAAAGGCAAGTATATATATCTATTAACATCAACTCTTTCAAACACTAAACTCTTTATTATCTTTACTCTCAGGACCCTGGACATTATCATCCTGGGGGCAGAAATGGACCGTGAAGTCCCCCAGAGGCAGTGACGACTGCCACGAAGACGCTGCATGGACGGGAGGGACGATGGACGACTGCCACCATACCGACAGAAGCCCATAAAGGCAAGTATATATCTATTAACATCAACTCTTTCAAACACTAAACTCTTTATTATCTTTACACTCAGGACCCTGGACATCATCATCCTGGGGGCAGAAATGGAGCGTGAAGTCCCCCAGAGGCAGTGACGAGTGCCACGAAGACGCTGCATGGAAGGGAGGGACGATGGACGACTGCCACCATACCGACAGAAGCCCATAAAGGCAAGTATATATATCTATTAACATCAACTCTTTCAAACACTAAACTCTTTATTATCTTTACTCTCAGGAACCTGGACATCATCATCCTGGGGGCAGAAATGGACCCTGAAGTCCCCCAGAGGCAGTGACGACTGCCACGAAGACGCTGCATGGACGGGAGGGAAGATGGACGACTGCCACCATACCGACAGAAGCCCATAAAGGCAAGTATATATATCTATTAACATCAACTCTTTCAAACACTAAACTCTTTATTATCTTTACTCTCAGGACCCTGGACATCAACATCCTGGGGGCAGAAATGGAGCGTGAAGTCCCCCAGAGGCAGTGACGACTGCCACGAAGACGCTGCATGGACGGAAGGGACGATGGGCAACTGCCACCATACCGACAGAAGCCCATAAAGGCAAGTATACATCTATTAACATCAACTGTTTCAAACATTAAACTCTTTATTATCTTTACTCCTAGGACCCTGGACATTACCATCCTGGGGGCAGAAATGGAGCGTGAAGTCCCCCAGAGGCAGTGACGACTGCCATGAAGACGCTGCATGGACGGGAGGGACGATGGACGACTGCCACCATACCGACAGAAGCCCATAAAGGCAAGTATATATATCTATTAATATCAACTCTTTCAAACACTAAACTCTTTCTCATCTTTACTCTCAGGACCCTGGACATCATCATCCTGGGGGCAGAAATGGAGCGTGAAGTCCCCCAGAGGCAGTGACGACTGCCACGAAGACGCTGCATGGACGGGAGGGACGATGGACGACTGCCACCATACCGACAGAAGCCCATAAATGCAAGTATATATATCTATTAACATCAACTCTTTCAAACACTAAACTCTTTATTATCTTTACACTCAGGACCCTGGACATCATCATCCTGGGGGCAGAAATGGAGCGTGAAGTCCCCCAGAGGCAGTGACGAGTGCCACGAAGACGCTGCATGGACGGGAGGGACGATGGACGACTGCCACCATACCGACAGAAGCCCATAAAGGCAAGTATATATATCTATTAACATCAACTCTTTCAAACACTAAACTCTTTATTATCTTTACTCTCAGGAACCTGGACATCATCATCCTGGGGGCAGAAATGGAGCGTGAAGTCCCCCAGAGGCAGTGACGACTGCCACGAAGACGCTGCATGGACGGGATTGAAGATGGACGACTGCCACCATACCGACAGAAGCCCATAAAGGCAAGTATATATATCTATTAACATCAACTCTTTCAAACACTAAACTCTTTATTATCTTTACTCTCAGGACCCTGGACATTATCATCCTGGGGGCAGAAATGGACCGTGAAGTCCCCCAGAGGCAGTGACGACTGCCACGAAGACGCTGCATGGACGGGAGGGACGATGGACGACTGCCACCATACCGACAGAAGCCCATAAAGGCAAGTATATATCTATTAACATCAACTCTTTCAAACACTAAACTCTTTATTATCTTTACACTCAGGACCCTGGACATCATCATCCTGGGGGCAGAAATGGAGCGTGAAGTCCCCCAGAGGCAGTGACGAGTGCCACGAAGACGCTGCATGGACGGGAGGGACGATGGACGACTGCCACCATACCGACAGAAGCCCATAAAGGCAAGTATATATATCTATTAACATCAACTCTTTCAAACACTAAACTCTTTATTATCTTTACTCTCAGGAACCTGGACATCATCATCCTGGGGGCAGAAATGGACCCTGAAGTCCCCCAGAGGCAGTGACGACTGCCACGAAGACGCTGCATGGACGGGAGGGAAGATGGACGACTGCCACCATACCGACAGAAGCCCATAAAGGCAAGTATATATATCTATTAACATCAACTCTTTCAAACACTAAACTCTTTATTATCTTTACTCTCAGGACCCTGGACATCAACATCCTGGGGGCAGAAATGGAGCGTGAAGTCCCCCAGAGGCAGTGACGACTGCCACGAAGACGCTGCATGGACGGAAGGGACGATGGGCAACTGCCACCATACCGACAGAAGCCCATAAAGGCAAGTATACATCTATTAACATCAACTGTTTCAAACATTAAACTCTTTATTATCTTTACTCCTAGGACCCTGGACATTATCATCCTGGGGGCAGAAATGGAGCGTGAAGTCCCCCAGAGGCAGTGACGACTGCCATGAAGACGCTGCATGGACGGGAGGGACGATGGACGACTGCCACCATACCGACAGAAGCCCATAAAGGCAAGTATATATATCTATTAATATCAACTCTTTCAAACACTAAACTCTTTCTCATCTTTACTCTCAGGACCCTGGACATCATCATCCTGGGGGCAGAAATGGAGCGTGAAGTCCCCCAGAGGCAGTGACGACTGCCACGAAGACGCTGCATGGACGGGAGGGACGATGGACGACTGCCACCATACCGACAGAAGCCCATAAATGCAAGTATATATATCTATTAACATCAACTCTTTCAAACACTAAACTCTTTATTATCTTAACTCTCAGGACCCTGGACATCATCATCCTGGGGGCAGAAATGGAGTGTGAAGTCCCCCAGAGGCAGTGACGACTGCCACGAAGACTCTGCATGGACGGGAGGGACGATGGACGACTGCCACCATACCGACAGAAGCCCATAAAGGCAAGTGTATATATCTATTAACATCAACTCTTTCAAACACTAAACTCTTTATTATCTTTTCTCTCAGGGCCCTGGACATCATCATCCTGGGGGCAGAAATGGAGCGTGAAGTCCCCCAGAGGCAGTGACGACTGCCACGAAGACGCTGCATGGACGGGAGGGACGATGGACGACTGCCACCATACCGACAGAAGCCCATAAAGGCAAGTATATATATCTATTAACATCAACTCTTTCAAACACTAAACTCTTTATTATCTTTACTCTCAGGACCCTGGACATCATCATCCTGGGGGCAGAAATGGAGCGTGAAGTCCCCCAGAGGCAGTGACGACTGCCACGAAGACGCTGCATGGACGGGATGGACGATGGACGACTGCCACCATACCGACAGAAGCCCATAAATGCAAGTATATATATCTATTAACATCAACTCTTTCAAACACTAAACTCTTTATTATCTTAACTCTCAGGACCCTGGACATTATCATCCTGGCTGCAGAAATGGAGCGTGAAGTCCCCCAGAGGCAGTGACGACTGCCACGAAGACGCTGCATGGACGGGAGGGACGATGGACGACTGCCATCACACCGACAGAAGCCCATAAAGGCAAGTATATATCTATTAACATCCACTCTTTCAAACACTAAACTCTTTGTTATCTTTTCTCTCAGGGCCCTGGACATCATCATCCTGGGGGCAGAAATGGACCGTGAAGTCCCCCAGAGGCAGTGACGACTGCCACGAAGACGCTGCATGGACGGGAGGGACGATGGACGACTGCCACCATACCGACAGAAGCCCATAAAGGCAAGTATATATATCTATTGACATCAACTCTTTCAAACACTAAACTCTTTATTATCTTAACTCTCAGGACCCTGGACATTATCATCCTGGGGACAGAAATGGAGCGTGAAGTCCCCCAGAGGCAGTGACGACTGCCACGAAGACGCTGCATGGACGGGAGGGACGATGGACGACTGCCACCATACCGACAGAAGCCCATAAAGGCAAGTATATATCTATTAACATCAACTCTTTCAAACACTAAACTCTTTATTATCTTTACACTCAGGACCCTGGACATCATCATCCTGGGGACAGAAATGGAGCGTGAAGTCCCCCAGAGGCAGTGACGACTGCCACGAAGACGCTGCATGGACGGGAGGGACGATGGGCAACTGCCACCATACCGACAGAAGCCCATAAAGGCAAGTATATATCTATTAACATCAACTCTTTCAAACACTAAACTCTTTATTATCTTTACACTTAGGACCCTAGACATCATCATCCTGGGGGCAGAAATAGAGCGTGAAGTCCGCCAGAGGCAGTGACGACTGCCACGAAGACGCTGCATGGACGGAAGGGACGACGGACGACTGCCACCATACCGACAGAAGACCATGAAGGCAAGTATATATATCTATTAACATCAACTCTTTCAAACACTAAACTCTTTATTATCTTTACTCTCAGGACCCTGGACATCATCATCCTGGGGGCAGAAATGGAGCGTGAAGTCCCCCAGAGGCAGTGACGACTGCCACGAAGACGCTGCATGGACGGGAGGGACGATGGGCAACTGCCACCATACCGACAGAAGCCCATAAAGGCAAGTATATATCTATTAACATCAACTCTTTCAAACACTAAACTCTTTATTATCTTTTCTCTCAGGACCCTGGACATCATCATCCTGGGGGCAGAAATGGACCGTGAAGTCCCCCAGAGGCAGTGACGACTGCCACGAAGACGCTGTATGGACGGGAGGGACGATGGACGACTGCCACCATACCGACAGAAGCCCATAAAGGCAAGTATATATATCTATTAACATCAACTCTTTCAAACACTAAACTCTTTATTATCTTTACTCTCAGGACCCTGGACATTATCATCCTGGGGGCAGAAATGGACCGTGAAGTCCCCCAGAGGCAGTGACGACTGCCACGAAGACGCTGCATGGACGGGAGGGACGATGGACGACTGCCACCATACCGACAGAAGCCCATAAAGGCAAGTATATATCTACTAACATCAACTCTTTCAAACACTAAACTCTTTATTATCTTTACACTCAGGACCCTGGACATCATCATCCTGGGGGCAGAAATGGAGCGTGAAGTCCCCCAGAGGCAGTGACGAGTGCCACGAAGACGCTGCATGGACGGGAGGGACGATGGACGACTGCCACCATACCGACAGAAGCCCATAAAGGCAAGTATATATATCTATTAACATCAACTCTTTCAAACACTAAACTCTTTATTATCTTTACTCTCAGGAACCTGGACATCATCATCCTGGGGGCAGAAATGGACCCTGAAGTCCCCCAGAGGCAGTGACGACTGCCACGAAGACGCTGCATGGACGGGAGGGAAGATGGACGACTGCCACCATACCGACAGAAGCCCATAAAGGCAAGTATATATATCTATTAACATCAACTCTTTCAAACACTAAACTCTTTATTATCTTTACTCTCAGGACCCTGGACATCAACATCCTGGGGGCAGAAATGGAGCGTGAAGTCCCCCAGAGGCAGTGACGACTGCCACGAAGACGCTGCATGGACGGAAGGGACGATGGGCAACTGCCACCATACCGACAGAAGCCCATAAAGGCAAGTATATATCTATTAACATCAACTCTTTCAAACATTAAACTCTTTATTATCTTTACTCTCAGGACCCTGGACATAATCATCCTGGGGGCAGAAATGGAGCGTGAAGTCCCCCAGAGGCAGTGACGACTGCCATGAAGACGCTGCATGGACGGGAGGGACGATGGACGACTGCCACCATACCGACAGAAGCCCATAAAGGCAAGTATATATATCTATTAATATCAACTCTTTCAAACACTAAACTCTTTATTATCTTTTCTCTCAGGACCCTGGACATCATCATCCTGGGGGCAGAAATGGACCGTGAAGTCCCCCAGAGGCAGTGACGACTGCCACGAAGACGCTGCATGGACGGGAGGGACGATGGACGACTGCCACCATACCGACAGAAGCCCATAAATGCAAGTATATATATCTATTAACATCAACTCTTTCAAACACTAAACTCTTTATTATCTTAACTCTCAGGACCCTGGACATCATCATCCTGGGGGCAGAAATAGAGTGTGAAGTCCCCCAGAGGCAGTGACGACTGCCACGAAGACTCTGCATGGACGGGAGGGACGATGGACGACTGCCACCATACCGACAGAAGCCCATAAAGGCAAGTGTATATATCTATTAACATCAACTCTTTCAAACACTAAACTCTTTATTATCTTTTCTCTCAGGGCCCTGGACATTATCATCCTGGGGGCAGAAATGGAGCGTGAAGTCCCCCAGAGGCAGTGACGACTGCCACGAAGACGCTGCATGGACGGGAGGGACGATGGACGACTGCCACCATACCGACAGAAGCCCATAAAGGCAAGTATATATATCTATTAACATCAACTCTTTCAAACACTAAACTCTTTATTATCTTTACTCTCAGGACCCTGGACATCATCATCCTGGGGGCAGAAATGGAGCGTGAAGTCCCCCAGAGGCAGTGACGACTGCCACGAAGACGCTGCATGGACGGGATGGACGATGGACGACTGCCACCATACCGACAGAAGCCCATAAATGCAAGTATATATATCTATTAACATCAACTCTTTCAAACACTAAACTCTTTATTATCTTAACTCTCAGGACCCTGGACATTATCATCCTGGCTGCAGAAATGGAGCGTGAAGTCCCCCAGAGGCAGTGACGACTGCCACGAAGACGCTGCATGGACGGGAGGGACGATGGACGACTGCCATCACACCGACAGAAGCCCATAAAGGCAAGTATATATATCTATTAACATCCACTCTTTCAAACGCTAAACTCTTTGTTATCTTTTCTCTCAGGGCCCTGGACATCATCATCCTGGGGGCAGAAATGGACCGTGAAGTCCCCCAGAGGCAGTGACGACTGCCACGAAGACGCTGCATGGACGGGAAGGACGATGGACGACTGCCACCATACCGACAGAAGCCCATAAAGGCAAGTATATATATCTATTGACATCAACTCTTTCAAACACTAAACTCTTTATTATCTTAACTCTCAGGACCCTGGGCATTATCATCCTGGGGACAGAAATGGAGCGTGAAGTCCCCCAGAGGCAGTGACGACTGCCACGAAGACGCTGCATGGACGGGAGGGACGATGGACGACTGCCACCATACCGACAGAAGCCCATAAAGGCAAGTATATATCTATTAACATCAACTCTTTCAAACACTAAACTCTTTATTATCTTTACACTCAGGACCCTGGACATCATCATCCTGGGGACAGAAATGGACCGTGAAGTCCCCCAGAGGCAGTGACGACTGCCACGAAGACGCTGCATGGACGGGAGGGACGATGGGCAACTGCCACCATACCGACAGAAGCCCATAAAGGCAAGTATATATCTATTAACATCAACTCTTTCAAACACTAAACTCTTTATTATCTTTACACTTAGGACCCTAGACATCATCATCCTGGGGGCAGAAATAGAGCGTGAAGTCCCCCAGAGGCAGTGACGACTGCCACGAAGACGCTGCATGGACGGGAGGGACGATGGACGACTGCCACCATACCGACAGAAGCCCATAAAGGCAAGTATATATCTATTAACATCAACTCTTTCAAACACTAAACTCTTTATTATCTTTACACTTAGGACCCTGGACATCATCATCCTGGGGGCAGAAATGGAGCGTGAAGTCCGCCAGAGGCAGTGACGACTGCCACGAAGACGCTGCATGGACGGGAGGGACGATGGACGACTGCCACCATACCGACAGAAGACCATGAAGGCAAGTATATATATCTATTAACATCAACTCTTTCAAACACTAAACTCTTTATTATCTTTACTCTCAGGACCCTGGACATCATCATCCTGGGGGCAGAAATGGAGCGTGAAGTCCCCCAGAGGCAGTGACGACTGCCACGAAGACGCTGCATGGACGGGAGGGACGATGGACGACTGCCACCATACCGACAGAAGCCCATAAAGGCAAGTATATATCTATTAACATCAACTCTTTCAAACACTAAACTCTTTATTATCTTTACACTTAGGACCCTGGACATCATCATCCTGGGGACAGAAATGGACCGTGAAGTCCCCCAGAGGCAGTGACGACTGCCACGAAGACGCTGCATGGACGGGAGGGACGATGGGCAACTGCCACCATACCGACAGAAGCCAATAAAGGCAAGTATATATCTATTAACATCAACTCTTTCAAACACTAAACTCTTTATTATCTTTTCTCTCAGGGCCCTGGACATCATCATCCTGGGGGCAGAAATGGAGCGTGAAGTCCCCCAGAGGCAGTGACGACTGCCACGAAGACGCTGCATGGACGGGAGGGACGATGGACGACTGCCACCATACCGACAGAAGCCCATAAAGGCAAGTATATATCTATTAACATCAACTCTTTCAAACACTAAACTCTTTATTATCTTTACACTCAGGACCCTGGACATCATCATCCTGGGGGCAGAAATGGAGCGTGAAGTCCCCCAGAGGCAGTGACGAGTGCCAAGAAGACGCTGCATGGACGGGAGGGACGATGGACGACTGCCACCATACCGACAGAAGCCCATAAAGGCAAGTATATATCTATTAACATCAACTCTTTCAAACACTAAACTCTTTATTATCTTTACACTCAGGACCCTGGACATCATCATCCTGGGGGCAGAAATGGAGCGTGAAGTCCCCCAGAGGCAGTGACGAGTGCCAAGAAGACGCTGCATGGACGGGAGGGACGATGGACGACTGCCACCATACCGACAGAAGCCCATAAAGGCAAGTATATATATCTATTAACATCAACTCTTTCAAACACTAAACTCTCTATTATCTTTACTCTCAGAAACCTGGACATCATCATCCTGGGGGCAGAAATGGACCGTGACGTCCCCCAGAGGCAGTGACGACTGTCACGAAGACGCTGCATGGACGGGAGGGACGATGGACGACTGCCACCATACCGACAGAAGCCCATAAAGGCAAGTATATATCTATTAACATCAACTCTTTCAAACACTAAACTCTTTATTATCTTTACACTTAGGACCCTGGACATCATCATCCTGGGGGCAGAAATGGAGCGTGAAGTCCGCCAGAGGCAGTGACGACTGCCACGAAGACGCTGCATGGACGGGAGGGACGACGGACGACTGCCACCATACCGACAGAAGACCATGAAGGCAAGTATATATATCTATTAACATCAACTCTTTCAAACACTAAACTCTTTATTATCTTTACTCTCAGGACCCTGGACATTATCACCCTGGGGGCAGAAATGGAGCGTGAAGTCCCCCAGAGGCAGTGACGACTGCCACGAAGATGCTGCATGGACGGGAGGGACGATGGACGACTGCCACCATACCGACAGAAGCCCATAAAGGCAAGTATATATCTATTAACATCAACTCTTTCAAACACTAAACTCTTTATTATCTTTACACTTAGGACCCTGGACATCATCATCCTGGGGGCAGAAATGGAGCGTGAAGTCCCCCAGAGGCAGTGACGACTGCCACGAAGACGCTGCATGGACGGGAGGGACGATGGGCAACTGCCACCATACCGACAGGAGCCCATAAAGGCAAGTATATATCTATTAACATCAACTCTTTCAAACACTAAACTCTTTATTATCTTTTCTCTCAGGGCCCTGGACATCATCATCCTGGGGGCAGAAATGGAGCGTGAAGTCCCCCAGAGGCAGTGACGACTGCCACGAAGACGCTGCATGGACGGGAGGGACGATGGACGACTGCCACCATACCGACAGAAGCCCATAAAGGCAAGTATATATATCTATTAACATCAACTCTTTCAAACACTAAACTCTCTATTATCTTTACTCTCAGAAACCTGGACATCATCATCCTGGGGGCAGAAATGGACCGTGACGTCCCCCAGAGGCAGTGACGACTGTCACGAAGACGCTGCATGGACGGGAGGGACGGTGGACGACTGCCACCATACCGACAGAAGCCCATAAAGGCAAGTATATATCTATTAACATCAACTCTTTCAAACACTAAACTCTTTATTATCTTTACACTTAGGACCCTGGACATCATCATCCTGGGGGCAGAAATGGTCCGTGAAGTTCCCCAGAGGCAGTGACGACTGCCACGAAGACGCTGCATGGACGGAAGGGACGATGGACGACTGCCACCATACCGACAGAAGCCCATAAAGGCAAGTATATATCTATTAACATCAACTCTTTCAAACACTAAACTCTTTATTATCTTTACACTTAGAACCCTGGACATCATCATCCTGGGGGCAGAAATGGAGCGTGAAGTCCGCCAGAGGCAGTGACGACTGCCACGAAGACGCTGCATGGACGGGAGGGACGACGGACGACTGCCACCATACCGACAGAAGCCCATGAAGGCAAGTATATATATCTATTAACATCAACTCTTTCAAACACTAAACTCTTTATTATCTTTACTCTCAGGACCCTGGACATTATCATCCTGGGGGCAGAAATGGAGCGTGAAGTCCCCCAGAGGCAGTGACGACTGCCACGAAGACGCTGCATGGACGGGAGGGACGATGGACGACTGCCACCATACCGACAGAAGCCCATAAAGGCAAGTATATATCTATTAACATCAACTCTTTCAAACACTAAACTCTTTATTATTTTTACACTTAGGACCCTGGACATCATCATCCTGGGGGCAGAAATGGACCGTGAAGTCCCCCAGAGGCAGTGACGACTGCCACGAAGACGCTGCATGGACGGGAGGGACGATGGGCAACTGCCACCATACCGACAGAAGCCCATAAAGGCAAGTATATATCTATTAACATCAACTCTTTCAAACACTAAACTCTTTATTATCTTTACACTTAGGACCCTGGACATTATCATCCTGGGGGCAGAAATGGACCGTGAAGTCCCCCAGAGGCAGTGACGACTGCCACGAAGACGCTGCATGGACGGGAAGGACGATGGACGACTGCCACCATACCGACAGAAGCCCATAAAGGCAAGTATATATCTATTAACATCAACTCTTTCAAACACTAAACTCTTTATTATTTTTACACTTACGACCCTGGACATCATCATCCTGGGGGCAGAAATGGACCGTGAAGTCCCCCAGAGGCAGTGACGACTGCCACGAAGACGCTGCATGGACGGGAGGGACGATGGGCAACTGCCACCATACCGACAGAAGCCCATAAAGGCAAGTATATATCTATTAACATCAACTCTTTCAAACACTAAACTCTTTATTATCTTTACACTTAGGACCCTGGACATCATCATCCTGGGGGCAGAAATAGAGCGTGAAGTCCCCCAGAGGCAGTGACGACTGCCACGAAGACGCTGCATGGACGGGAGGGACGATGGACGACTGCCACCATACCGACAGAAGCCCATAAAGGCAAGTATATATCTATTAACATCAACTCTTTCAAACACTAAACTCTTTATTATCTTTACACTCAGGACCCTGGACATCATCATCCTGGGGGCAGAAATGGAGCGTGAAGTCCGCCAGAGGCAGTGACGACTGCCACGAAGACGCTGCATGGACGGGAGGGACGACGGACGACTGCCACCATACCGACAGAAGCCCATGAAGGCAAGTATATATATCTATTAACATCAACTCTTTCAAACACTAAACTCTTTATTATCTTTACTCTCAGGACCCTGGACATTATCATCCTGGGGGCAGAATGGAGCGTGAAGTCCCCCAGAGGCAGTGACGACTGCCACGAAGACGCTGCATGGACGGGAGGGACGATGGACGACTGCCACCATACCGACAGAAGCCCATAAAGGCAAGTATATATCTATTAACATCAACTCTTTCAAACACTAAACTCTTTATTATCTTTACACTCAGGACCCTGGACATCATCATCCTGGGGGCAGAAATGGAGCGTGAAGTCCCCCAGAGGCAGTGACGAGTGCCACGAAGACGCTGCATGGACGGGAGGGACGATGGACGACTGCCACCATACCGACAGAAGCCCATAAAGGCAAGTATATATATCTATTAACATCAACTCTTTCAAACACTAAACTCTCTATTATCTTTACTCTCAGAAACCTGGACATCATCATCCTGGGGGCAGAAATGGACCGTGACGTCCCCCAGAGGCAGTGACGACTGCCACGAAGACGCTGCATGAACGGGAGGGAAGATGGACGACTGCCACCATACCGACAGAAGCCCATAAAGGCAAGTGTATATATCTATTAACATCAACTCTTTCAAACACTAAACTCTTTATTATCTTTACTCTCTGGACCCTGGACATCATCATCCTGGGGGCAGAAATGGAGCGTGAAGTCCCCCAGAGGCAGTGACGACTGCCACGAAGACGCTGCATGGACGGAAGGGACGATGGACGACTGCCACCATACCGACAGAAGCCCATAAAGGCAAGTATATATCTATTAACATCAACTCTTTCAAACACTAAACTCTTTATTATCTTTACACTTAGAACCCTGGACATCATCATCCTGGGGCAGAAATGGAGCGTGAAGTCCGCCAGAGGCAGTGACGACTGCCACGAAGACGCTGCATGGACGGGAGGGACGACGGACGACTGCCACCATACCGACAGAAGCCCATGAAGGCAAGTATATATATCTATTAACATCAACTCTTTCAAACACTAAACTCTTTATTATCTTTACTCTCAGGACCCTGGACATTATCATCCTGGGGGCAGAAATGGACCGTGAAGTCCCCCAGAGGCAGTGACGACTGCCACGAAGACGCTGCATGGACGGGAGGGACGATGGACGACTGCCACCATACCGACAGAAGCCCATAAAGGCAAGTATATATCTATTAACATCAACTCTTTCAAACACTAAACTCTTTATTATTTTTACACTTAGGACCCTGGACATCATCATCCTGGGGGCAGAAATGGACCGTGAAGTCCCCCAGAGGCAGTGACGACTGCCACGAAGACGCTGCATGGACGGGAGGGACGATGGACGACTGCCACCATACCGACAGAAGCCCATAAAGGCAAGTATATATCTATTAACATCAACTCTTTCAAACACTAAACTCTTTATTATTTTTACACTTACGACCCTGGACATCATCATCCTGGGGGCAGAAATGGACCGTGAAGTCCCCCAGAGGCAGTGACGACTGCCACGAAGACGCTGCATGGACGGGAGGGACGATGGGCAACTGCCACCATACCGACAGAAGCCCATAAAGGCAAGTATATATCTATTAACATCAACTCTTTCAAACACTAAACTCTTTATTATCTTTACACTTAGGACCCTGGACATCATCATCCTGGGGGCAGCAATAGAGCGTGAAGTCCCCCAGAGGCAGTGACGACTGCCACGAAGACGCTGCATGGACGGGAGGGACGATGGACGACTGCCACCATACCGACAGAAGCCCATAAAGGCAAGTATATATCTATTAACATCAACTCTTTCAAACACTAAACTCTTTATTATCTTTACACTCAGGACCCTGGACATCATCATCCTGGGGGCAGAAATGGAGCGTGAAGTCCGCCAGAGGCAGTGACGACTGCCACGAAGACGCTGCATGGACGGGAGGGACGATGGACGACTGCCACCATACCGACAGAAGCCCATGAAGGCAAGTATATATATCTATTAACATCAACTCTTTCAAACACTAAACTCTTTATTATCTTTACTCTCTGGACCCTGGACATCATCATCCTGGGGGCAGAAATGGAGCGTGAAGTCCCCCAGAGGCAGTGACGACTGCCACGAAGACGCTGCATGGACGGAAGGGACGATGGACGACTGCCACCATACCGACAGAAGCCCATAAAGGCAAGTATATATCTATTAACATCAACTCTTTCAAACACTAAACTCTTTATTATCTTTACACTTAGAACCCTGGACATCATCATCCTGGGGCAGAAATGGAGCGTGAAGTCCGCCAGAGGCAGTGACGACTGCCACGAAGACGCTGCATGGACGGGAGGGACGACGGACGACTGCCACCATACCGACAGAAGCCCATGAAGGCAAGTATATATATCTATTAACATCAACTCTTTCAAACACTAAACTCTTTATTATCTTTACTCTCAGGACCCTGGACATTATCATCCTGGGGGCAGAAATGGAGCGTGAAGTCCCCCAGAGGCAGTGACGACTGCCACGAAGACGCTGCATGGACGGGAGGGACGATGGACGACTGCCACCATACCGACAGAAGCCCATAAAGGCAAGTATATATCTATTAACATCAACTCTTTCAAACACTAAACTCTTTATTATTTTTACACTTAGGACCCTGGACATCATCATCCTGGGGGCAGAAATGGACCGTGAAGTCCCCCAGAGGCAGTGACGACTGCCACGAAGACGCTGCATGGACGGGAGGGACGATGGGCAACTGCCACCATACCGACAGAAGCCCATAAAGGCAAGTATATATCTATTAACATCAACTCTTTCAAACACTAAACTCTTTATTATCTTTACACTTAGGACCCTGGACATTATCATCCTGGGGGCAGAAATGGAGCGTGAAGTCCCCCAGAGGCAGTGACGACTGCCACGAAGACGCTGCATGGACGGGAAGGACGATGGACGACTGCCACCATACCGACAGAAGCCCATAAAGGCAAGTATATATCTACTAACATCAACTCTTTCAAACACTAAACTCTTTATTATTTTTACACTTACGACCCTGGACATCATCATCCTGGGGGCAGAAATGGACCGTGAAGTCCCCCAGAGGCAGTGACGACTGCCACGAAGACGCTGCATGGACGGGAGGGACGATGGGCAACTGCCACCATACCGACAGAAGCCCATAAAGGCAAGTATATATCTATTAACATCAACTCTTTCAAACACTAAACTCTTTATTATCTTTACACTTAGGACCCTGGACATCATCATCCTGGGGGCAGCAATAGAGCGTGAAGTCCCCCAGAGGCAGTGACGACTGCCACGAAGACGCTGCATGGACGGGAGGGACGATGGACGACTGCCACCATACCGACAGAAGCCCATAAAGGCAAGTATATATCTATTAACATCAACTCTTTCAAACACTAAACTCTTTATTATCTTTACACTCAGGACCCTGGACATCATCATCCTGGGGGCAGAAATGGAGCGTGAAGTCCGCCAGAGGCAGTGACGACTGCCACGAAGACGCTGCATGGACGGGAGGGACGACGGACGACTGCCACCATACCGACAGAAGCCCATGAAGGCAAGTATATATATCTATTAACATCAACTCTTTCAAACACTAAACTCTTTATTATCTTTACTCTCAGGACCCTGGACATTATCATCCTGGGGGCAGAAATGGACCGTGAAGTCCCCCAGAGGCAGTGACGACTGCCACGAAGACGCTGCATGGACGGGAGGGACGATGGACGACTGCCACCATACCGACAGAAGCCCATAAAGGCAAGTATATATCTATTAACATCAACTCTTTCAAACACTAAACTCTTTATTATCTTTACACTCAGGACCCTGGACATCATCATCCTGGGGGCAGAAATGGAGCGTGAAGTCCCCCAGAGGCAGTGACGCGTGCCACGAAGACGCTTCATGGACGGGAGGGACGATGGACGACTGCCACCATACCGACAGAAGCCCATAAAGGCAAGTATATATATCTATTAACATCAACTCTTTCAAACACTAAACTCTCTATTATCTTTACTCTCAGAAACCTGGACATCATCATCCTGGGGGCAGAAATGGACCGTGACGTCCCCCAGAGGCAGTGACGACTGCCACGAAGACGCTGCATGAACGGGAGGGAAGATGGACGACTGCCACCATACCGACAGAAGCCCATAAAGGCAAGTGTATATATCTATTAACATCAACTCTTTCAAACACTAAACTCTTTATTATCTTTACTCTCTGGACCCTGGACATCATCATCCTGGGGGCAGAAATGGAGCGTGAAGTCCCCCAGAGGCAGTGACGACTGCCACGAAGACGCTGCATGGACGGAAGGGACGATGGACGACTGCCACCATACCGACAGAAGCCCATAAAGGAAAGTATATATCTATTAACATCAACTCTTTCAAACACTAAACTCTTTATTATCTTTACTCTCAGGACCCTGGACATTATCATCCTGGGGGCAGAAATGGACCGTGAAGTCCCCCAGAGGCAGTGACGACTGCCACGAAGACGCTGCATGGACGGGAGGGACGATGGACGACTGCCACCATACCGACAGAAGCCCATAAAGGCAAGTATATATCTATTAACATCAACTCTTTCAAACACTAAACTCTTTATTATCTTTACTCTCAGGACCGTGGACATTATCATCCTGGGGGCACAAATGGAGCGTGACGTCCCCCAGAGGCAGTGACGACTGCCACGAAGACGCTGCATGGACGGGAGGGACGATGGACGACTGCCACCATACCGACAGAAGCCCATAAAGGCAAGTATATATCTATTAACATCAACTCTTTCAAACACTAAACTCTTTATTATCTTTACACTTAGGACCCTGGACATCATCATCCTGGGGGCAGAAATGGACCGTGAAGTCCCCCAGAGGCAGTGACGACTGCCACGAAGACGCTGCATGGACGGGAGGGACGATGGACGACTGCCACCATACCGACAGAAGCCCATAAAGGCAAGTATATATCTATTAACATCAACTCTTTCAAACACTAAACTCTTTATTATCTTTACACTCAGGACCCTGGACATCATCATCCTGGGGGCAGAAATGGAGCGTGAAGTCCGCCAGAGGCAGTGACGACTGCCACGAAGACGCTGCATGGACGGGAGGGACGACGGACGACTGCCACCATACCGACAGAAGCCCATGAAGGCAAGTATATATATCTATTAACATCAACTCTTTCAAACACTAAACTCTTTATTATCTTTACTCTCAGGACCCTGGACATCATCATCCTGGGGGCAGAAATGGACCGTGAAGTCCCCCAGAGGCAGTGACGACTGCCACGAAGACGCTGCATGGACGGGAGGGACGATGGACGACTGCCACCATACCGACAGAAGCCCATAAAGGCAAGTATATATCTATTAACATCAACTCTTTCAAACACTAAACTCTTTATTATCTTTACACTCAGGACCCTGGACATCATCATCCTGGGGGCAGAAATGTAGCGTGAAGTCCCCCAGAGGCAGTGACGAGTGCCACGAAGACGCTGCATGGACGGGAGGGACGATGGACGACTGCCACCATACCGACAGAAGCCCATAAAGGCAAGTATATATATCTATTAACATCAACTCTTTCAAACACTAAACTCTCTATTATCTTTACTCTCAGAAACCTGGACATCATCATCCTGGGGGCAGAAATGGACCGTGACGTCCCCCAGAGGCAGTGACGACTGCCACGAAGACGCTGCATGAACGGGAGGGAAGATGGACGACTGCCACCATACCGACAGAAGCCCATAAAGGCAAGTGTATATATCTATTAACATCAACTCTTTCAAACACTAAACTCTTTATTATCTTTACTCTCTGGACCCTGGACATCATCATCCTGGGGGCAGAAATGGAGCGTGAAGTCCCCCAGAGGCAGTGACGACTGCCACGAAGACGCTGCATGGACGGGAGGGACGATGGACGACTGCCACCATACCGACAGAAGCCCATAAAGGAAAGTATATATCTATTAACATCAACTCTTTCAAACACTAAACTCTTTATTATCTTTACTCTCAGGACCCTGGACATTATCATCCTGGGGGCAGAAATGGACCGTGAAGTCCCCCAGAGGCAGTGACGACTGCCACGAAGACGCTGCATGGACGGGAGGGACGATGTACGACTGCCACCATACCGACAGAAGCCCATAAAGGCAAGTATATATCTATTAACATCAACTCTTTCAAACACTAAACTCTTTATTATCTTTACTCTCAGGACCCTGGACGTTATCATCCTGGGGGCACAAATGGAGCGTGACGTCCCCCAGAGGCAGTGACGACTGCCACGAAGACGCTGCATGGACGGGAGGGACGATGGACGACTGCCACCATACCGACAGAAGCCCATAAAGGCAAGTATATATCTATTAACATCAACTCTTTCAAACACTAAACTCTTTATTATCTTTACACTTAGGACCCTGGACATCATCATCCTGGGGGCAGAAATGGACCGTGAAGTCCCCCAGAGGCAGTGACGACTGCCACGAAGACGCTGCATGGACGGGAGGGACGATGGACGACTGCCACCATACCGACAGAAGCCCATAAAGGCAAGTATATATCTATTAACATCAACTCTTTCAAACACTAAACTCTTTATTATCTTTACACTTAGGACCCTGGACATCATCATCCTGGGGGCAGAAATGGAGCGTGAAGTCCGCCAGAGGCAGTGACGACTGCCACGAAGACGCTGCATGGACGGGAGGGACGACGGACGACTGCCACCATACCGACAGAAGCCCATAAAGGCAAGTATATATCTATTAACATCAACTCTTTCAAACACTAAACTCTTTATTATCTTTACTCTCAGGACCCTGGACATTATCATCCTGGGGGCAGAAATGGAGCGTGAAGTCCCCCAGAGGCAGTGACGACTGCCACGAAGACGCTGCATGGACGGGAGGGACGATGGACGACTGCCACCATACCGACAGAAGCCCATAAAGGCAAGTATATATCTATTAACATCAACTCTTTCAAACACTAAACTCTTTATTATCTTTACACTCAGGACCCTGGACATCATCATCCTGGGGGCAGAAATGTAGCGTGAAGTCCCCCAGAGGCAGTGACGAGTGCCACGAAGACGCTGCATGGACGGGAGGGACGATGGACGACTGCCACCATACCGACAGAAGCCCATAAAGGCAAGTATATATATCTATTAACATCAACTCTTTCAAACACTAAACTCTCTATTATCTTTACTCTCAGAAACCTGGACATCATCATCCTGGGGGCAGAAATGGACCGTGACGTCCCCCAGAGGCAGTGACGACTGCCACGAAGACGCTGCATGAACGGGAGGGAAGATGGACGACTGCCACCATACCGACAGAAGCCCATAAAGGCAAGTGTATATATCTATTAACATCAACTCTTTCAAACACTAAACTCTTTATTATCTTTACTCTCTGGACCCTGGACATCATCATCCTGGGGGCAGAAATGGAGCGTGAAGTCCCCCAGAGGCAGTGACGACTGCCACGAAGACGCTGCATGGACGGGAGGGACGATGGACGACTGCCACCATACCGACAGAAGCCCATAAAGGAAAGTATATATCTATTAACATCAACTCTTTCAAACACTAAACTCTTTATTATCTTTACTCTCAGGACCCTGGACATTATCATCCTGGGGGCAGAAATGGACCGTGAAGTCCCCCAGAGGCAGTGACGACTGCCACGAAGACGCTGCATGGACGGGAGGGACGATGTACGACTGCCACCATACCGACAGAAGCCCATAAAGGCAAGTATATATCTATTAACATCAACTCTTTCAAACACTAAACTCTTTATTATCTTTACTCTCAGGACCCTGGACGTTATCATCCTGGGGGCACAAATGGAGCGTGACGTCCCCCAGAGGCAGTGACGACTGCCACGAAGACGCTGCATGGACGGGAGGGACGATGGACGACTGCCACCATACCGACAGAAGCCCATAAAGGCAAGTATATATCTATTAACATCAACTCTTTCAAACACTAAACTCTTTATTATCTTTACACTTAGGACCCTGGAC
Organism: Haliotis asinina; assembly: GCF_037392515.1. Classification (NCBI taxonomy): domain Eukaryota; kingdom Metazoa; phylum Mollusca; class Gastropoda; order Lepetellida; family Haliotidae; genus Haliotis; species Haliotis asinina. Next base: position 38,466,292 of record NC_090283.1, on the reverse strand, counting down.
ATCATCATCCTGGGGGCAGAAATGGACCGTGAAGTCCCCCAGAGGCAGTGACGACTGCCACGAAGACGCTGCATGGACGGGAGGGACGATGGACGACTGCCACCATACCGACAGAAGCCCATAAAGGCAAGTATATATCTATTAACATCAACTCTTTCAAACACTAAACTCTTTATTATCTTTACACTTAGGACCCTGGACATCATCATCCTGGGGGCAGAAATGGAGCGTGAAGTCCGCCAGAGGCAGTGACGACTGCCACGAAGACGCTGCATGGACGGGAGGGACGACGGACGACTGCCACCATACCGACAGAAGCCCATAAAGGCAAGTATATATCTATTAACATCAACTCTTTCAAACACTAAACTCTTTATTATCTTTACTCTCAGGACCCTGGACATTATCATCCTGGGGGCAGAAATGGAGCGTGAAGTCCCCCAGAGGCAGTGACGACTGCCACGAAGACGCTGCATGGACGGGAGGGACGATGGACGACTGCCACCATACCGACAGAAGCCCATAAAGGCAAGTATATATCTATTAACATCAACTCTTTCAAACACTAAACTCTTTATTATCTTTACACTCAGGACCCTGGACATCATCATCCTGGGGGCAGAAATGGAGCGTGAAGTCCCCCAGAGGCAGTGACGACTGCCACGAAGACGCTTCATGGACGGGAGGGACGATGGACGACTGCCACCATACCGACAGAAGCCCATAAAGGCAAGTATATATATCTATTAACATCAACTCTTTCAAACACTAAACTCTCTATTATCTTTACTCTCAGAAACCTGGACATCATCATCCTGGGGGCAGAAATGGACCGTGACGTCCCCCAGAGGCAGTGACGACTGCCACGAAGACGCTGCATGAACGGGAGGGAAGATGGACGACTGCCACCATACCGACAGAAGCCCATAAAGGCAAGTGTATATATCTATTAACATCAACTCTTTCAAACACTAAACTCTTTATTATCTTTACTCTCTGGACCCTGGACATCATCATCCTGGGGGCAGAAATGGAGCGTGAAGTCCCCCAGAGGCAGTGACGACTGCCACGAAGACGCTGCATGGACGGAAGGGACGATGGACGACTGCCACCATACCGACAGAAGCCCATAAAGGAAAGTATATATCTATTAACATCAACTCTTTCAAACACTAAACTCTTTATTATCTTTACTCTCAGGACCCTGGACATTATCATCCTGGGGGCAGAAATGGACCGTGAAGTCCCCCAGAGGCAGTGACGACTGCCACGAAGACGCTGCATGGACGGGAGGGACGATGGACGACTGCCACCATACCGACAGAAGCCCATAAAGGCAAGTATATATCTATTAACATCAACTCTTTCAAACACTAAACTCTTTATTATCTTTACTCTCAGGACCGTGGACATTATCATCCTGGGGGCACAAATGGAGCGTGACGTCCCCCAGAGGCAGTGACGACTGCCACGAAGACGCTGCATGGACGGGAGGGACGATGGACGACTGCCACCATACCGACAGAAGCCCATAAAGGCAAGTATATATCTATTAACATCAACTCTTTCAAACACTAAACTCTTTATTATCTTTACACTTAGGACCCTGGACATCATCATCCTGGGGGCAGAAATGGACCGTGAAGTCCCCCAGAGGCAGTGACGACTGCCACGAAGACGCTGCATGGACGGGAGGGACGATGGACGACTGCCACCATACCGACAGAAGCCCATAAAGGCAAGTATATATCTATTAACATCAACTCTTTCAAACACTAAACTCTTTATTATCTTTACACTCAGGACCCTGGACATCATCATCCTGGGGGCAGAAATGGACCGTGAAGTCCGCCAGAGGCAGTGACGACTGCCACGAAGACGCTGCATGGACGGGAGGGACGACGGACGACTGCCACCATACCGACAGAAGCCCATGAAGGCAAGTATATATATCTATTAACATCAACTCTTTCAAACACTAAACTCTTTATTATCTTTACTCTCAGGACCCTGGACATCATCATCCTGGGGGCAGAAATGGACCGTGAAGTCCCCCAGAGGCAGTGACGACTGCCACGAAGACGCTGCATGGACGGGAGGGACGATGGACGACTGCCACCATACCGACAGAAGCCCATAAAGGCAAGTATATATCTATTAACATCAACTCTTTCAAACACTAAACTCTTTATTATCTTTACACTCAGGACCCTGGACATCATCATCCTGGGGGCAGAAATGTAGCGTGAAGTCCCCCAGAGGCAGTGACGAGTGCCACGAAGACGCTGCATGGACGGGAGGGACGATGGACGACTGCCACCATACCGACAGAAGCCCATAAAGGCAAGTATATATATCTATTAACATCAACTCTTTCAAACACTAAACTCTCTATTATCTTTACTCTCAGAAACCTGGACATCATCATCCTGGGGGCAGAAATGGACCGTGACGTCCCCCAGAGGCAGTGACGACTGCCACGAAGACGCTGCATGAACGGGAGGGAAGATGGACGACTGCCACCATACCGACAGAAGCCCATAAAGGCAAGTGTATATATCTATTAACATCAACTCTTTCAAACACTAAACTCTTTATTATCTTTACTCTCTGGACCCTGGACATCATCATCCTGGGGGCAGAAATGGAGCGTGAAGTCCCCCAGAGGCAGTGACGACTGCCACGAAGACGCTGCATGGACGGAAGGGACGATGGACGACTGCCACCATACCGACAGAAGCCCATAAAGGAAAGTATATATCTATTAACATCAACTCTTTCAAACACTAAACTCTTTATTATCTTTACTCTCAGGACCCTGGACATTATCATCCTGGGGGCAGAAATGGACCGTGAAGTCCCCCAGAGGCAGTGACGACTGCCACGAAGACGCTGCATGGACGGGAGGGACGATGTACGACTGCCACCATACCGACAGAAGCCCATAAAGGCAAGTATATACCTATTAACATCAACTCTTTCAAACACTAAACTCTTTATTATCTTTACTCTCAGGACCCTGGACGTTATCATCCTGGGGGCACAAATGGAGCGTGACGTCCCCCAGAGGCAGTGACGACTGCCACGAAGACGCTGCATGGACGGGAGGGACGATGGACGACTGCCACCATACCGACAGAAGCCCATAAAGGCAAGTATATATCTATTAACATCAACTCTTTCAAACACTAAACTCTTTATTATCTTTACACTTAGGACCCTGGACATCATCATCCTGGGGGCAGAAATGGACCGTGAAGTCCCCCAGAGGCAGTGACGACTGCCACGAAGACGCTGCATGGACGGGAGGGACGATGGACGACTGCCACCATACCGACAGAAGCCCATAAAGGCAAGTATATATCTATTAACATCAACTCTTTCAAACACTAAACTCTTTATTATCTTTACTCTCTGGACCCTGGACATCATCATCCTGGGGGCAGAAATGGAGCGTGAAGTCCCCCAGAGGCAGTGACGACTGCCACGAAGACGCTGCATGGACGGAAGGGACGATGGACGACTGCCACCATACCGACAGAAGCCCATAAAGGAAAGTATATATCTATTAACATCAACTCTTTCAAACACTAAACTCTTTATTATCTTTACTCTCAGGACCCTGGACATTATCATCCTGGGGGCAGAAATGGACCGTGAAGTCCCCCAGAGGCAGTGACGACTGCCACGAAGACGCTGCATGGACGGGAGGGACGATGTACGACTGCCACCATACCGACAGAAGCCCATAAAGGCAAGTATATACCTATTAACATCAACTCTTTCAAACACTAAACTCTTTATTATCTTTACTCTCAGGACCCTGGACGTTATCATCCTGGGGGCACAAATGGAGCGTGACGTCCCCCAGAGGCAGTGACGACTGCCACGAAGACGCTGCATGGACGGGAGGGACGATGGACGACTGCCACCATACCGACAGAAGCCCATAAAGGCAAGTATATATCTATTAACATCAACTCTTTCAAACACTAAACTCTTTATTATCTTTACACTTAGGACCCTGGACATCATCATCCTGGGGGCAGAAATGGACCGTGAAGTCCCCCAGAGGCAGTGACGACTGCCACGAAGACGCTGCATGGACGGGAGGGACGATGGACGACTGCCACCATACCGACAGAAGCCCATAAAGGCAAGTATATATCTATTAACATCAACTCTTTCAAACACTAAACTCTTTATTATCTTTACACTTAGGACCCTGGACATCATCATCCTGGGGGCAGAAATGGAGCGTGAAGTCCCCCAGAGGCAGTGACGACTGCCACGAAGACGCTGCATGGACGGGAGGGACGATGGACGACTTCCACCATACCGACAGAAGCCCATGAAGGCAAGTATATATCTATTAACATCAACTCTTTCAAACACTAAACTCTTTATTATCTTTACTCTCAGGAGCCTGGACATTATCATCCTGGGGGCAGAAATGGAGCGTGAAGTCCCCCAGAGGCAGTGACGACTGCCACGAAGACGCTGCATGGACGGGAGGGACGATGGACGACTGCCACCATACCGACAGAAGCCCATAAAGGCAAGTATATATCTGTTAACATCAACTCTTTCAAACACTAAACTCTTTATTATTTTCACACTTAGGACCCTGGATATCATCATCCTGGGGGCAGAAATGGACCGTGAAGTCCCCCAGAGGCAGTGACGACTGCCACGAAGACGCTGCATGGACGGGAGGGACGATGGGCAACTGCCACCATACCGACAGAAGCCCATAAAGGCAAGTATATATCTATTAACATCAACTCTTTCAAACACTAAACTCTTTATTATCTTTTCTCTCAGGGCCCTGGACATCATCATCCTGGGGGCAGAAATGGACCGTGAAGTCCCCCAGAGGCAGTGACGACTGCCACGAAGACGCTGTATGGACGGGAGGGACGATGGACGACTGCCACCATACCGACAGAAGCCCATAAAGGCAAGTATATATATCTATTAACATCAACTCTTTCAAACACTAAACTCTTTATTATCTTTACTCTCAGGACCCTGGACATTATCATCCTCGGGGCAGAAATGGAGCGTGAAGTCCCCCAGAGGCAGTGACGACTGCCACGAAGACGCTGCATGGACGGGAGGGACGATGGACGACTGCCACCATACCGACAGAAGCCCATAAAGGCAAGTATACATCTATTAACATCAACTCTTTCAAACACTAAACTCTTTATTATCTTTACACTCAGGACCCTGGACATCATCATCCTGGGGGCAGAAATGGAGCGTGAAGTCCCCCAGAGGCAGTGACGAGTGCCACGAAGACGCTGCATGGACGGGAGGGACGATGGACGACTGCCACCATACCGACAGAAGCCCATAAAGGCAAGTATATATATCTATTAACATCAACTCTTTCAAACACTAAACTCTCTATTATCTTTACTCTCAGAAACCTGGACATCATCATCCTGGGGGCAGAAATGGACCGTGACGTCCCCCAGAGGCAGTGACGACTGCCACGAAGACGCTGCATGGACGGGAGGGACGATGGACGACTGCCACCATACCGACAGAAGCCCATAAAGGCAAGTGTATATATCTATTAACATCAACTCTTTCAAACACTAAACTCTTTATTATCTTTACTCTCAGGACCCTGGACATCATCATCCTGGGGGCAGAAATGGAGCGTGAAGTCCCCCAGAGGCAGTGACGACTGCCACGAAGACGCTGCATGGACGGAAGGGACGATGGACGACTGCCACCATACCGACAGAAGCCCATAAAGGCAAGTATATATCTATTAACATCAACTCTTTCAAACACTAAACTCTTTATTATCTTTACTCTCAGGACCCTGGACTTTATCATCCTGGGGGCAGAAATGGACCGTGAAGTCCCCCAGAGGCAGTGACGACTGCCACGAAGACGCTGCATGGACGGGAGGGACGATGGACGACTGCCACCATACCGACAGAAGCCCATAAAGGCAAGTATATATCTATTAACATCAACTCTTTCAAACACTAAACTCTTTATTATCTTTACTCTCAGGACCATGGACATTATCATCCTGGGGGCACAAATGGAGCGTGACGTCCCCCAGAGGCAGTGACGACTGCCACGAAGACGCTGCATGGACGGGAGGGACGATGGACGACTGCCACCATACCGACAGAAGCCCATAAAGGCAAGTATATATCTATTAACATCAACTCTTTCAAACACTAAACTCTTTATTATCTTTACACTTAGAACCCTGGACATCATCATCCTGGGGGCAGAAATGGAGCGTGAAGTCCCCCAGAGGCAGTGACGACTGCCACGAAGACGCTGCATGGACGGGAGGGACGATGGACGACTGCCACCATACCGACAGAAGCCCATAAAGGCAAGTATATATATCTATTAACATCAACTCTTTCAAACACTAAACTCTTTATTATCTTTACTCTCAGCACCCTGGACATCATCATCCTGGGGGCAGAAATGGACCGTGAAGTCCCCCAGAGGCAGTGACGACTGCCACGAAGACACTGCATGGACGGGAGGGACGATGGACGACTGCCACCATACCGACAGAAGCCCATAAAGGCAAGTATATATCTATTAACATCAACTCTTTCAAACACTAAACTCTTTATTATCTTTACAAGTAGGACCCTGGACATCATCATCCTGGGGGCAGAAATGGAGCGTGAAGTCCCCCAGAGGCAGTGACGACTGCCACGAAGACGCTGTATGGACGGGAGGGACGATGGACGACTGCCACCATACCGACAGAAGCCCATAAAGGCAAGTATATATATCTATTAACATCAACTCTTTCAAACACTAAACTCTTTATTATCTTTACTCTCAGGACCCTGGACTTTATCATCCTGGGGGCAGAAATGGACCGTGAAGTCCCCCAGAGGCAGTGACGACTGCCACGAAGACGCTGCATGGACGGGAGGGACGATGGACGACTGCCACCATACCGACAGAAGCCCATAAAGGCAAGTATATATCTATTAACATCAACTCTTTCAAACACTAAACTCTTTATTATCTTTACTCTCAGGACCATGGACATTATCATCCTGGGGGCACAAATGGAGCGTGACGTCCCCCAGAGGCAGTGACGACTGCCACGAAGACGCTGCATGGACGGGAGGGACGATGGACGACTGCCACCATACCGACAGAAGCCCATAAAGGCAAGTATATATCTATTAACATCAACTCTTTCAAACACTAAACTCTTTATTATCTTTACACTTAGAACCCTGGACATCATCATCCTGGGGGCAGAAATGGAGCGTGAAGTCCCCCAGAGGCAGTGACGACTGCCACGAAGACGCTGCATGGACGGGAGGGACGATGGACGACTGCCACCATACCGACAGAAGCCCATAAAGGCAAGTATATATATCTATTAACATCAACTCTTTCAAACACTAAACTCTTTATTATCTTTACTCTCAGCACCCTGGACATCATCATCCTGGGGGCAGAAATGGACCGTGAAGTCCCCCAGAGGCAGTGACGACTGCCACGAAGACACTGCATGGACGGGAGGGACGATGGACGACTGCCACCATACCGACAGAAGCCCATAAAGGCAAGTATATATCTATTAACATCAACTCTTTCAAACACTAAACTCTTTATTATCTTTACAAGTAGGACCCTGGACATCATCATCCTGGGGGCAGAAATGGAGCGTGAAGTCCCCCAGAGGCAGTGACGACTGCCACGAAGACGCTGTATGGACGGGAGGGACGATGGACGACTGCCACCATACCGACAGAAGCCCATAAAGGCAAGTATATATATCTATTAACATCAACTCTTTCAAACACTAAACTCTTTATTATCTTTACTCTCAGGACCCTGGACATTATCATCCTCGGGGCAGAAATGGAGCGTGAAGTCCCCCAGAGGCAGTGACGACTGCCACGAAGACGCTGCATGGACGGGAGGGACGATGGACGACTGCCACCATACCGACAGAAGAACATAAAGGCAAGTATACATCTATTAACATCAACTCTTTCAAACACTAAACTCTTTATTATCTTTACACTCAGGACCCTGGACATCATCATCCTGGGGGCAGAAATGGAGCGTGAAGTCCCCCAGAGGCAGTGACGAGTGCCACGAAGACGCTGCATGGACGGGAGGGACGATGGACGACTGCCACCATACCGACAGAAGCCCATAAAGGCAAGTATATATATCTATTAACATCAACTCTTTCAAACACTAAACTCTTTATTATCTTTACTCTCAGCACCCTGGACATCATCATCCTGGGGGCAGAAATGGACCGTGAAGTCCCCCAGAGGCAGTGACGACTGCCACGAAGACACTGCATGGACGGGAGGGACGATGGACGACTGCCACCATACCGACAGAAGCCCATAAAGGCAAGTATATATCTATTAACATCAACTCTTTCAAACACTAAACTCTTTATTATCTTTACAAGTAGGACCCTGGACATCATCATCCTGGGGGCAGAAATGGAGCGTGAAGTCCCCCAGAGGCAGTGACGACTGCCACGAAGACGCTGTATGGACGGGAGGGACGATGGACGACTGCCACCATACCGACAGAAGCCCATAAAGGCAAGTATATATATCTATTAACATCAACTCTTTCAAACACTAAACTCTTTATTATCTTTACTCTCAGGACCCTGGACATTATCATCCTCGGGGCAGAAATGGAGCGTGAAGTCCCCCAGAGGCAGTGACGACTGCCACGAAGACGCTGCATGGACGGGAGGGACGATGGACGACTGCCACCATACCGACAGAAGCCCATAAAGGCAAGTATACATCTATTAACATCAACTCTTTCAAACACTAAACTCTTTATTATCTTTACACTCAGGACCCTGGACATCATCATCCTGGGGGCAGAAATGGAGCGTGAAGTCCCCCAGAGGCAGTGACGAGTGCCACGAAGACGCTGCATGGACGGGAGGGACGATGGACGACTGCCACCATACCGACAGAAGCCCATAAAGGCAAGTATATATATCTATTAACATCAACTCTTTCAAACACTAAACTCTCTATTATCTTTACTCTCAGAAACCTGGACATCATCATCCTGGGGGCAGAAATGGACCGTGAAGTCCCCCAGAGGCAGTGACGACTGCCACGAAGACACTGCATGGACGGGAGGGACGATGGACGACTGCCACCATACCGACAGAAGCCCATAAAGGCAAGTATATATCTATTAACATCAACTCTTTCAAACACTAAACTCTTTATTATCTTTACAAGTAGGACCCTGGACATCATCATCCTGGGGGCAGAAATGGAGCGTGAAGTCCCCCAGAGGCAGTGACGACTGCCACGAAGACGCTGTATGGACGGGAGGGACGATGGACGACTGCCACCATACCGACAGAAGCCCATAAAGGCAAGTATATATATCTATTAACATCAACTCTTTCAAACACTAAACTCTTTATTATCTTTACTCTCAGGACCCTGGACATTATCATCCTCGGGGCAGAAATGGAGCGTGAAGTCCCCCAGAGGCAGTGACGACTGCCACGAAGACGCTGCATGGACGGGAGGGACGATGGACGACTGCCACCATACCGACAGAAGAACATAAAGGCAAGTATACATCTATTAACATCAACTCTTTCAAACACTAAACTCTTTATTATCTTTACACTCAGGACCCTGGACATCATCATCCTGGGGGCAGAAATGGAGCGTGAAGTCCCCCAGAGGCAGTGACGAGTGCCACGAAGACGCTGCATGGACGGGAGGGACGATGGACGACTGCCACCATACCGACAGAAGCCCATAAAGGCAAGTATATATATCTATTAACATCAACTCTTTCAAACACTAAACTCTTTATTATCTTTACTCTCAGCACCCTGGACATCATCATCCTGGGGGCAGAAATGGACCGTGAAGTCCCCCAGAGGCAGTGACGACTGCCACGAAGACACTGCATGGACGGGAGGGACGATGGACGACTGCCACCATACCGACAGAAGCCCATAAAGGCAAGTATATATCTATTAACATCAACTCTTTCAAACACTAAACTCTTTATTATCTTTACAAGTAGGACCCTGGACATCATCATCCTGGGGGCAGAAATGGAGCGTGAAGTCCCCCAGAGGCAGTGACGACTGCCACGAAGACGCTGTATGGACGGGAGGGACGATGGACGACTGCCACCATACCGACAGAAGCCCATAAAGGCAAGTATATATATCTATTAACATCAACTCTTTCAAACACTAAACTCTTTATTATCTTTACTCTCAGGACCCTGGACATTATCATCCTCGGGGCAGAAATGGAGCGTGAAGTCCCCCAGAGGCAGTGACGACTGCCACGAAGACGCTGCATGGACGGGAGGGACGATGGACGACTGCCACCATACCGACAGAAGCCCATAAAGGCAAGTATACATCTATTAACATCAACTCTTTCAAACACTAAACTCTTTATTATCTTTACACTCAGGACCCTGGACATCATCATCCTGGGGGCAGAAATGGAGCGTGAAGTCCCCCAGAGGCAGTGACGAGTGCCACGAAGACGCTGCATGGACGGGAGGGACGATGGACGACTGCCACCATACCGACAGAAGCCCATAAAGGCAAGTATATATATCTATTAACATCAACTCTTTCAAACACTAAACTCTCTATTATCTTTACTCTCAGAAACCTGGACATCATCATCCTGGGGGCAGAAATGGACCGTGACGTCCCCCAGAGGCAGTGACGACTGCCACGAAGACGCTGCATGGACGGGAGGGACGATGGACGACTGCCACCATACCGACAGAAGCCCATAAAGGCAAGTGTATATATCTATTAACATCAACTCTTTCAAACACTAAACTCTTTATTATCTTTACTCTCAGGACCCTGGACATCATCATCCTGGGGGCAGAAATGGAGCGTGAAGTCCCCCAGAGGCAGTGACGACTGCCACGAAGACGCTGCATGGACGGAAGGGACGATGGACGACTGCCACCATACCGACAGAAGCCCATAAAGGCAAGTATATATCTATTAACATCAACTCTTTCAAACACTAAACTCTTTATTATCTTTACTCTCAGGACCCTGGACTTTATCATCCTGGGGGCAGAAATGGACCGTGAAGTCCCCCAGAGGCAGTGACGACTGCCACGAAGACGCTGCATGGACGGGAGGGACGATGGACGACTGCCACCATACCGACAGAAGCCCATAAAGGCAAGTATATATCTATTAACATCAACTCTTTCAAACACTAAACTCTTTATTATCTTTACTCTCAGGACCATGGACATTATCATCCTGGGGGCACAAATGGAGCGTGACGTCCCCCAGAGGCAGTGACGACTGCCACGAAGACGCTGCATGGACGGGAGGGACGATGGACGACTGCCACCATACCGACAGAAGCCCATAAAGGCAAGTATATATCTATTAACATCAACTCTTTCAAACACTAAACTCTTTATTATCTTTACACTTAGAACCCTGGACATCATCATCCTGGGGGCAGAAATGGAGCGTGAAGTCCCCCAGAGGCAGTGACGACTGCCACGAAGACGCTGCATGGACGGGAGGGACGATGGACGACTGCCACCATACCGACAGAAGCCCATAAAGGCAAGTATATATATCTATTAACATCAACTCTTTCAAACACTAAACTCTTTATTATCTTTACTCTCAGCACCCTGGACATCATCATCCTGGGGGCAGAAATGGACCGTGAAGTCCCCCAGAGGCAGTGACGACTGCCACGAAGACACTGCATGGACGGGAGGGACGATGGACGACTGCCACCATACCGACAGAAGCCCATAAAGGCAAGTATATATCTATTAACATCAACTCTTTCAAACACTAAACTCTTTATTATCTTTACAAGTAGGACCCTGGACATCATCATCCTGGGGGCAGAAATGGAGCGTGAAGTCCCCCAGAGGCAGTGACGACTGCCACGAAGACGCTGCATGGACGGGAGGGACGATGGGCAACTGCCACCATACCGACAGAAGCCCATAAAGGCAAGTATATATCTATTAACATCAACTCTTTCAAACACTAAACTCTTTATTATTTTTTCTCTCAGGGCCCTGGACATCATCATCCTGGGGGCAGAAATGGAGCGTGAAGTCCCCCAGAGGCAGTGACGACTGCAACGAAGACGCTGCATGGACGGGAGGGACGATGGACGACTGCCACCATACCGACAGAAGCCCATAAAGGCAAGTATATATATCTATTAACATCAACTCTTTCAAACACTAAACTCTTTATTATCTTTACTCTCAGGACCCTGGACATTATCATCCTGGGGGCAGAAATGGAGCGTGAAGTCCCCCAGAGGCAGTGACGACTGCCACGAAGACGCTGCATGGACGGGAGGGACGATGGGCAACTGCCACCATACCGACAGAAGCCCATAAAGGCAAGTATATATCTATTAACATCAACTCTTTCAAACACTAAACTCTTTATTATCTTTTCTCTCAGGGCCCTGGACATCATCATCCTGGGGGCAGAAATGGAGCGTGAAGTCCCCCAGAGGCAGTGACGACTGCCACGAAGACGCTGCATGGACGGGAGGGACGATGGACGACTGCCACCATACCGACAGAAGCCCATAAAGGCAAGTATATATCTATTAACATCAACTCTTTCAAACACTAAACTCTTTATTATCTTTACACTTAGAACCCTGGACATCATCATCCTGGGGGCAGAAATGGAGCGTGAAGTCCCCCAGAGGCAGTGACGACTGCCACGAAGACGCTGCATGGACGGGAGGGACGATGGACGACTGCCACCATACCGACAGAAGCCCATAAAGGCAAGTATATATATCTATTAACATCAACTCTTTCAAACACTAAACTCTTTATTATCTTTACTCTCAGCACCCTGGACATCATCATCCTGGGGGCAGAAATGGACCGTGAAGTCCCCCAGAGGCAGTGACGACTGCCACGAAGACACTGCATGGACGGGAGGGACGATGGACGACTGCCACCATACCGACAGAAGCCCATAAAGGCAAGTATATATCTATTAACATCAACTCTTTCAAACACTAAACTCTTTATTATCTTTACAAGTAGGACCCTGGACATCATCATCCTGGGGGCAGAAATGGAGCGTGAAGTCCCCCAGAGGCAGTGACGACTGCCACGAAGACGCTGCATGGACGGGAGGGACGATGGGCAACTGCCACCATACCGACAGAAGCCCATAAAGGCAAGTATATATCTATTAACATCAACTCTTTCAAACACTAAACTCTTTATTATTTTTTCTCTCAGGGCCCTGGACATCATCATCCTGGGGGCAGAAATGGAGCGTGAAGTCCCCCAGAGGCAGTGACGACTGCCACGAAGACGCTGCATGGACGGGAGGGACGATGGACGACTGCCACCATACCGACAGAAGCCCATAAAGGCAAGTATATATATCTATTAACATCAACTCTTTCAAACACTAAACTCTTTATTATCTTTACTCTCAGGACCCTGGACATTATCATCCTGGGGGCAGAAATGGAGCGTGAAGTCCCCCAGAGGCAGTGACGACTGCCACGAAGACGCTGCATGGACGGGAGGGACGATGGGCAACTGCCACCATACCGACAGAAGCCCATAAAGGCAAGTATATATCTATTAACATCAACTCTTTCAAACACTAAACTCTTTATTATCTTTTCTCTCAGGGCCCTGGACATCATCATCCTGGGGGCAGAAATGGAGCGTGAAGTCCCCCAGAGGCAGTGACGACTGCCACGAAGACGCTGCATGGACGGGAGGGACGATGGACGACTGCCACCATACCGACAGAAGCCCATAAAGGCAAGTATATATCTATTAACATCAACTCTTTCAAACACTAAACTCTTTATTATCTTTACTCTCAGGACCCTGGACATCATCATCCTGGGGGCAGAAATGGACCGTGAAGTCCCCCAGAGGCAGTGACGACTGCCACGAAGACGCTGCATGGACGGGAGGGACGATGGACGACTGCCACCATACCGACAGAAGCCCATAAAGGCAAGTATATATCTATTAACATCAACTCTTTCAAACACTAAACTCTTTATTATCTTTACAAGTAGGACCCTGGACATCATCATCCTGGGTTCAGAAATGGACCGTGAAGTCCCCCAGAGGCAGTGACGACTGCCACGAAGACGCTGCATGGACGGGAGGGACGATTGGCAACTGCCACCATACCGACAGAAGCCCATAAAGGCAAGTATATATATCTATTAACATCAACTCTTTCAAACACTAAACTCTTTATTATCTTTACTCTCAGGACCCTGGACATTATCATCCTGGGGCAGAAATGGACCGTGAAGTCCCCCAGAGGCAGTGACGACTGCCACGAAGACGCTGCATGGACGGGAGGGACGATGGGCAACTGCCACCATACCGACAGAAGCCCATAAAGGCAAGTATATATCTATTAACATCAACTCTTTCAAACACTAAACTCTTTATTATCTTTACTCTCAGGACCCTGGACATTATCATCCTGGGGCAGAAATGGACCGTGAAGTCCCCCAGAGGCAGTGACGACTGCCACGAAGACGCTGCATGGACGGGAGGGACGATGGGCAACTGCCACCATACCGACAGAAGCCCATAAAGGCAAGTATATATATCTATTAACATCAACTCTTTCAAACACTAAACTCTCTATTATCTTTACTCTCAGAAACCTGGACATCATCATCCTGGGGGCAGAAATGGACCGTGACGTCCCCCAGAGGCAGTGACGACTGCCACGAAGACGCTGCATGAACGGGAGGGAAGATGGACGACTGCCACCATACCGACAGAAGCCCATAAAGGCAAGTGTATATATCTATTAACATCAACTCTTTCAAACACTAAACTCTTTATTATCTTTACTCTCTGGACCCTGGACATCATCATCCTGGGGGCAGAAATGGAGCGTGAAGTCCCCCAGAGGCAGTGACGACTGCCACGAAGACGCTGCATGGACGGAAGGGACGATGGACGACTGCCACCATACCGACAGAAGCCCATAAAGGAAAGTATATATCTATTAACATCAACTCTTTCAAACACTAAACTCTTTATTATCTTTACTCTCAGGACCCTGGACATTATCATCCTGGGGGCAGAAATGGACCGTGAAGTCCCCCAGAGGCAGTGACGACTGCCACGAAGACGCTGCATGGACGGGAGGGACGATGTACGACTGCCACCATACCGACAGAAGCCCATAAAGGCAAGTATATATCTATTAACATCAACTCTTTCAAACACTAAACTCTTTATTATCTTTACTCTCAGGACCCTGGACGTTATCATCCTGGGGGCACAAATGGAGCGTGACGTCCCCCAGAGGCAGTGACGACTGCCACGAAGACGCTGCATGGACGGGAGGGACGATGGACGACTGCCACCATACCGACAGAAGCCCATAAAGGCAAGTATATATCTATTAACATCAACTCTTTCAAACACTAAACTCTTTATTATCTTTACACTTAGGACCCTGGACATCATCATCCTGGGGGCAGAAATGGACCGTGAAGTCCCCCAGAGGCAGTGACGACTGCCACGAAGACGCTGCATGGACGGGAGGGACGATGGACGACTGCCACCATACCGACAGAAGCCCATAAAGGCAAGTATATATCTATTAACATCAACTCTTTCAAACACTAAACTCTTTATTATCTTTACACTTAGGACCCTGGACATCATCATCCTGGGGGCAGAAATGGAGCGTGAAGTCCGCCAGAGGCAGTGACGACTGCCACGAAGACGCTGCATGGACGGGAGGGACGATGGACGACTTCCACCATACCGACAGAAGCCCATGAAGGCAAGTATATATCTATTAACATCAACTCTTTCAAACACTAAACTCTTTATTATCTTTACTCTCAGGACCCTGGACATTATCATCCTGGGGGCAGAAATGGAGCGTGAAGTCCCCCAGAGGCAGTGACGACTGCCACGAAGACGCTGCATGGACGGGAGGGACGATGGACGACTGCCACCATACCGACAGAAGCCCATAAAGGCAAGTATATATCTGTTAACATCAACTCTTTCAAACACTAAACTCTTTATTATTTTCACACTTAGGACCCTGGATATCATCATCCTGGGGGCAGAAATGGACCGTGAAGTCCCCCAGAGGCAGTGACGACTGCCACGAAGACGCTGCATGGACGGGAGGGACGATGGGCAACTGCCACCATACCGACAGAAGCCCATAAAGGCAAGTATATATCTATTAACATCAACTCTTTCAAACACTAAACTCTTTATTATCTTTTCTCTCAGGGCCCTGGACATCATCATCCTGGGGGCAGAAATGGACCGTGAAGTCCCCCAGAGGCAGTGACGACTGCCACGAAGACGCTGTATGGACGGGAGGGACGATGGACGACTGCCACCATACCGACAGAAGCCCATAAAGGCAAGTATATATATCTATTAACATCAACTCTTTCAAACACTAAACTCTTTATTATCTTTACTCTCAGGACCCTGGACATTATCATCCTCGGGGCAGAAATGGAGCGTGAAGTCCCCCAGAGGCAGTGACGACTGCCACGAAGACGCTGCATGGACGGGAGGGACGATGGACGACTGCCACCATACCGACAGAAGCCCATAAAGGCAAGTATACATCTATTAACATCAACTCTTTCAAACACTAAACTCTTTATTATCTTTACACTCAGGACCCTGGACATCATCATCCTGGGGGCAGAAATGGAGCGTGAAGTCCCCCAGAGGCAGTGACGAGTGCCACGAAGACGCTGCATGGACGGGAGGGACGATGGACGACTGCCACCATACCGACAGAAGCCCATAAAGGCAAGTATATATATCTATTAACATCAACTCTTTCAAACACTAAACTCTCTATTATCTTTACTCTCAGAAACCTGGACATCATCATCCTGGGGGCAGAAATGGACCGTGACGTCCCCCAGAGGCAGTGACGACTGCCACGAAGACGCTGCATGGACGGGAGGGACGATGGACGACTGCCACCATACCGACAGAAGCCCATAAAGGCAAGTGTATATATCTATTAACATCAACTCTTTCAAACACTAAACTCTTTATTATCTTTACTCTCAGGACCCTGGACATCATCATCCTGGGGGCAGAAATGGAGCGTGAAGTCCCCCAGAGGCAGTGACGACTGCCACGAAGACGCTGCATGGACGGAAGGGACGATGGACGACTGCCACCATACCGACAGAAGCCCATAAAGGCAAGTATATATATCTATTAACATCAACTCTTTCAAACACTAAACTCTTTATTATCTTTACTCTCAGCACCCTGGACATCATCATCCTGGGGGCAGAAATGGACCGTGAAGTCCCCCAGAGGCAGTGACGACTGCCACGAAGACACTGCATGGACGGGAGGGACGATGGACGACTGCCACCATACCGACAGAAGCCCATAAAGGCAAGTATATATCTATTAACATCAACTCTTTCAAACACTAAACTCTTTATTATCTTTACAAGTAGGACCCTGGACATCATCATCCTGGGGGCAGAAATGGAGCGTGAAGTCCCCCAGAGGCAGTGACGACTGCCACGAAGACGCTGTATGGACGGGAGGGACGATGGACGACTGCCACCATACCGACAGAAGCCCATAAAGGCAAGTATATATATCTATTAACATCAACTCTTTCAAACACTAAACTCTTTATTATCTTTACTCTCAGGACCCTGGACATTATCATCCTCGGGGCAGAAATGGAGCGTGAAGTCCCCCAGAGGCAGTGACGACTGCCACGAAGACGCTGCATGGACGGGAGGGACGATGGACGACTGCCACCATACCGACAGAAGCCCATAAAGGCAAGTATACATCTATTAACATCAACTCTTTCAAACACTAAACTCTTTATTATCTTTACACTCAGGACCCTGGACATCATCATCCTGGGGGCAGAAATGGAGCGTGAAGTCCCCCAGAGGCAGTGACGAGTGCCACGAAGACGCTGCATGGACGGGAGGGACGATGGACGACTGCCACCATACCGACAGAAGCCCATAAAGGCAAGTATATATATCTATTAACATCAACTCTTTCAAACACTAAACTCTCTATTATCTTTACTCTCAGAAACCTGGACATCATCATCCTGGGGGCAGAAATGGACCGTGACTTCCCCAGAGGCAGTGACGACTGCCACGAAGACGCTGCATGGACGGGAGGGACGATGGACGACTGCCACCATACCGACAGAAGCCCATAAAGGCAAGTGTATATATCTATTAACATCAACTCTTTCAAACACTAAACTCTTTATTATCTTTACACTTAGGACCCTGGACATCATCATCCTGGGGGCAGAAATGGAGCGTGAAGTCCGCCAGAGGCAGTGACGACTGCCACGAAGACGCTGCATGGACGGGAGGGACGATGGACGACTTCCACCATACCGACAGAAGCCCATGAAGGCAAGTATATATCTATTAACATCAACTCTTTCAAACACTAAACTCTTTATTATCTTTACTCTCAGGACCCTGGACATTATCATCCTGGGGGCAGAAATGGAGCGTGAAGTCCCCCAGAGGCAGTGACGACTGCCACGAAGACGCTGCATGGACGGGAGGGACGATGGACGACTGCCACCATACCGACAGAAGCCCATAAAGGCAAGTATATATCTGTTAACATCAACTCTTTCAAACACTAAACTCTTTATTATTTTCACACTTAGGACCCTGGATATCATCATCCTGGGGGCAGAAATGGACCGTGAAGTCCCCCAGAGGCAGTGACGACTGCCACGAAGACGCTGCATGGACGGGAGGGACGATGGGCAACTGCCACCATACCGACAGAAGCCCATAAAGGCAAGTATATATCTATTAACATCAACTCTTTCAAACACTAAACTCTTTATTATCTTTTCTCTCAGGGCCCTGGACATCATCATCCTGGGGGCAGAAATGGACCGTGAAGTCCCCCAGAGGCAGTGACGACTGCCACGAAGACGCTGTATGGACGGGAGGGACGATGGACGACTGCCACCATACCGACAGAAGCCCATAAAGGCAAGTATATATATCTATTAACATCAACTCTTTCAAACACTAAACTCTTTATTATCTTTACTCTCAGGACCCTGGACATTATCATCCTCGGGGCAGAAATGGAGCGTGAAGTCCCCCAGAGGCAGTGACGACTGCCACGAAGACGCTGCATGGACGGGAGGGACGATGGACGACTGCCACCATACCGACAGAAGCCCATAAAGGCAAGTATACATCTATTAACATCAACTCTTTCAAACACTAAACTCTTTATTATCTTTACACTCAGGACCCTGGACATCATCATCCTGGGGGCAGAAATGGAGCGTGAAGTCCCCCAGAGGCAGTGACGAGTGCCACGAAGACGCTGCATGGACGGGAGGGACGATGGACGACTGCCACCATACCGACAGAAGCCCATAAAGGCAAGTATATATATCTATTAACATCAACTCTTTCAAACACTAAACTCTCTATTATCTTTCCTCTCAGAAACCTGGACATCATCATCCTGGGGGCAGAAATGGACCGTGACGTCCCCCAGAGGCAGTGACGACTGCCACGAAGACGCTGCATGGACGGGAGGGACGATGGACGACTGCCACCATACCGACAGAAGCCCATAAAGGCAAGTGTATATATCTATTAACATCAACTCTTTCAAACACTAAACTCTTTATTATCTTTACTCTCAGGACCCTGGACATCATCATCCTGGGGGCAGAAATGGAGCGTGAAGTCCCCCAGAGGCAGTGACGACTGCCACGAAGACGCTGCATGGACGGAAGGGACGATGGACGACTGCCACCATACCGACAGAAGCCCATAAAGGCAAGTATATATATCTATTAACATCAACTCTTTCAAACACTAAACTCTTTATTATCTTTACTCTCAGCACCCTGGACATCATCATCCTGGGGGCAGAAATGGACCGTGAAGTCCCCCAGAGGCAGTGACGACTGCCACGAAGACACTGCATGGACGGGAGGGACGATGGACGACTGCCACCATACCGACAGAAGCCCATAAAGGCAAGTATATATCTATTAACATCAACTCTTTCAAACACTAAACTCTTTATTATCTTTACAAGTAGGACCCTGGACATCATCATCCTGGGGGCAGAAATGGAGCGTGAAGTCCCCCAGAGGCAGTGACGACTGCCACGAAGACGCTGTATGGACGGGAGGGACGATGGACGACTGCCACCATACCGACAGAAGCCCATAAAGGCAAGTATATATATCTATTAACATCAACTCTTTCAAACACTAAACTCTTTATTATCTTTACTCTCAGGACCCTGGACATTATCATCCTCGGGGCAGAAATGGAGCGTGAAGTCCCCCAGAGGCAGTGACGACTGCCACGAAGACGCTGCATGGACGGGAGGGACGATGGACGACTGCCACCATACCGACAGAAGCCCATAAAGGCAAGTATACATCTATTAACATCAACTCTTTCAAACACTAAACTCTTTATTATCTTTACACTCAGGACCCTGGACATCATCATCCTGGGGGCAGAAATGGAGCGTGAAGTCCCCCAGAGGCAGTGACGAGTGCCACGAAGACGCTGCATGGACGGGAGGGACGATGGACGACTGCCACCATACCGACAGAAGCCCATAAAGGCAAGTATATATATCTATTAACATCAACTCTTTCAAACACTAAACTCTCTATTATCTTTACTCTCAGAAACCTGGACATCATCATCCTGGGGGCAGAAATGGAGCGTGAAGTCCCCCAGAGGCAGTGACGACTGCCACGAAGACGCTGCATGGACGGAAGGGACGATGGACGACTGCCACCATACCGACAGAAGCCCATAAAGGCAAGTATATATCTATTAACATCAACTCTTTCAAACACTAAACTCTTTATTATCTTTACTCTCAGGACCCTGGACATCATCATCCTGGGGGCAGAAATGGACCGTGAAGTCCCCCAGAGGCAGTGACGACTGCCACGAAGACGCTGCATGGACGGGAGGGACGATGGACGACTGCCACCATACCGACAGAAGCCCATAAAGGCAAGTATATATCTATTAACATCAACTCTTTCAAACACTAAACTCTTTATTATCTTTACTCTCAGGACCATGGACATTATCATCCTGGGGGCACAAATGGAGCGTGACGTCCCCCAGAGGCAGTGACGACTGCCACGAAGACGCTGCATGGACGGGAGGGACGATGGACGACTGCCACCATACCGACAGAAGCCCATAAAGGCAAGTATATATCTATTAACATCAACTCTTTCAAACACTAAACTCTCTATTATCTTTACACTTAGAACCCTGGACATCATCATCCTGGGGGCAGAAATGGAGCGTGAAGTCCCCCAGAGGCAGTGACGACTGCCACGAAGACGCTGCATGGACGGGAGGGACGATGGACGACTGCCACCATACCGACAGAAGCCCATAAAGGCAAGTATATATATCTATTAACATCAACTCTTTCAAACACTAAACTCTTTATTATCTTTACTCTCAGCACCCTGGACATCATCATCCTGGGGGCAGAAATGGACCGTGAAGTCCCCCAGAGGCAGTGACGACTGCCACGAAGACACTGCATGGACGGGAGGGACGATGGACGACTGCCACCATACCGACAGAAGCCCATAAAGGCAAGTATATATCTATTAACATCAACTCTTTCAAACACTAAACTCTTTATTATCTTTACAAGTAGGACCCTGGACATCATCATCCTGGGGGCAGAAATGGAGCGTGAAGTCCCCCAGAGGCAGTGACGACTGCCACGAAGACGCTGCATGGACGGGAGGGACGATGGGCAACTGCCACCATACCGACAGAAGCCCATAAAGGCAAGTATATATCTATTAACATCAACTCTTTCAAACACTAAACTCTTTATTATTTTTTCTCTCAGGGCCCTGGACATCATCATCCTGGGGGCAGAAATGGAGCGTGAAGTCCCCCAGAGGCAGTGACGACTGCAACGAAGACGCTGCATGGACGGGAGGGACGATGGACGACTGCCACCATACCGACAGAAGCCCATAAAGGCAAGTATATATATCTATTAACATCAACTCTTTCAAACACTAAACTCTTTATTATCTTTACTCTCAGGACCCTGGACATTATCATCCTGGGGGCAGAAATGGAGCGTGAAGTCCCCCAGAGGCAGTGACGACTGCCACGAAGACGCTGCATGGACGGGAGGGACGATGGGCAACTGCCACCATACCGACAGAAGCCCATAAAGGCAAGTATATATCTATTAACATCAACTCTTTCAAACACTAAACTCTTTATTATCTTTTCTCTCAGGGCCCTGGACATCATCATCCTGGGGGCAGAAATGGAGCGTGAAGTCCCCCAGAGGCAGTGACGACTGCCACGAAGACGCTGCATGGACGGGAGGGACGATGGACGACTGCCACCATACCGACAGAAGCCCATAAAGGCAAGTATATATCTATTAACATCAACTCTTTCAAACACTAAACTCTTTATTATCTTTACTCTCAGGACCCTGGACATCATCATCCTGGGGGCAGAAATGGACCGTGAAGTCCCCCAGAGGCAGTGACGACTGCCACGAAGACGCTGCATGGACGGGAGGGACGATGGACGACTGCCACCATACCGACAGAAGCCCATAAAGGCAAGTATATATCTATTAACATCAACTCTTTCAAACACTAAACTCTTTATTATCTTTACAAGTAGGACCCTGGACATCATCATCCTGGGTTCAGAAATGGACCGTGAAGTCCCCCAGAGGCAGTGACGACTGCCACGAAGACGCTGCATGGACGGGAGGGACGATTGGCAACTGCCACCATACCGACAGAAGCCCATAAAGGCAAGTATATATATCTATTAACATCAACTCTTTCAAACACTAAACTCTTTATTATCTTTACTCTCAGGACCCTGGACATTATCATCCTGGGGCAGAAATGGACCGTGAAGTCCCCCAGAGGCAGTGACGACTGCCACGAAGACGCTGCATGGACGGGAGGGACGATGGGCAACTGCCACCATACCGACAGAAGCCCATAAAGGCAAGTATATATCTATTAACATCAACTCTTTCAAACACTAAACTCTTTATTATCTTTTCTCTCACGACCCTAGACATCATCATCCTGGGGGCAGAAATGGACCGTGAAGTCCCCCAGAGGCAGTGACGACTGCCACGAAGACGCTGCATGGACGGGAGGGACGATGGACGACTGCCACCATACCGACAGAAGCCCATAAAGGCAAGTATATATATCTATTAACATCAACTCTTTCAAACACTAAACTCTTTATTATCTTTACTCTCAGGACCCTGGACATCATCATCCTGGGGGCAGAAATGGAGCGTGAAGTCCCCCAGAGGCAGTGACGACTGCCACGAAGACGCTGCATGGGCGGGAGGGACGATGGACGACTGCCACCATACCGACAGAAGCCCATAAAGGCAAGTATATATATCTATTAACATCAACTCTTTCAAACACTAAACTCTTTATTATCTTTACTCTCAGGACCCTGGACATTATCATCCTGGGGGCAGAAATGGAGCGTGAAGTCCCCCAGAGGCAGTGACGACTGCCACGAAGACGCTGCATGGACGGGAGGGACGATGGACGACTGCCACCATACCGACAGAAGCCCATAAAGGCAAGTATATATATCTATTAACATCAACTCTTTCAAACACTAAACTCTTTATTATCTTTACTCTCAGCACCCTGGACATCATCATCCTGGGGGCAGAAATGGACCGTGAAGTCCCCCAGAGGCAGTGACGACTGCCACGAAGACACTGCATGGACGGGAGGGACGATGGACGACTGCCACCATACCGACAGAAGCCCATAAAGGCAAGTATATATCTATTAACATCAACTCTTTCAAACACTAAACTCTTTATTATCTTTACAAGTAGGACCCTGGACATCATCATCCTGGGGGCAGAAATGGAGCGTGAAGTCCCCCAGAGGCAGTGACGACTGCCACGAAGACGCTGCATGGACGGGAGGGACGATGGGCAACTGCCACCATACCGACAGAAGCCCATAAAGGCAAGTATATATCTATTAACATCAACTCTTTCAAACACTAAACTCTTTATTATTTTTTCTCTCAGGGCCCTGGACATCATCATCCTGGGGGCAGAAATGGAGCGTGAAGTCCCCCAGAGGCAGTGACGACTGCAACGAAGACGCTGCATGGACGGGAGGGACGATGGACGACTGCCACCATACCGACAGAAGCCCATAAAGGCAAGTATATATATCTATTAACATCAACTCTTTCAAACACTAAACTCTTTATTATCTTTACTCTCAGGACCCTGGACATTATCATCCTGGGGGCAGAAATGGAGCGTGAAGTCCCCCAGAGGCAGTGACGACTGCCACGAAGACGCTGCATGGACGGGAGGGACGATGGACGACTGCCACCATACCGACAGAAGCCCATAAAGGCAAGTATATATCTATTAACATCAACTCTTTCAAACACTAAACTCTTTATTATCTTTACACTTAGGACCCTGGACATCATCATCCTGGGGGCAGAAATGGACCGTGAAGTCCCCCAGAGGCAGTGACGACTGCCACGAAGACGCTGCATGGACGGGAGGGACGATGGGCAACTGCCACCATACCGACAGAAGCCCATAAAGGCAAGTATATATCTATTAACATCAACTCTTTCAAACACTAAACTCTTTATTATCTTTTCTCTCAGGGCCCTGGACATCATCATCCTGGGGGCAGAAATGGAGCGTGAAGTCCCCCAGAGGCAGTGACGACTGCCACGAAGACGCTGCATGGACGGGAGGGACGATGGACGACTGCCACCATACCGACAGAAGCCCATAAAGGCAAGTATATATCTATTAACATCAACTCTTTCAAACACTAAACTCTTTATTATCTTTGCTCTCAGGACCCTGGACATCATCATCCTGGGGGCAGAAATGGACCGTGAAGTCCCCCAGAGGCAGTGACGACTGCCACGAAGACGCTGCATGGACGGGAGGGACGATGGACGACTGCCACCATACCGACAGAAGCCCATAAAGGCAAGTATATATCTATTAACATCAACTCTTTCAAACACTAAACTCTTTATTATCTTTACACTTAGGACCCTGGACATCATCATCCTGGGTTCAGAAATGGAGCGTGAAGTCCCCCAGAGGCAGTGACGACTGCCACGAAGACGCTGCATGGACGGGAGGGACGATTGGCAACTGCCACCATACCGACAGAAGCCCATAAAGGCAAGTATATATATCTATTAACATCAACTCTTTCAAACACTAAACTCTTTATTATCTTTACTCTCAGGACCCTGGACATTATCATCCTGGGGCAGAAATGGACCGTGAAGTCCCCCAGAGGCAGTGACGACTGCCACAAAGACGCTGCATGGACGGGAGGGACGATGGGCAACTGCCACCATACCGACAGAAGCCCATAAAGGCAAGTATATATCTATTAACATCAACTCTTTCAAACACTAAACTCTTTATTATCTTTTCTCTCACGACCCTAGACATCATCATCCTGGGGGCAGAAATGGACCGTGAAGTCCCCCAGAGGCAGTGACGACTGCCACGAAGACGCTGCATGGACGGGAGGGACGATGGACGACTGCCACCATACCGACAGAAGCCCATAAAGGCAAGTATATATATCTATTAACATCAACTCTTTCAAACACTAAACTCTTTATTATCTTTACTCTCAGGACCCTGGACATCATCATCCTGGGGGCAGAAATGGAGCGTGAAGTCCCCCAGAGGCATTGACGACTGCCACGAAGACGCTGCATGGACGGGAGGGACGATGGAAGACTGCCACCATACCGACAGAAGCCCATAAAGGCAAGTATATATATCTATTAACATCAACTCTTTCAAACACTAAACTCTTTATTATCTTTACTCTCAGGACCCTGGACATTATCATCCTGGGGGCAGAAATGGAGCGTGAAGTCCCCCAGAGGCAGTGACGACTGCCACGAAGACGCTGCATGGACGGGAGGGACGATGGACGACTGCCACCATACCGACAGAAGCCCATAAAGGCAAGTATATATCTATTAACATCAACTCTTTCAAACACTAAACTCTTTATTATCTTTACACTTAGGACCCTGGACATCATCATCCTGGGGGCAGAAATGGACCGTGAAGTCCCCCAGAGGCAGTGACGACTGCCACGAAGACGCTGCATGGACGGGAGGGACGATGGGCAACTGCCACCATACCGACAGAAGCCCATAAAGGCAAGCATATACATCGATTAACATCAACTCTTTCAAACACTAAACTCTTTATTATCTTAACTCTCAGGACCCTGGACATTATCATCCTGGGGGCAGAAATGGAGCGTGAAGTCCCCCAGAGGCAGTGACGACTGCCACGAAGACGCTGCATGGACGGGAGGGACGATGGACGACTGCCACCATACCGACAGAAGCCCATAAAGGCAAGTATATATCTATTAACATCAACTCTTTCAAACACTAAACTCTTTATTATCTTTACACTTAGGACCCTGGACATCATCATCCTGGGGGCAGAAATGGACCGTGAAGTCCCCCAGAGGCAGTGACGACTGCCACGAAGACGCTGCATGGACGGGAGGGACGATGGGCAACTGCCACCATACCGACAGAAGCCCATAAAGGCAAGTATATATCTATTAACATCAACTCTTTCAAACACTAAACTCTTTATTATCTTTTCTCTCAGGGCCCTGGACATCATCATCCTGGGGGCAGAAATGGAGCGTGAAGTCCCCCAGAGGCAGTGACGACTGCCACGAAGACGCTGCATGGACGGGAGGGACGATGGACGACTGCCACCATACCGACAGAAGCCCATAAAGGCAAGTATATATCTATTAACATCAACTCTTTCAAACACTAAACTCTTTATTATCTTTACTCTCAGGACCCTGGACATCATCATCCTGGGGGCAGAAATGGAGCGTGAAGTCCCCCAGAGGCAGTGACGACTGCCACGAAGACGCTGCATGGACGGGAGGGACGATGGACGACTGCCACCATACCGACAGAAGCCCATAAAGGCAAGTATATATCTATTAACATCAACTCTTTCAAACACTAAACTCTTTATTATCTTTACTCTCAGGACCCTGGACATCATCATCCTGGGGGCAGAAATGGACCGTGAAGTCCCCCAGAGGCAGTGACGACTGCCACGAAGACGCTGCATGGACGGGAGGGACGATGGACGACTGCCACCATACCGACAGAAGCCCATAAAGGCAAGTATATATCTATTAACATCAACTCTTTCAAACACTAAACTCTTTATTATCTTTACACTTAGGACCCTGGACATCATCATCCTGGGTTCAGAAATGGACCGTGAAGTCCCCCAGAGGCAGTGACGACTGCCACGAAGACGCTGCATGGACGGGAGGGACGATTGGCAACTGCCACCATACCGACAGAAGCCCATAAAGGCAAGTATATATATCTATTAACATCAACTCTTTCAAACACTAAACTCTTTATTTTCTTTACTCTCAGGACCCTGGACATTATCATCCTGGGGCAGAAATGGACCGTGAAGTCCCCCAGAGGCAGTGACGACTGCCACGAAGACGCTGCATGGACGGGAGGGACGATGGGCAACTGCCACCATACCGACAGAAGCCCATAAAGGCAAGTATATATCTATTAACATCAACTCTTTCAAACACTAAACTCTTTATTATCTTTTCTCTCACGACCCTAGACATCATCATCCTGGGGGCAGAAATGGACCGTGAAGTCCCCCAGAGGCAGTGACGACTGCCACGAAGACGCTGCATGGACGGGAGGGACGATGGACGACCGCCACCATACCGACAGAAGCCCATAAAGGCAAGTATATATATCTATTAACATCAACTCTTTCAAACACTAAACTCTTTATTATCTTTACTCTCAGGACCCTGGACATCATCATCCTGGGGGCAGAAATGGACCGTGAAGTCCCCCAGAGGCAGTGACGACTGCCACGAAGACGCTGCATGGACGGGAGGGACGATGGACGACTGCCACCATACCGACAGAAGCCCATAAAGGCAAGTATATATATCTATTAACATCAACTCTTTCAAACACTAAACTCTTTATTATCTTTACTCTCAGGACCCTGGACATTATCATCCTGGGGGCAGAAATGGAGCGTGAAGTCCCCCAGAGGCAGTGACGACTGCCACGAAGACGCTGCATGGACGGGAGGGACGATGGACGACTGCCACCATACCGACAGAAGCCCATAAAGGCAAGTATATATCTATTAACATCAACTCTTTCAAACACTAAACTCTTTATTATCTTTACACTTAGGACCCTGGACATCATCATCCTGGGGGCAGAAATGGACCGTGAAGTCCCCCAGAGGCAGTGACGACTGCCACGAAGACGCTGCATGGACGGGAGGGACGATGGGCAACTGCCACCATACCGACAGAAGCCCATAAAGGCAAGCATATACATCGATTAACATCAACTCTTTCAAACACTAAACTCTTTATTATCTTAACTCTCAGGACCCTGGACATTATCATCCTGGGGGCAGAAATGGAGCGTGAAGTCCCCCAGAGGCAGTGACGACTGCCACGAAGACGCTGCATGGACGGGAGGGACGATGGACGACTGCCACCATACCGACAGAAGCCCATAAAGGCAAGTATATATCTATTAACATCAACTCTTTCAAACACTAAACTCTTTATTATCTTTACACTTAGGACCCTGGACATCATCATCCTGGGGGCAGAAATGGACCGTGAAGTCCCCCAGAGGCAGTGACGACTGCCACGAAGACGCTGCATGGACGGGAGGGACGATGGGCAACTGCCACCATACCGACAGAAGCCCATAAAGGCAAGTATATATCTATTAACATCAACTCTTTCAAACACTAAACTCTTTATTATCTTTTCTCTCAGGGCCCTGGACATCATCATCCTGGGGGCAGAAATGGAGCGTGAAGTCCCCCAGAGGCAGTGACGACTGCCACGAAGACGCTGCATGGACGGGAGGGACGATGGACGACTGCCACCATACCGACAGAAGCCCATAAAGGCAAGTATATATCTATTAACATCAACTCTTTCAAACACTAAACTCTTTATTATCTTTACTCTCAGGACCCTGGACATTATCATCCTGGGGGCAGAAATGGAGCGTGAAGTCCCCCAGAGGCAGTGACGACTGCCACGAAGACGCTGCATGGACGGGAGGGACGATGGACGACTGCCACCATACCGACAGAAGCCCATAAAGGCAAGTATATATCTATTAACATCAACTCTTTCAAACACTAAACTCTTTATTATCTTTACACTTAGGACCCTGGACATCATCATCCTGGGGGCAGAAATGGAGCGTGAATTCCCCCAGAGGCAGTGACGACTGCCACGAAGACGCTGCATGGACGGGAGGGACGATGGGCAACTGCCACCATACCGACAGAAGCCCATAAAGGCAAGCATATACATCGATTAACATCAACTCTTTCAAACACTAAACTCTTTATTATCTTAACTCTCAGGACCCTGGACATTATCATCCTGGGGGCAGAAATGGAGCGTGAAGTCCCCCAGAGGCAGTGACGACTGCCACGAAGACGCTGCATGGACGGGAGGGACGATGGACGACTGCCACCATACCGACAGAAGCCCATAAAGGCAAGTATATATCTATTAACATCAACTCTTTCAAACACTAAACTCTTTATTATCTTTACACTTAGGACCCTGGACATCATCATCCTGGGGGCAGAAATGGACCGTGAAGTCCCCCAGAGGCAGTGACGACTGCCACGAAGACGCTGCATGGACGGGAGGGACGATGGGCAACTGCCACCATACCGACAGAAGCCCATAAAGGCAAGTATATATCTATTAACATCAACTCTTTCAAACACTAAACTCTTTATTATCTTTTCTCTCAGGGCCCTGGACATCATCATCCTGGGGGCAGAAATGGAGCGTGAAGTCCCCCAGAGGCAGTGACGACTGCCACGAAGACGCTGCATGGACGGGAGGGACGATGGACGACTGCCACCATACCGACAGAAGCCCATAAAGGCAAGTATATATCTATTAACATCAACTCTTTCAAACACTAAACTCTTTATTATCTTTACTCTCAGGACCCTGGACATCATCATCCTGGGGGCAGAAATGGAGCGTGAAGTCCCCCAGAGGCAGTGACGACTGCCACGAAGACGCTGCATGGACGGGAGGGACGATGGACGACTGCCACCATACCGACAGAAGCCCATAAAGGCAAGTATATATCTATTAACATCAACTCTTTCAAACACTAAACTCTTTATTATCTTTACTCTCAGGACCCTGGACATCATCATCCTGGGGGCAGAAATGGACCGTGAAGTCCCCCAGAGGCAGTGACGACTGGCACGAAGACGCTGCATGGACGGGAGGGACGATGGACGACTGCCACCATACCGACAGAAGCCCATAAAGGCAAGTATATATCTATTAACATCAACTCTTTCAAACACTAAACTCTTTATTATCTTTACACTTAGGACCCTGGACATCATCATCCTGGGTTCAGAAATGGACCGTGAAGTCCCCCAGAGGCAGTGACGACTGCCACGAAGACGCTGCATGGACGGGAGGGACGATTGGCAACTGCCACCATACCGACAGAAGCCCATAAAGGCAAGTATATATATCTATTAACATCAACTCTTTCAAACACTAAACTCTTTATTATCTTTACTCTCAGGACCCTGGACATTATCATCCTGGGGCAGAAATGGACCGTGAAGTCCCCCAGAGGCAGTGACGACTGCCACGAAGACGCTGCATGGACGGGAGGGACGATGGGCAACTGCCACCATACCGACAGAAGCCCATAAAGGCAAGTATATATCTATTAACATCAACTCTTTCAAACACTAAACTCTTTATTATCTTTTCTCTCACGACCCTAGACATCATCATCCTGGGGGCAGAAATGGACCGTGAAGTCCCCCAGAGGCAGTGACGACTGCCACGAAGACGCTGCATGGACGGGAGGGACGATGGACGACTGCCACCATACCGACAGAAGCCCATAAAGGCAAGTATATATATCTATTAACATCAACTCTTTCAAACACTAAACTCTTTATTATCTTTACTCTCAGGACCCTGGACATCATCATCCTGGGGGCAGAAATGGAGCGTGAAGTCCCCCAGAGGCAGTGACGACTGCCACGAAGACGCTGCATGGACGGGAGGGACGATGGACGACTGCCACCATACCGACAGAAGCCCATAAAGGCAAGTATATATCTATTAACATCAACTCTTTCAAACACTAAACTCTTTATTATCTTTACACTTAGGACCCTGGACATCATCATCCTGGGGGCAGAAATGGACCGTGAAGTCCCCCAGAGGCAGTGACGACTGCCACGAAGACGCTGCATGGACGGGAGGGACGATGGGCAACTGCCACCATACCGACAGAAGCCCATAAAGGCAAGCATATACATCGATTAACATCAACTCTTTCAAACACTAAACTCTTTATTATCTTAACTCTCAGGACCCTGGACATTATCATCCTGGGGGCAGAAATGGAGCGTGAAGTCCCCCAGAGGCAGTGACGACTGCCACGAAGACGCTGCATGGACGGGAGGGACGATGGACGACTGCCACCATACCGACAGAAGCCCATAAAGGCAAGTATATATCTATTAACATCAACTCTTTCAAACACTAAACTCTTTATTATCTTTACACTTAGGACCCTGGACATCATCATCCTGGGGGCAGAAATGGACCGTGAAGTCCCCCAGAGGCAGTGACGACTGCCACGAAGACGCTGCATGGACGGGAGGGACGATGGGCAACTGCCACCATACCGACAGAAGCCCATAAAGGCAAGTATATATCTATTAACATCAACTCTTTCAAACACTAAACTCTTTATTATCTTTACTCTCAGGACCCTGGACATCATCATCCTGGGGGCAGAAATGGAGCGTGAAGTCCCCCAGAGGCAGTGACGACTGCCACGAAGACGCTGCATGGACGGGAGGGACGATGGACGACTGCCACCATACCGACAGAAGCCCATAAAGGCAAGTATATATCTATTAACATCAACTCTTTCAAACACTAAACTCTTTATTATCTTTACACTGAGGACCCTGGACATCATCATCCTGGGTTCAGAAATGGAGCGTGAAGTCCCCCAGAGGCAGTGACGACTGCCACGAAGACGCTGCATGGACGGGAGGGACGATGGGAAACTGCCACCATACCGACAGAAGCCCATAAAGGCAAGTATATATATCTATTAACATCAACTCTTTCA
The DNA here is from genome assembly GCF_037392515.1 of Haliotis asinina. NCBI lineage: Eukaryota > Metazoa > Mollusca > Gastropoda > Lepetellida > Haliotidae > Haliotis > Haliotis asinina. The sequence goes on along the minus strand of NC_090283.1, from coordinate 38,433,860 downwards.
AACACTAAACTCTTTATTATCTTTACTCTCAGGACCCTGGACATTATCATCCTGGGGCAGAAATGGAGCGTGAAGTCCCCCAGAGGCAGTGACGACTGCCACGAAGACGCTGCATGGACGGGAGGGACGATGGACGACTGCCACCATACCGACAGAAGCCCATAAAGGCAAGTATATATCTATTAACATCAACTCTTTCAAACACTAAACTCTTTATTATTTTTACACTTAGGACCCTGGACATCATCATCCTGGGAGCAGAGATGGACCGTGAAGTCCCCCAGAGAGAGTGACGACTGCCACGAAGACGCTGCATGGACGGGAGGGACGATGGGCAACTGCCACCATACCGACAGAAGCCCATAAAGGCAAGTATATATCTATTAACATCAACTCTTTCAAACACTAAACTCTTTATTATCTTTTCTCTCACGGCCCTGGACATCATCATCCTGGGGGCAGAAATGGACCGTGAAGTCCCCCAGAGGCAGTGACGACTGCCACGAAGACGCTGCATGGACGGGAGGGACGATGGACGACTGCCACCATACCGACAGAAGCCCATAAAGGCAAGTATATATATCTATTAACATCAACTCTTTCAAACACTAAACTCTTTATTATCTTTACTCTCAGGACCCTGGACATTATCATCCTGGGGGCACAAATGGAGCGTGAAGTCCCCCAGAGGCAGTGACGACTGCCACGAAGACGCTGCATGGACGGGAGGGAAGATGGACGACTGCCACCATACCGACAGAAGCCCATAAAGGCAAGTATATATATCTATTAACATCAACTCTTTCAAACACTAAACTCTTTATTATCTTTACTCTCAGGACCCTGGACATCATCATCCTGGGGGCAGAAATGGAGCGTGAAGTCCCCCAGAGGCAGTGACGACTGCCACGAAGACGCTGCATGGACGGAATCGACGATGGACGACTGCCACCATACCGACAGAAGCCCATAAAGGCAAGTATATATCTATTAACATCAACTCTTTCAAACACTAAACTCTTTATTATCTTTACACTTACGACCCTGGACATCATCATCCTGGGGGCAGAAATGGGCCGTGAAGTCCCCCAGAGGCAGTGACGACTGCCACGAAGACGCTGCATGGACGGGAGGGACGATGGGCAACTGCCACCATACCGACAGAAGCCCATAAAGGCAAGTATATATCTATTAACATCAACTCTTTCAAACACTAAACTCTTTGTTATCTTTTCTCTCAGGGCCCTGGACATCATCATCCTTGGGGGCAGAAATGGAGCGTGAAGTCCCCCAGAGGCAGTGACGACTGCCACGAAGACGCTGCATGGACGGGAGGGACGATGGACGACTGCCACCATACCGACAGAAGCCCATAAAGGCAAGTATATATCTATTAACATCAACTCTTTCAAACACTAAACTCTTTATTATCTTTACTCTCAGGACCCTGGACATCATCATCCTGGGGGCAGAAATGGAGCGTGAAGTCCCCCAGAGGCAGTGACGACTGCCACGAAGACGCTGCATGGACGGGAGGGACGATGGACGACTGCCACCATACCGACAGAAGCCCATAAAGGCAAGTATATATCTATTAACATCAACTCTTTCAAACACTAAACTCTTTATTATCTTTACACTTAGGACCCTGGACATCATCATCCTGGGTTCAGAAATGGAGCGTGAAGTCCCCCAGAGGCAGTGACGACTGCCACGAAGACGCTGCATGGACGGGAGGGACGATGGGCAACTGCCACCATACCGACAGAAGCCCATAAAGGCAAGTATATATCTATTAACATCAACTCTTTCAAACACTAAACTCTTTATTATCTTTACTCTCAGGACCCTGGACATTATCATCCTGGGGCAGAAATGGAGCGTGAAGTCCCCCAGAGGCAGTGACGACTGCCACGAAGACGCTGCATGGACGGGAGGGACGATGGACGACTGCCACCATACCGACAGAAGCCCATAAAGGCAAGTATATATCTATTAACATCAACTCTTTCAAACACTAAACTCTTTATTATTTTTACACTTAGGACCCTGGACATCATCATCCTGGGAGCAGAAATGGACCGTGAAGTCCCCCAGAGAGAGTGACGACTGCCACGAAGACGCTGCATGGACGGGAGGGACGATGGGCAACTGCCACCATACCGACAGAAGCCCATAAAGGCAAGTATATATCTATTAACATCAACTCTTTCAAACACTAAACTCTTTATTATCTTTTCTCTCACGGCCCTGGACATCATCATCCTGGGGGCAGAAATGGAGGGTGAAGTCCCCCAGAGGCAGTGACGACTGCCACGAAGACGCTGCATGGACGGGAGGGACGATGGACGACTGCCACCATACCGACAGAAGCCCATAAAGGCAAGTATATATCTATTAACATCAACTCTTTCAAACACTAAACTCTTTATTATCTTTACTCTCAGGACCCTGGACATCATCATCCTGGGGGCAGAAATGGAGCGTGAAGTCCCCCAGAGGCACTGACGACTGCCACGAAGACGCTGCATGGACGGGAGGGACGATGGACGACTGCCACCATACCGACAGAAGCCCATAAAGGCAAGTATATATCTATTAACATCAACTCTTTCAAACACTAAACTCTTTATTATCTTTACACTTAGGACCCTGGACATCATCTACCTGGGTTCAGAAATATAGCGTGAAGTCCCCCAGAGGCAGTGACGACTGCCACGAAGACGCTGCATGGACGGGAGGGACGATGGACGACTGCCACCATACCGACAGAAGCCCATAACGGCAAATATATCTATTAACATCAACTCTTTCAAACACTAAACTCTTTATTATTTTTACACTTAGGACCCTGGACATCATCATCCTGGGAGCAGAAATGGACCGTGAAGTCCCCCAGAGAGAGTGACGACTGCCACGAAGACGCTGCATGGACGGGAGGGACGATGGGCAACTGCCACCATACCGACAGAAGCCCATAAAGGCAAGTATATATCTATTAACATCAACTCTTTCAAACACTAAACTCTTTATTATCTTTTCTCTCACGGCCCTGGACATCATCATCCTGGGGGCAGAAATGGAGCGTGAAGTCCCCCAGAGGCAGTGACGACTGCCACGAAGACGCTGCATGGACGGGAGGGACGATGGGCAACTGCCACCATACCGACAGAAGCCCATAAAGGCAAGTATATATCTATTAACATCAACTCTTTCAAACACTAAACTCTTTATTATCTTTTCTCTCACGGCCCTGGACATCATCATCCTGGGGGCAGAAATGGAGCGTGAAGTCCCCCAGAGGCAGTGACGACTGCCACGAAGACGCTGCATGGACGGGAGGGACGATGGACGACTGCCACCATACCGACAGAAGCCCATAAAGGCAAGTATATATCTATTAACATCAACTCTTTCAAACACTAAACTCTTTATTATCTTTACACTTAGGACCCTGGACATCATCATCCTGGGGGCAGAAATGGACCGTGAAGTCCCCCAGAGGCAGTGACGACTGCCACGAAGACGCTGCATGGACGGGAGGGACGATGGGCAACTGCCACCATACCGACAGAAGCCCATAAAGGCAAGTATATATCGATTAACATCAACTCTTTCAAACACTAAACTCTTTATTATCTTTTCTCTCAGGGCCCTGGACATCATCATCCTGGGGGCAGAAATGGAGCGTGAAGTCCCCCAGAGGCAGTGACGACTGCCACGAAGACGCTGCATGGACGGGAGGGACGATGGACGACTGCCACCATACCGACAGAAGCCCATAAAGGCAAGTATATATCTATTAACATCAACTCTTTCAAACACTAAACTCTTTATTATCTTTACTCTCAGGACCCTGGACATCATCATCCTGGGGGCAGAAATGAAGCGTGAAGTCCCCCAGAGGCAGTGACGACTGCCACGAAGACGCTGCATGGACGGGAGGGACGATGGACGACTGCCACCATACCGACAGAAGCCCATAAAGGCAAGTATATATCTATTAACATCAACTCTTTCAAACACTAAACTCTTTATTATCTTTACACTTAGGACCCTGGACATCATCATCCTGGGGGCAGAAATGGACCGTGAAGTCCCCCAGAGGCAGTGACGACTGCCACGAAGACGCTGCATGGACGGGAGGGACGATGGGCAACTGCCACCATACCGACAGAACCCCATAAAGGCAAGTATATATCTATTAACATCAACTCTTTCAAACACTAAACTCTTTATTATCTTTTCTCTCAGGGCCCTGGACATCATCATCCTGGGGGCAGAAATGGAGCGTGAAGTCCCCCAGAGGCAGTGACGACTGCCACGAAGACGCTGCATGGACGGGAGGGACGATGGACGACTGCCACCATACCGACAGAAGCCCATAAAGGCAAGTATATATCTATTAACATCAACTCTTTCAAACACTAAACTCTTTATTATCTTTACTCTCAGGACCCTGGACATCATCATCCTGGGGGCAGAAATGGAGCGTGAAGTCCCCCAGAGTCAGTGACGACTGCCACGAAGACGCTGCATGGACGGGAGGGACGATGGACGACTGCCACCATACCGACAGAAGCCCATAAAGGCAAGTATATATCTATTAACATCAACTCTTTCAAACACTAAACTCTTTATTATCTTTACACTGAGGACCCTGGACATCATCATCCTGGGTTCAGAAATGGAGCGTGAAGTCCCCCAGAGGCAGTGACGACTGCCACGAAGACGCTGCATGGACGGGAGGGACGATGGGCAACTGCCACCATACCGACAGAAGCCCATAAAGGCAAGTATATATATCTATTAACATCAACTCTTTCAAACACTAAACTCTTTATTATCTTTACTCTCAGGACCCTGGACATTATCATCCTGGGGCAGAAATGGAGCGTGAAGTCCCCCAGAGGCAGTGACGACTGCCACGAAGACGCTGCATGGACGGGAGGGACGATGGACGACTGCCACCATACCGACAGAAGCCCATAAAGGCAAGTATATATCTATTAACATCAACTCTTTCAAACACTAAACTCTTTATTATTTTTACACTTAGGACCCTGGACATCATCATCCTGGGAGCAGAGATGGACCGTGAAGTCCCCCAGAGAGAGTGACGACTGCCACGAAGACGCTGCATGGACGGGAGGGACGATGGGCAACTGCCACCATACCGACAGAAGCCCATAAAGGCAAGTATATATCTATTAACATCAACTCTTTCAAACACTAAACTCTTTATTATCTTTTCTCTCACGGCCCTGGACATCATCATCCTGGGGGCAGAAATGGACCGTGAAGTCCCCCAGAGGCAGTGACGACTGCCACGAAGACGCTGCATGGACGGGAGGGACGATGGACGACTGCCACCATACCGACAGAAGCCCATAAAGGCAAGTATATATATCTATTAACATCAACTCTTTCAAACACTAAACTCTTTATTATCTTTACTCTCAGGACCCTGGACATTATCATCCTGGGGGCACAAATGGAGCGTGAAGTCCCCCAGAGGCAGTGACGACTGCCACGAAGACGCTGCATGGACGGGAGGGAAGATGGACGACTGCCACCATACCGACAGAAGCCCATAAAGGCAAGTATATATATCTATTAACATCAACTCTTTCAAACACTAAACTCTTTATTATCTTTACTCTCAGGACCCTGGACATCATCATCCTGGGGGCAGAAATGGAGCGTGAAGTCCCCCAGAGGCAGTGACGACTGCCACGAAGACGCTGCATGGACGGAATCGACGATGGACGACTGCCACCATACCGACAGAAGCCCATAAAGGCAAGTATATATCTATTAACATCAACTCTTTCAAACACTAAACTCTTTATTATCTTTACACTTAGGACCCTGGACATCATCATCCTGGGGGCAGAAATGGGCCGTGAAGTCCCCCAGAGGCAGTGACGACTGCCACGAAGACGCTGCATGGACGGGAGGGACGATGGACGACTGCCACCATACCGACAGAAGCCCATAAAGGCAAGTATATATCTATTAACATCAACTCTTTCAAACACTAAACTCTTTATTATCTTTACACTTAGGACCCTGGACATCATCATCCTGGGGGCAGAAATGGACCGTGAAGTCCCCCAGAGGCAGTGACGACTGCCACGAAGACGCTGCATGGACGGGAGGGACGATGGGCAACTGCCACCATACCGACAGAAGCCCATAAAGGCAAGTATATATCGATTAACATCAACTCTTTCAAACACTAAACTCTTTATTATCTTTTCTCTCAGGGCCCTGGACATCATCATCCTGGGGGCAGAAATGGAGCGTGAAGTCCCCCAGAGGCAGTGACGACTGCCACGAAGACGCTGCATGGACGGGAGGGACGATGGACGACTGCCACCATACCGACAGAAGCCCATAAAGGCAAGTATATATCTATTAACATCAACTCTTTCAAACACTAAACTCTTTATTATCTTTACTCTCAGGACCCTGGACATCATCATCCTGGGGGCAGAAATGGAGCGTGAAGTCCCCCAGAGGCAGTGACGACTGCCACGAAGACGCTGCATGGACGGGAGGGACGATGGACGACTGCCACCATACCGACAGAAGCCCATAAAGGCAAGTATATATCTATTAACATCAACTCTTTCAAACACTAAACTCTTTATTATCTTTACACTTAGGACCCTGGACATCATCATCCTGGGGGCAGAAATGGACCGTGAAGTCCCCCAGAGGCAGTGACGACTGCCACGAAGACGCTGCATGGACGGGAGGGACGATGGGCAACTGCCACCATACCGACAGAACCCCATAAAGGCAAGTATATATCTATTAACATCAACTCTTTCAAACACTAAACTCTTTATTATCTTTTCTCTCAGGGCCCTGGACATCATCATCCTGGGGGCAGAAATGGAGCGTGAAGTCCCCCAGAGGCAGTGACGACTGCCACGAAGACGCTGCATGGACGGGAGGGACGATGGACGACTGCCACCATACCGACAGAAGCCCATAAAGGCAAGTATATATCTATTAACATCAACTCTTTCAAACACTAAACTCTTTATTATCTTTACTCTCAGGACCCTGGACATCATCATCCTGGGGGCAGAAATGGAGCGTGAAGTCCCCCAGAGGCAGTGACGACTGCCACGAAGACGCTGCATGGACGGGAGGGACGATGGACGACTGCCACCATACCGACAGAAGCCCATAAAGGCAAGTATATATCTATTAACATCAACTCTTTCAAACACTAAACTCTTTATTATCTTTACACTTAGGACCCTGGACATCATCATCCTGGGGGCAGAAATGGACCGTGAAGTCCCCCAGAGGCAGTGACGACTGCCACGAAGACGCTGCATGGACGGGAGGGACGATGGGCAACTGCCACCATACCGACAGAACCCCATAAAGGCAAGTATATATCTATTAACATCAACTCTTTCAAACACTAAACTCTTTATTATCTTTTCTCTCAGGGCCCTGGACATCATCATCCTGGGGGCAGAAATGGAGCGTGAAGTCCCCCAGAGGCAGTGACGACTGCCACGAAGACGCTGCATGGACGGGAGGGACGATGGACGACTGCCACCATACCGACAGAAGCCCATAAAGGCAAGTATATATCTATTAACATCAACTCTTTCAAACACTAAACTCTTTATTATCTTTACTCTCAGGACCCTGGACATCATCATCCTGGGGGCAGAAATGGAGCGTGAAGTCCCCCAGAGTCAGTGACGACTGCCACGAAGACGCTGCATGGACGGGAGGGACGATGGACGACTGCCACCATACCGACAGAAGCCCATAAAGGCAAGTATATATCTATTAACATCAACTCTTTCAAACACTAAACTCTTTATTATCTTTACACTGAGGACCCTGGACATCATCATCCTGGGTTCAGAAATGGAGCGTGAAGTCCCCCAGAGGCAGTGACGACTGCCACGAAGACGCTGCATGGACGGGAGGGACGATGGGCAACTGCCACCATACCGACAGAAGCCCATAAAGGCAAGTATATATATCTATTAACATCAACTCTTTCAAACACTAAACTCTTTATTATCTTTACTCTCAGGACCCTGGACATTATCATCCTGGGGCAGAAATGGAGCGTGAAGTCCCCCAGAGGCAGTGACGACTGCCACGAAGACGCTGCATGGACGGGAGGGACGATGGACGACTGCCACCATACCGACAGAAGCCCATAAAGGCAAGTATATATCTATTAACATCAACTCTTTCAAACACTAAACTCTTTATTATTTTTACACTTAGGACCCTGGACATCATCATCCTGGGAGCAGAGATGGACCGTGAAGTCCCCCAGAGAGAGTGACGACTGCCACGAAGACGCTGCATGGACGGGAGGGACGATGGGCAACTGCCACCATACCGACAGAAGCCCATAAAGGCAAGTATATATCTATTAACATCAACTCTTTCAAACACTAAACTCTTTATTATCTTTTCTCTCACGGCCCTGGACATCATCATCCTGGGGGCAGAAATGGACCGTGAAGTCCCCCAGAGGCAGTGACGACTGCCACGAAGACGCTGCATGGACGGGAGGGACGATGGACGACTGCCACCATACCGACAGAAGCCCATAAAGGCAAGTATATATATCTATTAACATCAACTCTTTCAAACACTAAACTCTTTATTATCTTTACTCTCAGGACCCTGGACATTATCATCCTGGGGGCACAAATGGAGCGTGAAGTCCCCCAGAGGCAGTGACGACTGCCACGAAGACGCTGCATGGACGGGAGGGAAGATGGACGACTGCCACCATACCGACAGAAGCCCATAAAGGCAAGTATATATATCTATTAACATCAACTCTTTCAAACACTAAACTCTTTATTATCTTTACTCTCAGGACCCTGGACATCATCATCCTGGGGGCAGAAATGGAGCGTGAAGTCCCCCAGAGGCAGTGACGACTGCCACGAAGACGCTGCATGGACGGAATCGACGATGGACGACTGCCACCATACCGACAGAAGCCCATAAAGGCAAGTATATATCTATTAACATCAACTCTTTCAAACACTAAACTCTTTATTATCTTTACACTTAGGACCCTGGACATCATCATCCTGGGGGCAGAAATGGGCCGTGAAGTCCCCCAGAGGCAGTGACGACTGCCACGAAGACGCTGCATGGACGGGAGGGACGATGGACGACTGCCACCATACCGACAGAAGCCCATAAAGGCAAGTATATATCTATTAACATCAACTCTTTCAAACACTAAACTCTTTATTATCTTTACACTTAGGACCCTGGACATCATCATCCTGGGGGCAGAAATGGACCGTGAAGTCCCCCAGAGGCAGTGACGACTGCCACGAAGACGCTGCATGGACGGGAGGGACGATGGGCAACTGCCACCATACCGACAGAAGCCCATAAAGGCAAGTATATATCGATTAACATCAACTCTTTCAAACACTAAACTCTTTATTATCTTTTCTCTCAGGGCCCTGGACATCATCATCCTGGGGGCAGAAATGGAGCGTGAAGTCCCCCAGAGGCAGTGACGACTGCCACGAAGACGCTGCATGGACGGGAGGGACGATGGACGACTGCCACCATACCGACAGAAGCCCATAAAGGCAAGTATATATCTATTAACATCAACTCTTTCAAACACTAAACTCTTTATTATCTTTACTCTCAGGACCCTGGACATCATCATCCTGGGGGCAGAAATGGAGCGTGAAGTCCCCCAGAGGCAGTGACGACTGCCACGAAGACGCTGCATGGACGGAATCGACGATGGACGACTGCCACCATACCGACAGAAGCCCATAAAGGCAAGTATATATCTATTAACATCAACTCTTTCAAACACTAAACTCTTTATTATCTTTACACTTAGGACCCTGGACATCATCATCCTGGGGGCAGAAATGGGCCGTGAAGTCCCCCAGAGGCAGTGACGACTGCCACGAAGACGCTGCATGGACGGGAGGGACGATGGACGACTGCCACCATACCGACAGAAGCCCATAAAGGCAAGTATATATCTATTAACATCAACTCTTTCAAACACTAAACTCTTTATTATCTTTACACTTAGGACCCTGGACATCATCATCCTGGGGGCAGAAATGGACCGTGAAGTCCCCCAGAGGCAGTGACGACTGCCACGAAGACGCTGCATGGACGGGAGGGACGATGGGCAACTGCCACCATACCGACAGAAGCCCATAAAGGCAAGTATATATCGATTAACATCAACTCTTTCAAACACTAAACTCTTTATTATCTTTTCTCTCAGGGCCCTGGACATCATCATCCTGGGGGCAGAAATGGAGCGTGAAGTCCCCCAGAGGCAGTGACGACTGCCACGAAGACGCTGCATGGACGGGAGGGACGATGGACGACTGCCACCATACCGACAGAAGCCCATAAAGGCAAGTATATATCTATTAACATCAACTCTTTCAAACACTAAACTCTTTATTATCTTTACTCTCAGGACCCTGGACATCATCATCCTGGGGGCAGAAATGGAGCGTGAAGTCCCCCAGAGGCAGTGACGACTGCCACGAAGACGCTGCATGGACGGGAGGGACGATGGACGACTGCCACCATACCGACAGAAGCCCATAAAGGCAAGTATATATCTATTAACATCAACTCTTTCAAACACTAAACTCTTTATTATCTTTACACTTAGGACCCTGGACATCATCATCCTGGGGGCAGAAATGGACCGTGAAGTCCCCCAGAGGCAGTGACGACTGCCACGAAGACGCTGCATGGACGGGAGGGACGATGGGCAACTGCCACCATACCGACAGAACCCCATAAAGGCAAGTATATATCTATTAACATCAACTCTTTCAAACACTAAACTCTTTATTATCTTTTCTCTCAGGGCCCTGGACATCATCATCCTGGGGGCAGAAATGGAGCGTGAAGTCCCCCAGAGGCAGTGACGACTGCCACGAAGACGCTGCATGGACGGGAGGGACGATGGACGACTGCCACCATACCGACAGAAGCCCATAAAGGCAAGTATATATCTATTAACATCAACTCTTTCAAACACTAAACTCTTTATTATCTTTACTCTCAGGACCCTGGACATCATCATCCTGGGGGCAGAAATGGAGCGTGAAGTCCCCCAGAGTCAGTGACGACTGCCACGAAGACGCTGCATGGACGGGAGGGACGATGGACGACTGCCACCATACCGACAGAAGCCCATAAAGGCAAGTATATATCTATTAACATCAACTCTTTCAAACACTAAACTCTTTATTATCTTTACACTGAGGACCCTGGACATCATCATCCTGGGTTCAGAAATGGAGCGTGAAGTCCCCCAGAGGCAGTGACGACTGCCACGAAGACGCTGCATGGACGGGAGGGACGATGGGCAACTGCCACCATACCGACAGAAGCCCATAAAGGCAAGTATATATATCTATTAACATCAACTCTTTCAAACACTAAACTCTTTATTATCTTTACTCTCAGGACCCTGGACATTATCATCCTGGGGCAGAAATGGAGCGTGAAGTCCCCCAGAGGCAGTGACGACTGCCACGAAGACGCTGCATGGACGGGAGGGACGATGGACGACTGCCACCATACCGACAGAAGCCCATAAAGGCAAGTATATATCTATTAACATCAACTCTTTCAAACACTAAACTCTTTATTATTTTTACACTTAGGACCCTGGACATCATCATCCTGGGAGCAGAGATGGACCGTGAAGTCCCCCAGAGGCAGTGACGACTGCCACGAAGACGCTGCATGGACGGGAGGGACGATGGGCAACTGCCACCATACCGACAGAAGCCCATAAAGGCAAGTATATATCTATTAACATCAACTCTTTCAAACACTAAACTCTTTATTATCTTTTCTCTCACGGCCCTGGACATCATCATCCTGGGGGCAGAAATGGACCGTGAAGTCCCCCAGAGGCAGTGACGACTGCCACGAAGACGCTGCATGGACGGGAGGGACGATGGACGACTGCCACCATACCGACAGAAGCCCATAAAGGCAAGTATATATATCTATTAACATCAACTCTTTCAAACACTAAACTCTTTATTATCTTTACTCTCAGGACCCTGGACATTATCATCCTGGGGGCACAAATGGAGCGTGAAGTCCCCCAGAGGCAGTGACGACTGCCACGAAGACGCTGCATGGACGGGAGGGAAGATGGACGACTGCCACCATACCGACAGAAGCCCATAAAGGCAAGTATATATATCTATTAACATCAACTCTTTCAAACACTAAACTCTTTATTATCTTTACTCTCAGGACCCTGGACATCATCATCCTGGGGGCAGAAATGGAGCGTGAAGTCCCCCAGAGGCAGTGACGACTGACACGAAGACGCTGCATGGACGGAATCGACGATGGACGACTGCCACCATACCGACAGAAGCCCATAAAGGCAAGTATATATCTATTAACATCAACTCTTTCAAACACTAAACTCTTTATTATCTTTACACTTAGGACCCTGGACATCATCATCCTGGGGGCAGAAATGGGCCGTGAAGTCCCCCAGAGGCAGTGACGACTGCCACGAAGACGCTGCATGGACGGGAGGGACGATGGGCAATTGCCACCATACCGACAGAAGCCCATAAAGGCAAGTATATATCTATTAACATCAACTCTTTCAAACACTAAACTCTTTATTATCTTTTCTCTCAGGGCCCTGGACATCATCATCCTGGGGGCAGAAATGGAGCGTGAAGTCCCCCAGAGGCAGTGACGACTGCCACGAAGACGCTGCATGGACGGGAGGGACGATGGACGACTGCCACCATACCGACAGAAGCCCATAAAGGCAAGTATATATCTATTAACATCAACTCTTTCAAACACTAAACTCTTTATTATCTTTACTCTCAGGACCCTGGACATCATCATCCTGGGGGCAGAAATGGACCGTGAAGTCCCCCAGAGGCAATGACGACTGACACGAAGACGCTGCATGGACGGGAGGGACGATGGACGACTGCCACCATACCGACAGAAGCCCATAAAGGCAAGTATATATCTATTAACATCAACTCTTTCAAACACTAAACTCTTTATTATCTTTACACTTAGGACCCTGGACATCATCATCCTGGGTTCAGAAATGGAGCGTGAAGTCCCCCAGAGGCAGTGACGACTGCCACGAAGACGCTGCATGGACGGGAGGGACGATGGGCAACTGCCACCATACCGACAGAAGCCCATAAAGGCAAGTATATATATCTATTAACATCAACTCTTTCAAACACTAAACTCTTTATTATCTTTACTCTCAGGACCCTGGACATTATCATCCTGGGGCAGAAATGGAGCGTGAAGTCCCCCAGAGGCAGTGACGACTGCCACGAAGACGCTGCATGGACGGGAGGGACGATGGACGACTGCCACCATACCGACAGAAGCCCATAAAGGCAAGTATATATCTATTAACATCAACTCTTTCAAACACTAAACTCTTTATTATTTTTACACTTAGGACCCTGGACATCATCATCCTGGGAGCAGAAATGGACCGTGAAGTCCCCCAGAGAGAGTGACGACTGCCACGAAGACGCTGCATGGACGGGAGGGACGATGGGCAACTGCCACCATACCGACAGAAGCCCATAAAGGCAAGTATATATCTATTAACATCAACTCTTTCAAACACTAAACTCTTTATTATCTTTTCTCTCACGGCCCTGGACATCATCATCCTGGGGGCAGAAATGGAGGGTGAAGTCCCCCAGAGGCAGTGACGACTGCCACGAAGACGCTGCATGGACGGGAGGGACGATGGACGACTGCCACCATACCGACAGAAGCCCATAAAGGCAAGTATATATCTATTAACATCAACTCTTTCAAACACTAAACTCTTTATTATCTTTACTCTCAGGACCCTGGACATCATCATCCTGGGGGCAGAAATGGAGCGTGAAGTCCCCCAGAGGCAGTGACGACTGCCACGAAGACGCTGCATGGACGGGAGGGACGATGGACGACTGCCACCATACCGACAGAAGCCCATAAAGGCAAGTATATATCTATTAACATCAACTCTTTCAAACACTAAACTCTTTATTATCTTTACACTTAGGACCCTGGACATCATCTACCTGGGTTCAGAAATATAGCGTGAAGTCCCCCAGAGGCAGTGACGACTGCCACGAAGACGCTGCATGGACGGGAGGGACGATGGACGACTGCCACCATACCGACAGAAGCCCATAAGGGCAAACATATCTATTAACATCAACTCTTTCAAACACTAAACTCTTTATTATTTTTACACTTAGGACCCTGGACATCATCATCCTGGGAGCAGAACTGGACCGTGAAGTCCCCCAGAGAGAGTGACGACTGCCACGAAGACGCTGCATGGACGGGAGGGACGATGGGCAACTGCCACCATACCGACAGAAGCCCATAAAGGCAAGTATATATCTATTAACATCAACTCTTTCAAACACTAAACTCTTTATTATCTTTTCTCTCACGGCCCTGGACATCATCATCCTGGGGGCAGAAATGGAGCGTGAAGTCCCCCAGAGGCAGTGACGACTGCCACGAAGACGCTGCATGGACGGGAGGGACGATGGACGACTGCCACCATACCGACAGAAGCCCATAAAGGCAAGTATATATCTATTAACATCAACTCTTTCAAACACTAAACTCTTTATTATCTTTACTCTCAGGACCCTGGACATCATCATCCTGGGGGCAGAAATGGCGCGTGAAGTCCCCCAGAGGCAGTGACGACTGCCACGAAGACGCTGCATGGACGGAAGCGACGATGGACGACTGCCACCATACCGACAGAAGCCCATAAAGGCAAGTATATATCTATTAACATCAACTCTTTCAAACACTAAACTCTTTATTATCTTTACACTTAGGACCCTGGACATCATCATCCTGGGGGCAGAAATGGACCGTGAAGTCCCCCAGAGGCAGTGACGACTGCCACGAAGACGCTGCATGGACGGGAGGGACGATGGGCAACTGCCACCATACCGACAGAAGCCCATAAAGGCAAGTATATATCTATTAACATCAACTCTTTCAAACACTAAACTCTTTATTATCTTTTCTCTCAGGGCCCTGGACATCATCATCCTGGGGGCAGAAATGGAGCGTGAAGTCCCCCAGAGGCAGTGACGACTGCCACGAAGACGCTGCATGGACGGGAGGGACGATGGACGACTGCCACCATACCGACAGAAGCCCATAAAGGCAAGTATATATCTATTAACATCAACTCTTTCAAACACTAAACTCTTTATTATCTTTACTCTCAGGACCCTGGACATCATCATCCTGGGGGCAGAAATGGACCGTGAAGTCCCCCAGAGGCAGTGACGACTGACACGAAGACGCTGCATGGACGGGAGGGACGATGGACGACTGCCACCATACCGACAGAAGCCCATAAAGGCAAGTATATATCTATTAACATCAACTCTTTCAAACACTAAACTCTTTATTATCTTTACACTTAGGACCCTGGACATCATCATCCTGGGTTCAGAAATGGAGCGTGAAGTACCCCAGAGGCAGTGACGACTGCCACGAAGACGCTGCATGGACGGGAGGGACGATGGGCAACTGCCACCATACCGACAGAAGCCCATAAAGGCAAGTATATATATCTATTAACATCAACTCTTTCAAACACTAAACTCTTTATTATCTTTACTCTCAGGACCCTGGACATTATCATCCTGGGGCAGAAATGGACCGTGAAGTCCCCCAGAGGCAGTGACGACTGCCACGAAGACGCTGCATGGACGGGAGGGACGATGGACGACTGCCACCATACCGACAGAAGCCCATAAAGGCAAGTATATATCTATTAACATCAACTCTTTCAAACACTAAACTCTTTATTATTTTTACACTTAGGACCCTGGACATCATCATCCTGGGAGCAGAACTGGACCGTGAAGTCCCCCAGAGAGAGTGACGACTGCCACGAAGACGCTGCATGGACGGGAGGGACGATGGGCAACTGCCACCATACCGACAGAAGCCCATAAAGGCAAGTATATATCTATTAACATCAACTCTTTCAAACATTAAACTCTTTATTATCTTTTCTCTCATGGCCCTGGACATCATCATCCTGGGGGCAGAAATGGACCGTGAAGTCCCCCAGAGGCAGTGACGACTGCCACGAAGACGCGGCATGGACGGGAGGGACGATGGACGACTGCCACCATACCGACAGAAGCCCATAAAGGCAAGTATATATATCTATTAACATCAACTCTTTCAAACACTAAACTCTTTATTATCTTTACTCTCAGGACCCTGGACATTATCATCCTGGGGGCACAAATGGAGCGTGAGGTCCCCCAGAGGCAGTGACGACTGCCACGAAGACGCTGCATGGACGGGAGGGAAGATGGACGACTGCCACCATACCGACAGAAGCCCATAAAGGCAAGTATATATATCTATTAGCATCAACTCTTTCAAACACTAAACTCTTTATTATCTTTACTCTCAGGACCCTGGACATCATCATCCTGGGGGTAGAAATGGAGCGTGAAGTCCCCCAGAGGCAGTGACGACTGCCACGAAGACGCTGCATGGACGGAAGCGACGATGGACAACTGCCACCATACCGACAGAAGCCCATAAAGGCAAGTATATATCTATTAACATCAACTCTTTCAAACACTAAACTCTTTATTATCTTTACTCTCAGGACCCTGGACATTATCATCCTGGGGGCAGAGATGGAGCGTGAAGTCCCCCAGAGGCAGTGACGACTGCCACAAAGACGCTGCATGGACGGGAGGGACGATGGACGACTGCCACCATACCGACAGAAGCCCATAAAGGCAAGTATATATCTATTAACATCAACTCTTTCAAACACTAAACTCTTTATTATCTTTACTCTCAGGACCCTGGACATCATCATCCTGGGGGCAGAAATGGACCGTGAAGTCCCCCAGAGGCAGTGACGACTGCCACGAAGACGCTGCATGGACGGGAGGGACGATGGGCAACTGCCACCATACCGACAGAAGCCCATAAAGGCAAGTATATATCTATTAACATCAACTCTTTCAAACACTAAACTCTTTATTATCTTTACTCTCAGGACCCTGGACATTATCATCCTGGGGGCACAAATGGAGCGTGAAGTCCCCCAGAGGCAGTGACGACTGCCACGAAGACGCTGCATGGACGGGAGGGAAGATGGACGACTGCCACCATACCGACAGAAGCCCATAAAGGCAAGTATATATATCTATTAGCATCAACTCTTTCAAACACTAAACTCTTTATTATCTTTACTCTCAGGACCCTGGACATCATCATCCTGGGGGCAGAAATGGAGCGTGAAGTCCCCCAGAGGCAGTGACGACTGCCACGAAGACGCTGCATGGACGGAAGCGACGATGGACAACTGCCACCATACCGACAGAAGCCCATAAAGGCAAGTATATATCTATTAACATCAACTCTTTCAAACACTAAACTCTTTATTATCTTTACTCTCAGGACCCTGGACATTATCATCCTGGGGGCAGAGATGGAGCGTGAAGTCCCCCAGAGGCAGTGACGACTGCCACAAAGACGCTGCATGGACGGGAGGGACGATGGACGACTGCCACCATACCGACAGAAGCCCATAAAGGCAAGTATATATCTATTAACATCAACTCTTTCAAACACTAAACTCTTTATTATCTTTACACTTAGGACCCTGGACATCATCATCCTGGGGGCAGAAATGGACCGTGAAGTCCCCCAGAGGCAGTGACGACTGCCACGAAGACGCTGCATGGACGGGAGGGACGATGGGCAACTGCCACCATACCGACAGAAGCCCATAAAGGCAAGTATATATCTATTAACATCAACTCTTTCAAACACTAAACTCTTTATTATCTTTTCTCTCACGGCCCTGGACATCATCATCCTGGGGACAGAAATGGAGGGTGAAGTCCCCCAGAGGCAGTGACGACTGCCACGAAGACGCTGCATGGACGGGAGGGACGATGGACGACTGCCACCATACCGACAGAAGCCCATAAAGGCAAGTATAAATCTATTAACATCAACTCTTTCAAACACTAAACTCTTTATTATTTTTACACTTAGGACCCTGGACATCATCATCCTGGGAGCAGAAATGGACCGTGAAGTCCCCCAGAGAGAGTGACGACTGCCACGAAGACGCTGCATGGACGGGAGGGACGATGGGCAACTGCCACCATACCGACAGAAGCCCATAAAGGCAAGTATATATCTATTAACATCAACTCTTTCAAACACTAAACTCTTTATTATCTTTTCTCTCACGGCCCTGGACATCATCATCCTGGGGGCAGAAATGGAGCGTGAAGTCCCCCAGAGGCAGTGACGACTGCCACGAAGACGCTGCATGGACGGGAGGGACGATGGACGACTGCCACCATACCGACAGAAGCCCATAAAGGCAAGTATATATATCTATTAACATCAACTCTTTCAAACACTAAACTCTTTATTATCTTTACTCTCAGGACCCTGGACATTATCATCCTGGGGGCACAAATGGAGCGTGAAGTCCCCCAGAGGCAGTGACGACTGCCACGAAGACGCTGCATGGACGGGAGGGAAGATGGACGACTGCCACCATACCGACAGAAGCCCATAAAGGCAAGTATATATATCTATTAACATCAACTCTTTCAAACACTAAACTCTTTATTATCTTTACTCTCAGGACCCTGGACATCATCATCCTGGGGGCAGAAATGGACCGTGAAGTCCCCCAGAGGCAGTGACGACTGCCACGAAGACGCTGCATGGACGGAAGCGACGATGGACGACTGCCACCATACCGACAGAAGCCCATAAAGGCAAGTATATATCTATTAACATCAACTCTTTCAAACACTAAACTCTTTATTATCTTTACACTTAGGACCCTGGACATCATCTACCTGGGTTCAGAAATATAGCGTGAAGTCCCCCAGAGGCAGTGACGACTGCCACGAAGACGCTGCATGGACGGGAGGGACGATGGGCAACTGCCACCATACCGACAGAAGCCCATAAAGGCAAGTATATATATCTATTAACATCAACTCTTTCAAACACTAAACTCTTTATTATCTTTACTCTCAGGACCCTGGACATTATCATCCTGGGGCAGAAATGGAGCGTGAAGTCCCCCAGAGGCAGTGACGACTGCCACGAAGACGCTGCATGGACGGGAGGGACGATGGACGACTGCCACCATACCGACAGAAGCCCATAAGGGCAAATATATCTATTAACATCAACTCTTTCAAACACTAAACTCTTTATTATTTTTACACTTAGGACCCTGGACATCATCATCCTGGGAGCAGAAATGGACCGTGAAGTCCCCCAGAGAGAGTGACGACTGCCACGAAGACGCTGCATGGACGGGAGGGACGATGGGCAACTGCCACCATACCGACAGAAGCCCATAAAGGCAAGTATATATCTATTAACATCAACTCTTTCAAACACTAAACTCTTTATTATCTTTTCTCTCACGGCCCTGGACATCATCATCCTGGGGGCAGAAATGGAGCGTGAAGTCCCCCAGAGGCAGTGACGACTGCCACGAAGACGCTGCATGGACGGGAGGGACGATGGACGACTGCCACCATACCGACAGAAGCCCATAAAGGCAAGTATATATATCTATTAACATCAACTCTTTCAAACACTAAACTCTTTATTATCTTTACTCTCAGGACCCTGGACATTATCATCCTGGGGGCACAAATGGAGCGTGAAGTCCCCCAGAGGCAGTGACGACTGCCACGAAGACGCTGCATGGACGGGAGGGAAGATGGACGACTGCCACCATACCGACAGAAGCCCATAAAGGCAAGTATATATATCTATTAACATCAACTCTTTCAAACACTAAACTCTTTATTATCTTTACTCTCAGGACCCTGGACATCATCATCCTGGGGGCAGAAATGGAGCGTGAAGTCCCCCAGAGGCAGTGACGACTGCCACGAAGACGCTGCATGGACGGAAGCGACGATGGACGACTGCCACCATACCGACAGAAGCCCATAAAGGCAAGTATATATCTATTAACATCAACTCTTTCAAACACTAAACTCTTTATTATCTTTACACTTAGGACCCTGGACATCATCATCCTGGGGGCAGAAATGGACCGTGAAGTCCCCCAGAGGCAGTGACGACTGCCACGAAGACGCTGCATGGACGGGAGGGACGATGGGCAACTGCCACCATACCGACAGAAGCCCATAAAGGCAAGTATATATCTATTAACATCAACTCTTTCAAACACTAAACTCTTTATTATCTTTTCTCTCAGGGCCCTGGACATCATCATCCTGGGGGCAGAAATGGAGCGTGAAGTCCCCCAGAGGCAGTGACGACTGCCACGAAGACGCTGCATGGACGGGAGGGACGATGGACGACTGCCACCATACCGACAGAAGCCCATAAAGGCAAGTATATATCTATTAACATCAACTCTTTCAAACACTAAACTCTTTATTATCTTTACTCTCAGGACCCTGGACATCATCATCCTGGGGGCAGAAATGGAGCGTGAAGTCCCCCAGAGGCAGTGACGACTGACACGAAGACGCTGCATGGACGGGAGGGACGATGGACGACTGCCACCATACCGACAGAAGCCCATAAAGGCAAGTATATATCTATTAACATCAACTCTTTCAAACACTAAACTCTTTATTATCTTTACACTTAGGACCCTGGACATCATCATCCTGGGTTCAGAAATGGAGCGTGAAGTACCCCAGAGGCAGTGACGACTGCCACGAAGACGCTGCATGGACGGGAGGGACGATGGGCAACTGCCACCATACCGACAGAAGCCCATAAAGGCAAGTATATATATCTATTAACATCAACTCTTTCAAACACTAAACTCTTTATTATCTTTACTCTCAGGACCCTGGACATTATCATCCTGGGGCAGAAATGGAGCGTGAAGTCCCCCAGAGGCAGTGACGACTGCCACGAAGACGCTGCATGGACGGGAGGGACGATGGACGACTGCCACCATACCGACAGAAGCCCATAAAGGCAAGTATATATCTATTAACATCAACTCTTTCAAACACTAAACTCTTTATTATTTTTACACTTAGGACCCTGGACATCATCATCCTGGGAGCAGAACTGGACCGTGAAGTCCCCCAGAGAGAGTGACGACTGCCACGAAGACGCTGCATGGACGGGAGGGACGATGGGCAACTGCCACCATACCGACAGAAGCCCATAAAGGCAAGTATATATCTATTAACATCAACTCTTTCAAACACTAAACTCTTTATTATCTTTTCTCTCACGGCCCTGGACATCATCATCCTGGGGGCAGAAATGGACCGTGAAGTCCCCCAGAGGCAGTGACGACTGCCACGAAGACGCTGCATGGACGGGAGGGACGATGGACGACTGCCACCATACCGACAGAAGCCCATAAAGGCAAGTATATATATCTATTAACATCAACTCTTTCAAACACTAAACTCTTTATTATCTTTACTCTCAGGACCCTGGACATTATCATCCTGGGGGCAGAGATGGAGCGTGAAGTCCCCCAGAGGCAGTGACGACTGCCACAAAGACGCTGCATGGACGGGAGGGACGATGGACGACTGCCACCATACCGACAGAAGCCCATAAAGGCAAGTGTATATCTATTAACATCAACTCTTTCAAACACTAAACTCTTTATTATCTTTACACTTAGGACCCTGGACATCATCATCCTGGGGGCAGAAATGGACCGTGAAGTCCCCCAGAGGCAGTGACGACTGCCACGAAGACGCTGCATGGACGGGAGGGACGATGGGCAACTGCCACCATACCGACAGAAGCCCATAAAGGCAAGTATATATCTATTAACATCAACTCTTTCAAACACTAAACTCTTTATTATCTTTTCTCTCAGGGCCCTGGACATCATCATCCTGGGGGCAGAAATGGAGCGTGAAGTCCCCCAGAGGCAGTGACGACTGCCACGAAGACGCTGCATGGACGGGAGGGACGATGGACGACTGCCACCATACCGACAGAAGCCCATAAAGGCAAGTATATATATCTATTAACATCAACTCTTTCAAACACTAAACTCTTTATTATCTTTACTCTCAGGACCCTGGACATCATCATCCTGGGGGCAGAAATGGAGCGTGAAGTCCCCCAGAGGCAGTGACGACTGCCACAAAGACGCTGCATGGACGGGAGGGACGATGGACGACTGCCACCATACCGACAGAAGCCCATAAAGGCAAGTGTATATCTATTAACATCAACTCTTTCAAACACTAAACTCTTTATTATCTTTACACTTAGGACCCTGGACATCATCATCCTGGGGGCAGAAATGGACCGTGAAGTCCCCCAGAGGCAGTGACGACTGCCACGAAGACGCTGCATGGACGGGAGGGACGATGGGCAACTGCCACCATACCGACAGAAGCCCATAAAGGCAAGTATATATCTATTAACATCAACTCTTTCAAACACTAAACTCTTTATTATCTTTTCTCTCAGGGCCCTGGACATCATCATCCTGGGGGCAGAAATGGAGCGTGAAGTCCCCCAGAGGCAGTGACGACTGCCACGAAGACGCTGCATGGACGGGAGGGACGATGGACGACTGCCACCATACCGACAGAAGCCCATAAAGGCAAGTATATATCTATTAACATCAACTCTTTCAAACACTAAACTCTTTATTATCTTTTCTCTCACGGCCCTGGACATCATCATCCTGGGGACAGAAATGGAGGGTGAAGTCCCCCAGAGGCAGTGACGACTGCCACGAAGACGCTGCATGGACGGGAGGGACGATGGACGACTGCCACCATACCGACAGAAGCCCATAAAGGCAAGTATATATCTATTAACATCAACTCTTTCAAACACTAAACTCTTTATTATCTTTACTCTCAGGACCCTGGACATCATCATCCTGGGGGCAGAAATGGAGCGTGAAGTCCCCCAGAGGCAGTGACGACTGCCACGAAGACGCTGCATGGACGGGAGGGACGATGGACGACTGCCACCATACCGACAGAAGCCCATAAAGGCAAGTATATATCTATTAACATCAACTCTTTCAAACACTAAACTCTTTATTATCTTTACACTTAGGACCCTGGACATCATCTACCTGGGTTCAGAAATATAGCGTGAAGTCCCCCAGAGGCAGTGACGACTGCCACGAAGACGCTGCATGGACGGGAGGGACGATGGGCAACTGCCACCATACCGACAGAAGCCCATAAAGGCAAGTATATATATCTATTAACATCAACTCTTTCAAACACTAAACTCTTTATTATCTTTACTCTCAGGACCCTGGACATTATCATCCTGGGGCAGAAATGGAGCGTGAAGTCCCCCAGAGGCAGTGACGACTGCCACGAAGACGCTGCATGGACGGGAGGGACGATGGACGACTGCCACCATACCGACAGAAGCCCATAAGGGCAAATATATCTATTAACATCAACTCTTTCAAACACTAAACTCTTTATTATTTTTACACTTAGGACCCTGGACATCATCATCCTGGGAGCAGAAATGGACCGTGAAGTCCCCCAGAGAGAGTGACGACTGCCACGAAGACGCTGCATGGACGGGAGGGACGATGGGCAACTGCCACCATACCGACAGAAGCCCATAAAGGCAAGTATATATCTATTAACATCAACTCTTTCAAACACTAAACTCTTTATTATCTTTTCTCTCACGGCCCTGGACATCATCATCCTGGGGGCAGAAATGGAGCGTGAAGTCCCCCAGAGGCAGTGACGACTGCCACGAAGACGCTGCATGGACGGGAGGGACGATGGACGACTGCCACCATACCGACAGAAGCCCATAAAGGCAAGTATATATATCTATTAACATCAACTCTTTCAAACACTAAACTCTTTATTATCTTTACTCTCAGGACCCTGGACATTATCATCCTGGGGGCACAAATGGAGCGTGAAGTCCCCCAGAGGCAGTGACGACTGCCACGAAGACGCTGCATGGACGGGAGGGAAGATGGACGACTGCCACCATACCGACAGAAGCCCATAAAGGCAAGTATATATATCTATTAACATCAACTCTTTCAAACACTAAACTCTTTATTATCTTTACTCTCAGGACCCTGGACATCATCATCCTGGGGGCAGAAATGGAGCGTGAAGTCCCCCAGAGGCAGTGACGACTGCCACGAAGACGCTGCATGGACGGGAGGGACGATGGACGACTGCCACCATACCGACAGAAGCCCATAAAGGCAAGTATATATCTATTAACATCAACTCTTTCAAACACTAAACTCTTTATTATCTTTACACTTAGGACCCTGGACATCATCTACCTGGGTTCAGAAATATAGCGTGAAGTCCCCCAGAGGCAGTGACGACTGCCACGAAGACGCTGCATGGACGGGAGGGACGATGGGCAACTGCCACCATACCGACAGAAGCCCATAAAGGCAAGTATATATATCTATTAACATCAACTCTTTCAAACACTAAACTCTTTATTATCTTTACTCTCAGGACCCTGGACATTATCATCCTGGGGCAGAAATGGAGCGTGAAGTCCCCCAGAGGCAGTGACGACTGCCACGAAGACGCTGCATGGACGGGAGGGACGATGGACGACTGCCACCATACCGACAGAAGCCCATAAAGGCAAGTATATATCTATTAACATCAACTCTTTCAAACACTAAACTCTTTATTATTTTTACACTTAGGACCCTGGACATCATCATCCTGGGAGCAGAACTGGACCGTGAAGTCCCCCAGAGAGAGTGACGACTGCCACGAAGACGCTGCATGGACGGGAGGGACGATGGGCAACTGCCACCATACCGACAGAAGCCCATAAAGGCAAGTATATATCTATTAACATCAACTCTTTCAAACACTAAACTCTTTATTATCTTTTCTCTCACGGCCCTGGACATCATCATCCTGGGGGCAGAAATGGACCGTGAAGTCCCCCAGAGGCAGTGACGACTGCCACGAAGACGCTGCATGGACGGGAGGGACGATGGACGACTGCCACCATACCGACAGAAGCCCATAAAGGCAAGTATATATATCTATTAACATCAACTCTTTCAAACACTAAACTCTTTATTATCTTTACTCTCAGGACCCTGGACATCATCATCCTGGGGGCACAAATGGAGCGTGAAGTCCCCCAGAGGCAGTGACGACTGCCACGAAGACGCTGCATGGACGGAAGCGACGATGGACAACTGCCAGCATACCGACAGAAGCCCATAAAGGCAAGTATATATCTATTAACATCAACTCTTTCAAACACTAAACTCTTTATTATCTTTACTCTCAGGACCCTGGACATTATCATCCTGGGGGCAGAGATGGAGCGTGAAGTCCCCCAGAGGCAGTGACGACTGCCACAAAGACGCTGCATGGACGGGAGGGACGATGGACGACTGCCACCATACCGACAGAAGCCCATAAAGGCAAGTATATATCTATTAACATCAACTCTTTCAAACACTAAACTCTTTATTATCTTTACACTTAGGACCCTGGACATCATCATCCTGGGGGCAGAAATGGACCGTGAAGTCCCCCAGAGGCAGTGACGACTGCCACGAAGACGCTGCATGGACGGGAGGGACGATGGGCAACTGCCACCATACCGACAGAAGCCCATAAAGGCAAGTATATATCTATTAACATCAACTCTTTCAAACACTAAACTCTTTATTATCTTTTCTCTCAGGGCCCTGGACATCATCATCCTGGGGGCAGAAATGGAGCGTGAAGTCCCCCAGAGGCAGTGACGACTGCCACGAAGACGCTGCATGGACGGGAGGGACGATGGACGACTGCCACCATACCGACAGAAGCCCATAAAGGCAAGTATATATCTATTAACATCAACTCTTTCAAACACTAAACTCTTTATTATCTTTACACTTAGGACCCTGGACATCATCATCCTGGGTTCAGAAATGGAGCGTGAAGTCCCCCAGAGGCAGTGACGACTGCCACGAAGACGCTGCATGGACGGGAGGGACGATGGGCAACTGCCACCATACCGACAGAAGCCCATAAAGGCAAGTATATATATCTATTAACATCAACTCTTTCAAACACTAAACTCTTTATTATCTTTACTCTCAGGACCCTGGACATTATCATCCTGGGGCAGAAATGGAGCGTGAAGTCCCCCAGAGGCAGTGACGACTGCCACGAAGACGCTGCATGGACGGGAGGGACGATGGGCAACTGCCACCATACCGACAGAAGCCCATAAAGGCAAGTATATATATCTATTAACATCAACTCTTTCAAACACTAAACTCTTTATTATCTTTACTCTCAGGACCCTGGACATTATCATCCTGGGGCAGAAATGGAGCGTGAAGTCCCCCAGAGGCAGTGACGACTGCCACGAAGACGCTGCATGGACGGGAGGGACGATGGACGACTGCCACCATACCGACAGAAGCCCATAAAGGCAAGTATATATCTATTAACATCAACTCTTTCAAACACTAAACTCTTTATTATTTTTACACTTAGGACCCTGGACATCATCATCCTGGGAGCAGAACTGGACCGTGAAGTCCCCCAGAGAGAGTGACGACTGCCACGAAGACGCTGCATGGACGGGAGGGACGATGGGCAACTGCCACCATACCGACAGAAGCCCATAAAGGCAAGTATATATCTATTAACATCAACTCTTTCAAACACTAAACTCTTTATTATCTTTTCTCTCACGGCCCTGGACATCATCATCCTGGGGGCAGAAATGGACCGTGAAGTCCCCCAGAGGCAGTGACGACTGCCACGAAGACGCTGCATGGACGGGAGGGACGACGGACGACTGCCACCATACCGACAGAAGCCCATAAAGGCAAGTATATATATCTATTAACATCAACTCTTTCAAACACTAAACTCTTTATTATCTTTACTCTCAGGACCCTGGACATCATCATCCTGGGGGCAGAAATGGACCGTGAAGTCCCCCAGAGGCAGTGACGACTGCCACGAAGACGCTGCATGGACGGAAGCGACGATGGACAACTGCCACCATACCGACAGAAGCCCATAAAGGCAAGTATATATCTATTAACATCAACTCTTTCAAACACTAAACTCTTTATTATCTTTACTCTCAGGACCCTGGACATTATCATCCTGGGGGCAGAGATGGAGCGTGAAGTCCCCCAGAGGCAGTGACGACTGCCACAAAGACGCTGCATGGACGGGAGGGACGATGGACGACTGCCACCATACCGACAGAAGCCCATAAAGGCAAGTATATATCTATTAACATCAACTCTTTCAAACACTAAACTCTTTATTATCTTTACACTTAGGACCCTGGACATCATCATCCTGGGGGCAGAAATGGACCGTGAAGTCCCCCAGAGGCAGTGACGACTGCCACGAAGACGCTGCATGGACGGGAGGGACGATGGGCAACTGCCACCATACCGACAGAAGCCCATAAAGGCAAGTATATATCTATTAACATCAACTCTTTCAAACACTAAACTCTTTATTATCTTTTCTCTCAGGGCCCTGGACATCATCATCCTGGGAGCAGAAATGGAGCGTGAAGTCCCCCAGAGGCAGTGACGACTGCCACGAAGACGCTGCATGGACGGGAGGGACGATGGACGACTGCCACCATACCGACAGAAGCCCATAAAGGCAAGTATATATCTATTAACATCAACTCTTTCAAACACTAAACTCTTTATTATTTTTACACTTAGGACCCTGGACATCATCATCCTGGGAGCAGAACTGGACCGTGAAGTCCCCCAGAGAGAGTGACGACTGCCACGAAGACGCTGCATGGACGGGAGGGACGATGGGCAACTGCCACCATACCGACAGAAGCCCATAAAGGCAAGTATATATCTATTAACATCAACTCTTTCAAACACTAAACTCTTTATTATCTTTTCTCTCACGGCCCTGGACATCATCATCCTGGGGGCAGAAATGGACCGTGAAGTCCCCCAGAGGCAGTGACGACTGCCACGAAGACGCTGCATGGACGGGAGGGACGATGGACGACTGCCACCATACCGACAGAAGCCCATAAAGGCAAGTATATATCTATTAACATCAACTCTTTCAAACACTAAACTCTTTATTATTTTTACACTTAGGACCCTGGACATCATCATCCTGGGAGCAGAACTGGACCGTGAAGTCCCCCAGAGAGAGTGACGACTGCCACGAAGACGCTGCATGGACGGGAGGGACGATGGGCAACTGCCACCATACCGACAGAAGCCCATAAAGGCAAGTATATATCTATTAACATCAACTCTTTCAAACACTAAACTCTTTATTATCTTTTCTCTCACGGCCCTGGACATCATCATCCTGGGGGCAGAAATGGACCGTGAAGTCCCCCAGAGGCAGTGACGACTGCCACGAAGACGCTGCATGGACGGGAGGGACGACGGACGACTGCCACCATACCGACAGAAGCCCATAAAGGCAAGTATATATATCTATTAACATCAACTCTTTCAAACACTAAACTCTTTATTATCTTTACTCTCAGGACCCTGGACATCATCATCCTGGGAGCAGAACTGGACCGTGAAGTCCCCCAGAGAGAGTGACGACTGCCACGAAGACGCTGCATGGACGGGAGGGACGATGGGCAACTGCCACCATACCGACAGAAGCCCATAAAGGCAAGTATATATCTATTAACATCAACTCTTTCAAACACTAAACTCTTTATTATCTTTACTCTCAGGACCCTGGACATCATCATCCTGGGGGCAGAAATGGAGCGTGAAGTCCCCCAGAGGCAGTGACGACTGCCACGAAGACGCTGCATGGACGGGAGGGACGATGGACGACTGCCACCATACCGACAGAAGCCCATAAAGGCAAGTATATATCTATTAACATCAACTCTTTCAAACACTAAACTCTTTATTATCTTTACACTTAGGACCCTGGACATCATCTACCTGGGTTCAGAAATATAGCGTGAAGTCCCCCAGAGGCAGTGACGACTGCCACGAAGACGCTGCATGGACGGGAGGGACGATGGGCAACTGCCACCATACCGACAGAAGCCCATAAAGGCAAGTATATATATCTATTAACATCAACTCTTTCAAACACTAAACTCTTTATTATCTTTACTCTCAGGACCCTGGACATTATCATCCTGGGGCAGAAATGGAGCGTGAAGTCCCCCAGAGGCAGTGACGACTGCCACGAAGACGCTGCATGGACGGGAGGGACGATGGACGACTGCCACCATACCGACAGAAGCCCATAAAGGCAAGTATATATCTATTAACATCAACTCTTTCAAACACTAAACTCTTTATTATTTTTACACTTAGGACCCTGGACATCATCATCCTGGGAGCAGAACTGGACCGTGAAGTCCCCCAGAGAGAGTGACGACTGCCACGAAGACGCTGCATGGACGGGAGGGACGATGGGCAACTGCCACCATACCGACAGAAGCCCATAAAGGCAAGTATATATCTATTAACATCAACTCTTTCAAACACTAAACTCTTTATTATCTTTTCTCTCACGGCCCTGGACATCATCATCCTGGGGGCAGAAATGGACCGTGAAGTCCCCCAGAGGCAGTGACGACTGCCACGAAGACGCTGCATGGACGGGAGGGACGATGGACGACTGCCACCATACCGACAGAAGCCCATAAAGGCAAGTATATATATCTATTAACATCAACTCTTTCAAACACTAAACTCTTTATTATCTTTACTCTCAGGACCCTGGACATCATCATCCTGGGGGCACAAATGGAGCGTGAAGTCCCCCAGAGGCAGTGACGACTGCCACGAAGACGCTGCATGGACGGAAGCGACGATGGACAACTGCCAGCATACCGACAGAAGCCCATAAAGGCAAGTATATATCTATTAACATCAACTCTTTCAAACACTAAACTCTTTATTATCTTTACTCTCAGGACCCTGGACATTATCATCCTGGGGGCAGAGATGGAGCGTGAAGTCCCCCAGAGGCAGTGACGACTGCCACAAAGACGCTGCATGGACGGGAGGGACGATGGACGACTGCCACCATACCGACAGAAGCCCATAAAGGCAAGTATATATCTATTAACATCAACTCTTTCAAACACTAAACTCTTTATTATCTTTACACTTAGGACCCTGGACATCATCATCCTGGGGGCAGAAATGGACCGTGAAGTCCCCCAGAGGCAGTGACGACTGCCACGAAGACGCTGCATGGACGGGAGGGACGATGGGCAACTGCCACCATACCGACAGAAGCCCATAAAGGCAAGTATATATCTATTAACATCAACTCTTTCAAACACTAAACTCTTTATTATCTTTTCTCTCAGGGCCCTGGACATCATCATCCTGGGGGCAGAAATGGAGCGTGAAGTCCCCCAGAGGCAGTGACGACTGCCACGAAGACGCTGCATGGACGGGAGGGACGATGGACGACTGCCACCATACCGACAGAAGCCCATAAAGGCAAGTATATATCTATTAACATCAACTCTTTCAAACACTAAACTCTTTATTATCTTTACACTTAGGACCCTGGACATCATCATCCTGGGTTCAGAAATGGAGCGTGAAGTCCCCCAGAGGCAGTGACGACTGCCACGAAGACGCTGCATGGACGGGAGGGACGATGGGCAACTGCCACCATACCGACAGAAGCCCATAAAGGCAAGTATATATATCTATTAACATCAACTCTTTCAAACACTAAACTCTTTATTATCTTTACTCTCAGGACCCTGGACATCATCATCCTGGGGCAGAAATGGAGCGTGAAGTCCCCCAGAGGCAGTGACGACTGCCACGAAGACGCTGCATGGACGGGAGGGACGATGGGCAACTGCCACCATACCGACAGAAGCCCATAAAGGCAAGTATATATATCTATTAACATCAACTCTTTCAAACACTAAACTCTTTATTATCTTTACTCTCAGGACCCTGCACATTATCATCCTGGGGGCAGAAATGGAGCGTGAAGTCCCCCAGAGGCAGTGACGACTGCCACGAAGACGCTGCATGGACGGGAGGGACGATGGACGACTGCCACCATACCGACAGAAGCCCATAAAGGCAAGTATATATCTATTAACATCAACTCTTTCAAACACTAAACTCTTTATTATTTTTACACTTAGGACCCTGGACATCATCATCCTGGGAGCAGAACTGGACCGTGAAGTCCCCCAGAGAGAGTGACGACTGCCACGAAGACGCTGCATGGACGGGAGGGACGATGGGCAACTGCCACCATACCGACAGAAGCCCATAAAGGCAAGTATATATCTATTAACATCAACTCTTTCAAACACTAAACTCTTTATTATCTTTTCTCTCACGGCCCTGGACATCATCATCCTGGGGGCAGAAATGGACCGTGAAGTCCCCCAGAGGCAGTGACGACTGCCACGAAGACGCTGCATGGACGGGAGGGACGACGGACGACTGCCACCATACCGACAGAAGCCCATAAAGGCAAGTATATATATCTATTAACATCAACTCTTTCAAACACTAAACTCTTTATTATCTTTACTCTCAGGACCCTGGACATCATCATCCTGGGGGCAGAAATGGAGCGTGAAGTCCCCCAGAGGCAGTGACGACTGCCACGAAGACGCTGCATGGACGGAAGCGACGATGGACAACTGCCACCATACCGACAGAAGCCCATAAAGGCAAGTATATATCTATTAACATCAACTCTTTCAAACACTAAACTCTTTATTATCTTTACTCTCAGGACCCTGGACATTATCATCCTGGGGGCAGAGATGGAGCGTGAAGTCCCCCAGAGGCAGTGACGACTGCCACAAAGACGCTGCATGGACGGGAGGGACGATGGACGACTGCCACCATACCGACAGAAGCCCATAAAGGCAAGTATATATCTATTAACATCAACTCTTTCAAACACTAAACTCTTTATTATCTTTACACTTAGGACCCTGGACATCATCATCCTGGGGGCAGAAATGGACCGTGAAGTCCCCCAGAGGCAGTGACGACTGCCACGAAGACGCTGCATGGACGGGAGGGACGATGGGCAACTGCCACCATACCGACAGAAGCCCATAAAGGCAAGTATATATCTATTAACATCAACTCTTTCAAACACTAAACTCTTTATTATCTTTTCTCTCAGGGCCCTGGACATCATCATCCTGGGAGCAGAAATGGAGCGTGAAGTCCCCCAGAGGCAGTGACGACTGCCACGAAGACGCTGCATGGACGGGAGGGACGATGGACGACTGCCACCATACCGACAGAAGCCCATAAAGGCAAGTATATATCTATTAACATCAACTCTTTCAAACACTAAACTCTTTATTATTTTTACACTTAGGACCCTGGACATCATCATCCTGGGAGCAGAACTGGACCGTGAAGTCCCCCAGAGAGAGTGACGACTGCCACGAAGACGCTGCATGGACGGGAGGGACGATGGGCAACTGCCACCATACCGACAGAAGCCCATAAAGGCAAGTATATATCTATTAACATCAACTCTTTCAAACACTAAACTCTTTATTATCTTTTCTCTCACGGCCCTGGACATCATCATCCTGGGGGCAGAAATGGACCGTGAAGTCCCCCAGAGGCAGTGACGACTGCCACGAAGACGCTGCATGGACGGGAGGGACGACGGACGACTGCCACCATACCGACAGAAGCCCATAAAGGCAAGTATATATATCTATTAACATCAACTCTTTCAAACACTAAACTCTTTATTATCTTTACTCTCAGGACCCTGGACATCATCATCCTGGGGGCACAAATGGAGCGTGAAGTCCCCCAGAGGCAGTGACGACTGCCACGAAGACGCTGCATGGACGGAAGCGACGATGGACAACTGCCACCATACCGACAGAAGCCCATAAAGGCAAGTATATATCTATTAACATCAACTCTTTCAAACACTAAACTCTTTATTATCTTTACTCTCAGGACCCTGGACATTATCATCCTGGGGGCAGAGATGGAGCGTGAAGTCCCCCAGAGGCAGTGACGACTGCCACAAAGACGCTGCATGGACGGGAGGGACGATGGACGACTGCCACCATACCGACAGAAGCCCATAAAGGCAAGTATATATCTATTAACATCAACTCTTTCAAACACTAAACTCTTTATTATCTTTACACTTAGGACCCTGGACATCATCATCCTGGGGGCAGAAATGGACCGTGAAGTCCCCCAGAGGCAGTGACGACTGCCACGAAGACGCTGCATGGACGGGAGGGACGATGGGCAACTGCCACCATACCGACAGAAGCCCATAAAGGCAAGTATATATCTATTAACATCAACTCTTTCAAACACTAAACTCTTTATTATCTTTTCTCTCAGGGCCCTGGACATCATCATCCTGGGGGCAGAAATGGAGCGTGAAGTCCCCCAGAGGCAGTGACGACTGCCACGAAGACGCTGCATGGACGGGAGGGACGATGGACGACTGCCACCATACCGACAGAAGCCCATAAAGGCAAGTATATATCTATTAACATCAACTCTTTCAAACACTAAACTCTTTATTATCTTTACACTTAGGACCCTGGACATCATCATCCTGGGTTCAGAAATGGAGCGTGAAGTCCCCCAGAGGCAGTGACGACTGCCACGAAGACGCTGCATGGACGGGAGGGACGATGGGCAACTGCCACCATACCGACAGAAGCCCATAAAGGCAAGTATATATATCTATTAACATCAACTCTTTCAAACACTAAACTCTTTATTATCTTTACTCTCAGGACCCTGGACATTATCATCCTGGGGCAGAAATGGAGCGTGAAGTCCCCCAGAGGCAGTGACGACTGCCACGAAGACGCTGCATGGACGGGAGGGACGATGGGCAACTGCCACCATACCGACAGAAGCCCATAAAGGCAAGTATATATCTATTAACATCAACTCTTTCAAACACTAAACTCTTTATTATTTTTACACTTAGGACCCTGGACATCATCATCCTGGGAGCAGAAATGGACCGTGAAGTCCCCCAGAGAGAGTGACGACTGCCACGAAGACGCTGCATGGACGGGAGGGACGATGGGCAACTGCCACCATACCGACAGAAGCCCATAAAGGCAAGTATATATCTATTAACATCAACTCTTTCAAACACTAAACTCTTTATTATCTTTTCTCTCACGGCCCTGGACATCATCATCCTGGGGGCAGAAATGGACCGTGAAGTCCCCCAGAGGCAGTGACGACTGCCACGAAGACGCTGCATGGACGGGAGGGAAGATGGACGACTGCCACCATACCGACAGAAGCCCATAAAGGCAAGTATATATATCTATTAACATCAACTCTTTCAAACACTAAACTCTTTATTATCTTTACTCTCAGGACCCTGGACATCATCATCCTGGGGGCAGAAATGGAGCGTGAAGTCCCCCAGAGGCAGTGACGACTGCCACGAAGACGCTGCATGGACGGAAGCGACGATGGACAACTGCCACCATACCGACAGAAGCCCATAAAGGCAAGTATATATCTATTAACATCAACTCTTTCAAACACTAAACTCTTTATTATCTTTACTCTCAGGACCCTGGACATTATCTTCCTGGGGGCAGAGATGGAGCGTGAAGTCCCCCAGAGGCAGTGACGACTGCCACAAAGACGCTGCATGGACGGGAGGGACGATGGACGACTGCCACCATACCGACAGAAGCCCATAAAGGCAAGTATATATCTATTAACATCAACTCTTTCAAACACTAAACTCTTTATTATCTTTACTCTCAGGACCCTGGACATCATCATCCTGGGGGCAGAAATGGAACGTGAAGTCCCCCAGAGGCAGTGACGACTGCCAGGAAGACGCTGCATGGACGGGAGGGACGATGGGCAACTGCCACCATACCGACAGAAGCCCATAAAGGCAAGTATATATCTATTAACATCAACTCTTTCAAACACTAAACTCTTTATTATCTTTTCTCTCAGGGCCCTGGACATCATCATCCTGGGGGCAGAAATGGAGCGTGAAGTCCCCCAGAGGCAGTGACGACTGCCACGAAGACGCTGCATGGACGGGAGGGACGATGGACGACTGCCACCATACCGACAGAAGCCCATAAAGGCAAGTATATATATCTATTAACATCAACTCTTTCAAACACTAAACTCTTTATTATCTTTACTCTCAGGACCCTGGACATTATCATCCTGGGGGCAGAGATGGAGCGTGACGTCCCCCAGAGGCAGTGACGACTGCCACGAAGACGCTGCATGGACGGAAGGGACGATGGACGACTGCCACCATACCGACAGAAGCCCATAAAGGCAAGTATATATCTATTAACATCAACTATTTCAAACACTAAACTCTTTATTATCTTTACACTTAGGACCCTGGACATCATCATCCTGGGGGCAGAAATGGACCGTGAAGTCCCCCAGAGGCAGTGACGACTGCCACGAAGACGCTGCATGGACGGGAGGGACGATGGACGACTGCCACCATACCGACAGAAGCCCATAAAGGCAAGTATATATATCTATTAACATCAACTCTTTCAAACACTAAACTCTTTATTATCTTTACTCTCAGGACCCTGGACATCATCATCCTGGGGGCAGAAATGGAGCGTGAAGTCCCCCAGAGGCAGTGACGACTGCCACGAAGACGCTGCATGGACGGGAGGGACGATGGGCAACTGCCACTATACCGACAGAAGCCCATAAAGGCAAGTATATATATCTATTAACATCAACTCTTTCAAACACTAAACTCTTTATTATCTTTACTCTCAGGACCCTGGACATCATCATCCTGGGGGCAGAAATGGACCGTGAAGTCCCCCGGAGGCAGTGACGACTGCCACGAAGACGCTGCATGGACGGGAGGGACGATGGGCGACTGCCACCATACCGACAGAAGCCCATAAAGGCAAGTATATATCTATTAACATCAACTCTTTCAAACACTAAACTCTTTATTATCTTTACACTTAGGACCCTGGACATCATCATCCTGGGTTCAGAAATGGAGCGTTAAGTCCCCCAGAGGCAGTGACGACTGCCACGAAGACGCTGCATGGACGGGAGGGACGATGGGCAACTGCCACCATACCGACAGAAGCCCATAAAGGCAAGTATATATATCTATTAACATCAACTCTTTCAAACACTAAACTCTTTATTATCTTTACTCTCAGGACCCTGGACATTATCATCCTGGGGCAGAAATGGAGCGTGAAGTCCCCCAGAGGCAGTGACGACTGCCACGAAGACGCTGCATGGACGGGAGGGACGATGGACGACTGCCACCATACCGACAGAAGCCTATAAAGGCAAGTATATATCTATTAACATCAACTCTTTCAAACACTAAACTCTTTATTATCTTTTCTCTCAGGGTCCTGGATATCATCATCCTGGGGGCAGAAATGGAGCGTGAAGTCCCCCAGAGGCAGTGACGACTGCCACGAAGACGCTGCATGGACGGGAGGGACGATGGACGACTGCCACCATACCGACAGAAGCCCATAAAGGCAAGTATATATCTATTAACATCAACTCTTTCAAACACTAAACTCTTTATTATCTTTACTCTCAGGACCCTGGACATCATCATCCTGGGGGCAGAAATGGACCGTGAAGTCCCCCGGAGGCAGTGACGACTGCCACGAAGACGCTGCATGGACGGGAGGGACGATGGGCGACTGCCACCATACCGACAGAAGCCCATAAAGGCAAGTATATATCTATTAACATCAACTCTTTCAAACACTAAACTCTTTATTATCTTTACACTTAGGACCCTGGACATCATCATCCTGGGAGCAGAAATGGACCGTGAAGTCCCCCAGAGGCAGTGACGACTGCCACGAAGACGCTGCATGGACGGGAGGGACGATGGGCGACTGCCACCATACCGACAGAAGCCCATAAAGGCAAGTATATATCTATTAACATCAACTCTTTCAAACACTAAACTCTTTATTATCTTTACTCTCAGGACCCTGGACATTATCTTCCTGGAGGCAGAGATGGAGCGTGAAGTCCCCCAGAGGCAGTGACGACTGCCACAAAGACGCTGCATGGACGGGAGGGACGATGGACGACTGCCACCATACCGACAGAAGCCCATAAAGGCAAGTATATATCTATTAACATCAACTCTTTCAAACACTAAACTCTTTATTATCTTTTCTCTCAGGGCCCTGGACATCATCATCCTGGGGGCAGAAATGGAGCGTGAAGTCCCCCAGAGGCAGTGACGACTGCCACGAAGACGCTGCATGGACGGGAGGGACGATGGACGACTGCCACCATACCGACAGAAGCCCATAAAGGCAAGTATATATATCTATTAACATCAACTCTTTCAAACACTAAACTCTTTATTATCTTTACTCTCAGGACCCTGGACATTATCATCCTGGGGGCAGAGATGGAGCGTGACGTCCCCCAGAGGCAGTGACGACTGCCACGAAGACGCTGCATGGACGGAAGGGACGATGGACGACTGCCACCATACCGACAGAAGCCCATAAAGGCAAGTATATATCTATTAACATCAACTCTTTCAAACACTAAACTCTTTATTATCTTTACACTTAGGACCCTGGACATCATCATCCTGGGGGCAGAAATGGACCGTGAAGTCCCCCAGAGGCAGTGACGACTGCCACGAAGACGCTGCATGGACGGGAGGGACGATGGACGACTGCCACCATACCGACAGAAGCCCATAAAGGCAAGTATATATATCTATTAACATCAACTCTTTCAAACACTAAACTCTTTATTATCTTTACTCTCAGGACCCTGGACATCATCATCCTGGGGGCAGAAATGGAGCGTGAAGTCCCCCAGAGGCAGTGACGACTGCCACGAAGACGCTGCATGGACGGGAGGGACGATGGGCAACTGCCACTATACCGACAGAAGCCCATAAAGGCAAGTATATATCTATTAACATCAACTCTTTCAAACACTAAACTCCCTGGACATCATCATCCTAGGGGCAGAAATGGACCGTGAAGTCCCCCAGAGGCAGTGACGACTGCCACGAAGACGCTGCATGGACGGGAGGGACGATGGACGACTGCCACCATACCGACAGAAGCCCATAAAGGC
Source organism: Haliotis asinina (assembly GCF_037392515.1). NCBI lineage: Eukaryota > Metazoa > Mollusca > Gastropoda > Lepetellida > Haliotidae > Haliotis > Haliotis asinina. The sequence goes on along the minus strand of NC_090283.1, from coordinate 38,395,654 downwards.
AAGTATATATATCTATTAACATCAACTCTTTCAAACACTAAACTCTTTATTATCTTTACTCTCAGGACCCTGGACATCATCATTCTGGGGGCACAAATGGAGCGTGAAGTCCCCCAGAGGCAGTGACGACTGCCACGAAGACGCTGCATGGACGGGAGGGAAGATGGACGACTGCCACCATACCGACAGAAGCCCATAAAGGCAAGTATATATATCTATTAACATCAACTCTTTCAAACACTAAACTCTTTATTATCTTTACTCTCAGGACCCTGGACATCATCATCCTGGGGGCAGAAATGGAGCGTGAAGTCCCCCAGAGGCAGTGACGACTGCCACGAAGACGCTGCATGGACGGAAGGGACGATGGACGACTGCCACCATACCGACAGAAGCCCATAAAGGCAAGTATATATCTATTAACATCAACTCTTTCAAACACTAAACTCTTTATTATCTTTACTCTCAGGACCCTGGACATTATCATCCTGGGGGCAGAAATGGACCGTGAAGTCCCCCAGAGGCAGTGACGACTGCCACGAAGACGCTGCATGGACGGGAGGGACGATGGACGACTGCCACCATACCGACAGAAGCCCATAAAGGCAAGTATATATATCTATTAACATCAACTCTTTCAAACACTAAACTCTTTATTATCTTTACTCTCAGGACCCTGGACATCATCATCCTGGGGGCAGAAATGGAGCGTGAAGTCCCCCAGAGGCAGTGACGACTGCCACGAAGACGCTGCATGGACGGGAGGGACGATGGACGACTGCCACCATACCGACAGAAGCCCATAAAGGCAAGTATATATCTATTAACATCAACTCTTTCAAACACTAAACTCTTTATTATCTTTACACATAGGACCCTGGACATCATCATCCTGGGGGCAGAAATGGAGCGTGAAGTCCCCCAGAGGCAGTGACGACTGCCACGAAGACGCTGCATGGACGGGAGGGACGATGGACAACTGCCACCATACCGACAGAAGCCCATAAAGGCAAGTATATATCTATTAACATCAACTCTTTCAAACACTAAACTCTTTATTATCTTTTCTCTCAGGGCCCTGGACATCATCATCCTGGGGGCAGAAATGGAGCGTGAAGTCCCCCAGAGGCAGTGACGACTGCCACGAAGACGCTGCATGGACGGGAGGGACGATGGACGACTGCCACCATACCGACAGAAGCCCATAAAGGCAAGTATATATCTATTAACATCAACTCTTTCAAACACTAAACTCTTTATTATCTTTACTCTCAGGACCCTGGACATCATCATCCTGGGGGCAGAAATGGACCGTGAAGTCCCCCGGAGGCAGTGACGACTGCCACGAAGACGCTGCATGGACGGGAGGGACGATGGGCGACTGCCACCATACCGACAGAAGCCCATAAAGGCAAGTATATATCTATTAACATCAACTCTTTCAAACACTAAACTCTTTATTATCTTTACACTTAGGACCCTGGACATCATCATCCTGGGTTCAGAAATGGAGCGTTAAGTCCCCCAGAGGCAGTGACGACTGCCACGAAGACGCTGCATGGACGGGAGGGACGATGGGCAACTGCCACCATACCGACAGAAGCCCATAAAGGCAAGTATATATATCTATTAACATCAACTCTTTCAAACACTAAACTCTTTATTATCTTTACTCTCAGGACCCTGGACATTATCATCCTGGGGCAGAAATGGAGCGTGAAGTCCCCCAGAGGCAGTGACGACTGCCACGAAGACGCTGCATGGACGGGAGGGACGATGGACGACTGCCACCATACCGACAGAAGCCCATAAAGGCAAGTATATATCTATTAACATCAACTCTTTCAAACACTAAACTCTTTATTATCTTTTCTCTCAGGGCCCTGGACATCATCATCCTGGGGGCAGAAATGGAGCGTGAAGTCCCCCAGAGGCAGTGACGACTGCCACGAAGACGCTGCATGGACGGGAGGGACGATGGACGACTGCCACCATACCGACAGAAGCCCATAAAGGCAAGTATATATCTATTAACATCAACTCTTTCAAACACTAAACTCTTTATTATCTTTACTCTCAGGACCCTGGACATCATCATCCTGGGGGCAGAAATGGACCGTGAAGTCCCCCGGAGGCAGTGACGACTGCCACGAAGACGCTGCATGGACGGGAGGGACGATGGGCGACTGCCACCATACCGACAGAAGCCCATAAAGGCAAGTATATATCTATTAACATCAACTCTTTCAAACACTAAACTCTTTATTATCTTTACACTTAGGACCCTGGACATCATCATCCTGGGAGCAGAAATGGACCGTGAAGTCCCCCAGAGGCAGTGACGACTGCCACGAAGACGCTGCATGGACGGGAGGGACGATGGGCAACTGCCACCATACCGACAGAAGCCCATAAAGGCAAGTATATATCTATGAACATCAACTCTTTCAAACATTAAACTCTTTATTATCTTTTCTCTCACGGCCCTGGACATCATCATCCTGGGGGCAGAAATGGAGCGTGAAGTCCCCCAGAGGCAGTGACGACTGCCACGAAGACGCTGCATGGACGGGAGGGACGATGGACGACTGCCACCATACCGACAGAAGCCCATAAAGGCAAGTATATATATCTATTAACATCAACTCTTTCAAACACTAAACTCTTTATTATCTTTACTCTCAGGACCCTGGACATCATCATCCTGGGGGCAGAAATGGAGCGTGAAGTCCCCCAGAGGCAGTGACGACTGCCACGAAGACGCTGCATGGACGGAAGCGACGATGGACGACTGCCACCATACCGACAGAAGCCCATAAAGGCAAGTATATATCTATTAACATCAACTCTTTCAAACACTAAACTCTTTATTATCTTTACTCTCAGGACCCTGGACATCATCATCCTGGGGGCAGAAATGGAGCGTGAAGTCCCCCAGAGGCAGTGACGACTGCCACGAAGACGCTACATGGACGGGAGGGACGATGGGCAACTGCCACCATACCGACAGAAGCCCATAAAGCCAAGTATGTATCTATTAACATCAACTCTTTCAAACACTAAACTCCCTGGACATCATCATCCTAGGGGCAGAAATGGACCGTGAAGTCCCCCAGAGGCAGTGACGACTGCCACGAAGACGCTGCATGGACGGGAGGGACGATGGACGACTGCCACCATACCGACAGAAGCCCATAAAGGCAAGTATATATATCTATTAACATCAACTCTTTCAAACACTAAACTCTTTATTATCTTTACTCTCAGGACCCTGGACATTATCATCCTGGGGGCACAAATGGAGCGTGAAGTCCCCCAGAGGCAGTGACGACTGCCACGAAGACGCTGCATGGACGGGAGGGAAGATGGACGACTGCCACCATACCGACAGAAGCCCATAAAGGCAAGTATATATATCTATTAACATCAACTCTTTCAAACACTAAACTCTTTATTATCTTTACTCTCAGGACCCTGGACATCATCATCCTGGGGGCAGAAATGGAGCGTGAAGTCCCCCAGAGGCAGTGACGACTGCCACGAAGACGCTGCATGGACGGAAGCGACGATGGACAACTGCCACCATACCGACAGAAGCCCATAAAGGCAAGTATATATCTATTAACATCAACTCTTTCAAACACTAAACTCTTTATTATCTTTACTCTCAGGACCCTGGACATTATCATCCTGGGGGCAGAAATGGAGCGTGAAGTCCCCCAGAGGCAGTGACGACTGCCACAAAGACGCTGCATGGACGGGAGGGACGATGGACGACTGCCACCATACCGACAGAAGCCCATAAAGGCAAGTATATATCTATTAACATCAACTCTTTCAAACACTAAACTCTTTATTATCTTTACTCTCAGGACCCTGGACATCATCATCCTGGGGGCAGAAATGGAACGTGAAGTCCCCCAGAGGCAGTGACGACTGCCACGAAGACGCTGCATGGACGGGAGGGACGATGGACGACTGCCACCATACCGACAGAAGCCCATAAAGGCAAGTATATATATCTATTAACATCAACTCTTTCAAACACTAAACTCTTTATTATCTTTACTCTCAGGACCCTGGACATTATCATCCTGGGGGCAGAAATGGACCGTGAAGTCAACCAGAGGCAGTGACGACTGCCACGAAGACGCTGCATGGACGGAAGCGACGATGGACAACTGCCACCATACCGACAGAAGCCCATAAAGGCAAGTATATATCTATTAACATCAACTCTTTCAAACACTAAACTCTTTATTATCTTTACTCTCAGGACCCTGGACATTATCATCCTGGGGGCAGAGATGGAGCGTGAAGTCCCCCAGAGGCAGTGACGACTGCCACGAAGACGCTGCATGGACGGGAGGGACGATGGACGACTGCCACCATACCGACAGAAGCCCATAAAGGCAAGTATATATATCTATTAACATCAACTCTTTCAAACACTAAACTCTTTATTATCTTTACTCTCAGGACCCTGGACATCATCATCCTGGGGGCAGAAATGGACCGTGAAGTCCCCCAGAGGCAGTGACGACTGCCACGAAGACGCTGCATGGACGGGAGGGACGATGGGCAACTGCCACCATACCGACAGAAGCCCATAAAGGCAAGTATATATCTATTAACATCAACTCTTTCAAACACTAAACTCTTTATTATCTTTTCTCTCAGGGCCCTGGACATCATCATCCTGGGGGCAGAAATGGAGCGTGAAGTCCCCCAGAGGCAGTGACGACTGCCACGAAGACGCTGCATGGACGGGAGGGACGATGGACGACTGCCACCATACCGACAGAAGCCCATAAAGGCAAGTATATATATCTATTAACATCAACTCTTTCAAACACTAAACTCTTTATTATCTTTACTCTCAGGACCCTGGACATTATCATCCTGGGGGCAGAGATGGAGCGTGACGTCCCCCAGAGGCAGTGACGACTGCCACGAAGACGCTGCATGGACGGAAGGGACGATGGACGACTGCCACCATACCGACAGAAGCCCATAAAGGCAAGTATATATCTATTAACATCAACTCTTTCAAACACTAAACTCTTTATTATCTTTACACTTAGGACCCTGGACATCATCATCCTGGGGGCAGAAATGGACCGTGAAGTCCCCCAGAGGCAGTGACGACTGCCACGAAGACGCTGCATGGACGGGAGGGACGATGGACGACTGCCACCATACCGACAGAAGCCCATAAAGGCAAGTATATATATCTATTAACATCAACTCTTTCAAACACTAAACTCTTTATTATCTTTACTCTCAGGACCCTGGACATCATCATCCTGGGGGCAGAAATGGAGCGTGAAGTCCCCCAGAGGCAGTGACGACTGCCACGAAGACGCTGCATGGACGGGAGGGACGATGGGCAACTGCCACTATACCGACAGAAGCCCATAAAGGCAAGTATATATCTATTAACATCAACTCTTTCAAACACTAAACTCCCTGGACATCATCATCCTAGGGGCAGAAATGGACCGTGAAGTCCCCCAGAGGCAGTGACGACTGCCACGAAGACGCTGCATGGACGGGAGGGACGATGGACGACTGCCACCATACCGACAGAAGCCCATAAAGGCAAGTATATATATCTATTAACATCAACTCTTTCAAACACTGAACTCTTTATTATCTTTACTCTCAGGACCCTGGACATCATCATTCTGGGGGCACAAATGGAGCGTGAAGTCCCCCAGAGGCAGTGACGACTGCCACGAAGACGCTGCATGGACGGGAGGGAAGATGGACGACTGCCACCATACCGACAGAAGCCCATAAAGGCAAGTATATATATCTATTAACATCAACTCTTTCAAACACTAAACTCTTTATTATCTTTACTCTCAGGACCCTGGACATCATCATCCTGGGGGCAGAAATGGAGCGTGAAGTCCCCCAGAGGCAGTGACGACTGCCACGAAGACGCTGCATGGACGGAAGGGACGATGGACGACTGCCACCATACCGACAGAAGCCCATAAAGGCAAGTATATATCTATTAACATCAACTCTTTCAAACACTAAACTCTTTATTATCTTTACTCTCAGGACCCTGGACATTATCATCCTGGGGGCAGAAATGGACCGTGAAGTCCCCCAGAGGCAGTGACGACTGCCACGAAGACGCTGCATGGACGGGAGGGACGATGGACGACTGCCACCATACCGACAGAAGCCCATAAAGGCAAGTATATATATCTATTATCATCAACTCTTTCAAACACTAAACTCTTTATTATCTTTACTCTCAGGACCCTGGACATCATCATCCTGGGGGCAGAAATGGAGCGTGAAGTCCCCCAGAGGCAGTGACGACTGCCACGAAGACGCTGCATGGACGGGAGGGACGATGGACGACTGCCACCATACCGACAGAAGCCCATAAAGGCAAGTATATATCTATTAACATCAACTCTTTCAAACACTAAACTCTTTATTATCTTTACACTTAGGACCCTGGACATCATCATCCTGGGGGCAGAAATGGAGCGTGAAGTCCCCCAGAGGCAGTGACGACTGCCACGAAGACGCTGCATGGACGGGAGGGACGATGGACAACTGCCACCATACCGACAGAAGCCCATAAAGGCAAGTATATATCTATTAACATCAACTCTTTCAAACACTAAACTCTTTATTATCTTTTCTCTCAGGGCCCTGGACATCATCATCCTGGGGGCAGAAATGGAGCGTGAAGTCCCCCAGAGGCAGTGACGACTGCCACGAAGACGCTGCATGGACGGGAGGGACGATGGACGACTGCCACCATACCGACAGAAGCCCATAAAGGCAAGTATATATCTATTAACATCAACTCTTTCAAACACTAAACTCTTTATTATCTTTACTCTCAGGACCCTGGACATCATCATCCTGGGGGCAGAAATGGACCGTGAAGTCCCCCGGAGGCAGTGACGACTGCCACGAAGACGCTGCATGGACGGGAGGGACGATGGGCGACTGCCACCATACCGACAGAAGCCCATAAAGGCAAGTATATATCTATTAACATCAACTCTTTCAAACACTAAACTCTTTATTATCTTTACACTTAGGACCCTGGACATCATCATCCTGGGTTCAGAAATGGAGCGTTAAGTCCCCCAGAGGCAGTGACGACTGCCACGAAGACGCTGCATGGACGGGAGGGACGATGGGCAACTGCCACCATACCGACAGAAGCCCATAAAGGCAAGTATATATATCTATTAACATCAACTCTTTCAAACACTAAACTCTTTATTATCTTTACTCTCAGGACCCTGGACATTATCATCCTGGGGCAGAAATGGAGCGTGAAGTCCCCCAGAGGCAGTGACGACTGCCACGAAGACGCTGCATGGACGGGAGGGACGATGGACGACTGCCACCATACCGACAGAAGCCCATAAAGGCAAGTATATATCTATTAACATCAACTCTTTCAAACACTAAACTCTTTATTATCTTTTCTCTCAGGGCCCTGGACATCATCATCCTGGGGGCAGAAATGGAGCGTGAAGTCCCCCAGAGGCAGTGACGACTGCCACGAAGACGCTGCATGGACGGGAGGGACGATGGACGACTGCCACCATACCGACAGAAGCCCATAAAGGCAAGTATATATCTATTAACATCAACTCTTTCAAACACTAAACTCTTTATTATCTTTACTCTCAGGACCCTGGACATCATCATCCTGGGGGCAGAAATGGACCGTGAAGTCCCCCGGAGGCAGTGACGACTGCCACGAAGACGCTGCATGGACGGGAGGGACGATGGGCGACTGCCACCATACCGACAGAAGCCCATAAAGGCAAGTATATATCTATTAACATCAACTCTTTCAAACACTAAACTCTTTATTATCTTTACACTTAGGACCCTGGACATCATCATCCTGGGAGCAGAAATGGAGCGTGAAGTCCCCCAGAGGCAGTGACGACTGCCACGAAGACGCTGCATGGACGGGAGGGACGATGGGCAACTGCCACCATACCGACAGAAGCCCATAAAGGCAAGTATATATCTATTAACATCAACTCTTTCAAACACTAAACTCTTTATTATCTTTACTCTCAGGACCCTGGACATCATCAGCCTGGGGGCAGAAATGGACCGTGAAGTCCCCCGGAGGCAGTGACGACTGCCACGAAGACGCTGCATGGACGGGAGGGACGATGGGCGACTGCCACCATACCGACAGAAGCCCATAAAGGCAAGTATATATCTATTAACATCAACTCTTTCAAACACTAAACTCTTTATTATCTTTACACTTAGGACCCTGGACATCATCATCCTGGGTTCAGAAATGGAGCGTTAAGTCCCCCAGAGGCAGTGACGACTGCCACGAAGACGCTGCATGGACGGGAGGGACGATGGGCAACTGCCACCATACCGACAGAAGCCCATAAAGGCATGTATATATATCTATTAACATCAACTCTTTCAAACACTAAACTCTTTATTATCTTTACTCTCAGGACCCTGGACATTATCATCCTGGGGCAGAAATGGAGCGTGAAGTCCCCCAGAGGCAGTGACGACTGCCACGAAGACGCTGCATGGACGGGAGGGACGATGGACGACTGCCACCATACCGACAGAAGCCCATAAAGGCAAGTATATATCTATTAACATCAACTCTTTCAAACACTAAACTCTTTATTATCTTTTCTCTCAGGGCCCTGGACATCATCATCCTGGGGGCAGAAATGGAGCGTGAAGTCCCCCAGAGGCAGTGACGACTGCCACGAAGACGCTGCATGGACGGGAGGGACGATGGACGACTGCCACCATACCGACAGAAGCCCATAAAGGCAAGTATATATCTATTAACATCAACTCTTTCAAACACTAAACTCTTTATTATCTTTACTCTCAGGACCCTGGACATCATCATCCTGGGGGCAGAAATGGACCGTGAAGTCCCCCGGAGGCAGTGACGACTGCCACGAAGACGCTGCATGGACGGGAGGGACGATGGGCGACTGCCACCATACCGACAGAAGCCCATAAAGGCAAGTATATATCTATTAACATCAACTCTTTCAAACACTAAACTCTTTATTATCTTTACACTTAGGACCCTGGACATCATCATCCTGGGAGCAGAAATGGACCGTGAAGTCCCCCAGAGGCAGTGACGACTGCCACGAAGACGCTGCATGGACGGGAGGGACGATGGGCAACTGCCACCATACCGACAGAAGCCCATAAAGGCAAGTATATATCTATGAACATCAACTCTTTCAAACATTAAACTCTTTATTATCTTTTCTCTCACGGCCCTGGACATCATCATCCTGGGGGCAGAAATGGACCGTGAAGTCCCCCAGAGGCAGTGACGACTGCCACGAAGACGCTGCATGGACGGAAGGGACGATGGACGACTGCCACCATACCGACAGAAGCCCATAAAGGCAAGTATATATCTATTAACATCAACTCTTTCAAACACTAAACTCTTTATTATCTTTACTCTCAGGACCCTGGACATCATCATCCTGGGGGCAGAAATGGACCGTGAAGTCCCCCGGAGGCAGTGACGACTGCCACGAAGACGCTGCATGGACGGGAGGGACGATGGGCGACTGCCACCATACCGACAGAAGCCCATAAAGGCAAGTATATATCTATTAACATCAACTCTTTCAAACACTAAACTCTTTATTATCTTTACACTTAGGACCCTGGACATCATCATCCTGGGAGCAGAAATGGAGCGTGAAGTCCCCCAGAGGCAGTGACGACTGCCACGAAGACGCTGCATGGACGGGAGGGACGATGGACGACTGCCACCATACCGACAGAAGCCCATAAAGGCAAGTATATATCTATTAACATCAACTCTTTCAAACACTAAACTCTTTATTATCTTTACTCTCAGGACCCTGGACATCATCATCCTGGGGGCAGAAATGGACCGTGAAGTCCCCCGGAGGCAGTGACGACTGCCACGAAGACGCTGCATGGACGGGAGGGACGATGGGCGACTGCCACCATACCGACAGAAGCCCATAAAGGCAAGTATATATCTATTAACATCAACTCTTTCAAACACTAAACTCTTTATTATCTTTACACTTAGGACCCTGGACATCATCATCCTGGGAGCAGAAATGGAGCGTGAAGTCCCCCAGAGGCAGTGACGACTGCCACGAAGACGCTGCATGGACGGGAGGGACGATGGGCAACTGCCACCATACCGACAGAAGCCCATAAAGGCAAGTATATATCTATTAACATCAACTCTTTCAAACACTAAACTCTTTATTATCTTTACTCTCAGGACCCTGGACATCATCAGCCTGGGGGCAGAAATGGACCGTGAAGTCCCCCGGAGGCAGTGACGACTGCCACGAAGACGCTGCATGGACGGGAGGGACGATGGGCGACTGCCACCATACCGACAGAAGCCCATAAAGGCAAGTATATATCTATTAACATCAACTCTTTCAAACACTAAACTCTTTATTATCTTTACACTTAGGACCCTGGACATCATCATCCTGGGTTCAGAAATGGAGCGTTAAGTCCCCCAGAGGCAGTGACGACTGCCACGAAGACGCTGCATGGACGGGAGGGACGATGGGCAACTGCCACCATACCGACAGAAGCCCATAAAGGCATGTATATATATCTATTAACATCAACTCTTTCAAACACTAAACTCTTTATTATCTTTACTCTCAGGACCCTGGACATTATCATCCTGGGGCAGAAATGGAGCGTGAAGTCCCCCAGAGGCAGTGACGACTGCCACGAAGACGCTGCATGGACGGGAGGGACGATGGACGACTGCCACCATACCGACAGAAGCCCATAAAGGCAAGTATATATCTATTAACATCAACTCTTTCAAACACTAAACTCTTTATTATCTTTTCTCTCAGGGCCCTGGACATCATCATCCTGGGGGCAGAAATGGAGCGTGAAGTCCCCCAGAGGCAGTGACGACTGCCACGAAGACGCTGCATGGACGGGAGGGACGATGGACGACTGCCACCATACCGACAGAAGCCCATAAAGGCAAGTATATATCTATTAACATCAACTCTTTCAAACACTAAACTCTTTATTATCTTTACTCTCAGGACCCTGGACATCATCATCCTGGGGGCAGAAATGGACCGTGAAGTCCCCCGGAGGCAGTGACGACTGCCACGAAGACGCTGCATGGACGGGAGGGACGATGGGCGACTGCCACCATACCGACAGAAGCCCATAAAGGCAAGTATATATCTATTAACATCAACTCTTTCAAACACTAAACTCTTTATTATCTTTACACTTAGGACCCTGGACATCATCATCCTGGGAGCAGAAATGGACCGTGAAGTCCCCCAGAGGCAGTGACGACTGCCACGAAGACGCTGCATGGACGGGAGGGACGATGGGCAACTGCCACCATACCGACAGAAGCCCATAAAGGCAAGTATATATCTATGAACATCAACTCTTTCAAACATTAAACTCTTTATTATCTTTTCTCTCACGGCCCTGGACATCATCATCCTGGGGGCAGAAATGGACCGTGAAGTCCCCCAGAGGCAGTGACGACTGCCACGAAGACGCTGCATGGACGGAAGGGACGATGGACGACTGCCACCATACCGACAGAAGCCCATAAAGGCAAGTATATATCTATTAACATCAACTCTTTCAAACACTAAACTCTTTATTATCTTTACTCTCAGGACCCTGGACATCATCATCCTGGGGGCAGAAATGGACCGTGAAGTCCCCCGGAGGCAGTGACGACTGCCACGAAGACGCTGCATGGACGGGAGGGACGATGGGCGACTGCCACCATACCGACAGAAGCCCATAAAGGCAAGTATATATCTATTAACATCAACTCTTTCAAACACTAAACTCTTTATTATCTTTACACTTAGGACCCTGGACATCATCATCCTGGGAGCAGAAATGGAGCGTGAAGTCCCCCAGAGGCAGTGACGACTGCCACGAAGACGCTGCATGGACGGGAGGGACGATGGGCAACTGCCACCATACCGACAGAAGCCCATAAAGGCAAGTATATATCTATTAACATCAACTCTTTCAAACACTAAACTCTTTATTATCTTTACTCTCAGGACCCTGGACATCATCAGCCTGGGGGCAGAAATGGACCGTGAAGTCCCCCGGAGGCAGTGACGACTGCCACGAAGACGCTGCATGGACGGGAGGGACGATGGGCGACTGCCACCATACCGACAGAAGCCCATAAAGGCAAGTATATATCTATTAACATCAACTCTTTCAAACACTAAACTCTTTATTATCTTTACACTTAGGACCCTGGACATCATCATCCTGGGTTCAGAAATGGAGCGTTAAGTCCCCCAGAGGCAGTGACGACTGCCACGAAGACGCTGCATGGACGGGAGGGACGATGGGCAACTGCCACCATACCGACAGAAGCCCATAAAGGCATGTATATATATCTATTAACATCAACTCTTTCAAACACTAAACTCTTTATTATCTTTACTCTCAGGACCCTGGACATTATCATCCTGGGGCAGAAATGGAGCGTGAAGTCCCCCAGAGGCAGTGACGACTGCCACGAAGACGCTGCATGGACGGGAGGGACGATGGACGACTGCCACCATACCGACAGAAGCCCATAAAGGCAAGTATATATCTATTAACATCAACTCTTTCAAACACTAAACTCTTTATTATCTTTTCTCTCAGGGCCCTGGACATCATCATCCTGGGGGCAGAAATGGAGCGTGAAGTCCCCCAGAGGCAGTGACGACTGCCACGAAGACGCTGCATGGACGGGAGGGACGATGGACGACTGCCACCATACCGACAGAAGCCCATAAAGGCAAGTATATATCTATTAACATCAGCTCTTTCAAACACTAAACTCTTTATTATCTTTACTCTCAGGACCCTGGACATCATCATCCTGGGGGCAGAAATGGACCGTGAAGTCCCCCGGAGGCAGTGACGACTGCCACGAAGACGCTGCATGGACGGGAGGGATGATGGGCGACTGCCACCATACCGACAGAAGCCCATAAAGGCAAGTATATATCTATTAACATCAACTCTTTCAAACACTAAACTCTTTATTATCTTTACACTTAGGACCCTGGACATCATCATCCTGGGAGCAGAAATGGACCGTGAAGTCCCCCAGAGGCAGTGACGACTGCCACGAAGACGCTGCATGGACGGGAGGGACGATGGGCAACTGCCACCATACCGACAGAAGCCCATAAAGGCAAGTATATATCTATGAACATCAACTCTTTCAAACATTAAACTCTTTATTATCTTTTCTCTCACGGCCCTGGACATCATCATCCTGGGGGCAGAAATGGACCGTGAAGTCCCCCAGAGGCAGTGACGACTGCCACGAAGACGCTGCATGGACGGAAGGGACGATGGACGACTGCCACCATACCGACAGAAGCCCATAAAGGCAAGTATATATCTATTAACATCAACTCTTTCAAACACTAAACTCTTTATTATCTTTACTCTCAGGACCCTGGACATCATCATCCTGGGGGCAGAAATGGAGCGTGAAGTCCCCCAGAGGCAGTGACGACTGCCACGAAGACGCTACATGGACGGGAGGGACGATGGGCAACTGCCACCATACTGACAGAAGCCCATAAAGCCAAGTATGTATCTATTAACATCAACTCTTTCAAACACTAAACTCCCTGGACATCATCATCCTAGGGGCAGAAATGGACCGTGAAGTCCCCCAGAGGCAGTGACGACTGCCACGAAGACGCTGCATGGACGGGAGGGACGATGGACGACTGCCACCATACCGACAGAAGCCCATAAAGGCAAGTATATATATCTATTAACATCAACTCTTTCAAACACTAAACTCTTTATTATCTTTACTCTCAGGACCCTGGACATTATCATCCTGGGGGCACAAATGGAGCGTGAAGTCCCCCAGAGGCAGTGACGACTGCCACGAAGACGCTGCATGGACGGGAGGGAAGATGGACGACTGCCACCATACCGACAGAAGCCCATAAAGGCAAGTATATATATCTATTAACATCACCTCTTTCAAACACTAAACTCTTTATTATCTTTACTCTCAGGACCCTGGACATCATCATCCTGGGGGCAGAAATGGAGCGTGAAGTCCCCCAGAGGCAGTGACGACTGCCACGAAGACGCTGCATGGACGGAAGCGACGATGGACAACTGCCACCATACCGACAGAAGCCCATAAAGGCAAGTATATATCTATTAACATCAACTCTTTCAAACACTAAACTCTTTATTATCTTTACTCTCAGGACCCTGGACATTATCATCCTGGGGGCAGAGATGGAGCGTGAAGTCCCCCAGAGGCAGTGACGACTGCCACAAAGACGCTGCATGGACGGGAGGGACGATGGACGACTGCCACCATACCGACAGAAGCCCATAAAGGCAAGTATATATCTATTAACATCAACTCTTTCAAACACTAAACTCTTTATTATCTTTACTCTCAGGACCCTGGACATCATCATCCTGGGGGCAGAAATGGAACGTGAAGTCCCCCAGAGGCAGTGACGACTGCCACGAAGACGCTGCATGGACGGGAGGGACGATGGACGACTGCCACCATACCGACAGAAGCCCATAAAGGCATGTATATATATCTATTAACATCAACTCTTTCAAACACTAAACTCTTTATTATCTTTACTCTCAGGACCCTGGACATTATCATCCTGGGGGCAGAAATGGACCGTGAAGTCCCCCAGAGGCAGTGACGACTGCCACGAAGACGCTGCATGGACGGAAGCGACGATGGACAACTGCCACCATACCGACAGAAGCCCATAAAGGCAAGTATATATCTATTAACATCAACTCTTTCAAACACTAAACTCTTTATTATCTTTACTCTCAGGACCCTGGACATTATCATCCTGGGGGCAGAGATGGAGCGTGAAGTCCCCCAGAGGCAGTGACGACTGCCACAAAGACGCTGCATGGACGGGAGGGACGATGGACGACTGCCACCATACCGACAGAAGCCCATAAAGGCAAGTATATATCTATTAACATCAACTCTTTCAAACACTAAACTCTTTATTATCTTTACTCTCAGGACCCTGGACATCATCATCCTGGGGGCTGAAATGGAACGTGAAGTCCCCCAGAGGCAGTGACGACTGCCACGAAGACGCTGCATGGACGGGAGGGACGATGGACGACTGCCACCATACCGACAGAAGCCCATAAAGGCAAGTATATATATCTATTAACATCAACTCTTTCAAACACTAAACTCTTTATTATCTTTACTCTCAGGACCCTGGACATTATCATCCTGGGGGCAGAAATGGACCGTGAAGTCCCCCAGAGGCAGTGACGACTGCCACGAAGACGCTGCATGGACGGGAGGGACGATGGGCAACTGCCACCATACCGACAGAAGCCCATAAAGGCAAGTATATATCTATTAACATCAACTCTTTCAAACACTAAACTCTTTATTATCTTTTCTCTCAGGGCCCTGGACATCATCATCCTGGGGGCAGAAATGGAGCGTGAAGTCCCCCAGAGGCAGTGACGACTGCCACGAAGACGCTGCATGGACGGGAGGGACGATGGACGACTGCCACCATACCGACAGAAGCCCATAAAGGCAAGTATATATATCTATTAACATCAACTCTTTCAAACACTAAACTCTTTATTATCTTTACTCTCAGGACCCTGGACATTATCATCCTGGGGGCAGAGATGGAGCGTGACGTCCCCCAGAGGCAGTGACGACTGCCACGAAGACGCTGCATGGACGGAAGGGACGATGGACGACTGCCACCATACCGACAGAAGCCCATAAAGGCAAGTATATATCTATTAACATCAACTCTTTCAAACACTAAACTCTTTATTATCTTTACACTTAGGACCCTGGACATCATCATCCTGGGGGCAGAAATGGACCGTGAAGTCCCCCAGAGGCAGTGACGACTGCCACGAAGACGCTGCATGGACGGGAGGGACGATGGACGACTGCCACCATACCGACAGAAGCCCATAAAGGCAAGTATATATATCTATTAACATCAACTCTTTCAAACACTAAACTCTTTATTATCTTTACTCTCAGGACCCTGGACATCATCATCCTGGGGGCAGAAATGGAGCGTGAAGTCCCCCAGAGGCAGTGACGACTGCCACGAAGACGCTGCATGGACGGGAGGGACGATGGGCAACTGCCACTATACCGACAGAAGCCCATAAAGGCAAGTATATATCTATTAACATCAACTCTTTCAAACACTAAACTCCCTGGACATCATCATCCTAGGGGCAGAAATGGACCGTGAAGTCCCCCAGAGGCAGTGACGACTGCCACGAAGACGCTGCATGGACGGGAGGGACGATGGACGACTGCCACCATACCGACAGAAGCCCATAAAGGCAAGTATATATATCTATTAACATCAACTCTTTCAAACACTAAACTCTTTATTATCTTTACTCTCAGGACCCTGGACATCATCATCCTGGGGGCAGAAATGGAGCGTGAAGTCCCCCAGAGGCAGTGACGACTGCCACGAAGACGCTGCATGGACGGGAGGGACGATGGGCAACTGCCACTATACCGACAGAAGCCCATAAAGGCAAGTATATATCTATTAACATCAACTCTTTCAAACACTAAACTCCCTGGACATCATCATCCTAGGGGCAGAAATGGACCGTGAAGTCCCCCAGAGGCAGTGACGACTGCCACGAAGACGCTGCATGGACGGGAGGGACGATGGACGACTGCCACCATACCGACAGAAGCCCATAAAGGCAAGTATATATATCTATTAACATCAACTCTTTCAAACACTAAACTCTTTATTATCTTTACTCTCAGGACCCTGGACATCATCATTCTGGGGGCACAAATGGAGCGTGAAGTCCCCCAGAGGCAGTGACGACTGCCACGAAGACGCTGCATGGACGGGAGGGACGATGGACGACTGCCACCATACCGACAGAAGCCCATAAAGGCAAGTATATATATCTATTAACATCAACTCTTTCAAACACTAAACTCTTTATTATCTTTACTCTCAGGACCCTGGACATCATCATCCTGGGGGCAGAAATGGAGCGTGAAGTCCCCCAGAGGCAGTGACGACTGCCACGAAGACGCTGCATGGACGGGAGGGACGATGGGCAACTGCCACTATACCGACAGAAGCCCATAAAGGCAAGTATATATCTATTAACATCAACTCTTTCAAACACTAAACTCCCTGGACATCATCATCCTAGGGGCAGAAATGGACCGTGAAGTCCCCCAGAGGCAGTGACGACTGCCACGAAGACGCTGCATGGACGGGAGGGACGATGGACGACTGCCACCATACCGACAGAAGCCCATAAAGGCAAGTATATATATCTATTAACATCAACTCTTTCAAACACTAAACTCTTTATTATCTTTACTCTCAGGACCCTGGACATCATCATCCTGGGGGCAGAAATGGAGCGTGAAGTCCCCCAGAGGCAGTGACGACTGCCACGAAGACGCTGCATGGACGGGAGGGACGATGGGCAACTGCCACTATACCGACAGAAGCCCATAAAGGCAAGTATATATCTATTAACATCAACTCTTTCAAACACTAAACTCCCTGGACATCATCATCCTAGGGGCAGAAATGGACCGTGAAGTCCCCCAGAGGCAGTGACGACTGCCACGAAGACGCTGCATGGACGGGAGGGACGATGGACGACTGCCACCATACCGACAGAAGCCCATAAAGGCAAGTATATATATCTATTAACATCAACTCTTTCAAACACTAAACTCTTTATTATCTTTACTCTCAGGACCCTGGACATCATCATTCTGGGGGCACAAATGGAGCGTGAAGTCCCCCAGAGGCAGTGACGACTGCCACGAAGACGCTGCATGGACGGGAGGGACGATGGACGACTGCCACCATACCGACAGAAGCCCATAAAGGCAAGTATATATATCTATTAACATCAACTCTTTCAAACACTAAACTCTTTATTATCTTTACTCTCAGGACCCTGGACATCATCATCCTGGGGGCAGAAATGGACCGTGAAGTCCCCCAGAGGCAGTGACGACTGCCACGAAGACGCTGCATGGACGGGAGGGACGATGGGCGACTGCCACCATACCGACAGAAGCCCATAAAGGCAAGTATATATCTATTAACATCAACTCTTTCAAACACTAAACTCTTTATTATCTTTACTCTCAGGACCCTGGACATTATCATCCTGGGGGCAGAAATGGACCGTGAAGTCCCCCAGAGGCAGTGACGACTGCCACGAAGACGCTGCATGGACGGGAGGGACGATGGACGACTGCCACCATACCGACAGAAGCCCATAAAGGCAAGTATATATATCTATTAACATCAACTCTTTCAAACACTAAACTCTTTATTATCTTTACTCTCAGGACCCTGGACATCATCATCCTGGGGGCAGAAATGGAGCGTGAAGTCCCCCAGAGGCAGTGACGACTGCCACGAAGACGCTGCATGGACGGGAGGGACGATGGACGACTGCCACCATACCGACAGAAGCCCATAAAGGCAAGTATATATCTATTAACATCAACTCTTTCAAACACTAAACTCTTTATTATCTTTACACTTAGGACCCTGGACATCATCATCCTGGGGGCAGAAATGGAGCGTGAAGTCCCCCAGAGGCAGTGACGACTGCCACGAAGACGCTGCATGGACGGGAGGGACGATGGACAACTGCCACCATACCGACAGAAGCCCATAAAGGCAAGTATATATCTATTAACATCAACTCTTTCAAACACTAAACTCTTTATTATCTTTTCTCTCAGGGCCCTGGACATCATCATCCTGGGGGCAGAAATGGAGCGTGAAGTCCCCCAGAGGCAGTGACGACTGCCACGAAGACGCTGCATGGACGGGAGGGACGATGGACGACTGCCACCATACCGACAGAAGCCCATAAAGGCAAGTATATATCTATTAACATCAACTCTTTCAAACACTAAACTCTTTATTATCTTTACTCTCAGGACCCTGGACATCATCATCCTGGGGGCAGAAATGGACCGTGAAGTCCCCCGGAGGCAGTGACGACTGCCACGAAGACGCTGCATGGACGGGAGGGACGTTGGGCGACTGCCACCATACCGACAGAAGCCCATAAAGGCAAGTATATATCTATTAACATCAACTCTTTCAAACACTAAACTCTTTATTATCTTTACACTTAGGACCCTGGACATCATCATCCTGGGTTCAGAAATGGAGCGTTAAGTCCCCCAGAGGCAGTGACGACTGCCACGAAGACGCTGCATGGACGGGAGGGACGATGGACGACTGCCACCATACCGACAGAAGCCCATAAAGGCAAGTATATATATCTATTAACATCAACTCTTTCAAACACTAAACTCTTTATTATCTTTACTCTCAGGACCCTGGACATTATCATCCTGGGGGCAGAGATGGAGCGTGAAGTCCCCCAGAGGCAGTGACGACTCCAACAAAGACGCTGCATGGACGGGAGGGACGATGGACGACTGCCACCATACCGACAGAAGCCCATAAAGGCAAGTATATATCTATTAACATCAACTCTTTCAAACACTAAACTCTTTATTATCTTTACTCTCAGGACCCTGGACATCATCATCCTGGGGGCAGAAATGGAGCGTGAAGTCCCCCAGAGGCAGTGACGACTGCCACGAAGACGCTGCATGGACGGGAGGGACGATGGACGACTGCCACCATACCGACAGAAGCCCATAAAGGCAAGTATATATATCTATTAACATCAACTCTTTCAAACACTAAACTCTTTATTATCTTTACTCTCAGGACCCTGGACATTATCATCCTGGGGGCAGAAATGGACCGTGAAGTCCCCCAGAGGCAGTGACGACTGCCACGAAGACGCTGCATGGACGGGAGGGACGATGGGCAACTGCCACCATACCGACAGAAGCCCATAAAGGCAAGTATATATCTATTAACATCAACTCTTTCAAACACTAAACTCTTTATTATCTTTTCTCTCAGGGCCCTGGACATCATCATCCTGGGGGCAGAAATGGAGCGTGAAGTCCCCCAGAGGCAGTGACGACTGCCACGAAGACGCTGCATGGACGGGAGGGACGATGGACGACTGCCACCATACCGACAGAAGCCCATAAAGGCAAGTATATATATCTATTAACATCAACTCTTTCAAACACTAAACTCTTTATTATCTTTACTCACAGGACCCTGGACATTATCATCCTGGGGGCAGAGATGGAGCGTGACGTCCCCCAGAGGCAGTGACGACTGCCACGAAGACGCTGCATGGACGGAAGGGACGATGGACGACTGCCACCATACCGACAGAAGCCCATAAAGGCAAGTATATATCTATTAACATCAACTCTTTCAAACACTAAACTCTTTATTATCTTTACACTTAGGACCCTGGACATCATCATCCTGGGGGCAGAAATGGACCGTGAAGTCCCCCAGAGGCAGTGACGACTGCCACGAAGACGCTGCATGGACGGGAGGGACGATGGACGACTGCCACCATACCGACAGAAGCCCATAAAGGCAAGTATATATATCTATTAACATCAACTCTTTCAAACACTAAACTCTTTATTATCTTTACTCTCAGGACCCTGGACATCATCATCCTGGGGGCAGAAATGGAGCGTGAAGTCCCCCAGAGGCAGTGACGACTGCCACGAAGACGCTGCATGGACGGGAGGGACGATGGGCAACTGCCACTATACCGACAGAAGCCCATAAAGGCAAGTATATATCTATTAACATCAACTCTTTCAAACACTAAACTCACTGGACATCATCATCCTAGGGGCAGAAATGGACCGTGAAGTCCCCCAGAGGCAGTGACGACTGCCACGAAGACGCTGCATGGACGGGAGGGACGATGGACGACTGCCACCATACCGACAGAAGCCCATAAAGGCAAGTATATATATCTATTAACATCAACTCTTTCAAACACTAAACTCTTTATTATCTTTACTCTCAGGACCCTGGACATCATCATTCTGGGGGCACAAATGGAGCGTGAAGTCCCCCAGAGGCAGTGACGACTGCCACGAAGACGCTGCATGGACGGGAGGGAAGATGGACGACTGCCACCATACCGACAGAAGCCCATAAAGGCAAGTATATATATCTATTAACATCAACTCTTTCAAACACTAAACTCTTTATTATCTTTACTCTCAGGACCCTGGACATCATCATCCTGGGGGCAGAAATGGAGCGTGAAGTCCCCCAGAGGCAGTGACGACTGCCACGAAGACGCTGCATGGACGGGAGGGACGATGGGCGACTGCCACCATACCGACAGAAGCCCATAAAGGCAAGTATATATCTATTAACATCAACTCTTTCAAACACTAAACTCTTTATTATCTTTACTCTCAGGACCCTGGACATTATCATCCTGGGGGCAGAAATGGACCGTGAAGTCCCCCAGAGGCAGTGACGACTGCCACGAAGACGCTGCATGGACGGGAGGGACGATGGACGACTGCCACCATACCGACAGAAGCCCATAAAGGCAAGTATATATATCTATTAACATCAACTCTTTCAAACACTAAACTCTTTATTATCTTTACTCTCAGGACCCTGGACATCATCATCCTGGGGGCAGAAATGGAGCGTGAAGTCCCCCAGAGGCAGTGACGACTGCCACGAAGACGCTGCATGGACGGGAGGGACGATGGACGACTGCCACCATACCGACAGAAGCCCATAAAGGCAAGTATATATCTATTAACATCAACTCTTTCAAACACTAAACTCTTTATTATCTTTACACTTAGGACCCTGGACATCATCATCCTGGGGGCAGAAATGGAGCGTGAAGTCCCCCAGAGGCAGTGACGACTGCCACGAAGACGCTGCATGGACGGGAGGGACGATGGACAACTGCCACCATACCGACAGAAGCCCATAAAGGCAAGTATATATCTATTAACATCAACTCTTTCAAACACTAAACTCTTTATTATCTTTTCTCTCAGGGCCCTGGACATCATCATCCTGGGGGCAGAAATGGAGCGTGAAGTCCCCCAGAGGCAGTGACGACTGCCACGAAGACGCTGCATGGACGGGAGGGACGATGGACGACTGCCACCATACCGACAGAAGCCCATAAAGGCAAGTATATATCTATTAACATCAACTCTTTCAAACACTAAACTCTTTATTATCTTTACTCTCAGGACCCTGGACATCATCATCCTGGGGGCAGAAATGGACCGTGAAGTCCCCCGGAGGCAGTGACGACTGCCACGAAGACGCTGCATGGACGGGAGGGACGATGGGCGACTGCCACCATACCGACAGAAGCCCATAAAGGCAAGTATATATCTATTAACATCAACTCTTTCAAACACTAAACTCTTTATTATCTTTACACTTAGGACCCTGGACATCATCATCCTGGGTTCAGAAATGGAGCGTTAAGTCCCCCAGAGGCAGTGACGACTGCCACGAAGACGCTGCATGGACGGGAGGGACGATGGACGACTGCCACCATACCGACAGAAGCCCATAAAGGCAAGTATATATATCTATTAACATCAACTCTTTCAAACACTAAACTCTTTATTATCTTTACTCTCAGGACCCTGGACATCATCATCCTGGGGGCAGAAATGGAGCGTGAAGTCCCCCAGAGGCAGTGACGACTGCCACGAAGACGCTGCATGGACGGGAGGGACGATGGGCAACTGCCACTATACCGACAGAAGCCCATAAAGGCAAGTATATATCTATTAACATCAACTCTTTCAAACACTAAACTCCCTGGACATCATCATCCTAGGGGCAGAAATGGACCGTGAAGTCCCCCAGAGGCAGTGACGACTGCCACGAAGACGCTGCATGGACGGGAGGGACGATGGACGACTGCCACCATACCGACAGAAGCCCATAAAGGCAAGTATATATATCTATTAACATCAACTCTTTCAAACACTAAACTCTTTATTATCTTTACTCTCAGGACCCTGGACATCATCATCCTGGGGGCAGAAATGGAGCGTGAAGTCCCCCAGAGGCAGTGACGACTGCCACGAAGACGCTGCATGGACGGGAGGGACGATGGGCAACTGCCACTATACCGACAGAAGCCCATAAAGGCAAGTATATATCTATTAACATCAACTCTTTCAAACACTAAACTCCCTGGACATCATCATCCTAGGGGCAGAAATGGACCGTGAAGTCCCCCAGAGGCAGTGACGACTGCCACGAAGACGCTGCATGGACGGGAGGGACGATGGACGACTGCCACCATACCGACAGAAGCCCATAAAGGCAAGTATATATATCTATTAACATCAACTCTTTCAAACACTAAACTCTTTATTATCTTTACTCTCAGGACCCTGGACATCATCATTCTGGGGGCACAAATGGAGCGTGAAGTCCCCCAGAGGCAGTGACGACTGCCACGAAGACGCTGCATGGACGGGAGGGAAGATGGACGACTGCCACCATACCGACAGAAGCCCATAAAGGCAAGTATATATATCTATTAACATCAACTCTTTCAAACACTAAACTCTTTATTATCTTTACTCTCAGGACCCTGGACATCATCATCCTGGGGGCAGAAATGGAGCGTGAAGTCCCCCAGAGGCAGTGACGACTGCCACGAAGACGCTGCATGGACGGGAGGGACGATGGGCGACTGCCACCATACCGACAGAAGCCCATAAAGGCAAGTATATATCTATTAACATCAACTCTTTCAAACACTAAACTCTTTATTATCTTTACTCTCAGGACCCTGGACATTATCATCCTGGGGGCAGAAATGGAGCGTGAAGTCCCCCAGAGGCAGTGACGACTGCCACGAAGACGCTGCATGGACGGGAGGGACGATGGACGACTGCCACCATACCGACAGAAGCCCATAAAGGCAAGTATATATCTATTAACATCAACTCTTTCAAACACTAAACTCTTTATTATCTTTACACTTAGGACCCTGGACATCATCATCCTGGGGGCAGAAATGGAGCGTGAAGTCCCCCAGAGGCAGTGACGACTGCCACGAAGACGCTGCATGGACGGGAGGGACGATGGACAACTGCCACCATACCGACAGAAGCCCATAAAGGCAAGTATATATCTATTAACATCAACTCTTTCAAACACTAAACTCTTTATTATCTTTTCTCTCAGGGCCCTGGACATCATCATCCTGGGGGCAGAAATGGAGCGTGAAGTCCCCCAGAGGCAGTGACGACTGCCACGAAGACGCTGCATGGACGGGAGGGACGATGGACGACTGCCACCATACCGACAGAAGCCCATAAAGGCAAGTATATATCTATTAACATCAACTCTTTCAAACACTAAACTCTTTATTATCTTTACTCTCAGGACCCTGGACATCATCATCCTGGGGGCAGAAATGGACCGTGAAGTCCCCCGGAGGCAGTGACGACTGCCACGAAGACGCTGCATGGACGGGAGGGACGTTGGGCGACTGCCACCATACCGACAGAAGCCCATAAAGGCAAGTATATATCTATTAACATCAACTCTTTCAAACACTAAACTCTTTATTATCTTTACACTTAGGACCCTGGACATCATCATCCTGGGGGCAGAAATGGAGCGTGAAGTCCCCCAGAGGCAGTGACGACTGCCACGAAGACGCTGCATGGACGGGAGGGACGATGGGCAACTGCCACTATACCGACAGAAGCCCATAAAGGCAAGTATATATCTATTAACATCAACTCTTTCAAACACTAAACTCCCTGGACATCATCATCCTAGGGGCAGAAATGGACCGTGAAGTCCCCCAGAGGCAGTGACGACTGCCACGAAGACGCTGCATGGACGGGAGGGACGATGGACGACTGCCACCATACCGACAGAAGCCCATAAAGGCAAGTATATATATCTATTAACATCAACTCTTTCAAACACTAAACTCTTTATTATCTTTACTCTCAGGACCCTGGACATCATCATTCTGGGGGCACAAATGGAGCGTGAAGTCCCCCAGAGGCAGTGACGACTGCCACGAAGACGCTGCATGGACGGGAGGGAAGATGGACGACTGCCACCATACCGACAGAAGCCCATAAAGGCAAGTATATATATCTATTAACATCAACTCTTTCAAACACTAAACTCTTTATTATCTTTACTCTCAGGACCCTGGACATCATCATCCTGGGGGCAGAAATGGAGCGTGAAGTCCCCCAGAGGCAGTGACGACTGCCACGAAGACGCTGCATGGACGGGAGGGACGATGGGCGACTGCCACCATACCGACAGAAGCCCATAAAGGCAAGTATATATCTATTAACATCAACTCTTTCAAACACTAAACTCTTTATTATCTTTACTCTCAGGACCCTGGACATTATCATCCTGGGGGCAGAAATGGAGCGTGAAGTCCCCCAGAGGCAGTGACGACTGCCACGAAGACGCTGCATGGACGGGAGGGACGATGGACGACTGCCACCATACCGACAGAAGCCCATAAAGGCAAGTATATATCTATTAACATCAACTCTTTCAAACACTAAACTCTTTATTATCTTTACACTTAGGACCCTGGACATCATCATCCTGGGGGCAGAAATGGAGCGTGAAGTCCCCCAGAGGCAGTGACGACTGCCACGAAGACGCTGCATGGACGGGAGGGACGATGGACAACTGCCACCATACCGACAGAAGCCCATAAAGGCAAGTATATATCTATTAACATCAACTCTTTCAAACACTAAACTCTTTATTATCTTTTCTCTCAGGGCCCTGGACATCATCATCCTGGGGGCAGAAATGGAGCGTGAAGTCCCCCAGAGGCAGTGACGACTGCCACGAAGACGCTGCATGGACGGGAGGGACGATGGACGACTGCCACCATACCGACAGAAGCCCATAAAGGCAAGTATATATCTATTAACATCAACTCTTTCAAACACTAAACTCTTTATTATCTTTACTCTCAGGACCCTGGACATCATCATCCTGGGGGCAGAAATGGACCGTGAAGTCCCCCGGAGGCAGTGACGACTGCCACGAAGACGCTGCATGGACGGGAGGGACGTTGGGCGACTGCCACCATACCGACAGAAGCCCATAAAGGCAAGTATATATCTATTAACATCAACTCTTTCAAACACTAAACTCTTTATTATCTTTACACTTAGGACCCTGGACATCATCATCCTGGGAGCAGAAATGGAGCGTTAAGTCCCCCAGAGGCAGTGACGACTGCCACGAAGACGCTGCATGGACGGGAGGGACGATGGACGACTGCCACCATACCGACAGAAGCCCATAAAGGCAAGTATATATATCTATTAACATCAACTCTTTCAAACACTAAACTCTTTATTATCTTTACTCTCAGGACCCTGGACATTATCATCCTGGGGGCAGAGATGGAGCGTGAAGTCCCCCAGAGGCAGTGACGACTCCAACAAAGACGCTGCATGGACGGGAGGGACGATGGACGACTGCCACCATACCGACAGAAGCCCATAAAGGCAAGTATATATCTATTAACATCAACTCTTTCAAACACTAAACTCTTTATTATCTTTACTCTCAGGACCCTGGACATCATCATCCTGGGGGCAGAAATGGAACGTGAAGTCCCCCAGAGGCAGTGACGACTGCCACGAAGACGCTGCATGGACGGGAGGGACGATGGACGACTGCCACCATACCGACAGAAGCCCATAAAGGCAAGTATATATATCTATTAACATCAACTCTTTCAAACACTAAACTCTTTATTATCTTTACTCTCAGGACCCTGGACATTATCATCCTGGGGGCAGAAATGGACCGTGAAGTCCCCCAGAGGCAGTGACGACTGCCACGAAGACGCTGCATGGACGGGAGGGACGATGGGCAACTGCCACCATACCGACAGAAGCCCATAAAGGCAAGTATATATCTATTAACATCAACTCTTTCAAACACTAAACTCTTTATTATCTTTTCTCTCAGGGCCCTGGACATCATCATCCTGGGGGCAGAAATGGAGCGTGAAGTCCCCCAGAGGCAGTGACGACTGCCACGAAGACGCTGCATGGACGGGAGGGACGATGGACGACTGCCACCATACCGACAGAAGCCCATAAAGGCAAGTATATATATCTATTAACATCAACTCTTTCAAACACTAAACTCTTTATTATCTTTACTCTCAGGACCCTGGACATTATCATCCTGGGGGCAGAGATGGAGCGTGACGTCCCCCAGAGGCAGTGACGACTGCCACGAAGACGCTGCATGGACGGAAGGGACGATGGACGACTGCCACCATACCGACAGAAGCCCATAAAGGCAAGTATATATCTATTAACATCAACTCTTTCAAACACTAAACTCTTTATTATCTTTACACTTAGGACCCTGGACATCATCATCCTGGGGGCAGAAATGGAGCGTGAAGTCCCCCAGAGGCAGTGACGACTGCCACGAAGACGCTGCATGGACGGGAGGGACGATGGACGACTGCCACCATACCGACAGAAGCCCATAAAGGCAAGTATATATATCTATTAACATCAACTCTTTCAAACACTAAACTCTTTATTATCTTTACTCTCAGGACCCTGGACATCATCATCCTGGGGGCAGAAATGGAGCGTGAAGTCCCCCAGAGGCAGTGACGACTGCCACGAAGACGCTGCATGGACGGGAGGGACGATGGGCAACTGCCACTATACCGACAGAAGCCCATAAAGGCAAGTATATATCTATTAACATCAACTCTTTCAAACACTAAACTCACTGGACATCATCATCCTAGGGGCAGAAATGGACCGTGAAGTCCCCCAGAGGCAGTGACGACTGCCACGAAGACGCTGCATGGACGGGAGGGACGATGGACGACTGCCACCATACCGACAGAAGCCCATAAAGGCAAGTATATATATCTATTAACATCAACTCTTTCAAACACTAAACTCTTTATTATCTTTACTCTCAGGACCCTGGACATCATCATTCTGGGGGCACAAATGGAGCGTGAAGTCCCCCAGAGGCAGTGACGACTGCCACGAAGACGCTGCATGGACGGGAGGGAAGATGGACGACTGCCACCATACCGACAGAAGCCCATAAAGGCAAGTATATATATCTATTAACATCAACTCTTTCAAACACTAAACTCTTTATTATCTTTACTCTCAGGACCCTGGACATCATCATCCTGGGGGCAGAAATGGAGCGTGAAGTCCCCCAGAGGCAGTGACGACTGCCACGAAGACGCTGCATGGACGGGAGGGACGATGGGCGACTGCCACCATACCGACAGAAGCCCATAAAGGCAAGTATATATCTATTAACATCAACTCTTTCAAACACTAAACTCTTTATTATCTTTACTCTCAGGACCCTGGACATTATCATCCTGGGGGCAGAAATGGACCGTGAAGTCCCCCAGAGGCAGTGACGACTGCCACGAAGACGCTGCATGGACGGGAGGGACGATGGACGACTGCCACCATACCGACAGAAGCCCATAAAGGCAAGTATATATATCTATTAACATCAACTCTTTCAAACACTAAACTCTTTATTATCTTTACTCTCAGGACCCTGGACATCATCATCCTGGGGGCAGAAATGGAGCGTGAAGTCCCCCAGAGGCAGTGACGACTGCCACGAAGACGCTGCATGGACGGGAGGGACGATGGACGACTGCCACCATACCGACAGAAGCCCATAAAGGCAAGTATATATCTATTAACATCAACTCTTTCAAACACTAAACTCTTTATTATCTTTACACTTAGGACCCTGGACATCATCATCCTGGGGGCAGAAATGGAGCGTGAAGTCCCCCAGAGGCAGTGACGACTGCCACGAAGACGCTGCATGGACGGGAGGGACGATGGACAACTGCCACCATACCGACAGAAGCCCATAAAGGCAAGTATATATCTATTAACATCAACTCTTTCAAACACTAAACTCTTTATTATCTTTTCTCTCAGGGCCCTGGACATCATCATCCTGGGGGCAGAAATGGAGCGTGAAGTCCCCCAGAGGCAGTGACGACTGCCACGAAGACGCTGCATGGACGGGAGGGACGATGGACGACTGCCACCATACCGACAGAAGCCCATAAAGGCAAGTATATATCTATTAACATCAACTCTTTCAAACACTAAACTCTTTATTATCTTTACTCTCAGGACCCTGGACATCATCATCCTGGGGGCAGAAATGGACCGTGAAGTCCCCCGGAGGCAGTGACGACTGCCACGAAGACGCTGCATGGACGGGAGGGACGATGGGCGACTGCCACCATACCGACAGAAGCCCATAAAGGCAAGTATATATCTATTAACATCAACTCTTTCAAACACTAAACTCTTTATTATCTTTACACTTAGGACCCTGGACATCATCATCCTGGGTTCAGAAATGGAGCGTTAAGTCCCCCAGAGGCAGTGACGACTGCCACGAAGACGCTGCATGGACGGGGGGACGATGGGCAACTGCCACCATACCGACAGAAGCCCATAAAGGCAAGTATATATATCTATTAACATCAACTCTTTCAAACACTAAACTCTTTATTATCTTTACTCTCAGGACCCTGGACATTATCATCCTGGGGCAGAAATGGAGCGTGAAGTCCCCCAGAGGCAGTGACGACTGCCACGAAGACGCTGCATGGACGGGAGGGACGATGGACGACTGCCACCATACCGACAGAAGCCCATAAAGGCAAGTATATATCTATTAACATCAACTCTTTCAAACACTAAACTCTTTATTATCTTTTCTCTCAGGGCCCTGGACATCATCATCCTGGGGGCAGAAATGGAGCGTGAAGTCCCCCAGAGGCAGTGACGACTGCCACGAGGACGCTGCATGGACGGGAGGGACGATGGACGACTGCCACCATACCGACAGAAGCCCATAAAGGCAAGTATATATCTATTAACATCAACTCTTTCAAACACTAAACTCTTTATTATCTTTACTCTCAGGACCCTGGACATCATCATCCTGGGGGCAGAAATGGACCGTGAAGTCCCCCGGAGGCAGTGACGACTGCCACGAAGACGCTGCATGGACGGGAGGGACGATGGGCGACTGCCACCATACCGACAGAAGCCCATAAAGGCAAGTATATATCTATTAACATCAACTCTTTCAAACACTAAACTCTTTATTATCTTTACACTTAGGACCCTGGACATCATCATCCTGGGAGCAGAAATGGAGCGTGAAGTCCCCCAGAGGCAGTGACGACTGCCACGAAGACGCTACATGGACGGGAGGGACGATGGGCAACTGCCACCATACCGACAGAAGCCCATAAAGGCAAGTATATATATCTATTAACATCAACTCTTTCAAACACTAAACTCTTTATTATCTTTTCTCTCACGGCCCTGGACATCATCATCCTGGGGGCAGAAATGGAGCGTGAAGTCCCCCAGAGGCAGTGACGACTGCCACGAAGACGCTGCATGGACGGGAGGGACGATGGACGACTGCCACCATACCGACAGAAGCCCATAAAGGCAAGTATATATATCTATTAACATCAACTCTTTCAAACACTAAACTCTTTATTATCTTTACTCTCAGGACCCTGGACATCATCATCCTGGGGGCAGAAATGGAGCGTGAAGTCCCCCAGAGGCAGTGACGACTGCCACGAAGACGCTGCATGGACGGAAGGGACGATGGACGACTGCCACCATACCGACAGAAGCCCATAAAGGCAAGTATTTATCTATTAACATCAACTCTTTCAAACACTAAACTCTTTATTATCTTTACTCTCAGGACCCTGGACATCATCATCCTGGGGGCAGAAATGGAGCGTGAAGTCCCCCAGAGGCAGTGACGACTGCCACGAAGACGCTACATGGACGGGAGGGACGATGGGCAACTGCCACCATACCGACAGAAGCCCATAAAGCCAAGTATGTATCTATTAACATCAACTCTTTCAAACACTAAACTCCCTGGACATCATCATCCTAGGGGCAGAAATGGACCGTGAAGTCCCCCAGAGGCAGTGACGACTGCCACGAAGACGCTGCATGGACGGGAGGGACGATGGACGACTGCCACCATACCGACAGAAGCCCATAAAGGCAAGTATATATATCTATTAACATCAACTCTTTCAAACACTAAACTCTTTATTATCTTTACTCTCAGGACCCTGGACATCATCA
This sequence comes from Haliotis asinina, assembly GCF_037392515.1. Classification (NCBI taxonomy): domain Eukaryota; kingdom Metazoa; phylum Mollusca; class Gastropoda; order Lepetellida; family Haliotidae; genus Haliotis; species Haliotis asinina. The sequence continues at coordinate 38,364,414 of NC_090283.1, read as the reverse complement.
TTCTGGAGGCAGAAATGGACCGTGAAGTCCCCCAGAGGCAGTGACGACTGCCACGAAGACGCTGCATGGACGGAAGGGAAGATGGACGACTGCCACCATACCGACAGAAGCCCATAAAGGCAAGTATATATATCTATTAACATCAACTCTTTCAAACACTAAACTCTTTATTATCTTTACACTTAGGACCCTGGACACATTATCCTGGGAGCAGAAATGGACCGTGAAGTCCCCCAGAGGCAGTGACGACTGCCACGAAGACGCTGCATGGACGGGAGGGACGATGGGCAACTGCCACCATACCGACAGAAGCCCATAAAGGCAAGTATATATCTATGAACATCAACTCTTTCAAACATTAAACTCTTTATTATCTTTTCTCTCACGGCCCTGGACATCATCATCCTGGGGGCAGAAATGGAGCGTGAAGTCCCCCAGAGGCAGTGACGACTGCCACGAAGACGCTGCATGGACGGGAGGGACGATGGACGACTGCCACCATACCGACAGAAGCCCATAAAGGCAAGTATATATATCTATTAACATCAACTCTTTCAAACACTAAACTCTTTATTATCTTTACTCTCAGGACCCTGGACATCATCATCCTGGGGGCAGAAATGGAGCGTGAAGTCCCCCAGAGGCAGTGACGACTGCCACGAAGACGCTGCATGGACGGGAGGGACGATGGACGACTGCCACCATACCGACAGAAGCCCATAAAGGCAAGTATATATCTATTAACATCAACTCTTTCAAACACTAAACTCTTTATTATCTTTACTCTCAGGACCCTGGACATCATCATCCTGGGGGCAGAAATGGAGCGTGAAGTCCCCCAGAGGCAGTGACGACTGCCACGAAGACGCTACATGGACGGGAGGGACGATGGGCAACTGCCACCATACCGACAGAAGCCCATAAAGCCAAGTATGTATCTATTAACATCAACTCTTTCAAACACTAAACTCCCTGGACATCATCATCCTAGGGGCAGAAATGGACCGTGAAGTCCCCCAGAGGCAGTGACGACTGCCACGAAGACGCTGCATGGACGGGAGGGACGATGGACGACTGCCACCATACCGACAGAAGCCCATAAAGGCAAGTATATATATCTATTAACATCAACTCTTTCAAACACTAAACTCTTTATTATCTTTACTCTCAGGACCCTGGACATCATCATTCTGGAGGCAGAAATGGAGCGTGAAGTCCCCCAGAGGCAGTGACGACTGCCACGAAGACGCTGCATGGACGGAAGGGAAGATGGACGACTGCCACCATATCGACAGAAGCCCATAAAGGCAAGTATATATATCTATTAACATCAACTCTTTCAAACACTAAAGTCTTTATTATCTTTACTCTCAGGAACCTGGACATCATCATCCTGGGGGCAGAAATGGAGCGTGAAGTCCCCCAGAGGCAGTGACGACTGCCACGAAGACGCTGCATGGACGGAAGGGACGATGGACGACTGCCACCATACCGACAGAAGCCCATAAAGGCAAGTATATATCTATTAACATCAACTCTTTCAAACACTAAACTCTTTATTATCTTTACTCACAGGACCCTGGACATTATCATCCTGGGGGCAGAAATGGACCGTGAAGTCCCCCAGAGGCAGTGACGACTGCCACGAAGACGCTGCATGGACGGGAGGGACGATGGACGACTGCCACCATACCGACAGAAGCCCATAAAGGCAAGTATATATATCTATTAACATCAACTCTTTCAAACACTAAACTCTTTATTATCTTTACTCTCAGGACCCTGGACATCATCATCCTGGGGGCAGAAATGGAGCGTGAAGTCCCCCAGAGGCAGTGACGACTGCCACGAAGACGCTGCATGGACGGGAGGGACGATGGACGACTGCCACCATACCGACAGAAGCTCATAAAGGCAAGTATATATCTATTAACATCAACTCTTTCAAACACTAAACTCTTTATTATCTTTACACTTAGGACCCTGGACATCATCATCCTGGGGGCAGAAATGGAGCGTGAAGTCCCCCAGAGGCAGTGACGACTGCCACGAAGACGCTACATGGACGGGAGGGACGATGGGCAACTGCCACCATACCGACAGAAGCCCATAAAGCCAAGTATGTATCTATTAACATCAACTCTTTCAAACACTAAACTCCCTGGACATCATCATCCTAGGGGCAGAAATGGACCGTGAAGTCCCCCAGAGGCAGTGACGACTGCCACGAAGACGCTGCATGGACGGGAGGGACGATGGACGACTGCCACCATACCGACAGAAGCCCATAAAGGCAAGTATATATATCTATTAACATCAACTCTTTCAAACACTAAACTCTTTATTATCTTTACTCTCAGGACCCTGGACATCATCATTCTGGAGGCAGAAATGGAGCGTGAAGTCCCCCAGAGGCAGTGACGACTGCCACGAAGACGCTGCATGGACGGAAGGGAAGATGGACGACTGCCACCATACCGACAGAAGCCCATAAAGGCAAGTATATATATCTATTAACATCAACTCTTTCAAACACTAAACTCTTTATTATCTTTACACTTAGCACCCTGGACATCATCATCCTGGGAGCAGAAATGGACCGTGAAGTCCCCCAGAGGCAGTGACGACTGCCACGAAGACGCTGCATGGACGGGAGGGACGATGGGCAACTGCCACCATACCGACAGAAGCCCATAAAGGCAAGTATATATCTATGAACATCAACTCTTTCAAACATTAAACTCTTTATTATCTTTTCTCTCACGGCCCTGGACATCATCATCCTGGGGGCAGAAATGGAGCGTGAAGTCCCCCAGAGGCAGTGACGACTGCCACGAAGACGCTGCATGGACGGGAGGGACGATGGACGACTGCCACCATACCGACAGAAGCCCATAAAGGCAAGTATATATATCTATTAACATCAACTCTTTCAAACACTAAACTCTTTATTATCTTTACTCTCAGGACCCTGGACATCATCATCCTGGGGGCAGAAATGGAGCGTGAAGTCCCCCAGAGGCAGTGACGACTGCCACGAAGACGCTGCATGGACGGAAGGGACGATGGACGACTGCCACCATACCGACAGAAGCCCATAAAGGCAAGTATATATCTATTAACATCAACTCTTTCAAACACTAAACTCTTTATTATCTTTACTCTCAGGACCCTGGACATCATCATCCTGGGGGCAGAAATGGACCGTGAAGTCCCCCAGAGGCAGTGACGACTGCCACGAAGACGCTACATGGACGGGAGGGACGATGGGCAACTGGCACCATACCGACAGAAGCCCATAAAGCCAAGTATGTATCTATTAACATCAACTCTTTCAAACACTAAACTCCCTGGACATCATCATCCTAGGGGCAGAAATGGACCGTGAAGTCCCCCAGAGGCAGTGACGACTGCCACGAAGACGCTGCATGGACGGGAGGGACGATGGACGACTGCCACCATACCGACAGAAGCCCATAAAGGCAAGTATATATATCTATTAACATCAACTCTTTCAAACACTAAACTCTTTATTATCTTTACTCTCAGGACCCTGGACATCATCATTCTGGAGGCAGAAATGGAGCGTGAAGTCCCCCAGAGGCAGTGACGACTGCCACGAAGACGCTGCATGGACGGAAGGGAAGATGGACGACTGCCACCATACCGACAGAAGCCCATAAAGGCAAGTATATATATCTATTAACATCAACTCTTTCAAACACTAAAGTCTTTATTATCTTTACTCTCAGGAACCTGGACATCATCATCCTGGGGGCAGAAATGGAGCGTGAAGTCCCCCAGAGGCAGTGACGACTGCCACGAAGACGCTGCATGGACGGAAGGGACGATGGACGACTGCCACCATACCGACAGAAGCCCATAAAGGCAAGTATATATCTATTAACATCAACTCTTTCAAACACTAAACTCTTTATTATCTTTACTCACAGGACCCTGGACATTATCATCCTGGGGGCAGAAATGGACCGTGAAGTCCCCCAGAGGCAGTGACGACTGCCACGAAGACGCTGCATGGACGGGAGGGACGATGGACGACTGCCACCATACCGACAGAAGCCCATAAAGGCAAGTATATATATCTATTAACATCAACTCTTTCAAACACTAAACTCTTTATTATCTTTACTCTCAGGACCCTGGACATCATCATCCTGGGGGCAGAAATGGAGCGTGAAGTCCCCCAGAGGCAGTGACGACTGCCACGAAGACGCTGCATGGACGGGAGGGACGATGGACGACTGCCACCATACCGACAGAAGCTCATAAAGGCAAGTATATATCTATTAACATCAACTCTTTCAAACACTAAACTCTTTATTATCTTTACACTTAGGACCCTGGACATCATCATCCTGGGGGCAGAAATGGAGCGTGAAGTCCCCCAGAGGCAGTGACGACTGCCACGAAGACGCTGCATGGACGGGAGGGACGATGGGCAACTGCCACCATACCGACAGAAGCCCATAAAGGCAAGTATATATCTATTAACATCAACTCTTTCAAACACTAAACTCTTTATTATCTTTTCTCTCAGGGCCCTGGACATCATCATCCTGGGGGCAGAAATGGACCGTGAAGTCACCCAGAGGCAGTGACGACTGCCACGAAGACGCTGCATGGACGGGAGGGACGATGGACGACTGCCACCATACCGACAGAAGCCCATAAAGGCAAGTATATATCTATTAACATCAACTCTTTCAAACACTAAACTCTTTATTATCTTTACTCTCAGGACCCTGGACATCATCATCCTGGGGGCAGAAATGGACCGTGAAGTCCCCCGGAGGCAGTGACGACTGCCACGAAGACGCTGCATGGACGGGAGGGACGATGGGCGACTGCCACCATACCGACAGAAGCCCATAAAGGCAAGTATATATCTATTAACATCAACTCTTTCAAACACTAAACTCTTTATTATCTTTACACTTACGACCCTGGACATCATCATCCTGGGTTCAGAAATGGAGCGTGAAGTCCCCCAGAGGCAGTGACGACTGCCACGAAGACGCTGCATGGACGGGAGGGACGATGGGCAACTGCCACCATACCGACAGAAGCCCATAAAGGCAAGTATATATATCTATTAACATCAACTCTTTCAAACACTAAACTCTTTATTATCTTTACACTCAGGACCCTGGACATTATCATCCTGGGGCAGAAATGGAGCGTGAAGTCCCCCAGAGGCAGTGACGACTGCCACGAAGACGCTGCATGGACGGAAGGGACGATGGACGACTGCCACCATACCGACAGAAGCCCATAAAGGCAAGTATATATCTATTAACATCAACTCTTTCAAACACTAAACTCTTTATTATCTTTACTCACAGGACCCTGGACATTATCATCCTGGGGGCAGAAATGGACCGTGAAGTCCCCCAGAGGCAGTGACGACTGCCACAAAGACGCTGCATGGACGGGAGGGACGATGGACGACTGCCACCATACCGACAGAAGCCCATAAAGGCAAGTATATATATCTATTAACATCAACTCTTTCAAACACTAAACTCTTTATTATCTTTACTCTCAGGACCCTGGACATCATCATCCTGGGGGCAGAAATGGAGCGTGAAGTCCCCCAGAGGCAGTGACGACTGCCACGAAGACGCTGCATGGACGGGAGGGACGATGGACGACTGCCACCATACCGACAGAAGCTCATAAAGGCAAGTATATATCTATTAACATCAACTCTTTCAAACACTAAACTCTTTATTATCTTTACACTTAGGACCCTGGACATCATCATCCTGGGGGCAGAAATGGAGCGTGAAGTCCCCCAGAGGCAGTGACGACTGCCACGAAGACGCTGCATGGACGGGAGGGACGATGGACAACTGCCACCATACCGACAGAAGCCCATAAAGGCAAGTATATATCTATTAACATCAACTCTTTCAAACACTAAACTCTTTATTATCTTTTCTCTCAGGGCCCTGGACATCATCATCCTGGGGGCAGAAATGGACCGTGAAGTCACCCAGAGGCAGTGACGACTGCCACGAAGACGCTGCATGGACGGGAGGGACGATGGACGACTGCCACCATACCGACAGAAGCCCATAAAGGCAAGTATATATCTATTAACATCAACTCTTTCAAGCACTAAACTCTTTATTATCTTTACTCTCAGGACCCTGGACATCATCATCCTGGGGGCAGAAATGGACCGTGAAGTCCCCCGGAGGCAGTGACGACTGCCACGAAGACGCTGCATGGACGGGAGGGACGATGGGCGACTGCCACCATACCGACAGAAGCCCATAAAGGCAAGTATATATCTATTAACATCAACTCTTTCAAACACTAAACTCTTTATTATCTTTACACTTACGACCCTGGACATCATCATCCTGGGTTCAGAAATGGAGCGTGAAGTCCCCCAGAGGCAGTGACGACTGCCACGAAGACGCTGCATGGACGGGAGGGACGATGGGCAACTGCCACCATACCGACAGAAGCCCATAAAGGCAAGTATATATATCTATTAACATCAACTCTTTCAAACACTAAACTCTTTATTATCTTTACTCTCAGGACCCTGGACATTATCATCCTGGGGCAGAAATGGAGCGTGAAGTCCCCCAGAGGCAGTGACGACTGCCACGAAGACGCTGCATGGACGGGAGGGACGATGGACGACTGCCACCATACCGACAGAAGCCCATGAAGGCAAGTATATATATCTATTAACATCAACTCTTTCAAACACTAAACTCTTTATTATCTTTACTCTCAGGACCCTGGACATCATCATCCTGGGGGCAGAAATGGAGCGTGAAGTCCCCCAGAGGCAGTGACGACTGCCACGAAGACGCTGCATGGACGGGAGGGACGATGGACGACTGCCACCATACCGACAGAAGCTCATAAAGGCAAGTATATATCTATTAACATCAACTCTTTCAAACACTAAACTCTTTATTATCTTTACACTTAGGACCCTGGACATCATCATCCTGGGGGCAGAAATGGAGCGTGAAGTCCCCCAGAGGCAGTGACGACTGCCACGAAGACGCTGCATGGACGGGAGGGACGATGGACAACTGCCACCATACCGACAGAAGCCCATAAAGGCAAGTATATATCTATTAACATCAACTCTTTCAAACACTAAACTCTTTATTATCTTTTCTCTCAGGGCCCTGGACATCATCATCCTGGGGGCAGAAATGGACCGTGAAGTCACCCAGAGGCAGTGACGACTGCCACGAAGACGCTGCATGGACGGGAGGGACGATGGACGACTGCCACCATACCGACAGAAGCCCATAAAGGCAAGTATATATCTATTAACATCAACTCTTTCAAACACTAAACTCTTTATTATCTTTACTCTCAGGACCCTGGACATCATCATCCTGGGGGCAGAAATGGACCGTGAAGTCCCCCGGAGGCAGTGACGACTGCCACGAAGACGCTGCATGGACGGGAGGGACGATGGGCGACTGCCACCATACCGACAGAAGCCCATAAAGGCAAGTATATATCTATTAACATCAACTCTTTCAAACACTAAACTCTTTATTATTTTTACACTTACGACCCTGGACATCATCATCCTGGGTTCAGAAATGGAGCGTGAAGTCCCCCAGAGGCAGTGACGACTGCCACGAAGACGCTGCATGGACGGGAGGGACGATGGGCAACTGCCACCATACCGACAGAAGCCCATAAAGGCAAGTATATATATCTATTAACATCAACTCTTTCAAACACTAAACTCTTTATTATCTTTACTCTCAGGACCCTGGACATTATCATCCTGGGGCAGAAATGGAGCGTGAAGTCCCCCAGAGGCAGTGACGACTGCCACGAAGACGCTGCATGGACGGGAGGGACGATGGACGACTGCCACCATACCGACAGAAGCCCATGAAGGCAAGTATATATCTATTAACATCAACTCTTTCAAACACTAAACTCTTTATTATCTTTACACTTAGGACCCTGGACATCATCATCCTGGGAGCAGAAATGGACCGTGAAGTCCCCCAGAGGCAGTGACGACTGCCACGAAGACGCTGCATGGACGTAAGGGACGATGGGCAACTGCCACCATACCGACAGAAGCCCATAAAGGCAAGTATATATATCTATTAACATCAACTCTTTCAAACACTAAACTCTTTATTATCTTTACTCTCAGGACCCTGGACATCATCATTCTGGAGGCAGAAATGGAGCGTGAAGTCCCCCAGAGGCAGTGACGACTGCCACGAAGACGCTGCATGGACGGAAGGGAAGATGGACGACTGCCACCATACCGACAGAAGCCCATAAAGGCAAGTATATATATCTATTAACATCAACTCTTTCAAACACTAAAGTCTTTATTATCTTTACTCTCAGGAACCTGGACATCATCATCCTGGGGGCAGAAATGGAGCGTGAAGTCCCCCAGAGGCAGTGACGACTGCCACGAAGACGCTGCATGGACGGAAGGGACGATGGACGACTGCCACCATACCGACAGAAGCCCATAAAGGCAAGTATATATCTATTAACATCAACTCTTTCAAACACTAAACTCTTTATTATCTTTACTCACAGGACCCTGGACATTATCATCCTGGGGGCAGAAATGGACCGTGAAGTCCCCCAGAGGCAGTGACGACTGCCACGAAGACGCTGCATGGACGGGAGGGACGATGGACGACTGCCACCATACCGACAGAAGCCCATAAAGGCAAGTATATATATCTATTAACATCAACTCTTTCAAACACTAAACTCTTTATTATCTTTACTCTCAGGACCCTGGACATCATCATCCTGGGGGCAGAAATGGAGCGTGAAGTCCCCCAGAGGCAGTGACGACTGCCACGAAGACGCTGCATGGACGGGAGGGACGATGGACGACTGCCACCATACCGACAGAAGCCCATAAGGGCAAGTATATATCTATTAACATCAACTCTTTCAAACACTAAACTCTTTATTATCTTTACACTTAGGACCCTGGACATCATCATCCTGGGGGCAGAAATGGAGCGTGAAGTCCCCCAGAGGCAGTGACGACTGCCACGAAGACGCTGCATGGACGGGAGGGACGATGGGCAACTGCCACCATACCGACAGAAGCCCATAAAGGCAAGTATATATCTATTAACATCAACTCTTTCAAACACTAAACTCTTTATTATCTTTTCTCTCAGGGCCCTGGACATCATCATCCTGGGGGCAGAAATGGACCGTGAAGTCACCCAGAGGCAGTGACGACTGCCACGAAGACGCTGCATGGACGGGAGGGACGATGGACGACTGCCACCATACCGACAGAAGCCCATAAAGGCAAGTATATATCTATTAACATCAACTCTTTCAAACACTAAACTCTTTATTATCTTTACTCTCAGGACCCTGGACATCATCATCTTGGGGGCAGAAATGGACCGTGAAGTCCCCCAGAGGCAGTGACGACTGCCACGAAGACGCTGCATGGACGGGAGGGACGATGGGCGACTGCCACCATACCGACAGAAGCCCATAAAGGCAAGTATATATCTATTAACATCAACTCTTTCAAACACTAAACTCTTTATTATCTTTACACTTACGACCCTGGACATCATCATCCTGGGTTCAGAAATGGAGCGTGAAGTCCCCCAGAGGCAGTGACGACTGCCACGAAGACGCTGCATGGACGGGAGGGACGATGGGCAACTGCCACCATACCGACAGAAGCCCATAAAGGCAAGTATATATATCTATTAACATCAACTCTTTCAAACACTAAACTCTTTATTATCTTTACTCTCAGGACCCTGGACATTATCATCCTGGGGCAGAAATGGAGCGTGAAGTCCCCCAGAGGCAGTGACGACTGCCACGAAGACGCTGCATGGACGGGAGGGACGATGGACGACTGCCACCATACCGACAGAAGCCCATGAAGGCAAGTATATATCTATTAACATCAACTCTTTCAAACACTAAACTCTTTATTATCTTTACACTTAGGACCCTGGACATCATCATCCTGGGAGCAGAAATGGACCGTGAAGTCCCCCAGAGGCAGTGACGACTGCCACGAAGACGCTGCATGGACGTAAGGGACGATGGGCAACTGCCACCATACCGACAGAAGCCCATAAAGGCAAGTATATATCTATTAACATCAACCCTTTCAAACATTAAACTCTTTATTACCTTTTCTCTCACGGCCCTGGACATCATCATCCTGGGGGCAGAAATGGACCGTGAAGTCACCCAGAGGCAGTGACGACTGCCACGAAGACGCTGCATGGACGGGAGGGACGATGGACGACTGCCACCATACCGACAGAAGCCCATAAAGGCAAGTATATATATCTATTAACATCAACTCTTTCAAACACTAAACTCTTTATTATCTTTACTCTCAGGACCCTGGATATCATCATCCTGGGGGCAGAAATGGAGCGTGAAGTCCCCCAGAGGCAGTGACGACTGCCACGAAGACGCTGCATGGACGGAAGGGACGATGGACGACTGCCACCATACCGACAGAAGCCCATAAAGGCAAGTATATATCTATTAACATCAACTCTTTCAAACACTAAACTCCCTGGACATCATCATCCTAGGGGCAGAAATGGACCGTGAAGTCCCCCAGAGGCAGTGACGACTGCCACGAAGACGCTGCATGGACGGGAGGGACGATGGACGACTGCCACCATACCGACAGAAGCCCATAAAGGCAAGTATATATATCTATTAACATCAACTCTTTCAAACACTAAACTCTTTATTATCTTTACTCTCAGGACCCTGGACATCATCATTCTGGGGGCACAAATGGAGCGTGAAGTCCCCCAGAGGCAGTGACGACTGCCACGAAGACGCTGCATGGACGGGAGGGAAGATGGACGACTGCCACCATACCGACAGAAGCCCATAAAGGCAAGTATATATATCTATTAACATCAACTCTTTCAAACACTAAACTCTTTATTATCTTTACTCTCAGGACCCTTGACATCATCATCCTGGGGGCAGAAATGGAGCGTGAAGTCCCCCAGAGGCAGTGACGACTGCCACGAAGACGCTGCACGGACGGAAGGGACGATGGACGACTGCCACCATACCGACAGAAGCCCATAAAGGCAAGTATATATCTATTAACATCAACTCTTTCAAACACTAAACTCTTTATTATCTTTACACTTAGGACCCTGGACCTCATCATCCTGGGAGCAGAAATGGACCGTGAAGTCCCCCAGAGGCAGTGACGACTGCCACGAAGACGCTGCATGGACGGAAGGGACGATGGACGACTGCCACCATACCGACAGAAGCCCATAAAGGCAAGTATATATCTATTAACATCAACTCTTTCAAACACTAAACTCTTTATTATCTTTACTCTCAGGACCCTGGACATCATCATCCTGGGGGCAGAAATGGACCGTGAAGTCCCCCAGAGGCAGTGACGACTGCCACGAAGACGCTGCATGGACGGAAGGGACGATTGACGACTGCCACCATACCGACAGAAGCCCATAAAGGCAAGTATATATCTATTAACATCAACTCTTTCAAACACTAAACTCTTTATTATCTTTACTCTCAGGACCCTCTACATTATCATCCTGGGGGCAGAAATGGAGCGTGAAGTCCCCCAGAGGCAGTGACGACTGCCACGAAGACGCTGCATGGACGGGAGGGACGATGGACGACTGCCACCATACCGACAGAAGCCCATAAAGGCAAGTATATATATCTATTAACATCAACTCTTTCAAACACTAAACTCTTTATTATCTTTACTCTCAGGACCCTGGACATCATCATCCTGGGGGCAGAAATGGAGCGTGAAGTCCCCCAGAGGCAGTGACGACTGCCACGAAGACGTTGCATGGACGGGAGGGACGATGGACGACTGCCACCATACCGACAGAAGCCCATAAAGGCAAGTATATATCTATTAACATCAACTCTTTCAAACACTAAACTCTTTATTATCTTTACACTTAGGACCCTGGACATCATCATCCTGGGGGCAGAAATGGAGCGTGAAGTCCCCCAGAGGCAGTGACGACTGCCACGAAGACGCTGCATGGACGGGAGGGACGATGGACAACTGCCACCATACCGACAGAAGCCCATAAAGGCAAGTATATATCTATTAACATCAACTCTTTCAAACACTAAACTCTTTATTATCTTTTCTCTCAGGGCCCTGGACATCATCATCCTGGGGGCAGAAATGGAGCGTGAAGTCCCCCAGAGGCAGTGACGACTGCCACGAAGACGCTGCATGGACGGGAGGGACGATGGACGACTGCCACCATACCGACAGAAGCCCATAAAGGCAAGTATATATCTATTAACATCAACTCTTTCAAACACTAAACTCTTTATTATCTTTACTCTCAGGACCCTGGACATCATCATCCTGGGGGCAGAAATGGACCGTGAAGTCCCCCAGAGGCAGTGACGACTGCCACGAAGACGCTGCATGGACGGGAGGGACGATGGACGACTGCCACCATACCGACAGAAGCCCATAAAGGCAAGTATATATATCTATTAACATCAACTCTTTCAAACACTAAACTCTTTATTATCTTTACACTTAGGACCCTGGACATCATCATCCTGGGTTCAGAAATGGAGCGTGAAGTCCCCCAGAGGCAGTGACGACTGCCACGAAGACGCTGCATGGACGGGAGGGACGATGGGCAACTGCCACCATACCGACAGAAGCCCATAAAGGCAAGTATATATATCTATTAACATCAACTCTTTCAAACACTAAACTCTTTATTATCTTTACTCTCAGGACCCTGGACATTATCATCCTGGGGCAGAAATGGAGCGTGAAGTCCCCCAGAGGCAGTGACGACTGCCACGAAGACGCTGCATGGACGGGAGGGACGATGGACGACTGCCACCATACCGACAGAAGCCCATAAAGGCAAGTATATATCTATTAACATCAACTCTTTCAAACACTAAACTCTTTATTATCTTTACACTTAGGACCCTGGACATCATCATCCTGGGAGCAGAAATGGACCGTGAAGTCCCCCAGAGGCAGTGACGACTGCCACGAAGACGCTGCATGGACGGGAGGGACGATGGGCAACTGCCACCATACCGACAGAAGCCCATAAAGGCAAGTATATATCTATGAACATCAACTCTTTCAAACATTAAACTCTTTATTATCTTTTCTCTCACGGCCCTGGACATCATCATCCTGTGGGCAGAAATGGACCGTGAAGTCCCCCAGAGGCAGTGACGACTGCCACGAAGACGCTGCATGGACGGGAGGGACGATGGACGACTGCCACCATACCGACAGAAGCCCATAAAGGCAAGTATATATATCTATTAACATCAACTCTTTCAAACACTAAACTCTTTATTATCTTTACTCTCAGGACCCTGGACATCATCATCCTGGGGGCAGAAATGGAGCGTGAAGTCCCCCAGAGGCAGTGACGACTGCCACGAAGACGCTGCATGGACGAAAGGGACGATGGACGACTGCCACCATACCGACAGAAGCCCATAAAGGCAAGTATATATCTATTAACATCAACTCTTTCAAACACTAAACTCTTTATTATCTTTACTCTCAGGACCCTGGACATCATCATCCTGGGGGCAGAAATGGAGCGTGAAGTCCCCCAGAGGCAGTGACGACTGCCACGAAGACGCTGCATGGACGGGAGGGACGATGGGCAACTGCCACCATACCGACAGAAGCCCATAAAGCCAAGTATATATCTATTAACATCAACTCTTTCAAACACTAAACTCTTTGTTATCTTTACTCTCAGGACCCTGGACATCATCATTCTGGGGGCAGAAATGGAGCGTGAAGTCCCCCAGAGGCAGTGACGACTGCCACGAAGACGCTGCATGGACGGGAGGGAAGATGGACGACTGCCACCATACCGACAGAAGCCCATAAAGGCAAGTATATATCTATTAACATCAACTCTTTCAAACACTAAACTCTTTATTATCTTTACTCTCAGGACCCTGGACATCATCATCCTGGGGGCAGAAATGGAGCGTGAAGTCCCCCAGAGGCAGTGACGACTGCCACGAAGACGTTGCATGGACGGGAGGGACGATGGACGACTGCCACCATACCGACAGAAGCCCATAAAGGCAAGTATATATCTATTAACATCAACTCTTTCAAACACTAAACTCTTTATTATCTTTACACTTAGGACCCTGGACATCATCATCCTGGGGGCAGAAATGGAGCGTGAAGTCCCCCAGAGGCAGTGACGACTGCCACGAAGACGCTGCATGGACGGGAGGGACGATGGACAACTGCCACCATACCGACAGAAGCCCATAAAGGCAAGTATATATCTATTAACATCAACTCTTTCAAACACTAAACTCTTTATTATCTTTTCTCTCAGGGCCCTGGACATCATCATCCTGGGGGCAGAAATGGACCGTGAAGTCCCCCAGAGGCAGTGACGACTGCCACGAAGACGCTGCATGGACGGGAGGGACGATGGACGACTGCCACCATACCGACAGAAGCCCATAAAGGCAAGTATATATCTATTAACATCAACTCTTTCAAACACAAAACTCTTTATTATCTTTACTCTCAGGACCCTGGACATCATCATCCTGGGGGCAGAAATGGACCGTGAAGTCCCCCAGAGGCAGTGACGACTGCCACGAAGACGCTGCATGGACGGGAGGGACGATGGGCGACTGCCACCATACCGACAGAAGCCCATAAAGGCAAGTATATATCTATTAACATCAACTCTTTCAAACACTAAACTCTTTATTATCTTTACACTTAGGACCCTGGACATCATCATCCTGGGTTCAGAAATGGAGCGTGAAGTCCCCCAGAGGCAGTGACGACTGCCACGAAGACGCTGCATGGACGGGAGGGACGATGGGCAACTGCCACCATACCGACAGAAGCCCATAAAGGCAAGTATATATATCTATTAACATCAACTCTTTCAAACACTAAACTCTTTATTATCTTTACTCTCAGGACCCTGGACATTATCATCCTGGGGCAGAAATGGAGCGTGAAGTCCCCCAGAGGCAGTGACGACTGCCACGAAGACGCTGCATGGACGGGAGGGACGATGGACGACTGCCACCATACCGACAGAAGCCCATAAAGGCAAGTATATATCTATTAACATCAACTCTTTCAAACACTAAACTCTTTATTATCTTTACACTTAGGACCCTGGACATCATCATCCTGGGAGCAGAAATGGACCGTGAAGTCCCCCAGAGGCAGTGACGACTGCCACGAAGACGCTGCATGGACGGGAGGGACGATGGGCAACTGCCACCATACCGACAGAAGCCCATAAAGGCAAGTATATATCTATGAACATCAACTCTTTCAAACATTAAACTCTTTATTATCTTTTCTCTCACGGCCCTGGACATCATCATCCTGTGGGCAGAAATGGACCGTGAAGTCCCCCAGAGGCAGTGACGACTGCCACGAAGACGCTGCATGGACGGGAGGGACGATGGACGACTGCCACCATACCGACAGAAGCCCATAAAGGCAAGTATATATATATCTATTAACATCAACTCTTTCAAACACTAAACTCTTTATTATCTTTACTCTCAGGACCCTGGACATCATCATCCTGGGGGCAGAAATGGAGCGTGAAGTCCCCCAGAGGCAGTGACGACTGCCACGAAGACGCTGCATGGACGAAAGGGACGATGGACGACTGCCACCATACCGACAGAAGCCCATAAAGGCAAGTATATATCTATTAACATCAACTCTTTCAAACACTAAACTCTTTATTATCTTTACTCTCAGGACCCTGGACATCATCATCCTGGGGGCAGAAATGGACCGTGAAGTCCCCCAGAGGCAGTGACGACTGCCACGAAGACGCTGCATGGACGGGAGGGACGATGGGCAACTGCCACCATACCGACAGAAGCCCATAAAGCCAAGTATATATCTATTAACATCAACTCTTTCAAACACTAAACTCTTTGTTATCTTTACTCTCAGGACCCTGGACATCATCATTCTGGGGGCAGAAATGGAGCGTGAAGTCCCCCAGAGGCAGTGACGACTGCCACGAAGACGCTGCATGGACGGGAGGGAAGATGGACGACTGCCACCATACCGACAGAAGCCCATAAAGGCAAGTATATATCTATTAACATCAACTCTTTCAAACACTAAACTCTTTATTATCTTTACTCTCAGGACCCTGGACATCATCATCCTGGGGGCAGAAATGGACCGTGAAGTCCCCCGGAGGCAGTGACGACTGCCACGAAGACGCTGCATGGACGGGAGGGACGATGGGCGACTGCCACCATACCGACAGAAGCCCATAAAGGCAAGTATATATCTATTAACATCAACTCTTTCAAACACTAAACTCTTTATTATCTTTACACTCAGGACCCTGGACATCATCATCCTGGGTTCAGAAATGGAGCGTGAAGTCCCCCAGAGGCAGTGACGACTGCCACGAAGACGCTGCATGGACGGGAGGGACGATGGGCAACTGCCACCATACCGACAGAAGCCCATAAAGGCAAGTATATATATCTATTAACATCAACTCTTTCAAACACTAAACTCTTTATTATCTTTACTCTCAGGACCCTGGACATTATCATCCTGGGGCAGAAATGGAGCGTGAAGTCCCCCAGAGGCAGTGACGACTGCCACGAAGACGCTGCATGGACGGGAGGGACGATGGACGACTGCCACCATACCGACAGAAGCCCATAAAGGCAAGTATATATCTATTAACATCAACTCTTTCAAACACTAAACTCTTTATTATCTTTACACTTAGGAGCCTGGACATCATCATCCTGGGAGCAGAAATGGACCGTGAAGTCCCCCAGAGGCAGTGACGACTGCCACGAAGACGCTGCATGGACGGGAGGGACGATGGGCAACTGCCACCATACCGACAGAAGCCCATAAAGGCAAGTATATATCTATGAACATCAACTCTTTCAAACATTAAACTCTTTATTATCTTTTCTCTCACGGCCCTGGACATCATCATCCTGTGGGCAGAAATGGACCGTGAAGTCCCCCAGAGGCAGTGACGACTGCCACGAAGACGCTGCATGGACGGGAGGGACGATGGACGACTGCCACCATACCGACAGAAGCCCATAAAGGCAAGTATATATCTATTAACATCAACTCTTTCAAACACTAAACTCTTTATTATCTTTACTCTCAGGACCCTGGACATCATCATCCTGGGGGCAGAAATGGACCGTGAAGTCCCCCGGAGGCAGTGACGACTGCCACGAAGACGCTGCATGGACGGGAGGGACGATGGGCGACTGCCACCATACCGACAGAAGCCCATAAAGGCAAGTATATATCTATTAACATCAACTCTTTCAAACACTAAACTCTTTATTATCTTTACACTTAGGACCCTGGACATCATCATCCTGGGAGCAGAAATGGACCGTGAAGTCCCCCAGAGGCAGTGACGACTGCCACGAAGACGCTGCATGGACGGGAGGGACGATGGGCAACTGCCACCATACCGACAGAAGCCCATAAAGGCAAGTATATATATCTATTAACATCAACTCTTTCAAACACTAAACTCTTTATTATCTTTACTCTCAGGACCCTGGACATTATCATCCTGGGGCAGAAATGGAGCGTGAAGTCCCCCAGAGGCAGTGACGACTGCCACGAAGACGCTGCATGGACGGGAGGGACGATGGACGACTGCCACCATACCGACAGAAGCCCATAAAGGCAAGTATATATCTATTAACATCAACTCTTTCAAACACTAAACTCTTTATTATCTTTACACTTAGGAGCCTGGACATCATCATCCTGGGAGCAGAAATGGACCGTGAAGTCCCCCAGAGGCAGTGACGACTGCCACGAAGACGCTGCATGGACGGGAGGGACGATGGGCAACTGCCACCATACCGACAGAAGCCCATAAAGGCAAGTATATATCTATGAACATCAACTCTTTCAAACATTAAACTCTTTATTATCTTTTCTCTCACGGCCCTGGACATCATCATCCTGGGGGCAGAAATGGACCGTGAAGTCCCCCAGAGGCAGTGACGACTGCCACGAAG
Organism: Haliotis asinina; assembly: GCF_037392515.1. Taxonomy (NCBI): domain Eukaryota; kingdom Metazoa; phylum Mollusca; class Gastropoda; order Lepetellida; family Haliotidae; genus Haliotis; species Haliotis asinina. Next base: position 38,346,303 of record NC_090283.1, on the reverse strand, counting down.
ACGCTGCATGGACGGGAGGGACGATGGACGACTGCCACCATACCGACAGAAGCCCATAAAGGCAAGTATATATATCTATTAACATCAACTCTTTCAAACACTAAACTCTTTATTATCTTTACTCTCAGGACCCTGGACATCATCATCCTGGGGGCAGAAATGGAGCGTGAAGTCCCCCAGAGGCAGTGACGACTGCCACGAAGACGCTGCATGGACGGAAGGGACGATGAACGACTGCCACCATACCGACAGAAGCCCATAAAGGCAAGTATATATCTATTAACATCAACTCTTTCAAACACTAAACTCTTTATTATCTTTACTCTCAGGACCCTGGACATCATCATCCTGGGGGCAGAAATGGACCGTGAAGTCCCCCAGAGGCAGTGACGACTGCCACGAAGACGCTGCATGGACGGGAGGGACGATGGGCAACTGCCACCATACCGACAGAAGCCCATAAAGCCAAGTATATATCTATTAACATCAACTCTTTCAAACACTAAACTCTTTGTTATCTTTACTCTCAGGACCCTGGACATCATCATTCTGGGGGCAGAAATGGAGCGTGAAGTCCCCCAGAGGCAGTGACGACTGCCACGAAGACGCTGCATGGACGGGAGGGAAGATGGACGACTGCCACCATACCGACAGAAGCCCATAAAGGCAAGTATATATCTATTAACATCAACTCTTTCAAACACTAAACTCTTTATTATCTTTACTCTCAGGACCCTGGACATCATCATCCTGGGGGCAGAAATGGACCGTGAAGTCCCCCGGAGGCAGTGACGACTGCCACGAAGACGCTGCATGGACGGGAGGGACGATGGGCGACTGCCACCATACCGACAGAAGCCCATAAAGGCAAGTATATATCTATTAACATCAACTCTTTCAAACACTAAACTCTTTATTATCTTTACACTCAGGACCCTGGACATCATCATCCTGGGTTCAGAAATGGAGCGTGAAGTCCCCCAGAGGCAGTGACGACTGCCACGAAGACGCTGCATGGACGGGAGGGACGATGGGCAACTGCCACCATACCGACAGAAGCCCATAAAGGCAAGTATATATATCTATTAACATCAACTCTTTCAAACACTAAAGTCTTTATTATCTTTACTCTCAGGACCCTGGACATTATCATCCTGGGGCAGAAATGGAGCGTGAAGTCCCCCAGAGGCAGTGACGACTGCCACGAAGACGCTGCATGGACGGGAGGGACGATGGGCGACTGCCACCATACCGACAGAAGCCCATAAAGGCAAGTATATATCTATTAACATCAACTCTTTCAAACACTAAACTCTTTATTATCTTTACACTCAGGACCCTGGACATCATCATCCTGGGTTCAGAAATGGAGCGTGAAGTCCCCCAGAGGCAGTGACGACTGCCACGAAGACGCTGCATGGACGGGAGGGACGATGGGCAACTGCCACCATACCGACAGAAGCCCATAAAGGCAAGTATATATATCTATTAACATCAACTCTTTCAAACACTAAAGTCTTTATTATCTTTACTCTCAGGACCCTGGACATTATCATCCTGGGGCAGAAATGGAGCGTGAAGTCCCCCAGAGGCAGTGACGACTGCCACGAAGACGCTGCATGGACGGGAGGGACGATGGACGACTGCCACCATACCGACAGAAGCCCATAAAGGCAAGTATATATCTATTAACATCAACTCTTTCAAACACTAAACTCTTTATTATCTTTACACTTAGGACCCTGGACATCATCATCCTGGGAGCAGAAATGGACCGTGAAGTCCCCCAGAGGCAGTGACGACTGCCACGAAGACGCTGCATGGACGGGAGGGACGATGGGCAACTGCCACCATACCGACAGAAGCCCATAAAGGCAAGTATATATCTATTAACATCAACTCTTTCAAACACTAAACTCTTTATTATCTTTACTCTCAGGACCCTGGACATCATCATCCTGGGGGCAGAAATGGAGCGTGAAGTCCCCCAGAGGCAGTGACGACTGCCACGAAGACGCTGCATGGACGGAAGGGACGATGGACGACTGCCACCATACCGACAGAAGCCCATAAAGGCAAGTATATATCTATTAACATCAACTCTTTCAAACACTAAACTCTTTATTATCTTTACTCTCAGGACCCTGGACATCATCATCCTGGGGGCAGAAATGGACCGTGAAGTCCCCCAGAGGCAGTGACGACTGCCACGAAGACGCTGCATGGACGGGAGGGACGATGGGCAAATGCCACCATACCGACAGAAGCCCATAAAGCCAAGTATATATCTATTAACATCAACTCTTTCAAACACTAAACTCTTTATTATCTTTACACTTAGGACCCTGGACATCATCATTCTGGGGGCAGAAATGGAGCGTGAAGTCCCCCAGAGGCAGTGACGACTGCCACGAAGACGCTGCATGGACGGGAGGGACGATGGACGACTGCCACCATACCGACAGAAGCCCATAAAGGCAAGTATATATATCTATTAACATCAACTCTTTCAAACACTAAAGTCTTTATTATCTTTACTCTCAGGAACCTGGACATCATCATCCTGGGGGCAGAAATGGAGCGTGAAGTCCCCCAGAGGCAGTGACGACTGCCACGAAGACGCTGCATGGACGGAAGGGACGATGGACGACTGCCACCATACCGACAGAAGCCCATAAAGGCAAGTATATATCTATTAACATCAACTCTTTCAAACACTAAACTCTTTATTATCTTTACTCTCAGGACCCTGGACATTATCATCCTGGGGGCAGAAATGGACCGTGAAGTCCCCCAGAGGCAGTGACGACTGCCACGAAGACGCTGCATGGACGGAAGGGACGATGGACAACTGCCACCATACCGACAGAAGCCCATAAAGGCAAGTATATATCTATTAACATCAACTCTTTCAAACACTAAACTCTTTATTATCTTTACTCTCAGGACCCTGGACATCATCATCCTGGGGGCAGAAATGGACCGTGAAGTCCCCCAGAGGCAGTGACGCCTGCCACGAAGACGCTGCATGGACGGGAGGGATGATGGGCGACTGCCACCATACCGACAGAAGCCCATAAAGGCAAGTATATATCTATTAACATCAACTCTTTCAAACACTAAACTCTTTATTATCTTTACACTTAGGACCCTGGACATCATCATCCTGGGTTCAGAAATGGAGCGTGAAGTCCCCCAGAGGCAGTGACGACTGCCACGAAGACGCTGCATGGACGGGAGGGACGATGGGCAACTGCCACCATACCGACAGAAGCCCATAAAGGCAAGTATATATATCTATTAACATCAACTCTTTCAAACACTAAACTCTTTATTATCTTTACTCTCAGGACCCTGGACATTGTCATCCTCGGGCAGAAATGGAGCGTGAAGTCCCCCAGAGGCAGTGACGACTGCCACGAAGACGCTGCATGGACGGGAGGGACGATGGACGACTGCCACCATACCGACAGAAGCCCATAAAGGCAAGTATATATCTATTAACATCAACTCTTTCAAACACTAAACTCTTTATTATCTTTACACTTAGGACCCTGGACATCATCATCCTGGGAGCAGAAATGGACCGTGAAGTCCCCCAGAGGCAGTGACGACTGCCACGAAGACGCTGCATGGACGGGAGGGACGATGGGCAACTGCCACCATACCGACAGAAGCCCATAAAGGCAAGTATATATCTATTAACATCAACTCTTTCAAACACTAAACTCTTTATTATCTTTACTCTCAGGACCCTGGACATCATCATCCTGGGGGCAGAAATGGAGCGTGAAGTCCCCCAGAGGCAGTGACGACTGCCACGAAGACGCTGCATGGACGGAAGGGACGATGGACGACTGCCACCATACCGACAGAAGCCCATAAAGGCAAGTATATATCTATTAACATCAACTCTTTCAAACACTAAACTCTTTATTATCTTTACTCTCAGGACCCTGGACATCATCATCCTGGGGGCAGAAATGGACCGTGAAGTCCCCCAGAGGCAGTGACGACTGCCACGAAGACGCTGCATGGACGGGAGGGACGATGGGCAAATGCCACCATACCGACAGAAGCCCATAAAGCCAAGTATATATCTATTAACATCAACTCTTTCAAACACTAAACTCTTTATTATCTTTACACTTAGGACCCTGGACATCATCATTCTGGGGGCAGAAATGGAGCGTGAAAGTCCCCCAGAGGCAGTGACGACTGCCACGAAGACGCTGCATGGACGGGAGGGACGATGGACGACTGCCACCATACCGACAGAAGCCCATAAAGGCAAGTATATATATCTATTAACATCAACTCTTTCAAACACTAAAGTCTTTATTATCTTTACTCTCAGGAACCTGGACATCATCATCCTGGGGGCAGAAATGGAGCGTGAAGTCCCCCAGAGGCAGTGACGACTGCCACGAAGACGCTGCATGGACGGAAGGGACGATGGACGACTGCCACCATACCGACAGAAGCCCATAAAGGCAAGTATATATCTATTAACATCAACTCTTTCAAACACTAAACTCTTTATTATCTTTACTCTCAGGACCCTGGACATTATCATCCTGGGGGCAGAAATGGACCGTGAAGTCCCCCAGAGGCAGTGACGACTGCCACGAAGACGCTGCATGGACGGGAGGGACGATGGACAACTGCCACCATACCGACAGAAGCCCATAAAGGCAAGTATATATCTATTAACATCAACTCTTTCAAACACTAAACTCTTTATTATCTTTACTCTCAGGACCCTGGACATCATCATCCTGGGGGCAGAAATGGACCGTGAAGTCCCCCAGAGGCAGTGACGACTGCCACGAAGACGCTGCATGGACGGGAGGGACGATGGGCGACTGCCACCATACCGACAGAAGCCCATAAAGGCAAGTATATATCTATTAACATCAACTCTTTCAAACACTAAACTCTTTATTATCTTTACACTTAGGACCCTGGACATCATCATCCTGGGTTCAGAAATGGAGCGTGAAGTCCCCCAGAGGCAGTGACGACTGCCACGAAGACGCTGCATGGACGGGAGGGACGATGGACGACTGCCACCATACCGACAGAAGCCCATAAAGGCAAGTATATATCTATTAACATCAACTCTTTCAAACACTAAACTCTTTATTATCTTTACACTTAGGACCCTGGACATCATCATCCTGGGAGCAGAAATGGACCGTGAAGTCCCCCAGAGGCAGTGACGACTGCCACGAAGACGCTGCATGGACGGGAGGGACGATGGGCAACTGCCACCATACCGACAGAAGCCCATAAAGGCAAGTATATATCTATGAACATCAACTCTTTCAAACATTAAACTCTTTATTATCTTTTCTCTCACGGCCCTGGACATCATCATCCTGTGGGCAGAAATGGACCGTGAAGTCCCCCAGAGGCAGTGACGACTGCCACGAAGACGCTGCATGGACGGGAGGGACGATGGACGACTGCCACCATACCGACAGAAGCCCATAAAGGCAAGTATATATATCTATTAACATCAACTCTTTCAAACACTAAACTCTTTATTATCTTTACTCTCAGGACCCTGGACATCATCATCCTGGGGGCAGAAATGGAGCGTGAAGTCCCCCAGAGGCAGTGACGACTGCCACGAAGACGCTGCATGGACGGAAGGGACGATGGACGACTGCCACCATACCGACAGAAGCCCATAAAGGCAAGTATATATCTATTAACATCAACTCTTTCAAACACTAAACTCTTTATTATCTTTACTCTCAGGACCCTGGACATCATCATCCTGGGGGCAGAAATGGACCGTGAAGTCCCCCAGAGGCAGTGACGACTGCCACGAAGACGCTGCATGGACGGGAGGGACGATGGGCAACTGCCACCATACCGACAGAAGCAAATAAAGGCAAGTATATATCTATTAACATCAACTCTTTCAAACACTAAACTCTTTGTTATCTTTACTCTCAGGACCCTGGACATCATCATTCTGGGGGCAGAAATGGAGCGTGAAGTCCCCCAGAGGCAGTGACGACTGCCACGAAGACGCTGCATGGACGGGAGGGAAGATGGACGACTGCCACCATACCGACAGAAGCCCATAAAGGCAAGTATATATCTATTAACATCAACTCTTTCAAACACTAAACTCTTTATTATCTTTACTCTCAGGACCCTGGACATCATCATCCTGGGGGCAGAAATGGACCGTGAAGTCCCCCGGAGGCAGTGACGACTGCCACGAAGACGCTGCATGGACGGGAGGGACGATGGGCGACTGCCACCATACCGACAGAAGCCCATAAAGGCAAGTATATATCTATTAACATCAACTCTTTCAAACACTAAACTCTTTATTATCTTTACACTCAGGACCCTGGACATCATCATCCTGGGTTCAGAAATGGAGCGTGAAGTCCCCCAGAGGCAGTGACGACTGCCACGAAGACGCTGCATGGACGGGAGGGACGATGGGCAACTGCCACCATACCGACAGAAGCCCATAAAGGCAAGTATATATATCTATTAACATCAACTCTTTCAAACACTAAACTCTTTATTATCTTTACTCTCAGGACCCTGGACATTATCATCCTCGGGCAGAAATGGAGCGTGAAGTCCCCCAGAGGCAGTGACGACTGCCACGAAGACGCTGCATGGACGGGAGGGACGATGGACGACTGCCACCATACCGACAGAAGCCCATAAAGGCAAGTATATATCTATTAACATCAACTCTTTCAAACACTAAACTCTTTATTATCTTTACACTTAGGACCCTGGACATCATCATCCTGGGAGCAGAAATGGACCGTGAAGTCCCCCAGAGGCAGTGACGACTGCCACGAAGACGCTGCATGGACGGGAGGGACGATGGGCAACTGCCACCATACCGACAGAAGCCCATAAAGGCAAGTATATATCTATTAACATCAACTCTTTCAAACATTAAACTCTTTATTATCTTTACTCTCAGGACCCTGGACATCATCATCCTGGGGGCAGAAATGGAGCGTGAAGTCCCCCAGAGGCAGTGACGACTGCCACGAAGACGCTGCATGGACGGAAGGGACGATGGACGACTGCCACCATACCGACAGAAGCCCATAAAGGCAAGTATATATCTATTAACATCAACTCTTTCAAACACTAAACTCTTTATTATCTTTACTCTCAGGACCCTGGACATCATCATCCTGGGGGCAGAAATGGACCGTGAAGTCCCCCAGAGGCAGTGACGACTGCCACGAAGACGCTGCATGGACGGGAGGGACGATGGGCAAATGCCACCATACCGACAGAAGCCCATAAAGCCAAGTATATATCTATTAACATCAACTCTTTCAAACACTAAACTCTTTATTATCTTTACACTTAGGACCCTAGACATCATCATTCTGGGGGCAGAAATGGAGCGTGAAGTCCCCCAGAGGCAGTGACGACTGCCACGAAGACGCTGCATGGACGGGAGGGACGATGGACGACTGCCACCATACCGACAGAAGCCCATAAAGGCAAGTATATATATCTATTAACATCAACTCTTTCAAACACTAAAGTCTTTATTATCTTTACTCTCAGGAACCTGGACATCATCATCCTGGGGGCAGAAATGGAGCGTGAAGTCCCCCAGAGGCAGTGACGACTGCCACGAAGACGCTGCATGGACGGAAGGGACGATGGACGACTGCCACCATACCGACAGAAGCCCATAAAGGCAAGTATATATCTATTAACATCAACTCTTTCAAACACTAAACTCTTTATTATCTTTACTCTCAGGACCCTGGACATTATCATCCTGGGGGCAGAAATGGACCGTGAAGTCCCCCAGAGGCAGTGACGACTGCCACGAAGACGCTGCATGGACGGGAGGGACGATGGACGACTGCCACCATACCGACAGAAGCCCATAAAGGCAAGTATATATATCTATTAACATCAACTCTTTCAAACACTAAACTCTTTATTATCTTTACTCTCAGGACCCTGGACATCATCATCCTGGGGGCAGAAATGGAGCGTGAAGTCCCCCAGAGGCAGTGACGACTGCCACGAAGACGCTGCATGGACGGGAGGGACGATGGACGACTGCCACCATACCGACAGAAGCCCATAAAGGCAAGTATATATCTATTAACATCAACTCTTTCAAACACTAAACTCTTTATTATCTTTACACTTAGGACCCTGGACATCATCATCCTGGGGGCAGAAATGGAGCGTGAAGTCCCCCAGAGGCAGTGACGACTGCCACGAAGACGCTGCATGGACGGGAGGGACGATGGGCAACTGCCACCATACCGACAGAAGCCCATAAAGGCAAGTATATATCTATTAACATCAACTCTTTCAAACACTAAACTCTTTATTATCTTTTCTCTCAGGGCCCTGGACATCATCATCAGCCGATGGACGACTGCCACCATACCGACAGAAGCCCATAAAGGCAAGTATATATATCTATTAACATCAACTCTTTCAAACACTAAACTCTTTATTATCTTTACTCTCAGGACCCTGGACATCATCATCCTGGGGGCAGAAATGGAGCGTGAAGTCCCCCAGAGGCAGTGACGACTGCCACGAAGACGCTGCACGGACGGAAGGGACGATGGACGACTGCCACCATACCGACAGAAGCCCATAAAGGCAAGTATATATCTATTAACATCAACTCTTTCAAACACTAAACTCTTTATTATCTTTACTCTCAGGACCCTGGACATCATCATCCTGGGAGCAGAAATGGACCGTGAAGTCCCCCAGAGGCAGTGACGACTGCCACGAAGACGCTGCATGGACGGAAGGGACGATGGACGACTGCCACCATACCGACAGAAGCCCATAAAGGCAAGTATATATCTATTAACATCAACTCTTTCAAACACTAAACTCTTTATTATCTTTACTCTCAGGACCCTGGACATTATCATCCTGGGGGCAGAAATGGACCGTGAAGTCCCCCAGAGGCAGTGACGACTGCCACGAAGACGCTGCATGGACGGGAGGGACGATGGACGACTGCCACCATACCGACAGAAGCCCATAAAGGCAAGTATATATATCTATTAACATCAACTCTTTCAAACACTAAACTCTTTATTATCTTTACTCTCAGGACCCTGGACATCATCATCCTGGGGGCAGAAATGGAGCGTGAAGTCCCCCAGAGGCAGTGACGACTGCCACGAAGACGCTGCATGGACGGGAGGGACGATGGACGACTGCCACCATACCGACAGAAGCCCATAAAGGCAAGTATATATCTATTAACATCAACTCTTTCAAACACTAAACTCTTTATTATCTTTACACTTAGGACCCTGGACATCATCATCCTGGGGGCAGAAATGGAGCGTGAAGTCCCCCAGAGGCAGTGACGACTGCCACGAAGACGCTGCATGGACGGGAGGGACGATGGGCAACTGCCACCATACCGACAGAAGCCCATAAAGGCAAGTATATATCTATTAACATCAACTCTTTCAAACACTAAACTCTTTATTATCTTTTCTCTCAGGGCCCTGGACATCATCATCCTGGGGGCAGAAATGGAGCGTGAAGTCCCCCAGAGGCAGTGACGACTGCCACGAAGACGCTGCATGGACGGGAGGGACGATGGACGACTGCCACCATACCGACAGAAGCCCATAAAGGCAAGTATATATCTATTAACATCAACTCTTTCAAACACTAAACTCTTTATTATCTTTACACTTAGGACCCTGGACATCATCATCCTGGGGGCAGAAATGGAGCGTGAAGTCCCCCAGAGGCAGTGACGACTGCCACGAAGACGCTGCACGGACGGAAGGGACGATGGACGACTGCCACCATACCGACAGAAGCCCATAAAGGCAAGTATATATCTATTAACATCAACTCTTTCAAACACTAAACTCTTTATTATCTTTACTCTCAGGACCCTGGACATCATCATCCTGGGAGCAGAAATGGACCGTGAAGTCCCCCAGAGGCAGTGACGACTGCCACGAAGACGCTGCATGGACGGAAGGGACGATGGACGACTGCCACCATACCGACAGAAGCCCATAAAGGCAAGTATATATCTATTAACATCAACTCTTTCAAACACTAAACTCTTTATTATCTTTACTCTCAGGACCCTGGACATCATCATCCTGGGGGCAGAAATGGAGCGTGAAGTCCCCCAGAGGCAGTGACGACTGCCACGAAGACGCTGCATGGACGGGAGGGACGATGGACGACTGCCACCATACCGACAGAAGCCCATAAAGGCAAGTATATATATCTATTAACATCAACTCTTTCAAACACTAAACTCTTTATTATCTTTACTCTCAGGACCCTGGACATCATCATCCTGGGGGCAGAAATGGAGCGTGAAGTCCCCCAGAGGCAGTGACGACTGCCACGAAGACGCTGCATGGACGGAAGGGACGATGGACGACTGCCACCATACCGACAGAAGCCCATAAAGGCAAGTATATATCTATTAACATCAACTCTTTCAAACACTAAACTCTTTATTATCTTTACTCTCAGGACCCTGGACATCATCATCCTGGGAGCAGAAATGGACCGTGAAGTCCCCCAGAGGCAGTGACGACTGCCACGAAGACGCTGCATGGACGGAAGGGAAGATGGACGACTGCCACCATACGGACAGAAGCCCATAAAGGCAAGTATATATCTATTAACATCAACTCTTTCAAACACTAAACTCTTTATTATCTTTACTCTCAGGACCCTGGACATCATCATCCTGGGGGCAGAAATGGACCGTGAAGTCCCCCAGAGGCAGTGACGACTGCCACGAAGACGCTGCATGGACGGGAGGGACGATGGACGACTGCCACCATACCGACAGAAGCCCATAAAGGCAAGTATATATCTATTAACATCAACTCTTTCAAACACTAAACTCTTTATTATCTTTACTCTCAGGACCCTGGACATCATCATCCTGGGGGCAGAAATGGAGCGTGAAGTCCCCCAGAGGCAGTGACGACTGCCACGAAGACGCTGCATGGACGGAAGGGACGATGGACGACTGCCACCATACCGACAGAAGCCCATAAAGGCAAGAATATATCTATTAACATCAACTCATTCAAACACTAAACTCTTTATTATCTTTACACTTAGGACCCTGGACATCATCATCCTGGGTTCAGAAATGGAGCGTGAAGTCCCCCAGAGGCAGTGACGACTGCCACGAAGACTCTGCATGGACGGGAGGGACGATGGGCAACTGCCACCATACCGACAGAAGCCCATAAAGGCAAGTATATATCTATTAACATCAACTCTTTCAAACACTAAACTCTTTATTATCTTTACTCTCAGGACCCTGGACATCATCATCCTGGGGGCAGAAATGGACCGTGAAGTCCCCCAGAGGCAGTGACGACTGCCACGAAGACGCTGCATGGACGGGAGGGACGATGGGCAACTGCCACCATACCGACAGAAGCCCATAAACGCAAGTATATATCTATTAACATCAACTCTTTCAAACACTAAACTCTTTATTATCTTTACTCTCAGGACCCTGGACATCATCATCCTGGGGGCAGAAATGGACCGTGAAGTCCCCCAGAGGCAGTGACGACTGCCACGAAGACGCTGCATGGACGGGAGGGACGATGGGCGACTGCCACCATACCGACAGAAGCCCATAAAGGCAAGTATATATCTATTAACATCAACTCTTTCAAACACTAAACTCTTTATTATCTTTACACTTAGCACCCTGGACATCATCATCCTGGGTTCAGAAATGGAGCGTGAAGTCCCCCAGAGGCAGTGACGACTGCCACGAAGACGCTGCATGGACGGGAGGGACGATGGGCAACTGCCACCATACCGACAGAAGCCCATAAAGGCAAGTATATATATCTATTAACATCAACTCTTTCAAACACTAAACTCTTTATTATCTTTACTCTCAGGATCCTGGACATTATCATCCTGGGGCAGAAATGGAGCGTGAAGTCCCCCAGAGGCAGTGACGACTGCCACGAAGACGCTGCATGGACGGGAGGGACGATGGACGACTGCCACCATACCGACAGAAGCCCATAAAGGCAAGTATATATCTATTAACATCAACTCTTTCAAACACTAAACTCTTTATTATCTTTACTCTCAGGACCCTGGACATCATCATCCTGGGGGCAGAAATGGAGCGTGAAGTCCCCCAGAGGCAGTGACGACTGCCACGAAGACGCTGCATGGACGGAAGGGACGATGGACGACTGCCACCATACCGACAGAAGCCCATAAAGGCAAGAATATATCTATTAACATCAACTCATTCAAACACTAAACTCTTTATTATCTTTACACTTAGGACCCTGGACATCATCATCCTGGGTTCAGAAATGGAGCGTGAAGTCCCCCAGAGGCAGTGACGACTGCCACGAAGACTCTGCATGGACGGGAGGGACGATGGGCAACTGCCACCATACCGACAGAAGCCCATAAAGGCAAGTATATATCTATTAACATCAACTCTTTCAAACACTAAACTCTTTATTATCTTTACTCTCAGGACCCTGGACATCATCATCCTGGGGGCAGAAATGGACCGTGAAGTCCCCCAGAGGCAGTGACGACTGCCACGAAGACGCTGCATGGACGGGAGGGACGATGGGCAACTGCCACCATACCGACAGAAGCCCATAAACGCAAGTATATATCTATTAACATCAACTCTTTCAAACACTAAACTCTTTATTATCTTTACTCTCAGGACCCTGGACATCATCATCCTGGGGGCAGAAATGGACCGTGAAGTCCCCCAGAGGCAGTGACGACTGCCACGAAGACGCTGCATGGACGGGAGGGACGATGGGCGACTGCCACCATACCGACAGAAGCCCATAAAGGCAAGTATATATCTATTAACATCAACTCTTTCAAACACTAAACTCTTTATTATCTTTACACTTAGCACCCTGGACATCATCATCCTGGGTTCAGAAATGGAGCGTGAAGTCCCCCAGAGGCAGTGACGACTGCCACGAAGACGCTGCATGGACGGGAGGGACGATGGGCAACTGCCACCATACCGACAGAAGCCCATAAAGGCAAGTATATATATCTATTAACATCAACTCTTTCAAACACTAAACTCTTTATTATCTTTACTCTCAGGATCCTGGACATTATCATCCTGGGGCAGAAATGGAGCGTGAAGTCCCCCAGAGGCAGTGACGACTGCCACGAAGACGCTGCATGGACGGGAGGGACGATGGACGACTGCCACCATACCGACAGAAGCCCATAAAGGCAAGTATATATCTATTAACATCAACTCTTTCAAACACTAAACTCTTTATTATCTTTACACTTAGGACCCTGGACATCATCATCCTGGGAGCAGAAATGGACCGTGAAGTCCCCCAGAGGCAGTGACGACTGCCACGAAGACGCTGCATGGACGGGAGGGACGATGGGCAACTGCCACCATACCGACAGAAGCCCATAAAGCCAAGTATATATCTATTAACATCAACTCTTTCAAACACTAAACTCTTTGTTATCTTTACTCTCAGGACCCTGGACATCATCATTCTGGGGGCAGAAATGGAGCGTGAAGTCCCCCAGAGGCAGTGACGACTGCCACGAAGACGTTGCATGGACGGGAGGGAAGATGGACGACTGCCACCATACCGACAGAAGCCCATAAAGGCAAGTATATATATCTATTAACATCAACTCTTTCAAACACTAAAGTCTTTATTATCTTTACTCTCAGGAACCTGGACATCATCATCCTGGGGGCAGAAATGGAGCGTGAAGTCCCCCAGAGGCAGTGACGACTGCCACGAAGACGCTGCATGGACGGAAGGGACGATGGACGACTGCCACCATACCGACAGAAGCCCATAAAGGCAAGTATATATCTATTAACATCAACTCTTTCAAACACTAAACTCTTTATTATCTTTACTCTCAGGACCCTGGACATTATCATCCTGGGGGCAGAAATGGACCGTGAAGTCCCCCAGAGGCAGTGACGACTGCCACGAAGACGCTGCATGGACGGGAGGGACGATGGACGACTGCCACCATACCGACAGAAGCCCATAAAGGCAAGTATATATATCTATTAACATCAACTCTTTCAAACACTAAACTCTTTATTATCTTTACTCTCAGGACCCTGGACATCATCATCCTGGGGGCAGAAATGGAGCGTGAAGTCCCCCAGAGGCAGTGACGACTGCCACGAAGACGCTGCATGGACGGGAGGGACGATGGACGACTGCCACCATACCGACAGAAGCCCATAAAGGCAAGTATATATCTATTAACATCAACTCTTTCAAACACTAAACTCTTTATTATCTTTACACTTAGGACCCTGGACATCATCATCCTGGGGGCAGAAATGGAGCGTGAAGTCCCCCAGAGGCAGTGACGACTGCCACGAAGACACTGCATGGACGGGAGGGACGATGGGCAACTGCCACCATACCGACAGAAGCCCATAAAGGCAAGTATATATCTATTAACATCAACTCTTTCAAACACTAAACTCTTTATTATCTTTTCTCTCAGGACCCTGGACATCATCATCCTGGGGGCAGAAATGGACCGTGAAGTCCCCCAGAGGCAGTGACGACTGCCACGAAGACGCTGCATGGACGGGAGGGACGATGGACGACTGCCACCATACCGACAGAAGCCCATAAAGGCAAGTATATATCTATTAACATCAACTCTTTCAAACACTAAACTCTTTATTATCTTTACTCTCAGGACCCTGGACATCATCATCCTGGGGGCAGAAATGGACCGTGAAGTCCCCCGGAGGCAGTGACGACTGCCACGAAGACGCTGCATGGACGGGAGGGACGATGGGCGACTGCCACCATACCGACAGAAGCCCATAAAGGCAAGTATATATCTATTAACATCAACTCTTTCAAACACTAAACTCTTTATTATCTTTACACTCAGGACCCTGGACATCATCATCCTGGGTTCAGAAATGGAGCGTGAAGTCCCCCAGAGGCAGTGACGACTGCCACGAAGACGCTGCATGGACGGGAGGGACGATGGGCAACTGCCACCATACCGACAGAAGCCCATAAAGGCAAGTATATATATCTATTAACATCAACTCTTTCAAACACTAAACTCTTTATTATCTTTACTCTCAGGACCCTGGACATTATCATCCTGGGGCAGAAATGGAGAGTGAAGTCCCCCAGAGGCAGTGACGACTGCCACGAAGACGCTGCATGGACGGGAGGGACGATGGACGACTGCCACCATACCGACAGAAGCCCATAAAGCCAAGTATATATCTATTAACATCAACTCTTTCAAACACTAAACTCTTTATTATCTTTACACTTAGGACCCTGGACATCATCATCCTGGGAGCAGAAATGGACCGTGAAGTCCCCCAGAGGCAGTGACGACTGCCACGAAGACGCTGCATGGACGGGAGGGACGATGGGCAACTGCCACCATACCGACAGAAGCCCATAAAGGCAAGTATATATCTATTAACATCAACTCTTTCAAACATTAAACTCTTTATTATCTTTTCTCTCACGGCCCTGGACATCATCATCCTGGGGGCAGAAATGGACCGTGAAGTCCCCCAGAGGCAGTGACGACTGCCACGAAGACGCTGCATGGACGGGAGGGACGATGGACGACTGCCACCATACCGACAGAAGCCCATAAAGGCAAGTATATATATCTATTAACATCAACTCTTTCAAACACTAAACTCTTTATTATCTTTACTCTCAGGACCCTGGACATCATCATCCTGGGGGCAGAAATGGAGCGTGAAGTCCCCCAGAGGCAGTGACGACTGCCACGAAGACGCTGCATGGACGGAAGGGACGATGGACGACTGCCACCATACCGACAGAAGCCCATAAAGGCAAGTATATATCTATTAACATCAACTCTTTCAAACACTAAACTCTTTATTATCTTTACTCTCAGGACCCTGGACATCATCATCCTGGGAGCAGAAATGGACCGTGAAGTCCCCCAGAGGCAGTGACGACTGCCACGAAGACGCTGCATGGACGGAAGGGACGATGGACGACTGCCACCATACCGACAGAAGCCCATAAAGGCAAGTATATATCTATTAACATCAACTCTTTCAAACACTAAACTCTTTATTATCTTTACTCTCAGGACCCTGGACATCATCATCCTGGGGGCAGAAATGGACCGTGAAGTCCCCCAGAGGCAGTGACGACTGCCACGAAGACGCTGCATGGACGGGAGGGACCATGGACGACTGCCACCATACCGACAGAAGCCCATAAAGGCAAGTATATATATCTATTAACATCAACTCTTTCAAACACTAAACTCTTTATTATCTTTACTCTCAGGACCCTGGACATCATCATCCTGGGGGCAGAAATGGAGCGTGAAGTCCCCCAGAGGCAGTGACGACTGCCACGAAGACGCTGCATGGACGGAAGGGACGATGGACGACTGCCACCATACCGACAGAAGCCCATAAAGGCAAGTATATATCTATTAACATCAACTCTTTCAAACACTAAACTCTTTATTATCTTTACTCTCAGGACCCTGGACATCATCATCCTGGGAGCAGAAATGGACCGTGAAGTCCCCCAGAGGCAGTGACGACTGCCACGAAGACGCTGCATGGACGGAAGGGACGATGGACGACTGCCACCATACGGACAGAAGCCCATAAAGGCAAGTATATATCTATTAACATCAACTCTTTCAAACACTAAACTCTTTATTATCTTTACTCTCAGGACCCTGGACATCATCATCCTGGGGGCAGAAATGGACCGTGAAGTCCCCCAGAGGCAGTGACGACTGCCACGAAGACGCTGCATGGACGGGAGGGACGATGGACGACTGCCACCATACCGACAGAAGCCCATAAAGGCAAGTATATATCTATTAACATCAACTCTTTCAAACACTAAACTCTTTATTATCTTTACTCTCAGGACCCTGGACATCATCATCCTGGGAGCAGAAATGGACCGTGAAGTCCCCCAGAGGCAGTGACGACTGCCACGAAGACGCTGCATGGACGGAAGGGACGATGGACGACTGCCACCATACCGACAGAAGCCCATAAAGGCAAGAATATATCTATTAACATCAACTCATTCAAACACTAAACTCTTTATTATCTTTACACTTAGGACCCTGGACATCATCATCCTGGGTTCAGAAATGGAGCGTGAAGTCCCCCAGAGGCAGTGACGACTGCCACGAAGACGCTGCATGGACGGGAGGGACGATGGGCAACTGCCACCATACCGACAGAAGCCCATAAAGGCAAGTATATATCTATTAACATCAACTCTTTCAAACATTAAACTCTTTATTATCTTTTCTCTCACGGCCCTGGACATCATCATCCTGGGGGCAGAAATGGACCGTGAAGTCCCCCAGAGGCAGTGACGACTGCCACGAAGACGCTGCATGGACGGGAGGGACGATGGACGACTGCCACCATACCGACAGAAGCCCATAAAGGCAAGTATATATCTATTAACATCAACTCTTTCAAACACTAAACTCTTTATTATCTTTACTCTCAGGACCCTGGACATCATCATCCTGGGGGCAGAAATGGAGCGTGAAGTCCCCCAGAGGCAGTGACGACTGCCACGAAGACGCTGCATGGACGGGAGGGACGATGGGCGACTGCCACCATACCGACAGAAGCCCATAAAGGCAAGTATATATCTATTAACATCAACTCTTTCAAACACTAAACTCTTTATTATCTTTACACTTAGGACCCTGGACATCATCATCCTGGGTTCAGAAATGGAGCGTGAAGTCCCCCAGAGGCAGTGACGACTGCCACGAAGACGCTGCATGGACGGGAGGGACGATGGGCAACTGCCACCATACCGACAGAAGCCCATAAAGGCAAGTATATATATCTATTAACATCAACTCTTTCAAACACTAAACTCTTTATTATCTTTACTCTCAGGATCCTGGACATTATCATCCTGGGGCAGAAATGGAGCGTGAAGTCCCCCAGAGGCAGTGACGACTGCCACGAAGACGCTGCATGGACGGGAGGGACGATGGACGACTGCCACCATACCGACAGAAGCCCATAAAGGCAAGTATATATCTATTAACATCAACTCTTTCAAACACTAAACTCTTTATTATCTTTACACTTAGGACCCTGGACATCATCATCCTGGGAGCAGAAATGGACCGTGAAGTCCCCCAGAGGCAGTGACGACTGCCACGAAGACGCTGCATGGACGGGAGGGACGATGGGCAACTGCCACCATACCGACAGAAGCCCATAAAGGCAAGTATATATCTATTAACATCAACTCTTTCAAGCATTAAACTCTTTATTATCTTTTCTCTCACGGCCCTGGACATCATCATCCTGGGGGCAGAAATGGACCGTGAAGTCCCCCAGAGGCAGTGACGACTGCCACGAAGACGCTGCATGGACGGGAGGGACGATGGACGACTGCCACCATACCGACAGAAGCCCATAAAGGCAAGTATATATATCTATTAACATCAACTCTTTCAAACACTAAACTCTTTATTATCTTTACTCTCAGGACCCTGGACATCATCATCCTGGGGGCAGAAATGGAGCGTGAAGTCCCCCAGAGGCAGTGACGACTGCCACGAAGACGCTGCATGGACGGAAGGGACGATGGACGACTGCCACCATACCGACAGAAGCCCATAAAGGCAAGTATATATCTATTAACATCAACTCTTTCAAACACTAAACTCTTTATTATCTTTACTCTCATGACCCTGGACATCATCATCCTGGGAGCAGAAATGGACCGTGAAGTCCCCCAGAGGCAGTGACGACTGCCACGAAGACGCTGCATGGACGGAAGGGACGATGGACGACTGCCACCATACCGACAGAAGCCCATAAAGGCAAGTATATATCTATTAACATCAACTCTTTCAAACACTAAACTCTTTATTATCTTTACTCTCAGGACCCTGGACATCATCATCCTGGGGGCAGAAATGGACCGTGAAGTCCCCCAGAGGCAGTGACGACTGCCACGAAGACGCTGCATGGACGGGAGGGACGATGGACGACTGCCACCATACCGACAGAAGCCCATAAAGGCAAGTATATATCTACTAACATCAACTCTTTCAAGCACTAAACTCTTTATTATCTTTACTCTCAGGACCCTGGACATCATCGTCCTGGGGGCAAAAATGGAGCGTGAAGTCCCCCAGAGGCAGTGACGACTGCCACGAAGACACTGCATGGACAGAAGCGACGATGGACGACTGCCACCATACCGACAGAAGCCCATAAAGGCAAGTATATATCTATTAACATCAACTCTTTCAAACACTAAACTCTTTATTATCTTTACTCTCAGGACCCTGGACATCATCATCCTGGGGGCAGAGATGGAGCGTGAAGTCCCCCAGAGTCAGTGACGACTGCCACGAAGACGCTGCATGGACGGGAGGGACGATGGACGACTGCCACCATACCGACAGAAGCCCATAAAGGCAAGTATATATCTATTAACATCAACTCTTTCAAGCATTAAACTCTTTATTATCTTTTCTCTCACGGCCCTGGACATCATCATCCTGGGGGCAGAAATGGAGCGTGAAGTCCCCCAGAGGCAGTGACGACTGCCACGAAGACGCTGCATGGACGGGAGGGACGATGGACGACTGCCACCATACCGACAGAAGCCCATAAAGGCAAGTATATATATCTATTAACATCAACTCTTTCAAACACTAAACTCTTTATTATCTTTACTCTCAGGACCCTGGACATCATCATCCTGGGGGCAGAAATGGAGCGTGAAGTCCCCCAGAGGCAGTGACGACTGCCACGAAGACGCTGCATGGACGGAAGGGACGATGGACGACTGCCACCATACCGACAGAAGCCCATAAAGGCAAGTATATATCTATTAACATCAACTCTTTCAAACACTAAACTCTTTATTATCTTTACTCTCAGGACCTGGACATCATCATCCTGGGAGCAGAAATGGACCGTGAAGTCCCCCAGAGGCAGTGACGACTGCCACGAAGACGCTGCATGGACGGGAGGGACGATGGACGACTGCCACCATACCGACAGAAGCCCATAAAGGCAAGTATATATCTATTAACATCAACTCTTTCAAACACTAAACTCTTTATTATCTTTACTCTCAGGACCCTGGACATCATCATCCTGGGGGCAGAAATGGACCGTGAAGTCCCCCAGAGGCAGTGACGACTGCCACGAAGACGCTGCATGGACGGGAGGGACGATGGACGACTGCCACCATACCGACAGAAGCCCATAAAGGCAAGTATATATATCTACTAACATCAACTCTTTCAAGCACTAAACTCTTTATTATCTTTACTCTCAGGACCCTGGACATCATCGTCCTGGGGGCAGAAATGGAGCGTGAAGTCCCCCAGAGGCAGTGACGACTGCCACGAAGACGCTGCATGGACAGAAGCGACGATGGACGACTGCCACCATACCGACAGAAGCCCATAAAGGCAAGTATATATCTATTAACATCAACTCTTTCAAACACTAAACTCTTTATTATCTTTACTCTCAGGACCCTGGACATCATCATCCTGGGGGCAGAGATGGAGCGTGAAGTCCCCCAGAGTCAGTGACGACTGCCACGAAGACGCTGCATGGACGGGAGGGACGATGGACGACTGCCACCATACTGACAGAAGCCCATAAAGGCAAGTATATATCTATTAACATCAACTCTTTCAAACACTAAACTCTTTATTATCTTTACACTTAGGACCCTGGACATCATCATCCTGGGAGCAGAAATGGACCGTGAAGTCCCCCAGAGGCAGTGACGACTGCCACGAAGACGCTGCATGGACGGGAGGGACGATGGGCAACTGCCACCATACCGACAGAAGCCCATAAAGGCAAGTATATATCTATTAACATCAACTCTTTCAAACATTAAACTCTTTATTATCTTTTCTCTCACGGCCCTGGACATCATCATCCTGGGGGCAGAAATGGACCGTGAAGTCCCCCAGAGGCAGTGACGACTGCCACGAAGACGCTGCATGGACGGGAGGGACGATGGACGACTGCCACCATACCGACAGAAGCCCATAAAGGCAAGTATATATATCTATTAACATCAACTCTTTCAAACACTAAACTCTTTATTATCTTTACTCTCAGGACCCTGGACATCATCATCCTGGGGGCAGAAATGGAGCGTGAAGTCCCCCAGAGGCAGTGACGACTGCCACGAAGACGCTGCATGGACGGGAGGGACGATGGACGACTGCCACCATACCGACAGAAGCCCATAAAGGCAAGTATATATCTATTAACATCAACTCTTTCAAACACTAAACTCTTTATTATCTTTACACTTAGGACCCTGGACATCATCATCCTGGGAGCAGAAATGCACCGTGAAGTCCCCCAGAGGCAGTGACGACTGCCACGAAGACGCTGCATGGACGGGAGGGACGATGGGCAAATGCCACCATACCGACAGAAGCCCATAAAGGCAAGTATATATCTATTAACATCAACTCTTTCAAACATTAAACTCTTTATTATCTTTTCTCTCACGGCCCTGGACATCATCATCCTGGGGGCAGAAATGGACCGTGAAGTCCCCCAGAGGCAGTGACGACTGCCACGAAGACGCTGCATGGACGGGAGGGACGATGGACGACTGCCACCATACCGACAGAAGCCCATAAAGGCAAGTATATATATCTATTAACATCAACTCTTTCAAACACTAAACTCTTTATTATCTTTACTCTCAGGACCCTGGACATCATCATCCTGGGGGCAGAAATGGAGCGTGAAGTCCCCCAGAGGCAGTGACGACTGCCAGGAAGACGCTGCATGGACGGAAGGGACGATGGACGACTGCCACCATACCGACAGAAGCCCATAAAGGCAAGTATATATCTATTAACATCAACTCTTTCAAACACTAAACTCTTTATTATCTTTACTCTCAGGACCCTGGACATCATCATCCTGGGAGCAGAAATGGACCGTGAAGTCCCCCAGAGGCAGTGACGACTGCCACGAAGACGCTGCATGGACGGGAGGGACGATGGGCAACTGCCACCATACCGACAGAAGCCCATAAAGGCAAGTATATATATCTATTAACATCAACTCTTTCAAACACTAAACTCTTTATTATCTTTACTCTCAGGACCCTGGACATTATCATCCTGGGGCAGAAATGGAGCGTGAAGTCCCCCAGAGGCAGTGACGACTGCCACGAAGACGCTGCATGGACGGGAGGGACGATGGACGACTGCCACCATACCGACAGAAGCCCATAAAGGCAAGTATATATCTATTAACATCAACTCTTTCAAACATTAAACTCTTTATTATCTTTTCTCTCACGGCCCTGGACATCATCATCCTGGGTTCAGAAATGGAGCGTGAAGTCCCCCAGAGGCAGTGACGACTGCCACGAAGACGCTGCATGGACGGGAGGGACGATGGACGACTGCCACCATACCGACAGAAGCCCATAAAGGCAAGTATATATATCTATTAACATCAACTCTTTCAAACACTAAACTCTTTATTATCTTTACTCTCAGGACCCTGGACATCATCATCCTGGGGGCAGAAATGGAGCGTGAAGTCCCCCAGAGGCAGTGACGACTGCCACGAAGACGCTGCATGGACGGAAGGGACGATGGACGACTGCCACCATACCGACAGAAGCCCATAAAGGCAAGTATATATCTATTAACATCAACTCTTTCAAACACTAAACTCTTTATTATCTTTACTCTCAGGACCCTGGACATCATCATCCTGGGAGCAGAAATGGACCGTGAAGTCCCCCAGAGGCAGTGACGACTGCCACGAAGACGCTACATGGACGGAAGGGACGATGGGCAACTGCCACCATACCGACAGAAGCCCATAAAGGCAAGTATATATCTATTAACATCAACTCTTTCAAACACTAAACTCTTTATTATCTTTACTCTCAGGACCCTGGACATCATCATCCTGGGGGCAGAGATGGAGCGTGAAGTCCCCCGGAGGCAGTGACGACTGCCACGAAGACGCTGCATGGACGGGAGGGACGATGGACGACTGCCACCATACCGACAGAAGCCCATAAAGGCAAGTATATATCTATTAACATCAACTCTTTCAAACACTAAACTCTTTATTATCTTTACTCTCAGGACCCTGGACATCATCATCCTGGGGGCAGAAATGGAGCGTGAAGTCCCCCAGAGGCAGTGACGACTGCCACGAAGACGCTGCATGGACGGGAGGGACGATGGACGACTGCCACCATACCGACAGAAGCCCATAAAGGCAAGTATATATATCTATTAACATCAACTCTTTCAAACACTAAACTCTTTATTATCTTTACTCTCAGGACCCTGGACATCATCATCCTGGGGGCAGAAATGGAGCGTGAAGTCCCCCAGAGGCAGTGACGACTGCCACGAAGACGCTGCATGGACGGGAGGGACGATGGGCAACTGCCACCATACCGACAGAAGCCCATAAAGGCAAGTATATATCTATTAACATCAACTCTTTCAAACACTAAACTCTTTATTATCTTTTCTCTCACGGCCCTGGACATCATCATCCTGGGGGCAGAAATGGAGCGTGAAGTCCCCCAGAGGCAGTGACGACTGCCACGAAGACGCTGCATGGACGGGAGGGACGATGGACGACTGCCACCATACCGACAGAAGCCCATAAAGGCAAGTATATATATCTATTAACATCAACTCTTTCAAACACTAAACTCTTTATTATCTTTACTCTCAGGACCCTGGACATCATCATCCTGGGGGCAGAGATGGAGCGTGAAGTCCCCCAGAGGCAGTGACGACTGCCACGAAGACGCTGCATGGACGGGAGGGACGATGGACGACTGCCACCATACCGACAGAAGCCCATAAAGGCAAGTATATATCTATTAACATCAACTCTTTCAAACACTAAACTCTTTATTATCTTTACTCTCAGGACCCTGGACATCATCATCCTGGGGGCAGAAATGGAGCGTGAAGTCCCCCAGAGGCAGTGACGACTGCCACGAAGACGCTGCATGGACGGAAGGGACGATGGACGACTGCCACCATACCGACAGAAGCCCATAAAGGCAAGTATATATCTATTAACATCAACTCATTCAAACACTAAACTCTTTATTATCTTTACACTTAGGACCCTGGACATCATCATCCTGGGTTCAGAAATGGAGCGTGAAGTCCCCCAGAGGCAGTGACGACTGCCACGAAGACGCTGCGTGGACGGGAGGGACGATGGGCAACTGCCACCATACCGACAGAAGCCCATAAAGGCAAGTATATATCTATTAACATCAACTCTTTCAAACACTAAACTCTTTATTATCTTTACTCTCAGGACCCTGGACATCATCATCCTGGGGGCAGAAATGGACCGTGATGTCCCCCAGAGGCAGTGACGACTGCCACGAAGACGCTGCATGGACGGGAGGGACGATGGACGACTGCCACCATACCGACAGAAGCCCATAAAGGCAAGTATATATATCTACTAACATCAACTCTTTCAAACACTAAACTCTTTATTATCTTTACTCTCAGGACCCTGGACATCATCATCCTGGGGGCAGAAATGGAGCGTGAAGTCCCCCAGAGGCAGTGACGACTGCCACGAAGACGCTGCATGGACGGGAGGGACGATGGACGACTGCCACCATACCGACAGAAGCCCATAAAGGCAAGTATATATCTATTAACATCAACTCTTTCAAACACTAAACTCTTTATTATCTTTACACTTAGGACCCTGGACATCATCATCCTGGGAGCAGAAATGGACTGTGAAGTCCCCCAGAGGCAGTGACGACTGCCACGAAGACGCTGCATGGACGGGAGGGACGATGGGCAACTGCCACCATACCGACAGAAGCCCATAAAGGCAAGTATATATCTATTAACATCAACTCTTTCAAACATTAAACTCTTTATTATCTTTTCTCTCACGGCCCTGGACATCATCATCCTGGGGGCAGAAATGGACCGTGAAGTCCCCCAGAGGCAGTGACGACTGCCACGAAGACGCTGCATGGACGGGAGGGACGATGGACGACTGCCACCATACCGACAGAAGCCCATAAAGGCAAGTATATATATCTATTAACATCAACTCTTTCAAACACTAAACTCTTTATTATCTTTACTCTCAGGACCCTGGACATCATCATCCTGGGGGCAGAAATGGAGCGTGAAGTCCCCCAGAGGCACTGACGACTGCCACGAAGACGCTGCATGGACGGGAGGGACGATGGACGACTGCCACCATACCGACAGAAGCCCATAAAGGCAAGTATATATCTATTAACATCAACTCTTTCAAACACTAAACTCTTTATTATCTTTACACTTAGGACCCTGGACATCATCATCCTGGGAGCAGAAATGCACCGTGAAGTCCCCCAGAGGCAGTGACGACTGCCACAAAGACGCTGCATGGACGGGAGGGACGATGGGCAAATGCCACCATACCGACAGAAGCCCATAAAGGCAAGTATATATCTATTAACATCAACTCTTTCAAACATTAAACTCTTTATTATCTTTTCTCTCACGGCCCTGGACATCATCATCCTGGGGGCAGAAATGGACCGTGAAGTCCCCCAGAGGCAGTGACGACTGCCACGAAGACGCTGCATGGACGGGAGGGACGATGGACGACTGCCACCATACCGACAGAAGCCCATAAAGGCAAGTATATATATCTATTAACATCAACTCTTTCAAACACTAAACTCTTTATTATCTTTACTCTCAGGACCCTGGACATCATCATCCTGGGGGCAGAAATGGAGCGTGAAGTCCCCCAGAGGCAGTGACGACTGCCACGAAGACGCTGCATGGACGGAAGGGACGATGGACGACTGCCACCATACCGACAGAAGCCCATAAAGGCAAGTATATATCTATTAACATCAACTCTTTCAAACACTAAACTCGTTATTATCTTTACTCTCAGGACCCTGGACATCATCATCCTGGGAGCAGAAATGGACCGTGAAGTCCCCCAGAGGCAGTGACGACTGCCACGAAGACGCTGCATGGACGGAAGGGACGATGGGCAACTGCCACCATACCGACAGAAGCCCATAAAGGCAAGTATATATCTATTAACATCAACTCTTTCAAACACTAAACTCTTTATTATCTTTACTCTCAGGACCCTGGACATCATCATCCTGGGGGCAGAGATGGAGCGTGAAGTCCCCCAGAGGCAGTGACGACTGCCACGAAGACGCTGCATGGACGGGAGGGACGATGGACGACTGCCACCATACCGACAGAAGCCCATAAAGGCAAGTATATGTCTATTAACATCAACTCTTTCAAACACTAAACTCTTTATTATCTTTACTCTCAGGACCCTGGACATCATCATCCTGGGGGCAGAAATGGAGCGTGAAGTCCCCCAGAGGCAGTGACGACTGCCACGAAGACGCTGCATGGACGGGAGGGACGATGGACGACTGCCACCATACCGACAGAAGCCCATAAAGGCAAGTATATATATCTATTAACATCAACTCTTTCAAACACTAAACTCTTTATTATCTTTACTCTCAGGACCCTGGACATCATCATCCTGGGGGCAGAAATGGACCGTGAAGTCCCCCAGAGGCAGTGACGACTGCCACGAAGACGCTGCATGGACGGGAGGGACGATGGGCAACTGCCACCATACCGACAGAAGCCCATAAAGGCAAGTATATATCTATTAACATCAACTCTTTCAAACACTAAACTCTTTATTATCTTTTCTCTCAGGGCCCTGGACATCATCATCCTTGGGGCAGAAATGGAGCGTGAAGTCCCCCAGAGGCAGTGACGACTGCCACGAAGACGCTGCATGGACGGGAGGGACGATGGACGACTGCCACCATACCGACAGAAGCCCATAAAGGCAAGTATATATATCTATTAACATCAACTCTTTCAAACACTAAACGCTTTATTATCTTTACTCTCAGGACCCTGGACATTATCATACTGGGGGTAGAGATGGAGCGTGACGTCCCCCAGAGGCAGTGACGACTGCCACGAAGACGCTGCATGGACGGGAGGGACGATGGACGACTGCCACCATACCGACAGAAGCCCATAAAGGCAAGTATATATATCTATTAACATCAACTCTTTCAAACACTAAACTCTTTATTATCTTTACTCTCAGGACCCTGGACATCATCATCCTGGGGGCAGAAATGGAGCGTGAAGTCCCCCAGAGGCAGTGACGACTGCCACGAAGACGCTGCATGGACGGGAGGGACGATGGGCAACTGCCACCATACCGACAGAAGCCCATAAAGGCAAGTATATATCTATTAACATCAACTCTTTCAAACACTAAACTCCCTGGACATCATCATCCTGGGGGCAGAAATGGACCGTGAAGTCCCCCAGAGGCAGTGACGACTGCCACGAAGACGCTGCATGGACGGGAGGGACGATGGACGACTGCCACCATACCGACAGAAGCCCATAAAGGCAAGTATATATATCTATTAACATCAACTCTTTCAAACACTAAACTCTTTATTATCTTTACTCTCAGGACCCTGGACATCATCATTCTGGGGGCACAAATGGAGCGTGAAGTCCCCCAGAGGCAGTGACGACTGCCACGAAGACGCTGCATGGACGGGAGGGAAGATGGACGACTGCCACCATACCGACAGAAGCCCATAAAGGCAAGTATATATATCTATTAACATCAACTCTTTCAAACACTAAACTCTTTATTATCTTTACTCTCAGGACCCTGGACATCATCATCCTGGGGGCAGAAATGGAGCGTGAAGTCCCCCAGAGGCAGTGACGACTGCCACGAAGACGCTGCATGGACGGGAGGGACGATGGACGACTGCCACCATACCGACAGAAGCCCATAAAGGCAAGTATATATCTGTTAACATCAGCTCTTTCAAACACTAAACTCTTTATTATCTTTACTCTCAGGACCCTGGACATCATCATCCTGGGGGCAGAAATGGACCGTGAAGTCCCCCAGAGGCAGTGACGACTGCCACGAAGACGCTGCATGGACGGGAGGGACGATGGACGACTGCCACCATACCGACAGAAGCCCATAAAGGCAAGTATATATATCTATTAACATCAACTCTTTCAAACACTAAACTCTTTATTATCTTTACTCTCAGGACCCTGGACATCATCATCCTGGGGGCAGAAATGGAGCGTGAAGTCCCCCAGAGGCAGTGACGACTGCCACGAAGACGCTACATGGACGGGAGGGACGATGGACGACTGCCACCATACCGACAGAAGCCCATAAAGGCAAGTATATATCTATTAACATCAACTCTTTCAAACACTAAACTCTTTATTATCTTTACACTTAGGACCCTGGACATCATCATCCTGGGGGCAGAAATGGACCGTGAAGTCCCCCAGAGGCAGTGACGACTGCCACGAAGACGCTGCATGGACGGGAGGGACGATGGGCAACTGCCACCCATACCGACAGAAGCCCATAAAGGCAAGTATATATCTATTAACATCAACTCTTTCAAACACTAAACTCTTTGTTATCTTTTCTCTCAGGGCCCTGGACATCATCATCCTGGGGGCAGAAATGGAGCGTGAAGTCCCCCAGAGGCAGTGACGACTGCCACGAAGACGCTGCATGGACGGGAGGGACGATGGACGACTGCCACCATACCGACAGAAGCCCATAAAGGCAAGTATATATCTATTAACATCAACTCTTTCAAACACTAAACTCTTTATTATCTTTACTCTCAGGACCCTGGACATCATCATCCTGGGGGCAGAAATGGACCGTGAAGTCCCCCAGAGGCAGTGACGACTGCCACGAAGACGCTGCATGGACGGGAGGGACGATGGACGACTGCCACCATACCGACAGAAGCCCATAAAGGCAAGTATATATATCTATTAACATCAACTCTTTCAAACACTAAACTCTTTATTATCTTTACTCTCAGGACCCTGGACATCATCATCCTGGGGGCAGAAATGGAGCGTGAAGTCCCCCAGAGGCAGTGACGACTGCCACGAAGACGCTGCATGGACGGAAGCGACGATGGACGACTGCCACCATACCGACAGAAGCCCATAAAGGCAAGTATATATATCTATTAACATCAACTCTTTCAAACACTAAACTCTTTATTATCTTTACTCTCAGGACCCTGGACATTATCATCCTGCGGGCAGAAATGGAGCGTGAAGTCCCCCAGAGGCAGTGACGACTGCCACGAAGACCCTGCATGGACGGGCGGGACGATGGGCAACTGCCACCATACCGACAGAAGCCCATAAAGGCAAGTATATATCTATTAACATCAACTCTTTCAAACACTAAACTCCCTGGACATCATCATCCTAGGGGCAGAAATGGACCGTGAAGTCCCCCAGAGGCAGTGACGACTGCCACGAAGACGCTGCATCGACGGGAGGGACGATGGACGACTGCAACCATACCGACAGAAGCCCATAAAGGCAAGTATATATATCTATTAACATCAACTCTTTCAAACACTAAACTCTTTATTATCTTTACTCTCAGGACCCTGGACATCATCATCCTGGGGGCAGAAATGGAGCGTGAAGTCCCCCAGAGGCAGTGACGACTGCCACGAAGACGCTGCATGGACGGGAGGGACGATGGACGACTGCCACCATACCGACAGAAGCCCATAAAGGCAAGTATATATCTATTAACATCAACTCTTTCAAACACTAAACTCTTTATTATCTTTACACTTAGGACCCTGGACATCATCATCCTGGGAGCAGAAATGCACCGTGAAGTCCCCCAGAGGCAGTGACGACTGCCACAAAGACGCTGCATGGACGGGAGGGACGATGGGCAAATGCCACCATACCGACAGAAGCCCATAAAGGCAAGTATATATCTATTAACATCAACTCTTTCAAACATTAAACTCTTTATTATCTTTTCTCTCACGGCCCTGGACATCATCATCCTGGGGGCAGAAATGGACCGTGAAGTCCCCCAGAGGCAGTGACGACTGCCACGAAGACGCTGCATGGACGGGAGGGACGATGGACGACTGCCACCATACCGACAGAAGCCCATAAAGGCAAGTATATATATCTATTAACATCAACTCTTTCAAACACTAAACTCTTTATTATCTTTACTCTCAGGACCCTGGACATCATCATCCTGGGGGCAGAAATGGAGCGTGAAGTCCCCCAGAGGCAGTGACGACTGCCACGAAGACGCTGCATGGACGGAAGGGACGATGGACGACTGCCACCATACCGACAGAAGCCCATAAAGGCAAGTATATATCTATTAACATCAACTCTTTCAAACACTAAACTCGTTATTATCTTTACTCTCAGGACCCTGGACATCATCATCCTGGGAGCAGAAATGGACCGTGAAGTCCCCCAGAGGCAGTGACGACTGCCACGAAGACGCTGCATGGACGGAAGGGACGATGGGCAACTGCCACCATACCGACAGAAGCCCATAAAGGCAAGTATATATCTATTAACATCAACTCTTTCAAACACTAAACTCTTTATTATCTTTACTCTCAGGACCCTGGACATCATCATCCTGGGGGCAGAGATGGAGCGTGAAGTCCCCCAGAGGCAGTGACGACTGCCACGAAGACGCTGCATGGACGGGAGGGACGATGGACGACTGCCACCATACCGACAGAAGCCCATAAAGGCAAGTATATGTCTATTAACATCAACTCTTTCAAACACTAAACTCTTTATTATCTTTACTCTCAGGACCCTGGACATCATCATCCTGGGGGCAGAAATGGAGCGTGAAGTCCCCCAGAGGCAGTGACGACTGCCACGAAGACGCTGCATGGACGGGAGGGACGATGGACGACTGCCACCATACCGACAGAAGCCCATAAAGGCAAGTATATATATCTATTAACATCAACTCTTTCAAACACTAAACTCTTTATTATCTTTACTCTCAGGACCCTGGACATCATCATCCTGGGGGCAGAAATGGACCGTGAAGTCCCCCAGAGGCAGTGACGACTGCCACGAAGACGCTGCATGGACGGGAGGGACGATGGGCAACTGCCACCATACCGACAGAAGCCCATAAAGGCAAGTATATATCTATTAACATCAACTCTTTCAAACACTAAACTCTTTATTATCTTTTCTCTCAGGGCCCTGGACATCATCATCCTTGGGGCAGAAATGGAGCGTGAAGTCCCCCAGAGGCAGTGACGACTGCCACGAAGACGCTGCATGGACGGGAGGGACGATGGACGACTGCCACCATACCGACAGAAGCCCATAAAGGCAAGTATATATATCTATTAACATCAACTCTTTCAAACACTAAACGCTTTATTATCTTTACTCTCAGGACCCTGGACATTATCATACTGGGGGTAGAGATGGAGCGTGACGTCCCCCAGAGGCAGTGACGACTGCCACGAAGACGCTGCATGGACGGGAGGGACGATGGACGACTGCCACCATACCGACAGAAGCCCATAAAGGCAAGTATATATATCTATTAACATCAACTCTTTCAAACACTAAACTCTTTATTATCTTTACTCTCAGGACCCTGGACATCATCATCCTGGGGGCAGAAATGGAGCGTGAAGTCCCCCAGAGGCAGTGACGACTGCCACGAAGACGCTGCATGGACGGGAGGGACGATGGGCAACTGCCACCATACCGACAGAAGCCCATAAAGGCAAGTATATATCTATTAACATCAACTCTTTCAAACACTAAACTCCCTGGACATCATCATCCTGGGGGCAGAAATGGACCGTGAAGTCCCCCAGAGGCAGTGACGACTGCCACGAAGACGCTGCATGGACGGGAGGGACGATGGACGACTGCCACCATACCGACAGAAGCCCATAAAGGCAAGTATATATATCTATTAACATCAACTCTTTCAAACACTAAACTCTTTATTATCTTTACTCTCAGGACCCTGGACATCATCATTCTGGGGGCACAAATGGAGCGTGAAGTCCCCCAGAGGCAGTGACGACTGCCACGAAGACGCTGCATGGACGGGAGGGAAGATGGACGACTGCCACCATACCGACAGAAGCCCATAAAGGCAAGTATATATATCTATTAACATCAACTCTTTCAAACACTAAACTCTTTATTATCTTTACTCTCAGGACCCTGGACATCATCATCCTGGGGGCAGAAATGGAGCGTGAAGTCCCCCAGAGGCAGTGACGACTGCCACGAAGACGCTGCATGGACGGGAGGGACGATGGACGACTGCCACCATACCGACAGAAGCCCATAAAGGCAAGTATATATCTGTTAACATCAGCTCTTTCAAACACTAAACTCTTTATTATCTTTACTCTCAGGACCCTGGACATCATCATCCTGGGGGCAGAAATGGACCGTGAAGTCCCCCAGAGGCAGTGACGACTGCCACGAAGACGCTGCATGGACGGGAGGGACGATGGACGACTGCCACCATACCGACAGAAGCCCATAAAGGCAAGTATATATATCTATTAACATCAACTCTTTCAAACACTAAACTCTTTATTATCTTTACTCTCAGGACCCTGGACATCATCATCCTGGGGGCAGAAATGGAGCGTGAAGTCCCCCAGAGGCAGTGACGACTGCCACGAAGACGCTGCATGGACGGGAGGGACGATGGACGACTGCCACCATACCGACAGAAGCCCATAAAGGCAAGTATATATCTGTTAACATCAGCTCTTTCAAACACTAAACTCTTTATTATCTTTACTCTCAGGACCCTGGACATCATCATCCTGGGGGCAGAAATGGACCGTGAAGTCCCCCAGAGGCAGTGACGACTGCCACGAAGACGCTGCATGGACGGGAGGGACGATGGACGACTGCCACCATACCGACAGAAGCCCATAAAGGCAAGTATATATATCTATTAACATCAACTCTTTCAAACACTAAACTCTTTATTATCTTTACTCTCAGGACCCTGGACATCATCATCCTGGGGGCAGAAATGGAGCGTGAAGTCCCCCAGAGGCAGTGACGACTGCCACGAAGACGCTACATGGACGGGAGGGACGATGGACGACTGCCACCATACCGACAGAAGCCCATAAAGGCAAGTATATATCTATTAACATCAACTCTTTCAAACACTAAACTCTTTATTATCTTTACACTTAGGACCCTGGACATCATCATCCTGGGGGCAGAAATGGACCGTGAAGTCCCCCAGAGGCAGTGACGACTGCCACGAAGACGCTGCATGGACGGGAGGGACGATGGGCAACTGCCACCCATACCGACAGAAGCCCATAAAGGCAAGTATATATCTATTAACATCAACTCTTTCAAACACTAAACTCTTTGTTATCTTTTCTCTCAGGGCCCTGGACATCATCATACTGGGGGCAGAAATGGAGCGTGAAGTCCCCCAGAGGCAGTGACGACTGCCACGAAGACGCTGCATGGACGGGAGGGACGATGGACGACTGCCACCATACCGACAGAAGCCCATAAAGGCAAGTATATATCTATTAACATCAACTCTTTCAAACACTAAACTCTTTATTATCTTTACTCTCAGGACCCTGGACATCATCATCCTGGGGGCAGAAATGGACCGTGAAGTCCCCCAGAGGCAGTGACGACTGCCACGAAGACGCTGCATGGACGGGAGGGACGATGGACGACTGCCACCATACCGACAGAAGCCCATAAAGGCAAGTATATATATCTATTAACATCAACTCTTTCAAACACTAAACTCTTTATTATCTTTACTCTCAGGACCCTGGACATCATCATCCTGGGGGCAGAAATGGAGCGTGAAGTCCCCCAGAGGCAGTGACGACTGCCACGAAGACGCTGCATGGACGGAAGCGACGATGGACGACTGCCACCATACCGACAGAAGCCCATAAAGGCAAGTATATATATCTATTAACATCAACTCTTTCAAACACTAAACTCTTTATTATCTTTACTCTCAGGACCCTGGACATTATCATCCTGCGGGCAGAAATGGAGCGTGAAGTCCCCCAGAGGCAGTGACGACTGCCACGAAGACCCTGCATGGACGGGCGGGACGATGGGCAACTGCCACCATACCGACAGAAGCCCATAAAGGCAAGTATATATCTATTAACATCAACTCTTTCAAACACTAAACTCCCTGGACATCATCATCCTAGGGGCAGAAATGGACCGTGAAGTCCCCCAGAGGCAGTGACGACTGCCACGAAGACGCTGCATCGACGGGAGGGACGATGGACGACTGCAACCATACCGACAGAAGCCCATAAAGGCAAGTATATATATCTATTAACATCAACTCTTTCAAACACTAAACTCTTTATTATCTTTACTCTCAGGACCCTGGACATCATCATCCTGGGGGCAGAAATGGAGCGTGAAGTCCCCCAGAGGCAGTGACGACTGCCACGAAGACGCTGCATGGACGGGAGGGACGATGGACGACTGCCACCATACCGACAGAAGCCCATAAAGGCAAGTATATATCTATTAACATCAACTCTTTCAAACACTAAACTCTTTATTATCTTTACACTTAGGACCCTGGACATCATCATCCTGGGAGCAGAAATGCACCGTGAAGTCCCCCAGAGGCAGTGACGACTGCCACAAAGACGCTGCATGGACGGGAGGGACGATGGGCAAATGCCACCATACCGACAGAAGCCCATAAAGGCAAGTATATATCTATTAACATCAACTCTTTCAAACATTAAACTCTTTATTATCTTTTCTCTCACGGCCCTGGACATCATCATCCTGGGGGCAGAAATGGACCGTGAAGTCCCCCAGAGGCAGTGACGACTGCCACGAAGACGCTGCATGGACGGGAGGGACGATGGACGACTGCCACCATACCGACAGAAGCCCATAAAGGCAAGTATATATATCTATTAACATCAACTCTTTCAAACACTAAACTCTTTATTATCTTTACTCTCAGGACCCTGGACATCATCATCCTGGGGGCAGAAATGGAGCGTGAAGTCCCCCAGAGGCAGTGACGACTGCCACGAAGACGCTGCATGGACGGAAGGGACGATGGACGACTGCCACCATACCGACAGAAGCCCATAAAGGCAAGTATATATCTATTAACATCAACTCTTTCAAACACTAAACTCGTTATTATCTTTACTCTCAGGACCCTGGACATCATCATCCTGGGAGCAGAAATGGACCGTGAAGTCCCCCAGAGGCAGTGACGACTGCCACGAAGACGCTGCATGGACGGAAGGGACGATGGGCAACTGCCACCATACCGACAGAAGCCCATAAAGGCAAGTATATATCTATTAACATCAACTCTTTCAAACACTAAACTCTTTATTATCTTTACTCTCAGGACCCTGGACATCATCATCCTGGGGGCAGAAATGGAGCGTGAAGTCCCCCAGAGGCAGTGACGACTGCCACGAAGACGCTGCATGGACGGGAGGGACGATGGACGACTGCCACCATACCGACAGAAGCCCATAAAGGCAAGTATATGTCTATTAACATCAACTCTTTCAAACACTAAACTCTTTATTATCTTTACTCTCAGGACCCTGGACATCATCATCCTGGGGGCAGAAATGGAGCGTGAAGTCCCCCAGAGGCAGTGACGACTGCCACGAAGACGCTGCATGGACGGGAGGGACGATGGACGACTGCCACCATACCGACAGAAGCCCATAAAGGCAAGTATATATATCTATTAACATCAACTCTTTCAAACACTAAACTCTTTATTATCTTTACTCTCAGGACCCTGGACATCATCATCCTGGGGGCAGAAATGGACCGTGAAGTCCCCCAGAGGCAGTGACGACTGCCACGAAGACGCTGCATGGACGGGAGGGACGATGGGCAACTGCCACCATACCGACAGAAGCCCATAAAGGCAAGTATATATCTATTAACATCAACTCTTTCAAACACTAAACTCTTTATTATCTTTTCTCTCAGGGCCCTGGACATCATCATCCTTGGGGCAGAAATGGAGCGTGAAGTCCCCCAGAGGCAGTGACGACTGCCACGAAGACGCTGCATGGACGGGAGGGACGATGGACGACTGCCACCATACCGACAGAAGCCCATAAAGGCAAGTATATATATCTATTAACATCAACTCTTTCAAAAACTAAACGCTTTATTATCTTTACTCTCAGGACCCTGGACATTATCATACTGGGGGTAGAGATGGAGCGTGACGTCCCCCAGAGGCAGTGACGACTGCCACGAAGACGCTGCATGGACGGGAGGGACGATGGACGACTGCCACCATACCGACAGAAGCCCATAAAGGCAAGTATATATATCTATTAACATCAACTCTTTCAAACACTAAACTCTTTATTATCTTTACTCTCAGGACCCTGGACATCATCATCCTGGGGGCAGAAATGGAGCGTGAAGTCCCCCAGAGGCAGTGACGACTGCCACGAAGACGCTGCATGGACGGGAGGGACGATGGGCAACTGCCACCATACCGACAGAAGCCCATAAAGGCAAGTATATATCTATTAACATCAACTCTTTCAAACACTAAACTCCCTGGACATCATCATCCTGGGGGCAGAAATGGACCGTGAAGTCCCCCAGAGGCAGTGACGACTGCCACGAAGACGCTGCATGGACGGGAGGGACGATGGACGACTGCCACCATACCGACAGAAGCCCATAAAGGCAAGTATATATATCTATTAACATCAACTCTTTCAAACACTAAACTCTTTATTATCTTTACTCTCAGGACCCTGGACATCATCATTCTGGGGGCACAAATGGAGCGTGAAGTCCCCCAGAGGCAGTGACGACTGCCACGAAGACGCTGCATGGACGGGAGGGAAGATGGACGACTGCCACCATACCGACAGAAGCCCATAAAGGCAAGTATATATATCTATTAACATCAACTCTTTCAAACACTAAACTCTTTATTATCTTTACTCTCAGGACCCTGGACATCATCATCCTGGGGGCAGAAATGGAGCGTGAAGTCCCCCAGAGGCAGTGACGACTGCCACGAAGACGCTGCATGGACGGGAGGGACGATGGACGACTGCCACCATACCGACAGAAGCCCATAAAGGCAAGTATATATCTGTTAACATCAGCTCTTTCAAACACTAAACTCTTTATTATCTTTACTCTCAGGACCCTGGACATCATCATCCTGGGGGCAGAAATGGACCGTGAAGTCCCCCAGAGGCAGTGACGACTGCCACGAAGACGCTGCATGGACGGGAGGGACGATGGACGACTGCCACCATACCGACAGAAGCCCATAAAGGCAAGTATATATATCTATTAACATCAACTCTTTCAAACACTAAACTCTTTATTATCTTTACTCTCAGGACCCTGGACATCATCATCCTGGGGGCAGAAATGGAGCGTGAAGTCCCCCAGAGGCAGTGACGACTGCCACGAAGACGCTACATGGACGGGAGGGACGATGGACGACTGCCACCATACCGACAGAAGCCCATAAAGGCAAGTATATATCTATTAACATCAACTCTTTCAAACACTAAACTCTTTATTATCTTTACACTTAGGACCCTGGACATCATCATCCTGGGGGCAGAAATGGACCGTGAAGTCCCCCAGAGGCAGTGACGACTGCCACGAAGACGCTGCATGGACGGGAGGGACGATGGGCAACTGCCACCCATACCGACAGAAGCCCATAAAGGCAAGTATATATCTATTAACATCAACTCTTTCAAACACTAAACTCTTTGTTATCTTTTCTCTCAGGACCCTGGACATCATCATCCTGGGGGCAGAAATGGAGCGTGAAGTCCCCCAGAGGCAGTGACGACTGCCACGAAGACGCTGCATGGACGGGAGGGACGATGGACGACTGCCACCATACCGACAGAAGCCCATAAAGGCAAGTATATATCTATTAACATCAACTCTTTCAAACACTAAACTCTTTATTATCTTTACTCTCAGGACCCTGGACATCATCATCCTGGGGGCAGAAATGGACCGTGAAGTCCCCCAGAGGCAGTGACGACTGCCACGAAGACGCTGCATGGACGGGAGGGACGATGGACGACTGCCACCATACCGACAGAAGCCCATAAAGGCAAGTATATATATCTATTAACATCAACTCTTTCAAACACTAAACTCTTTATTATCTTTACTCTCAGGACCCTGGACATCATCATCCTGGGGGCAGAAATGGAGCGTGAAGTCCCCCAGAGGCAGTGACGACTGCCACGAAGACGCTGCATGGACGGAAGCGACGATGGACGACTGCCACCATACCGACAGAAGCCCATAAAGGCAAGTATATATATCTATTAACATCAACTCTTTCAAACACTAAACTCTTTATTATCTTTACTCTCAGGACCCTGGACATTATCATCCTGCGGGCAGAAATGGAGCGTGAAGTCCCCCAGAGGCAGTGACGACTGCCACGAAGACGCTGCATGGACGGGAGGGACGATGGACGACTGCCACCATACCGACAGAAGCCCATAAAGACAAGTATATATATCTATTAACATCAACTCTTTCAAACACTAAATTCTTTATTATCTTTACTCTCAGGACCCTGGACATTATCATCCTGGGGGCAGAAATGGAGCGTGAATTCCTCCAGAGGCAGTGACGACTGCCACGAAGACCCTGCATGGACGGGCGGGACGATGGGCAACTGCCACCATACCGACAGAAGCCCATAAAGGCAAGTATATATCTATTAACATCAACTCTTTCAAACACTAAACTCCCTGGACATCATCATCCTAGGGGCAGAAATGGACCGTGAAGTCCCCCAGAGGCAGTGACGACTGCCACGAAGACGCTGCATCGACGGGAGGGACGATGGACGACTGCAACCATACCGACAGAAGCCCATAAAGGCAAGTATATATCTATTAACATCAACTCTTTCAAACACTAAACTCTTTATTATCTTTACTCTCAGGACCCTGGACATCATCATCCTGGGGGCAGAAATGGAGCGTGAAGTCCCCCAGAGGCAGTGACGACTGCCACGAAGACGCTGCATGGACGGGAGGGACGATGGACGACTGCCACCATACCGACAGAAGCCCATAAAGGCAAGTATATATCTATTAACATCAACTCTTGTAAACACTAAACTCCCTGGACATCATCATCCTAGGGGCAGAAATGGACCGTGAAGTCCCCCAGAGGCAGTGACGACTGCCACGAAGACGCTGCATGGACGGGAGGGACGATGGACGACTGCAACCATACCGACAGAAGCCCATAAAGGCAAGTATATATCTATTAACATCAACTCTTTCAAACACTAAACTCTTTATTATCTTTACTCTCAGGACCCTGGACATCATCATCCTGGGGGCAGAAATGGAGCGTGAAGTCACCCAGAGGCAGTGACGACTGCCACGAAGACGCTGCATGGACGGGAGGGACGATGGACGACTGCCACCATACCGACAGAAGCCCATAAAGGCAAGTATATATCTATTAACATCAACTCTTTCAAACACTAAACTCTTTATTATCTTTTCTCTCAGGACCCTGGACATCATCATCCTGGGGGCAGAAATAGACCGTGAAGTCCCCCAGAGGCAGTGACGACTGCCACGAAGACGCTGCATGGACGGGAGGGACGATGGACGACTGCCACCATACCGACAGAAGCCCATAAAGGCAAGTATATATATCTATTAACATCAACTCTTTCAAACACTAAATTCTTTATTATCTTTACTCTCAGGACCCTGGACATTATCATCATGGGTTCAGAAATGGAGCGTGAAGTCCCCCAGAGGCAGTGACGACTGCCACGAAGACGCTGCATGGACGGGAGGGACGATGGGCAACTGCCACCATACCGACAGAAGCCCATAAAGGCAAGTATATATATCTATTAACATCAACTCTTTCAAACACTAAACTCTTTATTATCTTTACTCTCAGGACCCTGGACATCATCATCCTGGGGGCAGAAATGGAGCGTGAAGTCACCCAGAGGCAGTGACGACTGCCACGAAGACGCTGCATGGACGGGAGGGACGATGGACGACTGCCACCATACCGACAGAAGCCCATAAAGGCAAGTATATATCTATTAACATCAACTCTTTCAAACACTAAACTCTTTATTATCTTTTCTCTCAGGACCCTGGACATCATCATCCTGGGGGCAGAAATAGACCGTGAAGTCCCCCAGAGGCAGTGACGACTGCCACGAAGACGCTGCATGGACGGGAGGGACGATGGACGACTGCCACCATACCGACAGAAGCCCATAAAGGCAAGTATATATATCTATTAACATCAACTCTTTCAAACACTAAATTCTTTATTATCTTTACTCTCAGGACCCTGGACATTATCATCATGGGTTCAGAAATGGAGCGTGAAGTCCCCCAGAGGCAGTGACGACTGCCACGAAGACGCTGCATGGACGGGAGGGACGATGGGCAACTGCCACCATACCGACAGAAGCCCATAAAGGCAAGTATATATATCTATTAACATCAACTCTTTCAAACACTAAACTCTTTATTATCTTTACTCTCAGGACCCTGGACATTATCATCCTGGGGCAGAAATGGAGCGTGAAGTCCCCCAGAGGCAGTGACGACTGCCACGAAGACGCTGCATGGACGGGAGGGACGATGGACGACTGCCACCATACCGACAGAAGCCCATAAAGGCAAGTATATATCTATTAACATCAACTCTTTCAAACATTAAACTCTTTATTATCTTTTCTCTCACGGCTCTGGACATCATCTTCCTGGGGGCAGAAATGGACCGTGAAGTCCCCCAGAGGCAGTGACGACTGCCACGAAGACGCTACATGGACGGGAGGGACGATGGACGACTGCACCATACCGACAGAAGCCCATAAAGGCAAGTATATATATCTATTAACATCAACTCTTTCAAACACTAAACTCTTTATTATCTTTACTCTCAGGACCCTGGACATCATCATCCTGGGGGCAGAAATGGAGCGTGAAGTCCCCCAGAGGCAGTGACGACTGCCACGAAGACGCTGCATGGACGGAAGGGACGATGGACGACTGCCACCATACCGACAGAAGCCCATAAAGGCAAGTATATATCTATTAACATCAACTCTTTCAAACACTAAACTCGTTATTATCTTTACTCTCAGGACCCTTGACATCATCATCCTGGGAGCAGAAATGGACCGTGAAGTCCCCCAGAGGCAGTGACGACTGCCACGAAGACGCTGCATGGACGGAAGGGACGATGGGCAACTGCCACCATACCGACAGAAGCCCATAAAGGCAAGTATATATCTATTAACATCAACTCTTTCAAACACTAAACTCTTTATTATCTTTACTCTCAGGACCCTGGACATCATCATCCTGCGGGCAGAGATGGAGCGTGAAGTCCCCCAGAGGCAGTGACGACTGCCACGAAGACGCTGCATGGACGGGAGGGACGATGGACGACTGCCACCATACCGACAGAAGCCCATAAAGGCAAGTATATGTCTATTAACATCAACTCTTTCAAACACTAAACTCTTTATTATCTTTACTCTCAGGACCCTGGACATCATCATCCTGGGGGCAGAAATGGAGCGTGAAGTCCCCCAGAGGCAGTGACGACTGCCACGAAGACGCTGCATGGACGGGAGGGACGATGGACGACTGCCACCATACCGACAGAAGCCCATAAAGGCAAGTATATATATCTATTAACATCAACTCTTTCAAACACTAAACTCTTTATTATCTTTACTCTCAGGACCCTGGACATCATCATCCTGGGGGCAGAAATGGAGCGTGAAGTCCCCCAGAGGCAGTGACGACTGCCACGAAGACGCTGCATGGACGGGAGGGACGATGGGCAACTGCCACCATACCGACAGAAGCCCATAAAGGCAAGTATATATCTATTAACATCAACTCTTTCAAACACTAAACTCTTTATTATCTTTTCTCTCAGGGCCCTGGACATCATCATCCTTGGGGCAGAAATGGAGCGTGAAGTCCCCCAGAGGCAGTGACGACTGCCACGAAGACGCTGCATGGACGGGAGGGACGATGGACGACTGCCACCATACCGACAGAAGCCCATAAAGGCAAGTATATATATCTGTTAACATCAACTCTTTCAAACACTAAACGCTTTATTATCTTTACTCTCAGGACCCTGGACATTATCATCCTGCGGGCAGAGATGGAGCGTGACGTCCCCCAGAGGCAGTGACGACTGCCACGAAGACGCTGCATGGACGGGAGGGACGATGGACGACTGCCACCATACCGACAGAAGCCCATAAAGGCAAGTATATATATCTGTTAACATCAACTCTTTCAAACACTAAACGCTTTATTATCTTTACTCTCAGGACCCTGGACATTATCATCCTGCGGGCAGAGATGGAGCGTGACGTCCCCCAGAGGCAGTGACGACTGCCACGAAGACGCTGCATGGACGGGAGGGACGATGGACGACTGCCACCATACCGACAGAAGCCCATAAAGGCAAGTATATATATCTATTAACATCAACTCTTTCAAACACTAAACTCTTTATTATCTTTACTCTCAGGACCCTGGACATCATCATCCTGCGGGCAGAGATGGAGCGTGAAGTCCCCCAGAGGCAGTGACGACTGCCACGAAGACGCTGCATGGACGGGAGGGACGATGGACGACTGCCACCATACCGACAGAAGCCCATAAAGGCAAGTATATGTCTATTAACATCAACTCTTTCAAACACTAAACTCTTTATTATCTTTACTCTCAGGACCCTGGACATCATCATCCTGGGGGCAGAAATGGAGCGTGAAGTCCCCCAGAGGCAGTGACGACTGCCACGAAGACGCTGCATGGACGGGAGGGACGATGGACGACTGCCACCATACCGACAGAAGCCCATAAAGGCAAGTATATATATCTATTAACATCAACTCTTTCAAACACTAAACTCTTTATTATCTTTACTCTCAGGACCCTGGACATCATCATCCTGGGGGCAGAAATGGACCGTGAAGTCCCCCAGAGGCAGTGACGACTGCCACGAAGACGCTGCATGGACGGGAGGGACGATGGGCAACTGCCACCATACCGACAGAAGCCCATAAAGGCAAGTATATATCTATTAACATCAACTCTTTCAAACACTAAACTCTTTATTATCTTTTCTCTCAGGGCCCTGGACATCATCATCCTTGGGGCAGAAATGGAGCGTGAAGTCCCCCAGAGGCAGTGACGACTGCCACGAAGACGCTGCATGGACGGGAGGGACGATGGACGACTGCCACCATACCGACAGAAGCCCATAAAGGCAAGTATATATATCTGTTAACATCAACTCTTTCAAACACTAAACGCTTTATTATCTTTACTCTCAGGACCCTGGACATTATCATCCTGCGGGCAGAGATGGAGCGTGACGTCCCCCAGAGGCAGTGACGACTGCCACGAAGACGCTGCATGGACGGGAGGGACGATGGACGACTGCCACCATACCGACAGAAGCCCATAAAGGCAAGTATATATATCTATTAACATCAACTCTTTCAAACACTAAACTCTTTATTATCTTTACTCTCAGGACCCTGGACATCATCATCCTGGGGGCAGAAATGGAGCGTGAAGTCCCCCAGAGGCAGTGACGACTGCCACGAAGACGCTGCGTGGACGGGAGGGACGATGGGCAACTGCCACCATACCGACAGAAGCCCATAAAGGCAAGTATATATCTATTAACATCAACTCTTTCAAACACTAAACTCCCTGGACATCATCATCCTGGGGGCAGAAATGGACCGTGAAGTCCCCCAGAGGCAGTGACGACTGCCACGAAGACGCTGCATGGACGGGAGGGACGATGGACGACTGCCACCATACCGACAGAAGCCCATAAAGGCAAGTATATATATCTATTAACATCAACTCTTTCAAACACTAAACTCTTTATTATCTTTACTCTCAGGACCCTGGACATCATCATTCTGGGGGCACAAATGGAGCGTGAAGTCCCCCAGAGGCAGTGACGACTGCCACGAAGACGCTGCATGGACGGGAGGGAAGATGGACGACTGCCACCATACCGACAGAAGCCCATAAAGGCAAGTATATATATCTATTAACATCAACTCTTTCAAACACTAAACTCTTTATTATCTTTACTCTCAGGACCCTGGACATCATCATCCTGGGGGCAGAAATGGAGCGTGAAGTCCCCCAGAGGCAGTGACGACTGCCACGAAGACGCTGCATGGACGGAAGGGACGATGGACGACTGCCACCATACCGACAGAAGCCCATAAAGGCAAGTATATATCTACTAACATCAACTCTTTCAAACACTAAACTCGTTATTATCTTTACTCTCAGGACCCTTGACATCATCATCCTGGGAGCAGAAATGGACCGTGAAGTCCCCCAGAGGCAGTGACGACTGCCACGAAGACGCTGCATGGACGGAAGGGACGATGGGCAACTGCCACCATACCGACAGA
This sequence comes from Haliotis asinina, assembly GCF_037392515.1. Lineage (NCBI taxonomy): Eukaryota > Metazoa > Mollusca > Gastropoda > Lepetellida > Haliotidae > Haliotis > Haliotis asinina. The sequence goes on along the minus strand of NC_090283.1, from coordinate 38,301,743 downwards.
AGCCCATAAAGGCAAGTATATATCTATTAACATCAACTCTTTCAAACACTAAACTCTTTATTATCTTTACTCTCAGGACCCTGGACATCATCATCCTGGGGGCAGAGATGGAGCGTGAAGTCCCCCAGAGGCAGTGACGACTGCCACGAAGACGCTGCATGGACGGGAGGGACGATGGACGACTGCCACCATACCGACAGAAGCCCATAAAGGCAAGTATATGTCTATTAACATCAACTCTTTCAAACACTAAACTCTTTATTATCTTTACTCTCAGGACCCTGGACATCATCATCCTGGGGGCAGAAATGGAGCGTGAAGTCCCCCAGAGGCAGTGACGACTGCCACGAAGACGCTGCATGGACGGGAGGGACGATGGACGACTGCCACCATACCGACAGAAGCCCATAAAGGCAAGTATATATATCTATTAACATCAACTCTTTCAAACACTAAACTCTTTATTATCTTTACTCTCAGGACCCTGGACATCATCATCCTGGGGGCAGAAATGGACCGTGAAGTCCCCCAGAGGCAGTGACGACTGCCACGAAGACGCTGCATGGACGGGAGGGACGATGGGCAACTGCCACCATACCGACAGAAGCCCATAAAGGCAAGTATATATCTATTAACATCAACTCTTTCAAACACTAAACTCTTTATTATCTTTTCTCTCAGGGCCCTGGACATCATCATCCTTGGGGCAGAAATGGAGCGTGAAGTCCCCCAGAGGCAGTGACGACTGCCACGAAGACGCTGCATGGACGGGAGGGACGATGGACGACTGCCACCATACCGACAGAAGCCCATAAAGGCAAGTATATATATCTGTTAACATCAACTCTTTCAAACACTAAACGCTTTATTATCTTTACTCTCAGGACCCTGGACATTATCATCCTGCGGGCAGAGATGGAGCGTGACGTCCCCCAGAGGCAGTGACGACTGCCACGAAGACGCTGCATGGACGGGAGGGACGATGGACGACTGCCACCATACCGACAGAAGCCCATAAAGGCAAGTATATATATCTATTAACATCAACTCTTTCAAACACTAAACTCTTTATTATCTTTACTCTCAGGACCCTGGACATCATCATCCTGGGGGCAGAAATGGAGCGTGAAGTCCCCCCGAGGCAGTGACGACTGCCACGAAGACGCTGCGTGGACGGGAGGGACGATGGGCAACTGCCACCATACCGACAGAAGCCCATAAAGGCAAGTATATATCTATTAACATCAACTCTTTCAAACACTAAACTCCCTGGACATCATCATCCTGGGGGCAGAAATGGACCGTGAAGTCCCCCAGAGGCAGTGACGACTGCCACGAAGACGCTGCATGGACGGGAGGGACGATGGACGACTGCCACCATACCGACAGAAGCCCATAAAGGCAAGTATATATATCTATTAACATCAACTCTTTCAAACACTAAACTCTTTATTATCTTTACTCTCAGGACCCTGGACATCATCATTCTGGGGGCACAAATGGAGCGTGAAGTCCCCCAGAGGCAGTGACGACTGCCACGAAGACGCTGCATGGACGGGAGGGAAGATGGACGACTGCCACCATACCGACAGAAGCCCATAAAGGCAAGTATATATATCTATTAACATCAACTCTTTCAAACACTAAACTCTTTATTATCTTTACTCTCAGGACCCTGGACATCATCATCCTGGGGGCAGAAATGGAGCGTGAAGTCCCCCAGAGGCAGTGACGACTGCCACGAAGACGCTGCATGGACGGGAGGGACGATGGACGACTGCCACCATACCGACAGAAGCCCATAAAGGCAAGTATATATCTGTTAACATCAACTCTTTCAAACACTAAACTCTTTATTATCTTTACTCTCAGGACCCTGGACATCATCATCCTGGGGGCAGAAATGGACCGTGAAGTCCCCCAGAGGCAGTGACGACTGCCACGAAGACGCTGCATGGACGGGAGGGACGATGGACGACTGCCACCATACCGACAGAAGCCCATAAAGGCAAGTATATATATCTATTAACATCAACTCTTTCAAACACTAAACTCTTTATTATCTTTACTCTCAGGACCCTGGACATCATCATCCTGGGGGCAGAAATGGAGCGTGAAGTCCCCCAGAGGCAGTGACGACTGCCACGAAGACGCTACATGGACGGGAGGGACGATGGACGACTGCCACCATACCGACAGAAGCCCATAAAGGCAAGTATATATCTATTAACATCAACTCTTTCAAACACTAAACTCTTTATTATCTTTACACTTAGGACCCTGGACATCATCATCCTGGGGGCAGAAATGGACCGTGAAGTCCCCCAGAGGCAGTGACGACTGCCACGAAGACGCTGCATGGACGGGAGGGACGATGGGCAACTGCCACCCATACCGACAGAAGCCCATAAAGGCAAGTATATATCTATTAACATCAACTCTTTCAAACACTAAACTCTTTGTTATCTTTTCTCTCAGGGCCCTGGACATCATCATCCTGGGGGCAGAAATGGAGCGTGAAGTCCCCCAGAGGCAGTGACGACTGCCACGAAGACGCTGCATGGACGGGAGGGACGATGGACGACTGCCACCATACCGACAGAAGCCCATAAAGGCAAGTATATATCTATTAACATCAACTCTTTTAAACACTAAACTCTTTATTATCTTTACTCTCAGGACCCTGGACATCATCATCCTGGGGGCAGAAATGGACCGTGAAGTCCCCCAGAGGCAGTGACGACTGCCACGAAGACGCTGCATGGACGGGAGGGACGATGGACGACTGCCACCATACCGACAGAAGCCCATAAAGGCAAGTATATATATCTATTAACATCAACTCTTTCAAACACTAAACTCTTTATTATCTTTACTCTCAGGACCCTGGACATCATCATCCTGGGGGCAGAAATGGACCGTGAAGTCCCCCAGAGGCAGTGACGACTGCCACGAAGACGCTGCATGGACGGAAGCGACGATGGACGACTGCCACCATACCGACAGAAGCCCATAAAGGCAAGTATATATATCTATTAACATCAACTCTTTCAAACACTAAACTCTTTATTATCTTTACTCTCAGGACCCTGGACATTATCATCCTGCGGGCAGAAATGGAGCGTGAAGTCCCCCAGAGGCAGTGACGACTGCCACGAAGACGCTGCATGGACGGGAGGGACGATGGACGACTGCCACCATACCGACAGAAGCCCATAAAGGCAAGTATATATCTATTAACATCAACTCTTTCAAACACTAAACTCTTTATTATCTTTTCTCTCAGGGCCCTGGACATCATCATCCTGGGGGCAGAAATGGACCGTGAAGTCCCCCAGAGGCAGTGACGACTGCCACGAAGACGCTGCATGGACGGGAGGGACGATGGACGACTGCCACCATACCGACAGAAGCCCATAAAGGCAAGTATATATATCTATTAACATCAACTCTTTCAAACACTAAATTCTTTATTATCTTTACTCTCAGGACCCTGGACATTATCATCCTGGGGGCAGAAATGGAGCGTGAATTCCTCCAGAGGCAGTGACGACTGCCACGAAGACCCTGCATGGACGGGCGGGACGATGGGCAACTGCCACCATACCGACAGAAGCCCATAAAGGCAAGTATATATCTATTAACATCAACTCTTTCAAACACTAAACTCCCTGGACATCATCATCCTAGGGGCAGAAATGGACCGTGAAGTCCCCCGGAGGCAGTGACGACTGCCACGAAGACGCTGCATGGACGGGAGGGACGATGGACGACTGCAACCATACCGACAGAAGCCCATAAAGGCAAGTATATATCTATTAACATCAACTCTTTCAAACACTAAACTCTTTATTATCTTTACTCTCAGGACCCTGGACATCATCATCCTGGGGGCAGAAATGGAGCGTGAAGTCCCCCAGAGGCAGTGACGACTGCCACGAAGACGCTGCATGGACGGGAGGGACGATGGACGACTGCCACCATACCGACAGAAGCCCATAAAGGCAAGTATATATCTATTAACATCAACTCTTTCAAACACTAAACTCCCTGGACATCATCATCCTAGGGGCAGAAATGGACCGTGAAGTCCCCCAGAGGCAGTGACGACTGCCACGAAGACGCTGCATGGACGGGAGGGACGATGGACGACTGCAACCATACCGACAGAAGCCCATAAAGGCAAGTATATATCTATTAACATCAACTCTTTCAAACACTAAACTCTTTATTATCTTTACTCTCAGGACCCTGGACATCATCATCCTGGGGGCAGAAATGGAGCGTGAAGTCCCCCAGAGGCAGTGACGACTGCCACGAAGACGCTGCATGGACGGGAGGGACGATGGACGACTGCCACCATACCGACAGAAGCCCATAAAGGCAAGTATATATCTATTAACATCAACTCTTTCAAACACTAAACTCTTTATTATCTTTTCTCTCAGGACCCTGGACATCATCATCCTGGGGGCAGAAATAGACCGTGAAGTCCCCCAGAGGCAGTGACGACTGCCACGAAGACGCTGCATGGACGGGAGGGACGATGGACGACTGCCACCATACCGACAGAAGCCCATAAAGGCAAGTATATATATCTATTAACATCAACTCTTTCAAACACTAAATTCTTTATTATCTTTACTCTCAGGACCCTGGACATTATCATCCTGGGGGCAGAAATGGAGCGTGAAGTCCTCCAGAGGCAGTGACGACTGCCACGAAGACCCTGCATGGACGGGCGGGACGATGGGCAACTGCCACCATACCGACAGAAGCCCATAAAGGCAAGTATATATCTATTAACATCAACTCTTTCAAACACTAAACTCTTTATTATCTTTACTCTCAGGACCCTGGACATCATCATCCTGGGGGCAGAAATGGAGCGTGAAGTCCCCCAGAGGCAGTGACGACTGCCACGAAGACGCTGCATGGACGGGAGGGACGATGGACGACTGCCACCATACCGACAGAAGCCCATAAAGGCAAGTATATATCTATTAACATCAACTCTTTCAAACACTAAACTCCCTGGACATCATCATCCTAGGGGCAGAAATGGACCGTGAAGTCCCCCAGAGGCAGTGACGACTGCCACGAAGACGCTGCATGGACGGGAGGGACGATGGACGACTGCAACCATACCGACAGAAGCCCATAAAGGCAAGTATATATCTATTAACATCAACTCTTTCAAACACTAAACTCTTTATTATCTTTACTCTCAGGACCCTGGACATCATCATCCTGGGGGCAGAAATGGAGCGTGAAGTCCCCCAGAGGCAGTGACGACTGCCACGAAGACGCTGCATGGACGGGAGGGACGATGGACGACTGCCACCATACCGACAGAAGCCCATAAAGGCAAGTATATATCTATTAACATCAACTCTTTCAAACACTAAACTCTTTATTATCTTTTCTCTCAGGACCCTGGACATCATCATCCTGGGGGCAGAAATAGACCGTGAAGTCCCCCAGAGGCAGTGACGACTGCCACGAAGACGCTGCATGGACGGGAGGGACGATGGACGACTGCCACCATACCGACAGAAGCCCATAAAGGCAAGTATATATATCTATTAACATCAACTCTTTCAAACACTAAATTCTTTATTATCTTTACTCTCAGGACCCTGGACATTATCATCCTGGGGGCAGAAATGGAGCGTGAAGTCCTCCAGAGGCAGTGACGACTGCCACGAAGACCCTGCATGGACGGGCGGGACGATGGGCAACTGCCACCATACCGACAGAAGCCCATAAAGGCAAGTATATATCTATTAACATCAACTCTTTCAAACACTAAACTCCCTGGACATCATCATCCTAGGGGCAGAAATGGACCGTGAAGTCCCCCAGAGGCAGTGACGACTGCCACGAAGACGCTGCATGGACGGGAGGGACGATGGACGACTGCAACCATACCGACAGAAGCCCATAAAGGCAAGTATATATCTATTAACATCAACTCTTTCAAACACTAAACTCTTTATTATCTTTACTCTCAGGACCCTGGACATCATCATCCTGGGGGCAGAAATGGAGCGTGAAGTCCCCCAGAGGCAGTGACGACTGCCACGAAGACGCTGCATGGACGGGAGGGACGATGGACGACTGCCACCATACCGACAGAAGCCCATAAAGGCAAGTATATATCTATTAACATCAACTCTTTCAAACACTAAACTCCCTGGACATCATCATCCTAGGGGCAGAAATGGACCGTGAAGTCCCCCAGAGGCAGTGACGACTGCCACGAAGACGCTGCATGGACGGGAGGGACGATGGACGACTGCAACCATACCGACAGAAGCCCATAAAGGCAAGTATATATCTATTAACATCAACTCTTTCAAACACTAAACTCTTTATTATCTTTACTCTCAGGACCCTGGACATCATCATCCTGGGGGCAGAAATGGAGCGTGAAGTCCCCCAGAGGCAGTGACGACTGCCACGAAGACGCTGCATGGACGGGAGGGACGATGGACGACTGCCACCATACCGACAGAAGCCCATAAAGGCAAGTATATATCTATTAACATCAACTCTTTCAAACACTAAACTCTTTATTATCTTTTCTCTCAGGACCCTGGACATCATCATCCTGGGGGCAGAAATAGACCGTGAAGTCCCCCAGAGGCAGTGACGACTGCCACGAAGACGCTGCATGGACGGGAGGGACGATGGACGACTGCCACCATACCGACAGAAGCCCATAAAGGCAAGTATATATCTATTAACATCAACTCTTTCAAACACTAAACTCTTTATTATCTTTACACTTAGGACCCTGGACATCATCATCCTGGGGGCAGAAATGGAGCGTGAAGTCCCCCACAGGCAGTGACGACTGCCACGAAGACGCTGCATGGACGGGAGGGACGATGGACGACTGCCACCATACCGACAGAAACCCATAAAGGCAAGTATATATATCTATTAACATCAACTCTTTCAAACACTAAACTCTTTATTATCTTTACTCTCAGGACCCTGGACATTATCATCCTGGGGGCAGAAATGGAGCGTGAAGTCCCCCAGAGGCAGTGACGACTGCCACGAAGACGCTGCATGGACGGGAGGGACGATGGACGACTGCCACCATACCGACAGAAGCCCATAAAGGCAAGTATATATCTATTAACATCAACTCTTTCAAACACTAAACTCTTTATTATCTTTACTCTCAGGACCCTGGACATCATCATCCTGGGGGCAGAAATGGAGCGTGAAGTCCCCCAGAGGCAGTGACGACTGCCACGAAGACGCTGCATGGACGGGAGGGACGATGGACGACTGCCACCATACCGACAGAAGCCCATAAAGGCAAGTATATATCTATTAACATCAACTGTTTCAAACACTAAACTCTTTATTATCTTTTCTCTCAGGGCCCTGGACATCATCATCCTGGGGGCAGATATGGACCGTGAAGTCCCCCAGAGGCAGTGACGACTGCCACGAAGACGCTGCATGGACGGGAGGGACGATGGACGACTGCCACCATACCGACAGAAGCCCATAAAGGCAAGTATATATCTATTAACATCAACTCTTTCAAACACTAAACTCTTTATTATCTTTACTCTCAGGACCCTGGACATTATCATCCTGGGGGCAGAAATCGAGCGTGAAGTCCCCCAGAGGCAGTGACGACTGCCACGAAGACGCTGCATGGACGGGAGGGACGATGGACGACTGCCACCATACCGACAGAAGCCCATAAAGGCAAGTATATATCTATTAACATCAACTCTTTCAAACACTAAACTCTTTATTATCTTTACACTTAGGACCCTCGACATCATCATCCTGGGGGCAGAAATGGAGCGTGAAGTCCCCCAGAGGCAGTGACGACTGCCACGAAGACGCTGCATGGACGGGAGGGACGATGGACGACTGCCACCATACCGACAGAAGCCCATAAAGGCAAGTATATTTATCTATTAACATCAACTCTTTCAAACACTAAACTCTTTATTATCTTTACTCTCAGGACCCTGGACATTATCATCCTGGGGGCAGAAATGGAGCGTGAAGTCCCCCAGAGGCAGTGACGACTGCCACGAAGACGCTGCATGGACGGGAGGGACGATGGACGACTGCCACCATACCGACAGAAGCCCATAAAGGCAAGTATATATATCTATTAACATCAACTCTTTCAAACACTAAACTCTTTATTATCTTTACTCTCAGGACCCTGGACATTATCATCCTGGGGGCAGAAATGGAGCGTGAAGTCCCCCAGAGGCAGTGACGACTGCCACGAAGACGCTGCATGGACGGGAGGGACGATGGACGACTGCCACCATACCGACAGAAGCCCATAAAGGCAAGTATATATCTATTAACATCAACTCTTTCAAACACTAAACTCTTTATTATCTTTTCTCTCAGGGCCCTGGACATCATCATCCTGGGGGCAGATATGGACCGTGAAGTCCCCCAGAGGCAGTGACGACTGCCATGAAGACGCTGCATGGACGGGAGGGACGATGGACGACTGCAACCATACCGACAGAAGCCCATAAAGGCAAGTATATATATCTATTAACATCAACTCTTTCAAACACTAAACTCTTTATTTTCTTTACACTTAGGACCCTGGACATCATCATCCTGGGGGCAGAAATGGAGCGTGAAGTCCCCCAGAGGCAGTGACGACTGCCACGAAGACGCTGCATGGACGGGAGGGACGATGGACGACTGCCACCATACCGACAGAAACCCATAAAGGCAAGTATATATATCTATTAACATCAACTCTTTCAAACACTAAACTCTTTATTATCTTTACTCTCAGGACCCTGGACATTATCATCCTGGGGGCAGAAATGGAGCGTGAAGTCCCCCAGAGGCAGTGACGACTGCCACGAAGACGCTGCATGGACGGGAGGGACGATGGACGACTGCCACCATACCGACAGAAGCCCATAAAGGCAAGTATATATCTATTAACATCAACTCTTTCAAACACTAAACTCTTTATTATCTTTACTCTCAGGACCCTGGACATCATCATCCTGGGGGCAGAAATGGAGCGTGAAGTCCCCCAGAGGCAGTGACGACTGCCACGAAGACGCTGCATGGACGGGAGGGACGATGGACGACTGCCACCATACCGACAGAAGCCCATAAAGGCAAGTATATATCTATTAACATCAACTCTTTCAAACACTAAACTCTTTATTATCTTTTCTCTCAGGGCCCTGGACATCATCATCCTGGGGGCAGATATGGACCGTGAAGTCCCCCAGAGGCAGTGACGACTGCCACGAAGACGCTGCATGGACGGGAGGGACGATGGACGACTGCCACCATACCGACAGAAGCCCATAAAGGCAAGTATATATATCTATTAACATCAACTCTTTCAAACACTAAACTCTTTATTATCTTTACTCTCAGGACCCTGGACATTATCATCCTGGGGGCAGAAATCGAGCGTGAAGTCCCCCAGAGGCAGTGACGACTGCCACGAAGACGCTGCATGGACGGGAGGGACGATGGACGACTGCCACCATACCGACAGAAGCCCATAAAGGCAAGTATATATCTATTAACATCAACTCTTTCAAACACTAAACTCTTTATTATCTTTACACTTAGGACCCTTGACATCATCATCCTGGGGGCAGAAATGGAGCGTGAAGTCCCCCAGAGGCAGTGACGACTGCCACGAAGACGCTGCATGGACGGGAGGGACGATGGACGACTGCCACCATACCGACAGAAGCCCATAAAGGCAAGTATATTTATCTATTAACATCAACTCTTTCAAACACTAAACTCTTTATTATCTTTACTCTCAGGACCCTGGACATTATCATCCTGGGGGCAGAAATGGAGCGTGAAGTCCCCCAGAGGCAGTGACGACTGCCACGAAGACGCTGCATGGACGGGAGGGACGATGGACGACTGCCACCATACCGACAGAAGCCCATAAAGGCAAGTATATATATCTATTAACATCAACTCTTTCAAACACTAAACTCTTTATTATCTTTACTCTCAGGACCCTGGACATTATCATCCTGGGGGCAGAAATGGAGCGTGAAGTCCCCCAGAGGCAGTGACGACTGCCACGAAGACGCTGCATGGACGGGAGGGACGATGGACGACTGCCACCATACCGACAGAAGCCCATAAAGGCAAGTATATATCTATTAACATCAACTCTTTCAAACACTAAACTCTTTATTATCTTTTCTCTCAGGGCCCTGGACATCATCATCCTGGGGTCAGATATGGACCGTGAAGTCCCCCAGAGGCAGTGACGACTGCCATGAAGACGCTGCATGGACGGGAGGGACGATGGACGACTGCAACCATACCGACAGAAGCCCATAAAGGCAAGTATATATATCTATTAACATCAACTCTTTCAAACACTAAACTCTTTATTATCTTTACTCTCAGGACCCTGGACATTATCATCCTGGGGGCAGAAATGGAGCGTGAAGTCCCCCAGAGGCAGTGACGACTGCCACGAAGACGCTGCATGGACGGGAGGGACGATGGACGACTGCCACCATACCGACAGAAGCCCATAAAGGCAAGTATATATCTATTAACATCAACTCTTTCAAACACTAAACTCTTTATTATCTTTACACTTAGGACCCTGGACATCATCATCCTGGGGGCAGAAATGGAGCGTGAAGTCCCCCAGAGGCAGTGACGACTGCCACGAAGACGCTGCATGGACGGGAGGGACGATGGACGACTGCCACCATACCGACAGAAGCCCATAAAGGCAAGTATATATATATATTAACATCAACTCTTTCAAACACTAAACTCTTTATTATCTTTACTCTCTGGACCCTGGACATTGTCATCCTGGGGGCAGAAATGGAGCGTGAAGTCCCCCAGAGGCAGTGACGACTGCCACGAAGACGCTGCATGGACGGGAGGGACGATGGACGACTGCCACCATACCGACAGAAGCCCATAAAGGCAAGTATATATCTATTAACATCAACTCTTTCAAACACTAAACTCTTTATTATCTTTACACTTAGGACCCTGGACATCATCATCCTGGGGGCAGAAATGTAGCGTGAAGTCCCCCAGAGGCAGTGACGACTGCCACGAAGACGCTGCATGGACGGGAGGGACGATGGACGACTGCCACCATACCGACAGAAGCCCATAAAGGCAAGTATATATCTATTAACATCAACTCTTTCAAACACTAAACTCTTTATTATCTTTACTCTCAGGACCCTGGACATCATCATTCTGGCGGCAGAAATGGACCGTGAAGTCCCCCAGAGGCAGTGACGACTGCCACGAAGACACTGCATGGACGGGAGGGACGATGGACGACTGCAACCATACCGACAGATGCCCATAAAGGCAAGTATATATCTATTAACATCAACTCTTTCAAACACTAAACTCTTTATTATCTTTACTCTCAGGACCCTGGACATCATCAGCCTGGGGGCAGAAATGGACCGTGAAGTCCCCCAGAGGCAGTGACGACTGCCACGAAGATGCTGCATGGACGGGAGGGACGATGGACGACTGCCACCATACCGACAGAAGCCCATAAAGGCAAGTATATATCTATTAACATCAACTCTTTCAAACACTAAACTCTTTATTATCTTTACTCTCAGGACCCTGGACATCATCATCCTGGGGGCAGAAATGGAGCGTGAAGTCCCCCAGAGGCAGTGACGACTGCCACGAAGATGCTGCATGGACGGGAGGGACGATGGACAACTTCCACCATACCGACAGAAGCCCATAAAGGCAAGTATATATCTATTAACATCAACTCTTTCAAACACTAAACTCTTTATTATCTTTACTCTCAGGACCCTGGACATCATCATCCTGGGGGCAGAAATGAAGCGTGAAGTCCCCCAGAGGCAGTGACGACTGCCACGAAGACACTGCATGGACGGGAGGGACGATGGACGACTGCCACCATACCGACAGAAGCCCATAAAGGCAAGTATATATCTATTAACATCAACTCTTTCAAACACTAAACTCTTTATTATCTTTACTCTCAGGACCCTGGACATCATCATCCTGGGGGCAGAAATGGACCGTGAAGTCCCCCAGAGGCAGTGACGACTGCCACGAAGACGCTGCATGGACGGGAGGGACGATGGACGACTGCAACCATACCGACAGAAGCCCATAAAGGCAAGTATATATCTATTAACATCAACTCTTTCAAACACTAAACTCTTTATTATCTTTACTCTCAGGACCCTGGACATCATCATCCTGGGGGCAGAAATGGAGCGTGAAGTCCCCCAGAGGCAGTGACGACTGCCACGAAGACGCTGCATGGACGGGAGGGACGATGGGCGACTGCCACCATACCGACAGAAGCCCATAAAGGCAAGTATATATCTATTAACATCAACTCTTTCAAACACTAAACTCTTTATTATCTTTACTCTCAGGACCCTGGACATCATCAGCCTGGGGGCAGAAATGGACCGTGAAGTCCCCCAGAGGCAGTGACGACTGCCACGAAGACACTGCATGGACGGGAGGGACGATGGACGACTGCCACCATACCGACAGAAGCCCATAAAGGCAAGTATATATCTATTAACATCAACTCTTTCAAACACTAAACTCTTTATTATCTTTACTCTCAGGACCCTGGACATCATCATCCTGGGGGCAGAAATGGACCGTGAAGTCCCCCAGAGGCAGTGACGACTGCCACGAAGACGCTGCATGGACGGGAGGGACGATGGACGACTGCAACCATACCGACAGATGCCCATAAAGGCAAGTATATATCTATTAACATCAACTCTTTCAAACACTAAACTCTTTATTGTCTTTACTCTCAGGACCCTTGACATCATCATCCTGGGGGCAGAAATGGACCGTGAAGTCCCCCAGAGGCAGTGACGACTGCCACGAAGACGCTGCATGGACGGGAGGGACGATGGACGACTGCAACCATACCGACAGAAGCCCATAAAGGCAAGTATATATCTATTAACATCAACTCTTTCAAACACTAAACTCTTTATTATCTTTACTCTCAGGACCCTTGACATCATCATCCTGGGGGCAGAAATGGAGCGTGAAGTCCCCCAGAGGCAGTGACGACTGCCACGAAGACGCTGCATGGACGGGAGGGACGATGGACGACTGCCACCATACCGACAGAAGCCCATAAAGGCAAGTATATATCTATTAACATCAACTCTTTCAAACACTAAACTCTTTATTATCTTTACTCTCAGGACCCTGGACATCATCATCCTGGGGGCAGAAATGGACCGTGAAGTCCCCCAGAGGCAGTGACGACTGCCACGAAGACGCTGCATGGACGGGAGGGACGATGGACGACTGCCACCATACCGACAGAAGCCCATAAAGGCAAGTATATATCTATTAACATCAACTCTTTCAAACACTAAACTCTTTATTACCTTTACTCTCAGGACCCTGGACATCATCATCCTGGGGGCAGAAATGGACCGTGAAGTCCCCCAGAGGCAGTGACGACTGCCACGAAGACGCTGCATGGACGGGAGGGACGATGGACGACTGCAACCATACCGACAGAAGCCCAAAAAGGCAAGTATATATCTATTAACATCAACTCTTTCAAACACTAAACTCTTTATTGTCTTTACTCTCAGGACCCTTGACATCATCATCCTGGGGGCAGAAATGGAGCGTGAAGTCCCCCAGAGGCAGTGACGACTGCCACGAAGACGCTGCATGGACGGGAGGGACGATGGACGACTGCCACCATACCGACAGAAGCCCATAAAGGCAAGTATATATCTATTAACATCAACTCTTTCAAACACTAAACTCTTTATTATCTTTACTCTCAGGACCCTGGACATCATCATTCTGGCGGCAGAAATGGACCGTGAAGTCCCCCAGAGGCAGTGACGACTGCCACGAAGACACTGCATGGACGGGAGGGACGATGGACGACTGCAACCATACCGACAGATGCCCATAAAGGCAAGTATATATCTATTAACATCAACTCTTTCAAACACTAAACTCTTTATTATCTTTACTCTCAGGACCCTGGACATCATCATCCTGGGGGCAGAAATGGACCGTGAAGTCCCCCAGAGGCAGTGACGACTGCCACGAAGATGCTGCATGGACGGGAGGGACGATGGACGACTTCCACCATACCGGCAGAAGCCCATAAAGGCAAGTATATATCTATTAACATCAACTCTTTCAAACACTAAACTCTTTATTATCTTTACTCTCAGGACCCTGGACATCATCATCCTGGGGGCAGAAATGAAGCGTGAAGTCCCCCAGAGGCAGTGACGACTGCCACGAAGACGCTGCATGGACGGGAGGGACGATGGACGACTGCCACCATACCGACAGAAGCCCATAAAGGCAAGTATATATCTATTAACATCAACTCTTTCAAACACTAAACTCTTTATTATCTTTACTCTCAGGACCCTGGACATCATCATTCTGGGGGCAGAAATGGACCGTGAAGTCCCCCAGAGGCAGTGACGACTGCCACGAAGACACTGCATGGACGGGAGGGACGATGGACGACTGCAACCATACCGACAGATGCCCATAAAGGCAAGTATATATCTATTAACATCAACTCTTTCAAACACTAAACTCTTTATTATCTTTACTCTCAGGACCCTGGACATCATCATCCTGGGGGCAGAAATGGAGCGTGAAGTCCCCCAGAGGCAGTGACGACTGCCACGAAGATGCTGCATGGACGGGAGGGACGATGGACAACTTCCACCATACCGACAGAAGCCCATAAAGGCAAGTATATATCTATTAACATCAACTCTTTCAAACACTAAACTCTTTATTATCTTTACTCTCAGGACCCTGGACATCATCATCCTGGGGGCAGAAATGAAGCGTGAAGTCCCCCAGAGGCAGTGACGACTGCCACGAAGACACTGCATGGACGGGAGGGACGATGGACGACTGCCACCATACCGACAGAAGCCCATAAAGGCAAGTATATATCTATTAACATCAACTCTTTCAAACACTAAACTCTTTATTATCTTTACTCTCAGGACCCTGGACATCATCATCCTGGGGGCAGAAATGGACCGTGAAGTCCCCCAGAGGCAGTGACGACTGCCACGAAGACGCTGCATGGACGGGAGGGACGATGGACGACTGCAACCATACCGACAGAAGCCCATAAAGGCAAGTATATATCTATTAACATCAACTCTTTCAAACACTAAACTCTTTATTATCTTTACTCTCAGGACCCTGGACATCATCATCCTGGGGGCAGAAATGGAGCGTGAAGTCCCCCAGAGGCAGTGACGACTGCCACGAAGACGCTGCATGGACGGGAGGGACGATGGGCGACTGCCACCATACCGACAGAAGCCCATAAAGGCAAGTATATATCTATTAACATCAACTCTTTCAAACACTAAACTCTTTATTATCTTTACTCTCAGGACCCTGGACATCATCAGCCTGGGGGCAGAAATGGACCGTGAAGTCCCCCAGAGGCAGTGACGACTGCCACGAAGACACTGCATGGACGGGAGGGACGATGGACGACTGCCACCATACCGACAGAAGCCCATAAAGGCAAGTATATATCTATTAACATCAACTCTTTCAAACACTAAACTCTTTATTATCTTTACTCTCAGGACCCTGGACATCATCATCCTGGGGGCAGAAATGGACCGTGAAGTCCCCCAGAGGCAGTGACGACTGCCACGAAGACGCTGCATGGACGGGAGGGACGATGGACGACTGCAACCATACCGACAGATGCCCATAAAGGCAAGTATATATCTATTAACATCAACTCTTTCAAACACTAAACTCTTTATTGTCTTTACTCTCAGGACCCTTGACATCATCATCCTGGGGGCAGAAATGGACCGTGAAGTCCCCCAGAGGCAGTGACGACTGCCACGAAGACGCTGCATGGACGGGAGGGACGATGGACGACTGCAACCATACCGACAGAAGCCCATAAAGGCAAGTATATATCTATTAACATCAACTCTTTCAAACACTAAACTCTTTATTATCTTTACTCTCAGGACCCTTGACATCATCATCCTGGGGGCAGAAATGGAGCGTGAAGTCCCCCAGAGGCAGTGACGACTGCCACGAAGACGCTGCATGGACGGGAGGGACGATGGACGACTGCCACCATACCGACAGAAGCCCATAAAGGCAAGTATATATCTATTAACATCAACTCTTTCAAACACTAAACTCTTTATTATCTTTACTCTCAGGACCCTGGACATCATCATCCTGGGGGCAGAAATGGACCGTGAAGTCCCCCAGAGGCAGTGACGACTGCCACGAAGACGCTGCATGGACGGGAGGGACGATGGACGACTGCCACCATACCGACAGAAGCCCATAAAGGCAAGTATATATCTATTAACATCAACTCTTTCAAACACTAAACTCTTTATTACCTTTACTCTCAGGACCCTGGACATCATCATCCTGGGGGCAGAAATGGACCGTGAAGTCCCCCAGAGGCAGTGACGACTGCCACGAAGACGCTGCATGGACGGGAGGGACGATGGACGACTGCAACCATACCGACAGAAGCCCAAAAAGGCAAGTATATATCTATTAACATCAACTCTTTCAAACACTAAACTCTTTATTGTCTTTACTCTCAGGACCCTTGACATCATCATCCTGGGGGCAGAAATGGAGCGTGAAGTCCCCCAGAGGCAGTGACGACTGCCACGAAGACGCTGCATGGACGGGAGGGACGATGGACGACTGCCACCATACCGACAGAAGCCCATAAAGGCAAGTATATATCTATTAACATCAACTCTTTCAAACACTAAACTCTTTATTATCTTTACTCTCAGGACCCTGGACATCATCATCCTGGGGGCAGAAATGGAGCGTGAAGTCCCCCAGAGGCAGTGACGACTGCCACGAAGATGCTGCATGGACGGGAGGGACGATGGACGACTGCCACCATACCGACAGAAGCCCATAAAGGCAAGTATATATCTATTAACATCAACTCTTTCAAACACTAAACTCTTTATTATCTTTACTCTCAGGTCCCTTGACATCATCATCCTGGGGGCAGAAATGAAGCGTGAAGTCCCCCAGAGACAGTGACGACTGCCACGAAGACGCTGCATGGACGGGAGGGACGATGGACGACTGCAACCATACCGACAGAAGCCCATAAAGGCAAGTATATATCTATTAACATCAACTCTTTCAAACACTAAACTCTTTATTATCTTTACTCTCAGGACCCTGGACATCATCATCCTGGGGGCAGAAATGGACCGTGAAGTCCCCCAGAGGCAGTGACGACTGCCACGAAGACGCTGCATGGACGGGAGGGACGATGGACGACTGCAACCATACCGACAAAAGCCCATAAAGGCAAGTATATATCTATTAACATCAACTCTTTCAAACACTAAACTCTTTATTAACTTTACTCTCAGGACCCTTGACATCATCATCCTGGGGGCAGAAATGGACCGTGAAGTCCCCCAGAGGCAGTGACGACTGCCACGAACACGCTGCATGGACGGGAGGGACGATGGGCGACTGCAACCATACCGACAGAAGCCCATAAAGGCAAGTATATATCTATTAACATCAACTCTTTCAAACACTAAACTCTTTATTATCTTTACTCTCAGGACCCTGGACATCATCATCCTGGGGGCAGAAATGGACCGTGAAGTCCCCCAGAGGCAGTGACGACTGCCACGAAGACGCTGCATGGACGGGAGGGACGATGGACGACTGCCACCATACCGACAGAAGCCCATAAAGGCAAGTATATATCTATTAACATCAACTCTTTCAAACACTAAACTCTTTATTATCTTTACTCTCAGGACCCTGGACATCATCATCCTGGGGGCAGAAATGGACCGTGAAGTCCCCCAGAGGCAGTGACGACTGCCACGAAGACGCTGCATGGACGGGAGGGACGATGGACGACTGCAACCATACCGACAGAAGCCCATAAAGGCAAGTATATATCTATTAACATCAACTCTTTCAAACACTAAACTCTTTATTGTCTTTACTCTCAGGACCCTTGACATCATCATCCTGGGGGCAGAAATGAATAGTGAAGTCCCCCAGAGGCAGTGACGACTGCCACGAAGACGCTGCATGGACGGGAGGGACGATGGACGACTGCCACCATAGCGACAGAAGCCCATAAAGGCAAGTATATATCTATTAACATCAACTCTTTCAAACACTAAACTCTTTATTATCTTTACTCTCAGGACCCTGGACATCATCATCCTGGGGGCAGAAATGGACCGTGAAGTCCCCCAGAGGCAGTGACGACTGCCACGAAGACGCTGCATGGACGGGAGGGACGATGGGCGACTGCCACCATACCGACAGAAGCCCATAAAGGCAAGTATATATCTATTAACATCAACTCTTTCAAACACTAAACTCTTTATTATCTTTACTCTCAGGACCCTGGACATCATCATCCTGGGGTCAGAAATGAAGCGTGAAGTCCCCCAGAGGCAGTGACGACTGCCACGAAGATGCTGCATGGACGGGAGGGACGATGGACGACTGCCACCATACCGACAGAAGCCCATAAAGGCAAGTATATATCTATTAACATCAACTCTTTCAAACACTAAACTCTTTATTATCTTTACTCTCAGGACCCTTGACATCATCATCCTGGGGGCAGAAATGGAGCGTGAAGTCCCCCAGAGGCAGTGACGACTGCCACGAAGACGCTGCATGGACGGGAGGGACGATGGACGACTGCCACCATACCGACAGAAGCCCATAAAGGCAAGTATATATCTATTAACATCAACTCTTTCAAACACTAAACTCTTTATTATCTTTACTCTCAGGACCCTGGACATCATCATCCTGGGGGCAGAAATGGACCGTGAAGTCCCCCAGAGGCAGTGACGACTGCCACGAAGACGCTGCATGGACGGGAGGGACGATGGACGACTGCCACCATACCGACAGAAGCCCATAAAGGCAAGTATATATCTATTAACATCAACTCTTTCAAACACTAAACTCTTTATTATCTTTACTCTCAGGACCCTGGACATCATCATCCTGGGGGCAGAAATGGACCGTGAAGTCCCCCAGAGGCAGTGACGACTGCCACGAAGACGCTGCATGGACGGGAGGGACGATGGACGACTGCAACCATACCGACAGAAGCCCAAAAAGGCAAGTATATATCTATTAACATCAACTCTTTCAAACACTAAACTCTTTATTGTCTTTACTCTCAGGACCCTTGACATCATCATCCTGGGGGCAGAAATGGACCGTGAAGTCCCCCAGAGGCAGTGACGACTGCCACGAAGACGCTGCATGGACGGGACGGACGATGGACGACTGCAACCATACCGACAGAAGCCCATAAAGGCAAGTATATATCTATTAACATCAACTCTTTCAAACACTAAACTCTTTATTATCTTTACTCTCAGGACCCTGGACATCATCATCCTGGGGGCAGAAATGGAGCGTGAAGTCCCCCAGAGGCAGTGACGACTGCCACGAAGATGCTGCATGGACGGGAGGGACGATGGACGACTGCCACCATACCGACAGAAGCCCATAAAGGCAAGTATATATCTATTAACATCAACTCTTTCAAACACTAAACTCTTTATTATCTTTACTCTCAGGTCCCTTGACATCATCATCCTGGGGGCAGAAATGAAGCGTGAAGTCCCCCAGAGACAGTGACGACTGCCACGAAGACGCTGCATGGACGGGAGGGACGATGGACGACTGCAACCATACCGACAGAAGCCCATAAAGGCAAGTATATATCTATTAACATCAACTCTTTCAAACACTAAACTCTTTATTATCTTTACTCTCAGGACCCTGGACATCATCATCCTGGGGGCAGAAATGGACCGTGAAGTCCCCCAGAGGCAGTGACGACTGCCACGAAGACGCTGCATGGACGGGAGGGACGATGGACGACTGCAACCATACCGACAGAAGCCCATAAAGGCAAGTATATATCTATTAACATCAACTCTTTCAAACACTAAACTCTTTATTAACTTTACTCTCAGGACCCTTGACATCATCATCCTGGGGGCAGAAATGGACCGTGAAGTCCCCCAGAGGCAGTGACGACTGCCACGAACACGCTGCATGGACGGGAGGGACGATGGGCGACTGCAACCATACCGACAGAAGCCCATAAAGGCAAGTATATATCTATTAACATCAACTCTTTCAAACACTAAACTCTTTATTATCTTTACTCTCAGGACCCTGGGCATCATCATCCTGGGGGCAGAAATGGACCGTGAAGTCCCCCAGAGGCAGTGACGACTGCCACGAAGACGCTGCATGGACGGGAGGGACGATGGACGACTGCCACCATACCGACAGAAGCCCATAAAGGCAAGTATATATCTATTAACATCAACTCTTTCAAACACTAAACTCTTTATTATCTTTACTCTCAGGACCCTGGACATCATCATCCTGGGGGCAGAAATGGACCGTGAAGTCCCCCAGAGGCAGTGACGACTGCCACGAAGACGCTGCATGGACGGGAGGGACGATGGACGACTGCAACCATACCGACAGAAGCCCATAAAGGCAAGTATATATCTATTAACATCAACTCTTTCAAACACTAAACTCTTTATTGTCTTTACTCTCAGGACCCTTGACATCATCATCCTGGGGGCAGAAATGAATAGTGAAGTCCCCCAGAGGCAGTGACGACTGCCACGAAGACGCTGCATGGACGGGAGGGACGATGGACGACTGCCACCATAGCGACAGAAGCCCATAAAGGCAAGTATATATCTATTAACATCAACTCTTTCAAACACTAAACTCTTTATTATCTTTACTCTCAGGACCCTGGACATCATCATCCTGGGGGCAGAAATGGACCGTGAAGTCCCCCAGAGGCAGTGACGACTGCCACGAAGACGCTGCATGGACGGGAGGGACGATGGACGACTGTCACCATACCGACAGATGCCCATAAAGGCAAGTATATATCGATTAACATCAACTCTTTCAAACACTAAACTCTTTATTATCTTTACACTTAGAACCCTGGACATCATCATCCTGGGGGCAGAAATGGACCGTGAATTGCCCCAGAGGCAGTGACGACTGCCACGAAGACGCTGCATGGACGGGAGGGACGATGGGCGACTGCCACCATACCGACAGAAGCCCATAAAGGCAAGTATATATCTATTAACATCAACTCTTTCAAACACTAAACTCTTTATTATCTTTACACTTAGAACCCTCGACATCATCATCCTGGGGGCAGAAATGGACCGTGAATTGCCCCAGAGGCAGTGACGACTGCCACGAAGACGCTGCATGGACGGGAGGGACGATGGACGACTGCCACCATACCGACAGAAGCCCATAAAGGCAAGTATATATCTATTAACATCAACTCTTTCAAATACTAAACTCTTTATTATCTTTACTCTCAGGTCCCTTGACATCATCATCCTGGGGGCAGAAATGAAGCGTGAAGTCCCCCAGAGACAGTGACGACTGCCACGAAGACGCTGCATGGACGGGAGGGACGATGGACGACTGCAACCATACCGACAGAAGCCCATAAAGGCAAGTATATATCTATTAACATCAACTCTTTCAAACACTAAACTCTTTATTATCTTTACTCTCAGGACCCTGGACATCATCATCCTGGGGGCAGAAATGGACCGTGAAGTCCCCCAGAGGCAGTGACGACTGCCACGAAGACGCTGCATGGACGGGAGGGACGATGGACGACTGCAACCATACCGACAGAAGCCCATAAAGGCAAGTATATATATCTATTAACATCAACTCTTTCAAACACTAAACTCTTTATTGTCTTTACTCTCAGGACCCTTGACATCATCATCCTGGGGGCAGAAATGGAGCGTGAAGTCCCCCAGAGGCAGTGACGACTGCCACGAAGACGCTGCATGGACGGGAGGGACGATGGACGACTGCAACCATACCGACAGAAGCCCATAAAGGCAAGTATATATCTATTAACATCAACTCTTTCAAACACTAAACTCTTTATTATCTTTACTCTCAGGTCCCTTGACATCATCATCCTGGGGGCAGAAATGAAGCGTGAAGTCCCCCAGAGACAGTGACGACTGCCACGAAGACGCTGCATGGACGGGAGGGACGATGGACGACTGCAACCATACCGACAGAAGCCCATAAAGGCAAGTATATATCTATTAACATCAACTCTTTCAAACACTAAACTCTTTATTATCTTTACTCTCAGGACCCTGGACATCATCATCCTGGGGGCAGAAATGGACCGTGAAGTCCCCCAGAGGCAGTGACGACTGCCACGAAGACGCTGCATGGACGGGAGGGACGATGGACGACTGCAACCATACCGACAGAAGCCCATAAAGGCAAGTATATATCTATTAACATCAACTCTTTCAAACACTAAACTCTTTATTAACTTTACTCTCAGGACCCTTGACATCATCATCCTGGGGGCAGAAATGGACCGTGAAGTCCCCCAGAGGCAGTGACGACTGCCACGAACACGCTGCATGGACGGGAGGGACGATGGGCGACTGCAACCATACCGACAGAAGCCCATAAAGGCAAGTATATATCTATTAACATCAACTCTTTCAAACACTAAACTCTTTATTATCTTTACTCTCAGGACCCTGGACATCATCAGCCTGGGGGCAGAAATGGACCGTGAAGTCCCCCAGAGGCAGTGACGACTGCCACGAAGACGCTGCATGGACGGGAGGGACGATGGACGACTGCCACCATACCGACAGAAGCCCATAAAGGCAAGTATATATCTATTAACATCAACTCTTTCAAACACTAAACTCTTTATTATCTTTACTCTCAGGACCCTGGACATCATCATCCTGGGGGCAGAAATGGACCGTGAAGTCCCCCAGAGGCAGTGACGACTGCCACGAAGACGCTGCATGGACGGGAGGGACGATGGACGACTGCAACCATACCGACAGAAGCCCATAAAGGCAAGTATATATCTATTAACATCAACTCTTTCAAACACTAAACTCTTTATTGTCTTTACTCTCAGGACCCTTGACATCATCATCCTGGGGGCAGAAATGAATAGTGAAGTCCCCCAGAGGCAGTGACGACTGCCACGAAGACGCTGCATGGACGGGAGGGACGATGGACGACTGCCACCATACCGACAGAAGCCCATAAAGGCAAGTATATATCTATTAACATCAACTCTTTCAAACACTAAACTCTTTATTATCTTTACTCTCAGGACCCTGGACATCATCATCCTGGGGGCAGAAATGGACCGTGAAGTCCCCCAGAGGCAGTGACGACTGCCACGAAGACGCTGCATGGACGGGAGGGACGATGGACGACTGTCACCATACCGACAGATGCCCATAAAGGCAAGTATATATCGATTAACATCAACTCTTTCAAACACTAAACTCTTTATTATCTTTACACTTAGAACCCTGGACATCATCATCCTGGGGGCAGAAATGGACCGTGAATTGCCCCAGAGGCAGTGACGACTGCCACGAAGACGCTGCATGGACGGGAGGGACGATGGGCGACTGCCACCATACCGACAGAAGCCCATAAAGGCAAGTATATATCTATTAACATCAACTCTTTCAAACACTAAACTCTTTATTATCTTTACTCTCAGGACCCTGGACATCATCATCCTGGGGGCAGAAATGGAGCGTGAAGTCCCCCAGAGGCAGTGACGACTGCCACGAAGATACTGCATGGACGGGAGGGACGATGGACGACTGCCACCATACCGACAGAAGCCCATAAAGGCAAGTATATATCTATTAACATCAACTCTTTCAAACACTAAACTCTTTATTATCTTTACTCTCAGGTCCCTTGACATCATCATCCTGGGGGCAGAAATGAAGCGTGAAGTCCCCCAGAGACAGTGACGACTGCCACGAAGACGCTGCATGGACGGGAGGGACGATGGACGACTGCAACCATACCGACAGAAGCCCATAAAGGCAAGTATATATATCTATTAACATCAACTCTTTCAAACACTAAACTCTTTATTGTCTTTACTCTCAGGACCCTTGACATCATCATCCTGGGGGCAGAAATGGAGCGTGAAGTCCCCCAGAGGCAGTGACGACTGCCACGAAGACGCTGCATGGACGGGAGGGACGATGGACGACTGCAACCATACCGACAGAAGCCCATAAAGGCAAGTATATATCTATTAACATCAACTCTTTCAAACACTAAACTCTTTATTATCTTTACTCTCAGGTCCCTTGACATCATCATCCTGGGGGCAGAAATGAAGCGTGAAGTCCCCCAGAGACAGTGACGACTGCCACGAAGACGCTGCATGGACGGGAGGGACGATGGACGACTGCAACCATACCGACAGAAGCCCATAAAGGCAAGTATATATCTATTAACATCAACTCTTTCAAACACTAAACTCTTTATTATCTTTACTCTCAGGACCCTGGACATCATCATCCTGGGGGCAGAAATGGACCGTGAAGTCCCCCAGAGGCAGTGACGACTGCCACGAAGACGCTGCATGGACGGGAGGGACGATGGACGACTGCAACCATACCGACAGAAGCCCATAAAGGCAAGTATATATCTATTAACATCAACTCTTTCAAACACTAAACTCTTTATTAACTTTACTCTCAGGACCCTTGACATCATCATCCTGGGGGCAGAAATGGACCGTGAAGTCCCCCAGAGGCAGTGACGACTGCCACGAACACGCTGCATGGACGGGAGGGACGATGGGCGACTGCAACCATACCGACAGAAGCCCATAAAGGCAAGTATATATCTATTAACATCAACTCTTTCAAACACTAAACTCTTTATTATCTTTACTCTCAGGACCCTGGACATCATCAGCCTGGGGGCAGAAATGGACCGTGAAGTCCCCCAGAGGCAGTGACGACTGCCACGAAGACGCTGCATGGACGGGAGGGACGATGGACGACTGCCACCATACCGACAGAAGCCCATAAAGGCAAGTATATATCTATTAACATCAACTCTTTCAAACACTAAACTCTTTATTATCTTTACTCTCAGGACCCTGGACATCATCATCCTGGGGGCAGAAATGGACCGTGAAGTCCCCCAGAGGCAGTGACGACTGCCACGAAGACGCTGCATGGACGGGAGGGACGATGGACGACTGCAACCATACCGACAGAAGCCCATAAAGGCAAGTATATATCTATTAACATCAACTCTTTCAAACACTAAACTCTTTATTGTCTTTACTCTCAGGACCCTTGACATCATCATCCTGGGGGCAGAAATGAATAGTGAAGTCCCCCAGAGGCAGTGACGACTGCCACGAAGACGCTGCATGGACGGGAGGGACGATGGACGACTGCCACCATACCGACAGAAGCCCATAAAGGCAAGTATATATCTATTAACATCAACTCTTTCAAACACTAAACTCTTTATTATCTTTACTCTCAGGACCCTGGACATCATCATCCTGGGGGCAGAAATGGACCGTGAAGTCCCCCAGAGGCAGTGACGACTGCCACGAAGACGCTGCATGGACGGGAGGGACGATGGACGACTGTCACCATACCGACAGATGCCCATAAAGGCAAGTATATATCGATTAACATCAACTCTTTCAAACACTAAACTCTTTATTATCTTTACACTTAGAACCCTGGACATCATCATCCTGGGGGCAGAAATGGACCGTGAATTGCCCCAGAGGCAGTGACGACTGCCACGAAGACGCTGCATGGACGGGAGGGACGATGGGCGACTGCCACCATACCGACAGAAGCCCATAAAGGCAAGTATATATCTATTAACATCAACTCTTTCAAACACTAAACTCTTTATTATCTTTACTCTCAGGACCCTGGACATCATCATCCTGGGGGCAGAAATGGAGCGTGAAGTCCCCCAGAGGCAGTGACGACTGCCACGAAGATACTGCATGGACGGGAGGGACGATGGACGACTGCCACCATACCGACAGAAGCCCATAAAGGCAAGTATATATCTATTAACATCAACTCTTTCAAACACTAAACTCTTTATTATCTTTACTCTCAGGTCCCTTGACATCATCATCCTGGGGGCAGAAATGAAGCGTGAAGTCCCCCAGAGACAGTGACGACTGCCACGAAGACGCTGCATGGACGGGAGGGACGATGGACGACTGCAACCATACCGACAGAAGCCCATAAAGGCAAGTATATATCTATTAACATCAACTCTTTCAAACACTAAACTCTTTATTATCTTTACTCTCAGGACCCTGGACATCATCATCCTGGGGGCAGAAATGGAGCGTGAAGTCCCCCAGAGGCAGTGACGACTGCCACGAAGATGCTGCATGGACGGGAGGGACGATGGACGACTGCCACCATACCGACAGAAGCCCATAAAGGCAAGTATATATCTATTAACATCAACTCTTTCAAACACTAAACTCTTTATTATCTTTACTCTCAGGTCCCTTGCCATCATCCTGGGGGCAGAAATGAAGCGTGAAGTCCCCCAGAGACAGTGACGACTGCCACGAAGACGCTGCATGGACGGGAGGGACGATGGACGACTGCAACCATACCGACAGAAGCCCATAAAGGCAAGTATATATCTATTAACATCAACTCTTTCAAACACTAAACTCTTTATTATCTTTACTCTCAGGACCCTGGACATCATCATCCTGGGGGCAGAAATGGACCGTGAAGTCCCCCAGAGGCAGTGACGACTGCCACGAAGACGCTGCATGGACGGGAGGGACGATGGACGACTGCAACCATACCGACAAAAGCCCATAAAGGCAAGTATATATCTATTAACATCAACTCTTTCAAACACTAAACTCTTTATTAACTTTACTCTCAGGACCCTTGACATCATCATCCTGGGGGCAGAAATGGACCGTGAAGTCCCCCAGAGGCAGTGACGACTGCCACGAACACGCTGCATGGACGGGAGGGACGATGGGCGACTGCAACCATACCGACAGAAGCCCATAAAGGCAAGTATATATCTATTAACATCAACTCTTTCAAACACTAAACTCTTTATTATCTTTACTCTCAGGACCCTGGACATCATCATCCTGGGGGCAGAAATGGACCGTGAAGTCCCCCAGAGGCAGTGACGACTGCCACGAAGACGCTGCATGGACGGGAGGGACGATGGACGACTGCCACCATACCGACAGAAGCCCATAAAGGCAAGTATATATCTATTAACATCAACTCTTTCAAACACTAAACTCTTTATTATCTTTACTCTCAGGACCCTGGACATCATCATCCTGGGGGCAGAAATGGACCGTGAAGTCCCCCAGAGGCAGTGACGACTGCCACGAAGACGCTGCATGGACGGGAGGGACGATGGACGACTACCACCATACCGACAGAAGCCCATAAAGGCAAGTATATATCTATTAACATCAACTCTTTCAAACACTAAACTCTTTATTGTCTTTACTCTCAGGACCCTTGACATCATCATCCTGGGGGCAGAAATGAATAGTGAAGTCCCCCAGAGGCAGTGACGACTGCCACGAAGACGCTGCATGGACGGGAGGGACGATGGACGACTGCCACCATAGCGACAGAAGCCCATAAAGGCAAGTATATATCTATTAACATCAACTCTTTCAAACACTAAACTCTTTATTATCTTTACTCTCAGGACCCTGGACATCATCATCCTGGGGGCAGAAATGGACCGTGAAGTCCCCCAGAGGCAGTGACGACTGCCACGAAGACGCTGCATGGACGGGAGGGACGATGGGCGACTGCCACCATACCGACAGAAGCCCATAAAGGCAAGTATATATCTATTAACATCAACTCTTTCAAACACTAAACTCTTTATTATCTTTACTCTCAGGACCCTGGACATCATCATCCTGGGGTCAGAAATGGAGCGTGAAGTCCCCCAGAGGCAGTGACGACTGCCACGAAGATGCTGCATGGACGGGAGGGACGATGGACGACTGCCACCATACCGACAGAAGCCCATAAAGGCAAGTATATATCTATTAACATCAACTCTTTCAAACACTAAACTCTTTATTAACTTTACTCTCAGGACCCTTGACATCATCATCCTGGGGGCAGAAATGGAGCGTGAAGTCCCCCAGAGGCAGTGACGACTGCCACGAAGACGCTGCATGGACGGGAGGGACGATGGACGACTGCCACCATACCGACAGAAGCCCATAAAGGCAAGTATATATCTATTAACATCAACTCTTTCAAACACTAAACTCTTTATTATCTTTACTCTCAGGACCCTGGACATCATCATCCTGGGGGCAGAAATGGACCGTGAAGTCCCCCAGAGGCAGTGACGACTGCCACGAAGACGCTGCATGGACGGGAGGGACGATGGACGACTGCCACCATACCGACAGAAGCCCATAAAGGCAAGTATATATCTATTAACATCAACTCTTTCAAACACTAAACTCTTTATTATCTTTACTCTCAGGACCCTGGACATCATCATCCTGGGGGCAGAAATGGACCGTGAAGTCCCCCAGAGGCAGTGACGACTGCCACGAAGACGCTGCATGGACGGGAGGGACGATGGACGACTGCAACCATACCGACAGAAGCCCAAAAAGGCAAGTATATATCTATTAACATCAACTCTTTCAAACACTAAACTCTTTATTGTCTTTACTCTCAGGACCCTTGACATCATCATCCTGGGGGCAGAAATGGACCGTGAAGTCCCCCAGAGGCAGTGACGACTGCCACGAAGACGCTGCATGGACGGGACGGACGATGGACGACTGCAACCATACCGACAGAAGCCCATAAAGGCAAGTATATATCTATTAACATCAACTCTTTCAAACACTAAACTCTTTATTATCTTTACTCTCAGGACCCTGGACATCATCATCCTGGGGGCAGAAATGGAGCGTGAAGTCCCCCAGAGGCAGTGACGACTGCCACGAAGATGCTGCATGGACGGGAGGGACGATGGACGACTGCCACCATACCGACAGAAGCCCATAAAGGCAAGTATATATCTATTAACATCAACTCTTTCAAACACTAAACTCTTTATTATCTTTACTCTCAGGTCCCTTGACATCATCATCCTGGGGGCAGAAATGAAGCGTGAAGTCCCCCAGAGACAGTGACGACTGCCACGAAGACGCTGCATGGACGGGAGGGACGATGGACGACTGCAACCATACCGACAGAAGCCCATAAAGGCAAGTATATATCTATTAACATCAACTCTTTCAAACACTAAACTCTTTATTATCTTTACTCTCAGGACCCTGGACATCATCATCCTGGGGGCAGAAATGGACCGTGAAGTCCCCCAGAGGCAGTGACGACTGCCACGAAGACGCTGCATGGACGGGAGGGACGATGGACGACTGCAACCATACCGACAGAAGCCCATAAAGGCAAGTATATATCTATTAACATCAACTCTTTCAAACACTAAACTCTTTATTAACTTTACTCTCAGGACCCTTGACATCATCATCCTGGGGGCAGAAATGGACCGTGAAGTCCCCCAGAGGCAGTGACGACTGCCACGAACACGCTGCATGGACGGGAGGGACGATGGGCGACTGCAACCATACCGACAGAAGCCCATAAAGGCAAGTATATATCTATTAACATCAACTCTTTCAAACACTAAACTCTTTATTATCTTTACTCTCAGGACCCTGGGCATCATCATCCTGGGGGCAGAAATGGACCGTGAAGTCCCCCAGAGGCAGTGACGACTGCCACGAAGACGCTGCATGGACGGGAGGGACGATGGACGACTGCCACCATACCGACAGAAGCCCATAAAGGCAAGTATATATCTATTAACATCAACTCTTTCAAACACTAAACTCTTTATTATCTTTACTCTCAGGACCCTGGACATCATCATCCTGGGGGCAGAAATGGACCGTGAAGTCCCCCAGAGGCAGTGACGACTGCCACGAAGACGCTGCATGGACGGGAGGGACGATGGACGACTGCAACCATACCGACAGAAGCCCATAAAGGCAAGTATATATCTATTAACATCAACTCTTTCAAACACTAAACTCTTTATTGTCTTTACTCTCAGGACCCTTGACATCATCATCCTGGGGGCAGAAATGAATAGTGAAGTCCCCCAGAGGCAGTGACGACTGCCACGAAGACGCTGCATGGACGGGAGGGACGATGGACGACTGCCACCATAGCGACAGAAGCCCATAAAGGCAAGTATATATCTATTAACATCAACTCTTTCAAACACTAAACTCTTTATTATCTTTACTCTCAGGACCCTGGACATCATCATCCTGGGGGCAGAAATGGACCGTGAAGTCCCCCAGAGGCAGTGACGACTGCCACGAAGACGCTGCATGGACGGGAGGGACGATGGACGACTGTCACCATACCGACAGATGCCCATAAAGGCAAGTATATATCGATTAACATCAACTCTTTCAAACACTAAACTCTTTATTATCTTTACACTTAGAACCCTGGACATCATCATCCTGGGGGCAGAAATGGACCGTGAATTGCCCCAGAGGCAGTGACGACTGCCACGAAGACGCTGCATGGACGGGAGGGACGATGGGCGACTGCCACCATACCGACAGAAGCCCATAAAGGCAAGTATATATCTATTAACATCAACTCTTTCAAACACTAAACTCTTTATTATCTTTACTCTCAGGACCCTGGACATCATCATCCTGGGGGCAGAAATGGAGCGTGAAGTCCCCCAGAGGCAGTGACGACTGCCACGAAGATGCTGCATGGACGGGAGGGACGATGGACGACTGCCACCATACCGACAGAAGCCCATAAAGGCAAGTATATATCTATTAACATCAACTCTTTCAAATACTAAACTCTTTATTATCTTTACTCTCAGGTCCCTTGACATCATCATCCTGGGGGCAGAAATGAAGCGTGAAGTCCCCCAGAGACAGTGACGACTGCCACGAAGACGCTGCATGGACGGGAGGGACGATGGACGACTGCAACCATACCGACAGAAGCCCATAAAGGCAAGTATATATCTATTAACATCAACTCTTTCAAACACTAAACTCTTTATTATCTTTACTCTCAGGACCCTGGACATCATCATCCTGGGGGCAGAAATGGAGCGTGAAGTCCCCCAGAGGCAGTGACGACTGCCACGAAGACGCTGCATGGACGGGAGGGACGATGGACGACTGCAACCATACCGACAGAAGCCCATAAAGGCAAGTATATATATCTATTAACATCAACTCTTTCAAACACTAAACTCTTTATTGTCTTTACTCTCAGGACCCTTGACATCATCATCCTGGGGGCAGAAATGGAGCGTGAAGTCCCCCAGAGGCAGTGACGACTGCCACGAAGACGCTGCATGGACGGGAGGGACGATGGACGACTGCAACCATACCGACAGAAGCCCATAAAGGCAAGTATATATCTATTAACATCAACTCTTTCAAACACTAAACTCTTTATTATCTTTACTCTCAGGTCCCTTGACATCATCATCCTGGGGGC
The DNA here is from genome assembly GCF_037392515.1 of Haliotis asinina. Taxonomy (NCBI): domain Eukaryota; kingdom Metazoa; phylum Mollusca; class Gastropoda; order Lepetellida; family Haliotidae; genus Haliotis; species Haliotis asinina. The sequence goes on along the minus strand of NC_090283.1, from coordinate 38,270,175 downwards.
AGAAATGAAGCGTGAAGTCCCCCAGAGACAGTGACGACTGCCACGAAGACGCTGCATGGACGGGAGGGACGATGGACGACTGCAACCATACCGACAGAAGCCCATAAAGGCAAGTATATATCTATTAACATCAACTCTTTCAAACACTAAACTCTTTATTATCTTTACTCTCAGGACCCTGGACATCATCATCCTGGGGGCAGAAATGGACCGTGAAGTCCCCCAGAGGCAGTGACGACTGCCACGAAGACGCTGCATGGACGGGAGGGACGATGGACGACTGCAACCATACCGACAGAAGCCCATAAAGGCAAGTATATATCTATTAACATCAACTCTTTCAAACACTAAACTCTTTATTAACTTTACTCTCAGGACCCTTGACATCATCATCCTGGGGGCAGAAATGGACCGTGAAGTCCCCCAGAGGCAGTGACGACTGCCACGAACACGCTGCATGGACGGGAGGGACGATGGGCGACTGCAACCATACCGACAGAAGCCCATAAAGGCAAGTATATATCTATTAACATCAACTCTTTCAAACACTAAACTCTTTATTATCTTTACTCTCAGGACCCTGGACATCATCAGCCTGGGGGCAGAAATGGACTGTGAAGTCCCCCAGAGGCAGTGACGACTGCCACGAAGACGCTGCATGGACGGGAGGGACGATGGACGACTGCCACCATACCGACAGAAGCCCATAAAGGCAAGTATATATCTATTAACATCAACTCTTTCAAACACTAAACTCTTTATTATCTTTACTCTCAGGACCCTGGACATCATCATCCTGGGGGCAGAAATGAATAGTGAAGTCCCCCAGAGGCAGTGACGACTGCCACGAAGACGCTGCATGGACGGGAGGGACGATGGACGACTGCCACCATACCGACAGAAGCCCATAAAGGCAAGTATATATCTATTAACATCAACTCTTTCAAACACTAAACTCTTTATTATCTTTACTCTCAGGACCCTGGACATCATCATCCTGGGGGCAGAAATGGACCGTGAAGTCCCCCAGAGGCAGTGACGACTGCCACGAAGACGCTGCATGGACGGGAGGGACGATGGACGACTGTCACCATACCGACAGATGCCCATAAAGGCAAGTATATATCGATTAACATCAACTCTTTCAAACACTAAACTCTTTATTATCTTTACACTTAGAACCCTGGACATCATCATCCTGGGGGCAGAAATGGACCGTGAATTGCCCCAGAGGCAGTGACGACTGCCACGAAGACGCTGCATGGACGGGAGGGACGATGGGCGACTGCCACCATACCGACAGAAGCCCATAAAGGCAAGTATATATCTATTAACATCAACTCTTTCAAACACTAAACTCTTTATTATCTTTACTCTCAGGACCCTGGACATCATCATCCTGGGGGCAGAAATGGAGCGTGAAGTCCCCCAGAGGCAGTGACGACTGCCACGAAGATACTGCATGGACGGGAGGGACGATGGACGACTGCCACCATACCGACAGAAGCCCATAAAGGCAAGTATATATCTATTAACATCAACTCTTTCAAACACTAAACTCTTTATTATCTTTACTCTCAGGTCCCTTGACATCATCATCCTGGGGGCAGAAATGAAGCGTGAAGTCCCCCAGAGACAGTGACGACTGCCACGAAGACGCTGCATGGACGGGAGGGACGATGGACGACTGCAACCATACCGACAGAAGCCCATAAAGGCAAGTATATATCTATTAACATCAACTCTTTCAAACACTAAACTCTTTATTATCTTTACTCTCAGGACCCTGGACATCATCATCCTGGGGGCAGAAATGGAGCGTGAAGTCCCCCAGAGGCAGTGACGACTGCCACGAAGACGCTGCATGGACGGGAGGGACGATGGACGACTGCCACCATACCGACAGAAGCCCATAAAGGCAAGTATATATCTATTAACATCAACTCTTTCAAACACTAAACTCTTTATTATCTTTACTCTCAGGACCCTGGACATCATCATCCTGGGGGCAGAAATGGACCGTGAAGTCCCCCAGAGGCAGTGACGACTGCCACGAAGACGCTGCATGGACGGGAGGGACGATGGACGACTGCCACCATACCGACAGAAGCCCAAAAAGGCAAGTATATATCTATTAACATCAACTCTTTCAAACACTAAACTCTTTATTGTCTTTACTCTCAGGACCCTTGACATCATCATCCTGGGGGCAGAAATGGAGCGTGAAGTCCCCCAGAGGCAGTGACGACTGCCACGAACACGCTGCATGGACGGGAGGGACGATGGACGACTGCCACCATACCGACAGAAGCCCATAAAGGCAAGTATATATCTATTAACATCAACTCTTTCAAACACTAAACTCTTTATTATCTTTACTCTCAGGACCCTGGACATCATCATCCTGGGGGCAGAAATGGACCGTGAAGTCCCCCAGAGGCAGTGACGACTGCCACGAAGACGCTGCATGGACGGGAGGGACGATGGACGACTGCAACCACACCGACAGAAGCCCATGAAGGCAAGTATATATCTATTAACATCAACTCTTTCAAACACTAAACTCTTTATTATCTTTACTCTCAGGACCCTGGACATCATCATCCTGGGGGCAGAAATGGAGCGTGAAGTCCCCCAGAGGCAGTGACGACTGCCACGAAGATGCTGCATGGACGGGAGGGACGATGGACGACTGCCACCATACCGACAGAAGCCCATAAAGGCAAGTATATATCTACTAACATCAACTCTTTCAAACACTAAACTCTTTATTATCTTTACTCTCAGGACCCTTGACATCATCATCCTGGGGGCAGAAATGGAGCGTGAAGTCCCCCAGAGGCAGTGACGACTGCCACGAAGACGCTGCATGGACGGGAGGGACGATGGACGACTGCAACCATACCGACAGAAGCCCATAAAGGCAAGTATATATCTATTAACATCAACTCTTTCAAACACTAAACTCTTTATCATCTTTACTCTCAGGACCCTGGACATCATCATCCTGGGGGCAGAAATGGAGCGTGAAGTCCCCCAGAGGCAGTGACGACTGCCACGAAGATGCTGCATGGACGGGAGGGACGATGGACGACTGCCACCATACCGACAGAAGCCCATAAAGGCAAGTATATATCTATTAACATCAACTCTTTCAAACACTAAACTCTTTATTATCTTTACTCTCAGGACCCTTGACATCATCATCCTGGGGGCAGAAATGAAGCGTGAAGTCCCCCAGAGACAGTGACGACTGCCACGAAGACGCTGCATGGACGGGAGGGACGATGGACGACTGCAACCATACCGACAGAAGCCCATAAAGGCAAGTATATATCTATTAACATCAACTCTTTCAAACACTAAACTCTTTATCATCTTTACTCTCAGGACCCTGGACATCATCATCCTGGGGGCAGAAATGGACCGTGAAGTCCCCCAGAGGCAGTGACGACTGCCACGAAGACGCTGCATGGACGGGAGGGACGATGGACGACTGCAACCATACCGACAGAAGCCCATAAAGGCAAGTATATATCTATTAACATCAACTCTTTCAAACACTAAACTCTTTATTAACTTTACTCTCAGGACCCTTGACATCATCATCCTGGGGGCAGAAATGGACCGTGAAGTCCCCCAGAGGCAGTGACGACTGCCACGAACACGCTGCATGGACGGGAGGGACGATGGGCGACTGCAACCATACCGACAGAAGCCCATAAAGGCAAGTATATATCTATTAACATCAACTCTTTCAAACACTAAACTCTTTATTATCTTTACTCTCAGGACCCTGGACATCATCAGCCTGGGGGCAGAAATGGACCGTGAAGTCCCCCAGAGGCAGTGACGACTGCCACGAAGACGCTGCATGGACGGGAGGGACGATGGACGACTGCCACCATACCGACAGAAGCCCATAAAGGCAAGTATATATCTATTAACATCAACTCTTTCAAACACTAAACTCTTTATTATCTTTACTCTCAGGACCCTGGACATCATCATCCTGGGGGCAGAAATGGACCGTGAAGTCCCCCAGAGGCAGTGACGACTGCCACGAAGACGCTGCATGGACGGGAGGGACGATGGACGTCTGCAACCATACCGACAGAAGCCCATAAAGGCAAGTATATATCTATTAACATCAACTCTTTCAAACACTAAACTCTTTATTGTCTTTACTCTCAGGACCCTTGACATCATCATCCTGGGGGCAGAAATGAATAGTGAAGTCCCCCAGAGGCAGTGACGACTGCCACGAAGACGCTGCATGGACGGGAGGGACGATGGACGACTGCCACCATACCGACAGAAGCCCATAAAGGCAAGTATATATCTATTAACATCAACTCTTTCAAACACTAAACTCTTTATTATCTTTACTCTCAGGACCCTGGACATCATCATCCTGGGGGCAGAAATGGACCGTGAAGTCCCCCAGAGGCAGTGACGACTGCCACGAAGACGCTGCATGGACGGGAGGGACGATGGACGACTGTCACCATACCGACAGATGCCCATAAAGGCAAGTATATATCGATTAACATCAACTCTTTCAAACACTAAACTCTTTATTATCTTTACACTTAGAACCCTGGACATCATCATCCTGGGGGCAGAAATGGACCGTGAATTGCCCCAGAGGCAGTGACGACTGCCACGAAGACGCTGCATGGACGGGAGGGACGATGGGCGACTGCCACCATACCGACAGAAGCCCATAAAGGCAAGTATATATCTATTAACATCAACTCTTTCAAACACTAAACTCTTTATTATCTTTACTCTCAGGACCCTGGACATCATCAGCCTGGGGGCAGAAATGGACCGTGAAGTCCCCCAGAGGCAGTGACGACTGCCACGAAGACGCTGCATGGACGGGAGGGACGATGGACGACTGCCACCATACCGACAGAAGCCCATAAAGGCAAGTATATATCTATTAACATCAACTCTTTCAAACACTAAACTCTTTATTATCTTTACTCTCAGGACCCTGGACATCATCATCCTGGGGGCAGAAATGGACCGTGAAGTCCCCCAGAGGCAGTGACGACTGCCACGAAGACGCTGCATGGACGGGAGGGACGATGGACGTCTGCAACCATACCGACAGAAGCCCATAAAGGCAAGTATATATCTATTAACATCAACTCTTTCAAACACTAAACTCTTTATTGTCTTTACTCTCAGGACCCTTGACATCATCATCCTGGGGGCAGAAATGAATAGTGAAGTCCCCCAGAGGCAGTGACGACTGCCACGAAGACGCTGCATGGACGGGAGGGACGATGGACGACTGCCACCATACCGACAGAAGCCCATAAAGGCAAGTATATATCTATTAACATCAACTCTTTCAAACACTAAACTCTTTATTATCTTTACTCTCAGGACCCTGGACATCATCATCCTGGGGGCAGAAATGGACCGTGAAGTCCCCCAGAGGCAGTGACGACTGCCACGAAGACGCTGCATGGACGGGAGGGACGATGGACGACTGTCACCATACCGACAGATGCCCATAAAGGCAAGTATATATCGATTAACATCAACTCTTTCAAACACTAAACTCTTTATTATCTTTACACTTAGAACCCTGGACATCATCATCCTGGGGGCAGAAATGGACCGTGAATTGCCCCAGAGGCAGTGACGACTGCCACGAAGACGCTGCATGGACGGGAGGGACGATGGGCGACTGCCACCATACCGACAGAAGCCCATAAAGGCAAGTATATATCTATTAACATCAACTCTTTCAAACACTAAACTCTTTATTATCTTTACTCTCAGGACCCTGGACATCATCATCCTGGGGGCAGAAATGGAGCGTGAAGTCCCCCAGAGGCAGTGACGACTGCCACGAAGATGCTGCATGGACGGGAGGGACGATGGACGACTGCCACCATACCGACAGAAGCCCATAAAGGCAAGTATATATCTATTAACATCAACTCTTTCAAACACTAAACTCTTTATTATCTTTACTCTCAGGTCCCTTGACATCATCATCCTGGGGGCAGAAATGAAGCGTGAAGTCCCCCAGAGACAGTGACGACTGCCACGAAGACGCTGCATGGACGGGAGGGACGATGGACGACTGCAACCATACCGACAGAAGCCCATAAAGGCAAGTATATATCTATTAACATCAACTCTTTCAAACACTAAACTCTTTATTATCTTTACTCTCAGGACCCTGGACATCATCATCCTGGGGGCAGAAATGGAGCGTGAAGTCCCCCAGAGGCAGTGACGACTGCCACGAAGACGCTGCATGGACGGGAGGGACGATGGACGACTGCCACCATACCGACAGAAGCCCATAAAGGCAAGTATATATCTATTAACATCAACTCTTTCAAACACTAAACTCTTTATTATCTTTACTCTCAGGTCCCTTGACATCATCATCCTGGGGGCAGAAATGAAGCGTGAAGTCCCCCAGAGACAGTGACGACTGCCACGAAGACGCTGCATGGACGGGAGGGACGATGGACGACTGCAACCATACCGACAGAAGCCCATAAAGGCAAGTATATATCTATTAACATCAACTCTTTCAAACACTAAACTCTTTATTATCTTTACTCTCAGGACCCTGGACATCATCATCCTGGGGGCAGAAATGGAGCGTGAAGTCCCCAGAGGCAGTGACGACTGCCACGAAGACGCTGCATGGACGGGAGGGACGATGGACGACTGCCACCATACCGACAGAAGCCCATAAAGGCAAGTATATATCTATTAACATCAACTCTTTCAAACACTAAACTCTTTATTATCTTTACTCTCAGGACCCTGGACATCATCATCCTGGGGGCAGAAATGGAGCGTGAAGTCCCCCAGAGGCAGTGACGACTGCCACGAAGACGCTGCATGGACGGGAGGGACGATGGACGACTGCCACCATACCGACAGAAGCCCAAAAAGGCAAGTATATATCTATTAACATCAACTCTTTCAAACACTAAACTCTTTATTGTCTTTACTCTCAGGACCCTTGACATCATCATCCTGGGGGCAGAAATGGAGCGTGAAGTCCCCCAGAGGCAGTGACGACTGCCACGAAGACGCTGCATGGACGGGAGGGACGATGGACGACTGCCACCATACCGACAGAAGCCCATAAAGGCAAGTATATATCTATTAACATCAACTCTTTCAAACACTAAACTCTTTATTATCTTTACTCTCAGGACCCTGGACATCATCATCCTGGGGGCAGAAGTGGACCGTGAAGTCCCCCAGAGGCAGTGACGACTGCCACGAAGACGCTGCATGGACGGGAGGGACGATGGACGACTGCAACCACACCGACAGAAGCCCATAAAGGCAAGTATATATCTATTAACATCAACTCTTTCAAACACTAAACTCTTTATTATCTTTACTCTCAGGACCCTGGACATCATCATCCTGGGGGCAGAAATGGAGCGTGAAGTCCCCCAGAGGCAGTGACGACTGCCACGAAGATGCTGCATGGACGGGAGGGACGATGGACGACTGCCACCATACCGACAGAAGCCCATAAAGGCAAGTATATATCTACTAACATCAACTCTTTCAAACACTAAACTCTTTATTATCTTTACTCTCAGGACCCTTGACATCATCATCCTGGGGGCAGAAATGAAGCGTGAAGTCCCCCAGAGGCAGTGACGACTGCCACGAAGACGCTGCATGGACGGGAGGGACGATGGGCGACTGCCACCATACCGACAGAAGCCCATAAAGGCAAGTATATATCTATCAACATCAACTCTTTCAAACACTAAACTCTTTATTATCTTTACTCTCAGGACCCTGGACATCATCATCCTGGGGGCAGAAATGGACCGTGAAGTCCCCAGAGGCAGTGACGACTGCCACGAAGACGCTGCATGGACGGGAGGGACGATGGACGACTGCCACCATACCGACAGAAGCCCATAAAGGCAAGTATATATCTATTAACATCAACTCTTTCAAACACTAAACTCTTTATTATCTTTACTCTCAGGACCCTGGACATCATCATCCTGGGGCAGAAATGGACCGTGGAAGTCCCCCAGAGGCAGTGACGACTGCCACGAAGACGCTGCATGGACGGGAGGGACGATGGACGACTGTCACCATACCGACAGATGCCCATAAAGGCAAGTATATATCGATTAACATCAACTCTTTCAAACACTAAACTCTTATTATCTTTACACTTAGAACCCTGGACATCATCATCCTGGGGGCAGAATGGACCGTGGAATTGCCCCAGAGCAGTGACGACTGCCACGAAGACGCTGCATGGACGGGAGGGACATGGGCGACTGCCACCATACCCGACAGAAGCCCATAAAGGCAAGTATATATCTATTAACATCAACTCTTTCAAACACTAAACTCTTTATTATCTTTACTCTCAGGACCCTGGACATCATCATCCTGGGGGCAGAAATGGAGCGTGAAGTCCCCCAGAGGCAGTGACGACTGCCACGAAGATGCTGCATGGACGGGAGGGACGATGGACGACTGCCACCATACCGACAGAAGCCCATAAAGGCAAGTATATATCTATTAACATCAACTCTTCAAACACTAAACTCTTATTATCTTTACTCTCAGGTCCCTTGACATCATCATCCTGGGGGCAGAAATGAAGCGTGAAGTCCCCCAGAGACAGTGACGACTGCCACGAAGACGCTGCATGGACGGGAGGGACAATGGACGACTGCAACCATACCGACAGAAGCCCATAAAGGCAAGTATATATCTATTAACATCAACTCTTCAAACACTAAACTCTTTATTATCTTTACTCTCAGGACCCTGGACATCATCATCCTGGGGCAGAAATGGAGCGTGAAGTCCCCAGAGGCAGTGACGACTGCCACGAAGACGCTGCATGGACGGGAGGGACGATGGACGACTGCCACCATACCGACCAGAAGCCCATAAAGGCAAGTATATATCTATTAACATCAACTCTTTCAAACACTAAACTCTTTATTATCTTTACTCTCAGGACCCTGGACAATCATCATCCTGGGGGCAGAAATGGAGCGTGAAGTCCCCCAGAGGCAGTGACGACTGCCACGAAGACGCTGCATGGACGGGAGGGACGATGGACGACTGCCACCATACCGACAGAAGTCCAAAAAGGCAAGTATATATCTATTAACATCAACTCTTTCAACACTAAACTCTTTATTGTCTTTACTCTCAGGACCCTTGACATCATCATCCTGGGGGCAGAAATGGAGCGTGAAGTCCCCCAGAGGCAGTGACGACTGACACGAAGACGCTGCATGGACGGGAGGGACGATGGACGACTGCCACCATACCGACAAGAAGCCCATAAAGGCAAGTATATATCTATTAACATCAACTCTTTCAAACACTAAACTCTTTATTATCTTTACTCTCAGGACCCTGGACATCAATCATTCCTGGGGGCAGAAATGGAGCGTGAAGTCCCCCAGAGGCAGTGACGACTGCCACGAAGACGCTGCATGGACGGGAGGGACGATGGACGACTGCAACCACACCGACAGAAGCCATAAAGGCAAGTATATATCTATTAACATCAACTCTTTCAAACACTAAAACTCTTTATTATCTTTACTCTCAGGACCCTGGACATCATCATCCTGGGGGCAGAAATGGAGCGTGAAGTCCCCCAGAGGCAGTGACGACTGCCACGAAGATGCTGCATGGACGGGAGGGACGATGGACGACTACCACCATACCGACAGAAGCCCATAAAAGGCAAGTATATATCTACTACATCAACTCTTTCAAACACTAAACTCTTTATTATCTTTACTCTCAGGACCCTTGACATCATCATCCTGGGGGCAGAAATGAAGCGTGAAGTCCCCCAGAGGCAGTGACGACTGCCACGAACACGCTGCATGGACGGGAGGGACGATGGGCGACTGCAACCATACCGACAGAAGCCCAAAAAGGCAAGTATATATCTATCAACATCAACTCTTTCAAACACTAAACTCTTTATTATCTTTACTCTCAGGACCCTGGACATCATCATCCTGGGGCAGAAATGGACCGTGAAGTCCCCCAGAGGCAGTGACGACTGCCACGAAGACGCTGCATGGACGGGAGGGACGATGGACGACTGCCACATACCGACAGAAGCCCATAAAGGCAAGTATATATCTATTAACATCAACTCTTTCAAACACTAAACTCTTTATTATCTTTACTCTCAGGACCCTGGACATCATCATCCTGGGGGCAGAAATGGACCGTGAAGTCCCCCAGAGGCAGTGACGACTGCCACGAAGACGCTGCATGGACGGGAGGGACGATGGACGACTGCAACCATACCGACAGAAGCCCATAAAGGCAAGTATATATCTATTAACATCAACTCTTTCAAACACTAAACTCTTTATTGTCTTTACTCTCAGGACCTAGACATCATCATCCTGGGGGCAGAAATGGAGCGTGAAGTCCCCCCAGAGGCAGTGACGACTGCCACGAAGACGCTGCATGGACGGAGGGACGATGGACGACTGCCACCATACCGACAGAAGCCCATAAAGGCAAGTATATATCTATTAACATCAACTCTTTCAAACACTAAACTCTTTATTATCTTTACTCTCAGGACCCTGGACATCATCATCCTGGGGCAGAAATGGAGCGTGAAGTCCCCCAGAGGCAGTGACGACTGCCACGAAGACGCTGCATGGACGGGAGGGACGATGGACGACTGCCACCATACCGACAGAAGCCCATAAAGGCAAGTATATATCTATTAACATCAACTCTTTCAAACACTAAACTCTTTATTATCTTTACTCTCAGGACCCTGGACATCATCATCCTGGGGCAGAAATGGAGCGTGAAGTCCCCAGAGGCAGTGACGACTGCCACGAAGACGCTGCATGGACGGGAGGGACGATGGACGACTGCAACCACACCGACAGAAGCCCATAAAGGCAAGTATATATCTATTAACATCAACTCTTTCAAACACTAAACTCTTTATTATCTTTACTCTCAGGACCCTGGACATCATCATCCTGGGGGCAGAAATGGAGCGTGAAGTCCCCCAGAGGCAGTGACGACTGCCACGAAGATGCTGCATGGACGGGAGGGACGATGGACGACTGCCACCATACCGACAGAAGCCCATAAAGGCAAGTATATATCTATTAACATCAACTCTTTCAAACACTAAACTCTTTATTGTCTTTAACTCTCAGGACCCTAGACATCATCATCCTGGGGGCAGAAATGGAGCGTGAAGTCCCCCAGAGGCAGTGACGACTGCCACGAAGACGCTGCATGGACGGGAGGGACGATGGACGACTGCCACCATACCGACAGAAGCCCATAAAGGCAAGTATATATCTATTAACATCAACTCTTTCAAACACTAAACTCTTTATTATCTTTACTCTCAGGACCCTGGACATCATCATCCTGGGGGCAGAAATGGAGCGTGAAGTCCCCCAGAGGCAGTGACGACTGCCACGAAGACGCTGCATGGACGGGAGGGACGATGGACGACTGCCACCATACCGACAGAAGCCCATAAAGGCAAGTATATATCTATTAACATCAACTCTTTCAAACACTAAACTCTTTATTATCTTTACTCTCAGGACCCTGGACATCATCATCCTGGGGGCAGAAATGGACCGTGAAGTCCCCCAGAGGCAGTGACGACTGCCACGAAGACGCTGCATGGACGGGAGGGACGATGGACGACTGCAACCACACCGACAGAAGCCCATAAAGGCAAGTATATATCTATTAACATCAACTCTTTCAAACACTAAACTCTTTATTATCTTTACTCTCAGGACCCTGGACATCATCATCCTGGGGGCAGAAATGGAGCGTGAAGTCCCCCAGAGGCAGTGACGACTGCCACGAAGATGCTGCATGGACGGGAGGGACGATGGACGACTGCCACCATACCGACAGAAGCCCATAAAGGCAAGTATATATCTATTAACATCAACTCTTTCAAACACTAAACTCTTTATTATCTTTACTCTCAGGTCCCTTGACATCATCATCCTGGGGGCAGAAATGGAGCGTGAAGTCCCCCAGAGACAGTGACGACTGCCACGAAGGACGCTGCATGGACGGGAGGGGACGATGGACGACTGCAACCATACCGACAGAAGCCCAAAAAGGCAAGTATATATCTATTAACATCAACTCTTTCAAACACTAAACTCTTTATTATCTTTACTCTCAGGACCCTGGACATCATCATCCTGGGGGCAGAAATGGACCGTGAAGTCCCCCAGAGGCAGTGACGACTGCCACGAAGACGCTGCATGGACGGGAGGGACGATGGACGACTGCAACCATACCGACAGAAGCCCATAAAGGCAAGTATATATCTATTAACATCAACTCTTTCAAACACTAAACTCTTTATTATCTTTACTCTCAGGACCCTGGACATCATCATCCTGGGGGCAGAAATGGAGCGTGAAGTCCCCCAGAGGCAGTGACGACTGCCACGAAGACGCTGCATGGACGGGAGGGACGATGGACGACTGCCACCATACCGACAGAAGCCCATAAAGGCAAGTATATATCTATTAACATCAACTCTTTCAAACACTAAACTCTTTATTATCTTTACTCTCAGGACCCTGGACATCATCATCCTGGGGGCAGAAATGGAGCGTGAAGTCCCCCAGAGGCAGTGACGACTGCCACGAAGACGCTGCATGGACGGGAGGGACGATGGACGACTGCCACCATACCGACAGAAGCCCATAAAGGCAAGTATATATCTATTAACATCAACTCTTTCAAACACTAAACTCTTTATTATCTTTACTCTCAGGACCCTGGACATCATCATCCTGGGGGCAGAAATGGACCGTGAAGTCCCCCAGAGGCAGTGACGACTGCCACGAAGACGCTGCATGGACGGGAGGGACGATGGACGACTGCAACCACACCGACAGAAGCCCATAAAGGCAAGTATATATCTATTAACATCAACTCTTTCAAACACTAAACTCTTTATTATCTTTACTCTCAGGACCCTGGACATCATCATCCTGGGGGCAGAAATGGAGCGTGAAGTCCCCCAGAGGCAGTGACGACTGCCACGAAGATGCTGCATGGACGGGAGGGACGATGGACGACTGCCACCATACCGACAGAAGCCCATAAAGGCAAGTATATATCTATTAACATCAACTCTTTCAAACACTAAACTCTTTATTATCTTTACTCTCAGGTCCCTTGACATCATCATCCTGGGGGCAGAAATGGAGCGTGAAGTCCCCCAGAGACAGTGACGACTGCCACGAAGACGCTGCATGGACGGGAGGGACGATGGACGACTGCAACCATACCGACAGAAGCCCAAAAAGGCAAGTATATATCTATTAACATCAACTCTTTCAAACACTAAACTCTTTATTATCTTTACTCTCAGGACCCTGGACATCATCATCCTGGGGGCAGAAATGGACCGTGAAGTCCCCCAGAGGCAGTGACGACTGCCACGAAGACGCTGCATGGACGGGAGGGACGATGGACGACTGCAACCATACCGACAGAAGCCCATAAAGGCAAGTATATATCTATTAACATCAACTCTTTCAAACACTAAACTCTTTATTATCTTTACTCTCAGGACCCTGGACATCATCATCCTGGGGGCAGAAATGGAGCGTGAAGTCCCCCAGAGGCAGTGACGACTGCCACGAAGACGCTGCATGGACGGGAGGGACGATGGACGACTGCCACCATACCGACAGAAGCCCATAAAGGCAAGTATATATCTATTAACATCAACTCTTTCAAACACTAAACTCTTTATTATCTTTACTCTCAGGACCCTGGACATCATCATCCTGGGGGCAGAAATGGACCGTGAAGTCCCCCAGAGGCAGTGACGACTGCCACGAAGACGCTGCATGGACGGGAGGGACGATGGACGACTGCAACCACACCGACAGAAGCCCATAAAGGCAAGTATATATCTATTAACATCAACTCTTTCAAACACTAAACTCTTTATTATCTTTACTCTCAGGACCCTGGACATCATCATCCTGGGGGCAGAAATGGAGCGTGAAGTCCCCCAGAGGCAGTGACGACTGCCACGAAGATGCTGCATGGACGGGAGGGACGATGGACGACTGCCACCATACCGACAGAAGCCCATAAAGGCAAGTATATATCTATTAACATCAACTCTTTCAAACACTAAACTCTTTATTATCTTTACTCTCAGGTCCCTTGACATCATCATCCTGGGGGCAGAAATGGAGCGTGAAGTCCCCCAGAGACAGTGACGACTGCCACGAAGACGCTGCATGGACGGGAGGGACGATGGACGACTGCAACCATACCGACAGAAGCCCAAAAAGGCAAGTATATATCTATTAACATCAACTCTTTCAAACACTAAACTCTTTATTATCTTTACTCTCAGGACCCTGGACATCATCATCCTGGGGGCAGAAATGGACCGTGAAGTCCCCCAGAGGCAGTGACGACTGCCACGAAGACGCTGCATGGACGGGAGGGACGATGGACGACTGCAACCATACCGACAGAAGCCCATAAAGGCAAGTATATATCTATTAACATCAACTCTTTCAAACACTAAACTCTTTATTATCTTTACTCTCAGGACCCTTGACATCATCATCCTGGGGGCAGAAATGAAGCGTGAAGTCCCCCAGAGGCAGTGATGACTGCCACGAACACGCTGCATGGACGGGAGGGACGATGGGCGACTGCAACCATACCGACAGAAGCCCATAAAGGCAAGTATATATCTATCAACATCAACTCTTTCAAACACTAAACTCTTTATTATCTTTACTCTCAGGACCCTGGACATCATCATCCTGGGGGCAGAAATGGACCATGAAGTCCCCCAGAGGCAGTGACGACTGCCACGAAGACGCTGCATGGACGGGAGGGACGATGGACGACTGCCACCATACCAACAGAAGCCCATAAAGGCAAGTATATATCTATTAACATCAACTCTTTCAAACACTAAACTCTTTATTATCTTTACTCTCAGGACCCTGGACATCATCATCCTGGGGGCAGAAATGGACCGTGAAGTCCCCCAGAGGCAGTGACGACTGCCACGAAGACGCTGCATGGACGGGAGGGACGATGGACGACTGCAACCATACCGACAGAAGCCCATAAAGGCAAGTATATATCTATTAACATCAACTCTTTCAAACACTAAACTCTTTATTGTCTTTACTCTCAGGACCCTAGACATCATCATCCTGGGGGCAGAAATGGAGCGTGAAGTCCCCCAGAGGCAGTGACGACTGCCACGAAGACGCTGCATGGACGGGAGGGACGATGGACGACTGCCACCATACCGACAGAAGCCCATAAAGGCAAGTATATATCTATTAACATCAACTCTTTCAAACACTAAACTCTTTATTATCTTTACTCTCAGGACCCTGGACATCATCATCCTGGGGGCAGAAATGGAGCGTGAAGTCCCCCAGAGGCAGTGACGACTGCCACGAAGACGCTGCATGGACGGGAGGGACGATGGACGACTGTCACCATACCGACAGATGCCCATAAAGGCAAGTATATATCGATTAACATCAACTCTTTCAAACACTAAACTCTTTATTATCTTTACACTTAGAACCCTGGACATCATCATCCTGGGGGCAGAAATGGACCGTGAAGTCCCCCAGAGGCAGTGACGACTGCCATGAAGACGCTGCATGGACGGGAGGGACGATGGGCGACTGCCACCATACCGACAGAAGCCCATAAAGGCAAGTACATATCTATTAACGTCAACTCTTTCAAACACTAAACTCTTTATTATCTTTACTCTCAGGACCCTGGACATCATCATCCTGGGGGCAGAAATGGAGCGTGAAGTCCCCCAGAGGCATTGACGACTGCCACGAAGACACTGCATGGGTGGGAGGGACGATGGACGACTGCCACCATACCCACACAGCTTCATAAAGGTAAGTATTTATCTATTAACATCAACTGTTTCAAATACTAAACTTTTCATTATCTTTACTTTCAGGACCCTTGACATCATCATCCTGGGGGCAGAAATGGACCGTGAAGTCCCCCAGAGGCATGGACGACTTTCACGAAGACGCTGAATGGACGGGAGGGACGATGGGCGACTGCAACCATACCGACAGAAGCCCATAAAGGCAAGTATATATCGATCAACATCAACAGTTCCAAACAATAAACTCTTCATTATCTTCACTATCACGACCCTGGACATCATCATCCTGGGGGCACAAATGGATTGTGAAGTCCCCCAGTGGCAGTGACGACTGCCACGAAGACGCTGCATGGACGGGAGGGACGATGGACGACTGCCACCATACCGACAGAAGCCCATAAAGGCAAGTATATATCCATTAATATCAACTCTTTCAAACACTAAACTCTTTATTAACTTTACTCTTACGACCCTGGACATCATCATCCTGGGGGCAGAAATGGAGCGTGAAGTCCCCCAGAGGCAGTGACGACTGCCACGAAGAGCTGCATGGACGGGAGGGACGATGGGCGACTGCCACCAAACCGACAGAAGCCCATAAAGGCAAGTATATATCTATTAACATCAACTCTTTCAAACACTAAACTCTTTATTATCTTTACTCTCAGGACCCTGGACATCATCATCCTGGGGGCAGAAATGGAGCGTGAAGTCCCCCAGAGGCAGTGACGACTGCCACGAAGACGCTGCATGGACGGGACGGACGATGGACGACTGCCACCATACCGACAGAAGCCCATAAAGACAAGTATATATCTATTAACATCAACTCTTTCAAACACTAAACTCTTTATTATCTTTACTCTCAGGACCCTGGACATCATCATCCTGGGGGCAGAAATGGACCGTGAAGTCACCCAGAGGCAGTGACGACTGCCACGAAGACGATGCATGGACGGGAGGGACGATGGACGACTGCAACCATACCGACAGAAGCCCATAAAGGCAAGTATATATCTATTAACATCAACTCTTTCAAACACTAAACTCTTTATTATCTTTACTCTCAGGACCCTTGACATCATCATCCTGGGGGCAGAAATGGAGCGTGAAGTCCCCCAGAGGCAGTGACGACTGCCACGAAGACGCTGCATGGACGGGAGGGACGATGGGCGACTGCCACCATACCGACAGAAGCCCATAAAGGCAAGTATATATCTATTAACATCAACTCTTTCAAACACTAAACTCTTTATTATCTTTACTCTCAGGACCCTGGACATCATCATCCTGGGGGCAGAAATGGAGCGTGAAGTCCCCCAGAGGCAGTGACGACTGCCACGAAGACGCTGCATGGACGGGAGGGACGATGGACGACTGCAACCATACCGACAGAAGCCCATAAAGGCAAGTATATATCTATTAACATCAACTCTTTCAAACACTAAACTCTTTATTATCTTTACTCTCAGCACCCTGGACATCATCATCCTGGGGGCAGAAATGGAGCGTGAAGTCCCCCAGAGGCAGTGACGACTGCCATGAAGACGCTGCATGGACGGGAGGGACGATGGGCGACTGCCACCATACCGACAGAAGCCCACAAAGGCAAGTATATATCTATTAACATCAACTCTTTCAAACACTAAACTCTTTATTATCTTTACTCTCAGGACCCTGGACATCATCATCCTGGGGGCAGAAATGGAGCGTGAAGTCCCCCAGAGGCATTGACGACTGCCACGAAGACACTGCATGGGTGGGAGGGACGATGGGCGACTGCCACCATACCGACAGAAGCCCATAAAGGCAAGTATATATCTATTAACATCAACTCTTTCAAACACTAAACTCTTTATTATCTTTACTCTCAGGACCCTGGACATCATCATCCTGGGGGCAGAAATGGAGCGTGAAGTCCCCCAGAGGCAGTGACGACTGCCACGAAGACGCTGCATGGACGGGACGGACGATGGACGACTGCCACCATACCGACAGAAGCCCATAAAGACAAGTATATATCTATTAACATCAACTCTTTCAAACACTAAACTCTTTATTATCTTTACTCTCAGGACCCTGGACATCATCATCCTGGGGGCAGAAATGGACCGTGAAGTCACCCAGAGGCAGTGACGACTGCCACGAAGACGATGCATGGACGGGAGGGACGATGGACGACTGCAACCATACCGACAGAAGCCCATAAAGGCAAGTATATATCTATTAACATCAACTCTTTCAAACACTAAACTCTTTATTATCTTTACTCTCAGGACCCTTGACATCATCATCCTGGGGGCAGAAATGGAGCGTGAAGTCCCCCAGAGGCAGTGACGACTGCCACGAAGACGCTGCATGGACGGGAGGGACGATGGGCGACTGCCACCATACCGACAGAAGCCCATAAAGGCAAGTATATATCTATTAACATCAACTCTTTCAAACACTAAACTCTTTATTATCTTTACTCTCAGGACCCTGGACATCATCATCCTGGGGGCAGAAATGGAGCGTGAAGTCCCCCAGAGGCAGTGACGACTGCCACGAAGACGCTGCATGGACGGGAGGGACGATGGACGACTGCAACCATACCGACAGAAGCCCATAAAGGCAAGTATATATCTATTAACATCAACTCTTTCAAACACTAAACTCTTTATTATCTTTACTCTCAGCACCCTGGACATCATCATCCTGGGGGCAGAAATGGAGCGTGAAGTCCCCCAGAGGCAGTGACGACTGCCATGAAGACGCTGCATGGACGGGAGGGACGATGGGCGACTGCCACCATACCGACAGAAGCCCACAAAGGCAAGTATATATCTATTAACATCAACTCTTTCAAACACTAAACTCTTTATTATCTTTACTCTCAGGACCCTGGACATCATCATCCTGGGGGCAGAAATGGAGCGTGAAGTCCCCCAGAGGCAGTGACGACTGCCACGAAGACACTGCATGGGTGGGAGGGACGATGGGCGACTGCCACCATACCGACAGAAGCCCATAAAGGCAAGTATATATCTATTAACATCAACTCTTTCAAACACTAAACTCTTTATTATCTTTACTCTCAGGACCCTGGACATCATCATCCTGGGGGCAGAAATGGAGCGTGAAGTCCCCCAGAGGCAGTGACGACTGCCACGAAGACGCTGCATGGACGGGAGGGACGATGGACGACTGCAACCATACCGACAGAAGCCCATAAAGGCAAGTATATATCTATTAACATCAACTCTTTCAAACACTAAACCCTTTATTATCTTTACTCTCAGCACCCTGGACATCATCATCCTGGGGGCAGAAATGGAGCGTGAAGTCCCCCAGAGGCAGTGACGACTGCCACGAAGACGCTGCATGGACGGGAGGCACGATGGGCGACTGCCACCATACCGACAGAAGCCCATAAAGGCAACTATATATCTATTAACATCAACTCTTTCAAACACTAAACTCTTTATTATCTTTACTCTCAGGACCCTGGACATCATCATCCTGGGGGCAGAAATGGACCGTGAAGTCACCCAGAGGCAGTGACGACTGCCACGAAGACGCTGCATGGACGGGAGGGACGATGGACGACTGCAACCATACCGACAGAAGCCCATAAAGGCAAGTATATATCTATTAACATCAACTCTTTCAAACACTAAACTCTTTATTATCTTTACTCTCAGGACCCTGGACATCATCATCCTGGGGGCAGAAATGGAGCGTGAAGTCCCCCAGAGGCAGTGACGACTGCCACGAAGACGCTGCATGGACGGGAGGGACGATGGGCGACTGCCACCATACCGACAGAAGCCCATAAAGGCAAGTATATATCTATTAACATCAACTCTTTCAAACACTAAACTCTTTATTATCTTTACTCTCAGGACCCTGGACATCATCATCCTGGGGGCAGAAATGGAGCGTGAAGTCCCCCAGAGGCAGTGACGACTGCCACGAAGACGCTGCATGGACGGGAGGGACGATGGACGACTGCAACCATACCGACAGAAGCCCATAAAGGCAAGTATATATCTATTAACATCAACTCTTTCAAACACTAAACTCTTTATTATCTTTACTCTCAGCACCCTGGACATCATCATCCTGGGGGCAGAAATGGAGCGTGAAGTCCCCCAGAGGCAGTGACGACTGCCACGAAGACGCTGCATGGACGGGAGGGACGATGGACGACTGCCACCATACCCACACAACTTCATAAAGGTAAGTATTTATCTATTAACATCAACTGTTTCAAATACTAAACTCTTCATTATCTTTACTTTCAGGATCCTGGACATCATCATCCTGGGGGCAGAAATGGAGCGTGAAGTCCCCCAGAGGCATGGACGACTTTCACGAAGACGCTGCATGGACGGGAGGGACGATGGGCGACTGCAACCATACCGACAGAAGCCCATAAAGGCAAGTATATATCGATCAACATCAACACTTCCAAACAATAAACTCTTCATTATCTTCACTTTCACGACCCTGGACATCATCATCCTGGGGGCAAAAATGGATTGTGAAGTCCCCCAGTGGCAGTGACGACTGCCACGAAGACGCTGCATGGACGGGAGGGACGATGGACGACTGCCACCATACCGACAGAAGCCCATAAAGGCAAGTACATATCTATTAACATCAACTCTTTCAAACACTAAACTCTTTATTAACTTTACTCTTACGACCCTGCACATCATCATCCTGGGGGCAGAAATGGAGCGTGAAGTCCCCCAGAGGCAGTGACGACTGCCACGAAGAGCTGCATGGACGGGAGGGACGATGGGCGACTGCCACCATACCGACAGAAGCCCATAAAGGCAAGTATATATCTATTAACATCAACTCTTTCAAAAACTAAACTCTTTATTATCTTTACTCTCAGGACCCTGGACATCATCATCCTGGGGGCAGAAATGGAGCGTGAAGTCTCCCAGAGGCATTGACGACTGCCACGAAGACACTGCATGGGTGGGAGGGACGATGGACGACTGCCACCATACCCACACAACTTCATAAAGGTAAGTATTTATCTATTAACATCAACTCTTTCAAACACTAAACTCTTTATTGTCTTTACTCTCAGGACCCTTGACATCATCATCCTGGGGGCAGAAATGGAGCGTGAAGTCCCCCAGAGGCAGTGACGACTGCCACGAACACGCTGCATGGACGGGAGGGACGATGTGCGACTGCCACCATACCGACAGAAGCCCATAAAGGCAAGTATATATCTATTAACATCAACTCTTTCAAACACTAAACTCTTTATTATCTTTACTCTCAGGACCCTGGACATCATCATCCTGGGGGCAGAAATGGAGCGTGAAGTCCCCCAGAGGCAGTGACGACTGCCACGAAGACGCTGCATGGACGGGAGGGACGATGGACGACTGCAACCATACCGACAGAAGCCCATAAAGGCAAGTATATATCTATTAACATCAACTCTTTCAAACACTAAACTCTTTATTATCTTTACTCTCAGCACCCTGGACATCATCATCCTGGGGGCAGAAATGGAGCGTGAAGTCCCCCAGAGGCAGTGACGACTGCCACGAAGACGCTGCATGGGCGGGAGGGACGATGGGCGACTGCAACCATACCGACAGAAGCCCATAAAGGCAAGTATATATCTATTAACATCAACTCTTTCAAACACTAAACTCTTTATTATCTTTAGTCTCAGGACCCTGGACATCATCAGCCTGGGGGCAGAAATGGAGCGTGAAGTCCCCCAGAGGCAGTGACGACTGCCACGAAGACGCTGCATGGACGGGAGGGACGATGGACGACTGCCACCATACCGACAGAAGCCCATAAAGGCAAGTATATATCTATTAACATCAACTCTTTCAAACACTAAACTCTTTATTATCTTTACTCTCAGGACACTGGACATCATCATCCTGGGGGCAGAAATGGAGCGTGAAGTCCCCCAGAGGCAGTGACGACTGCCACGAAGACGCTGCATGGACGGGAGGGACGATGGACGACTGCAACCATACCGACAGAAGCCCATAAAGGCAAGTATATATCTATTAACATCAACTCTTTCAAACACTAAACTCTTTATTATCTTTACTCTCAGCACCCTGGACATCATCATCCTGGGGGCAGAAATGGAGCGTGAAGTCCCCCAGAGGCAGTGACGACTGCCACGAAGACGCTGCATGGACGGGAGGCACGATGGGCGACTGCAACCATACCGACAGAAGCCCATAAAGGCAACTATATATCTATTAACATCAACTCTTTCAAACACTAAACTCTTTATTATCTTTACTCTCAGGACCCTGGACATCATCATCCTGGGGGCAGAAATGGACCGTGAAGTCACCCAGAGGCAGTGACGACTGCCACGAAGACGCTGCATGGACGGGAGGGACGATGGACGACTGCAACCATACCGACAGAAGCCCATAAAGGCAAGTATATATCTATTAACATCAACTCTTTCAAACACTAAACTCTTTATTATCTTTACTCTCAGGACCCTTGACATCATCATCCTGGGGGCAGAAATGGAGCGTGAAGTCCCCCAGAGGCAGTGACGACTGCCACGAAGACGCTGCATGGACGGGAGGGACGATGGGCGACTGCCACCATACCGACAGAAGCCCATAAAGGCAAGTATATATCTATTAACATCAACTCTTTCAAACACTAAACTCTTTATTATCTTTACTCTCAGGACCCTGGACATCATCATCCTGGGGGCAGAAATGGAGCGTGAAGTCCCCCAGAGGCAGTGACGACTGCCACGAAGACGCTGCATGGACGGGAGGGACGATGGACGACTGCAACCATACCGACAGAAGCCCATAAAGGCAAGTATATATCTATTAACATCAACTCTTTCAAACACTAAACTCTTTATTATCTTTACTCTCAGCACCCTGGACATCATCATCCTGGGGGCAGAAATGGAGCGTGAAGTCCCCCAGAGGCAGTGACGACTGCCACGAAGACGCTGCATGGACGGGAGGGACGATGGACGACTGCCACCATACCGACAGAAGCCCATAAAGGCAAGTATATATCTATTAACATCAACTCTTTCAAACACTAAACTCTTTATTATCTTTACTCTCAGGACCCTTGACATCATCATCCTGGGGGCAGATATGGAGCGTGAAGTCCCCCAGAGGCAGTGACGACTGCCACGAAGACGCTGCATGGACGGGAGGGACGATGGACGACTGCCACCATACCGACAGAAGCCCATAAAGGCAAGTATATATCTATTAACATCAACTCTTTCAAACACTAAACTCTTTATTATCTTTACTCTCAGGACCCTTGACATCATCATCCTGGGGGCAGAAATGGAGCGTGAAGTCCCCCAGAGGCAGTGACGACTGCCACGAAGACGCTGCATGGACGGGAGGGACGATGGACGACTGCAACCATACCGACAGAAGCCCATAAAGGCAAGTATATATCTATTAACATCAACTCTTTCAAACACTAAACTCTTTATTATCTTTACTCTCAGGACCCTGGACATCATCATCCTGGGGGCAGAAATGGAGCGTGAAGTCCCCCAGAGGCAGTGACGACTGCCACGAAGACGCTGCATGGACGGGAGGGACGATGGGCGACTGCTACCATACCGACAGAAGCCCATAAAGGCAAGTATGTATCTATTAACATCAACTCTTTCAAACACTAAACTCTTTATTATCTTTACTCTCAGGACCCTGGACATCATCATCCTGGGGGCAGAAATGGAGCGTGAAGTCCCCCAGAGGCAGTGACGACTGCCACGAAGACGCTGCATGGACGGGAGGGACGATGGACGACTGCAACCATACCGACAGAAGCCCATAAAGGCAAGTATATATCTATTAACATCAACTCTTTCAAACACTAAACTCTTTATTATCTTTACTCTCAGCACCCTAGACATCATCATCCTGGGGGCAGAAATGGAGCGTGAAGTCCCCCAGAGGCAGTGACGACTGCCACGAAGACGCTGCATGGACGGGAGGGACGATGGACGACTGCAACCATACCGACAGAAGCCCATAAAGGCAAGTATATATCTATTAACATCAACTCTTTCAAACACTAAACTCTTTATTATCTTTACTCTCAGGACCCTGGACATCATCAGCCTGGGGGCAGAAATGGAGCGTGAAGTCCCCCAGAGGCAGTGACGACTGCCACGAAGACGCTGCATGGACGGGAGGGACGATGGACGACTGCCACCATACCGACAGAAGCCCATAAAGGCAAGTATATATCTATTAACATCAACTCTTTCAAACACTAAACTCTTTATTATCTTTACTCTCAGGACACTGGACATCATCATCCTGGGGGCAGAAATGGAGCGTGAAGTCCCCCAGAGGCAGTGACGACTGCCACGAAGACGCTGCATGGACGGGAGGGACGATGGACGACTGCAACCATACCGACAGAAGCCCATAAAGGCAAGTATATATCTATTAACATCAACTCTTTCAAACACTAAACTCTTTATTATCTTTAGTCTCAGGACCCTGGACATCATCAGCCTGGGGGCAGAAATGGAGCGTGAAGTCCCCCAGAGGCAGTGACGACTGCCACGAAGACGCTGCATGGACGGGAGGGACGATGGACGACTGCCACCATACCGACAGAAGCCCATAAAGGCAAGTATATATCTATTAACATCAACTCTTTCAAACACTAAACTCTTTATTATCTTTACTCTCAGGACACTGGACATCATCATCCTGGGGGCAGAAATGGAGCGTGAAGTCCCCCAGAGGCAGTGACGACTGCCACGAAGACGCTGCATGGACGGGAGGGACGATGGACGACTGCAACCATACCGACAGAAGCCCATAAAGGCAAGTATATATCTATTAACATCAACTCTTTCAAACACTAAACTCTTTATTGTCTTTACTCTCAGGACCCTTGACATCATCATCCTGGGGGCAGAAATGGAGCGTGAAGTCCCCCAGAGGCAGTGACGACTGCCACGAAGACGCTGCATGGACGGGAGGGACGATGGACGACTGCCACCATACCGACAGAAGCCCATAAAGGCAAGTATATATCTATTAACATCAACTCTTTCAAACACTAAACTCTTTATTATCTTTACTCTCAGGACCCTTGACATCATCATCCTGGGGGCAGATATGGAGCGTGAAGTCCCCCAGAGGCAGTGACGACTGCCACGAAGACGCTGCATGGACGGGAGGGACGATGGACGACTGCCACCATACCGACAGAAGCCCATAAAGGCAAGTATATATCTATTAACATCAACTCTTTCAAACACTAAACTCTTTATTATTTTTACTCTCAGGACCCTGGACATCATCATCCTGGGGGCAGAAATGGAGCGTGAAGTCCCCCAGAGGCAGTGACGACTGCCACGAAGACGCTGCATGGACGGGAGGGACGATGGACGACTGCAACCATACCGACAGAAGCCCATAAAGGCAAGTATATATCTATTAACATCACCTCTTTCAAACACTAAACTCTTTATTATCTTTACTCTCAGCACCCTGGACATCATCATCCTGGGGGCAGAAATGGAGCGTGAAGTCCCCCAGAGGCAGTGACGACTGCCACGAAGACGCTGCATGGGCGGGAGGGACGATGGGCGACTGCAACCATACCGACAGAAGCCCATAAAGGCAAGTATATATCTATTAACATCAACTCTTTCAAACACTAAACTCTTTATTATCTTTAGTCTCAGGACCCTGGACATCATCAGCCTGGGGGCAGAAATGGACCGTGAAGTCCCCCAGAGGCAGTGACGACTGCCACGAAGACGCTGCATGGACGGGAGGGACGATGGACGACTGCCACCATACCGACAGAAGCCCATAAAGGCATGTATATATCTATTAACATCAACTCTTTCAAACACTAAACTCTTTATTATCTTTACTCTCAGGACACTGGACATCATCATCCTGGGGGCAGAAATGGACCGTGAAGTCCCCCAGAGGCAGTGACGACTGCCACGAAGACGCTGCATGGACGGGAGGGACGATGGACGACTGCAACCATACCGACAGAAGCCCATAAAGGCAAGTATATATCTATTAACATCAACTCTTTCAAACACTAAACTCTTTATTGTCTTTACTCTCAGGACCCTTGACGTCATCATCCTGGGGGCAGAAATGGAGCGTGAAGTCCCCCAGAGGCAGTGACGACTGCCACGAAGACGCTGCATGGACGGGAGGGACGATGGACGACTGCCACCATACCGACAGAAGCCCATAAAGGCAAGTATATATCTATTAACATCAACTCTTTCAAACACTAAACTCTTTATTATCTTTACTCTCAGGACCCTTGACATCATCATCCTGGGGGCAGATATGGAGCGTGAAGTCCCCCAGAGGCAGTGACGACTGCCACGAAGACGCTGCATGGACGGGAGGGACGATGGACGACTGCCACCATACCGACAGAAGCCCATAAAGGCAAGTATATATCTATTAACATCAACTCTTTCAAACACTAAACTCTTTATTATCTTTACTCTCAGGACCCTTGACATCATCATCCTGGGGGCAGAAATGGAGCGTGAAGTCCCCCAGAGGCAGTGACGACTGCCACGAAGACGCTGCATGGACGGGAGGGACGATGGACGACTGCAACCATACCGACAGAAGCCCATAAAGGCAAGTATATATCTATTAACATCAACTCTTTCAAACACTAAACTCTTTATTATCTTTACTCTCAGGACCCTGGACATCATCATCCTGGGGGCAGAAATGGAGCGTGAAGTCCCCCAGAGGCAGTGACGACTGCCACGAAGACTCTGCATGGACGGGAGGGACGATGGGCGACTGCCACCATACCGACAGAAGCCCATAAAGGCAAGTATGTATCTATTAACATCAACTCTTTCAAACACTAAACTCTTTATTATCTTTACTCTCAGGACCCTTGACATCATCATCCTGGGGGCAGAAATGGAGCGTGAAGTCCCCCAGAGGCAGTGACGACTGCCACGAAGACGCTGCATGGACGGGAGGGACGATGGACGACTGCAACCATACCGACAGAAGCCCATAAAGGCAAGTATATATCTATTAACATCAACTCTTTCAAACACTAAACTCTTTATTATCTTTACTCTCAGCACCCTAGACATCATCATCCTGGGGGCAGAAATGGAGCGTGAAGTCCCCCAGAGGCAGTGACGACTGCCACGAAGACGCTGCATGGACGGGAGGGACGATGGACGACTGCAACCATACCGACAGAAGCCCATAAAGGCAAGTATATATCTATTAACATCAACTCTTTCAAACACTAAACTCTTTATTATCTTTACTCTCAGGACCCTGGACATCATCAGCCTGGGGGCAGAAATGGAGCGTGAAGTCCCCCAGAGGCAGTGACGACTGCCACGAAGACGCTGCATGGACGGGAGGGACGATGGACGACTGCCACCATACCGACAGAAGCCCATAAAGGCAAGTATATATCTATTAACATCAACTCTTTCAAACACTAAACTCTTTATTATCTTTACTCTCAGGACACTGGACATCATCATCCTGGGGGCAGAAATGGAGCGTGAAGTCCCCCAGAGGCAGTGACGACTGCCACGAAGACGCTGCATGGACGGGAGGGACGATGGACGACTGCAACCATACCGACAGAAGCCCATAAAGGCAAGTATATATCTATTAACATCAACTCTTTCAAACACTAAACTCTTTATTGTCTTTACTCTCAGGACCCTTGACATCATCATCCTGGGGGCAGAAATGGAGCGTGAAGTCCCCCAGAGGCAGTGACGACTGCCACGAAGACGCTGCATGGACGGGAGGGACGATGGACGACTGCCACCATACCGACAGAAGCCCATAAAGGCAAGTATATATCTATTAACATCAACTCTTTCAAACACTAAACTCTTTATTATCTTTACTCTCAGGACCCTTGACATCATCATCCTGGGGGCAGAAATGGAGCGTGAAGTCCCCCAGAGGCAGTGACGACTGCCACGAAGACGCTGCATGGACGGGAGGGACGATGGACGACTGCCACCATACCGACAGAAGCCCATAAAGGCAAGTATATATCTATTAACATCAACTCTTTCAAACACTAAACTCTTTATTATCTTTACTCTCAGGACCCTTGACATCATCATCCTGGGGGCAGAAATGGAGCGTGAAGTCCCCCAGAGGCAGTGACGACTGCCACGAAGACGCTGCATGGACGGGAGGGACGATGGACGACTGCAACCATACCGACAGAAGCCCATAAAGGCAAGTATATATCTATTAACATCAACTCTTTCAAACACTAAACTCTTTATTATCTTTACTCTCAGGACCCTGGACATCATCATCCTGGGGGCAGAAATGGAGCGTGAAGTCCCCCAGAGGCAGTGACGACTGCCACGAACACGCTGCATGGACGGGAGGGACGATGGGCGACTGCCACCATACCGACAGAAGCCCATAAAGGCAAGTATGTATCTATTAACATCAACTCTTTCAAACACTAAACTCTTTATTATCTTTACTCTCAGGACCCTGGACATCATCATCCTGGGGGCAGAAATGGAGCGTGAAGTCCCCCAGAGGCAGTGACGACTGCCACGAAGACGCTGCATGGACGGGAGGGACGATGGACGACTGCAACCATACCGACAGAAGCCCATAAAGGCAAGTATATATCTATTAACATCAACTCTTTCAAACACTAAACTCTTTATTATCTTTACTCTCAGCACCCTAGACATCATCATCCTGGGGGCAGAAATGGAGCGTGAAGTCCCCCAGAGGCAGTGACGACTGCCACGAAGACGCTGCATGGACGGGAGGGACGATGGGCGACTGCAACCATACCGACAGAAGCCCATAAAGGCAAGTATATATCTATTAACATCAACTCTTTCAAACACTAAACTCTTTATTATCTTTACTCTCAGGACCCTGGACATCATCAGCCTGGGGGCAGAAATGGAGCGTGAAGTCCCCCAGAGGCAGTGACGACTGCCACGAAGACGCTGCATGGACGGGAGGGACGATGGACGACTGCCACCATACCGACAGAAGCCCATAAAGGCAAGTATATATCTATTAACATCAACTCTTTCAAACACTAAACTCTTTATTATCTTTACTCTCAGGACACTGGACATCATCATCCTGGGGGCAGAAATGGAGCGTGAAGTCCCCCAGAGGCAGTGACGACTGCCACGAAGACGCTGCATGGACGGGAGGGACGATGGACGACTGCAACCATACCGACAGAAGCCCATAAAGGCAAGTATATATCTATTAACATCAACTCTTTCAAACACTAAACTCTTTATTGTCTTTACTCTCAGGACCCTTGACATCATCATCCTGGGGGCAGAAATGGAGCGTGAAGTCCCCCAGAGGCAGTGACGACTGCCACGAAGACGCTGCATGGACGGGAGGGACGATGGACGACTGCCACCATACCGACAGAAGCCCATAAAGGCAAGTATATATCTATTAACATCAACTCTTTCAAACACTAAACTCTTTATTATCTTTACTCTCAGGACCCTTGACATCATCATCCTGGGGGCAGATATGGAGCGTGAAGTCCCCCAGAGGCAGTGACGACTGCCACGAAGACGCTGCATGGACGGGAGGGACGATGGACGACTGCCACCATACCGACAGAAGCCCATAAAGGCAAGTATATATCTATTAACATCAACTCTTTCAAACACTAAACTCTTTATTATCTTTACTCTCAGGACCCTTGACATCATCATCCTGGGGGCAGAAATGGAGCGTGAAGTCCCCCAGAGGCAGTGACGACTGCCACGAAGACGCTGCATGGACGGGAGGGACGATGGACGACTGCAACCATACCGACAGAAGCCCATAAAGGCAAGTATATATCTATTAACATCAACTCTTTCAAACACTAAACTCTTTATTATCTTTACTCTCAGGACCCTGGACATCATCATCCTGGGGGCAGAAATGGAGCGTGAAGTCCCCCAGAGGCAGTGACGACTGCCACGAACACGCTGCATGGACGGGAGGGACGATGGGCGACTGCTACCATACCGACAGAAGCCCAT